>NC_135536.1:116777213-117413296 GCF_045843805.1 Urocitellus parryii | reverse complement strand
ATCCTGATCCTCCCTCTGTACTGGCTGGTTGCCTGACCTCCATTTCCAGTACCTGGAGTTGACCCAATAGACCCGGTTTAACCCTGGCTAGGCTTCACCTGGCAGGAGGCCACCCATTCCCTTAGTCCCTTCTGCTGATCCATAGCCATATGGAGGGACCTTCATGGCCCTGGGAGAGGAGCCATGGAGCTCTTCAGGTTGGAGGTGGAGCCCTGAGAGGCTGACCTCTTACCTGGAAAGCTCAGCCTGTCAGATCCTGCCTTCTAGGGCAGGCCCTGGGGGTGGGAGGGGGTGGAGGACAATGTCCTATTAGACTGAGGGAGACTGAGGCCCAGAGAAGAGGGAGGACCTGCTTACTGTGGTGGCTCCTGGTGAGTGCTGCTGGGGCTGCTGGGTTTACCTCATTCTGAGGCTTTCCGCTGTGGGATGCAGGGCAGCTGCATTCTGAGAGTAGAGCTCCCCACCAGGAGAGTAAACTAGTCTGTCGGGGAGTAGACCTGCTGCCACCTTGGGCTGGGGATCCTGGGCATATTGCTATCCTCAGGCACAGGGAAAAGGAAGAACCAAGGCTTGCGGCCCTGGTCAACCCTGAGGAGTTTTAGTGATGTGACTTCATTTGGTTTTTGCCCTGACACAGGTAATGGGGGCTCCATTCTTGGAGTTGCTCAAGCCCCACAGCTTGGAGTCCTCCTTGGTTCCTCTCCTCCTCTCACATCCCTCACCCAGTCCGCCAGCACATCCTGTCAGCCCTACCTTAATCCATCCCTAGAATTGCCCCTTCCCAACCCTTCCCACCATCTCCCTGTGGAGCACTGGTTCCCAAGACACCCGGATGTCTGCTCTGGCTCCTGGTTGCTCTTTCCCTTCTGGCCCTCCCCCATTCCCTCCCATCTCACACTGCAGCCGGAGGGAGCCATTATGAATTTAAACCACTCCTTGGCTCATAATCCTGCCCTAGAGCCCTGTCTCTCAGAGCCTTGCAATGGCCTTGTCTTATGCCTGGGTCTTCTGACTCATTCTCTCCAGCCACACTGGCTTCCTAGCTGTTTCTCACATCCACCAAACTTCCTCCTGCCTGCCAGCCTTTGTCCTGGTTGGGCTACTCTATCCTGATTTTACCCAGGGCTGTCAACCCTGTGCCTTGCTCCTGAGCTTCCTTTGGCCTTCCTGGTGTAGGCTGTGTCCTTGCCTAACAAGAGAACTCATTAGAGGGTGAGAATAAGCCCTCTCCCTGCTTCAGCCTCAGGAGTGCCAACTCTACAGAGAGTCCCCTCCCCTTCCTCTGACTGAGGAGGGTACCCTTCCCCCAGCAAGGGGACCTGCCAGCATCTGCAGAGGTGTTGATGAGAGTAACCACCCCCTATTCCCCTGCCAGGCCAGGGAGGAAGGGGAGGAAACCCCCACTAGACGGAGTGGCTGTAGGAGAAGTAGCCACAGACCACTGCCTCCCCTCCTAGGGGAGACTGCTTGCTTCCCAGTGTTCCGTTCTCACTGAGTGTCACCACCATCAGAACCAGCCTAATCCCCATGAGGTTTGGTCTGCTGGCTTCCAACCAGCTTTGCCTCCAGTTCTCTGAGCCTCAGGGGAATGTCTGGAATGCCACTCTCCTAGTGGTTGCTGTGCCTGAGTTTCCTTCAGTGAGGCTCCTAATGTCCCTCCCACCCCTAGATTGAACTTTGTTGCTATGAGGGTCAGGGACTGCTGTAAGCTCCTTAGAGCCACACAAGTGAAGGCCCAGAAGCACAGCAGTGGTCCAATGTCTCACTGACTCCGTGGCAGCCCCAGAGCCCAAGTAGGCCTCTAACCAGGCCCAGGAGTTGTGTTGCCTCTTTCCCTACCCGCTCCATGCCTCCCCTTCAGGAACAGCCTTCCAGGAAATACAGCCTGCAGAGGATTTGGCAGGCACTGCTCATGCTTCACTTCTGGGCATGAGGCCAGCTGCCAGGCTGGCGCCTCCTGGTGAGTCCTGTGGGCATGTGCCCATTGTCAGGCTAGGCCCAGGGCCAGGGAGGCCTGGGGCCAAGGTGAGGACTCCAGTGGGAATGGGGGGCCAGGGCCTCAACCTTCTGCTTTCTCCTCTTTTCTTCCCACCTCTGGATAGGAATCTGCAGATTTCCTTCCCTCAAAGATGTCTCTGTGTTAGAATCAATGTCCCCTGCATTTCCCCCATTTCTGACCAGCACTGAAGGATGCCCATACTCTCAGATACTTGGGAGGCTGAGGCAGGAGGATCACAAGTTTGAGGCCCATCCCAGTAACTTAGCGAGACACTATTTCAAAATAAAATAAAAGAGCTTGGGAGTGTAGCTTGGTGGTAGAGTGCCTCTGGGTTCAATCCCCAGTACCACTCAAAAAAAAAAAAATTCAGGTGCTGGGTCACATATTGGTGAGTGATGAGGATGATGGTGAACCTCCCTAAGTCTCAGACCACACGGATCTATTTGTTAAGTGAGATGACCCCTGGGAGGCAATTCATTTCCTCTGATTGTCTCCTGCAGCCTAGGAGCAAAGCTGGGTGCTCCCTCTTTGCTTCTCAAGCTCACCCTCAGCTCACCCACTCAACACTGCTAGAAGCAGAAATCAGAAGGCCACTTTTCCAGGCAGGGGTTTGCCTCCGTTCCCTCCAAGGTCACACAGCCTATAGATGGCAAGCGGGTACCCGGTATGGAAGCCTGTGGACTCCCAACTACTCCACGGGGCTCATCTATGGCAGGCTCGGAAGCCACTTGATCCGTGCCTTGGCATTCCACACAGGCAGACTTGTCCTTAATAAGCCAGGATTATCCAGCAGCTGTCCTAGGAGATCTGCGACTGCCTATCACTCAGGGCAGTTTGGAATGTGTATGATGGGGAGTGGGAGGGATGAGAGGAGGAGGACAGGACCAGCAGAGAAGGAGTTAATGGCCCATTTAATTCAGTTCCCAGGAGTGGGTAGCTTAAATTGGTTCTGGAGGGGAGAGGGAAGGAAGGAGATCTACTCCCCATCCCCATTCCCTCCTCCCTGCCATCCCTCCTCCCAGGAATCTGGGAAGTCACTAGAAGCTCAGAAACCCAGGAGGCTCCTGTGTCTGGAGAAGCTCTGCTGGGCCCTCAGAGGGGGCCCTGGGCTGGGAGGGTCTGGCTGCCCTCATCTGTCATTTGGGCAAGTTACTAGACTTCAATGGGCCTTTGAATTAAAACCTTTGAATTAAATTTGTGCTCTTTCTGTTTCAGCATCTGAACTTGCCTGGTGTTACCATGGCCAGCGGGAGGAAGATCCTGTTAGAGCAATAAAACCTACTTGGGGAGTGAAACCCCTTCACCAAGGCATCAAGGCTGAGCCAGTGGGGGCAGAGCTGGAACTGGAGCCAGGGTCTGTGTGTCCGCATGATCGGAGGCCTCTGCTCTGCCCAAACCACGTTGCTTTGAATGTGGGGCTCATTCTCTGGACTGTAACCCCTGTAACCTGAGTACTCATTGACAGTAGGGAGAGGTTGTGACATCTGGGGCAAGAAAGCCTTTCAAAAAAAAATGACACAGAGCTGGTGGTATAGCTCAGTGGCAGAGCACACGTGAGGCCCTGGGTTCCATCCCCAGCTCCAAGCAGGGGAGAAAAGAAGATGACACGAAAGTAGAAATCATAAAGAATTAAGTTTGGTTATGTTTTTTAAAATCCATACCATTTTTTTTAATCTTTATTTTTTTAATTTTTATGTGGTGCTGAGGATCGAACCCAGCACCCCGCGCATGCCAGGCAAGCGCGCTACCACTTGAGCCACATCCCCAGCCCAGTATACCAATTTTTTTATAATGGCCCCAAATTTACCACAATGCCCCCCCCAAAAATAATGACAAATGGGAAAGTTGCAATAAATAAAAAGGATTAAAATATCTGACACACAAAGCACTGAAATCTATAAATATCATCACAATAGAAGATCTGATCTGGGGATTCACAAAAGAAGGAATATGAATATATAATGCTTTATATACATTATGAACATCCTTGTGGAGGATTCTACCCAGCTATTAAAGTGTTTCTGAGCTGAATGTGGTGGTGCATGCCTGTAATCCCAGCATCTTGGGAGGCTGAGGCAGGAGGATCTTGAGTTCAAAGCCAGCCTCAACAATTTAGTGAGACCCTAAGCAACTTAGTGAGACCTTATCTCAAAATAAAATATAAAAAGAGGGCTAGGGATGTGGCCCAGTGGGCAAGTGCTCCTGGGTTCAATCTCTGGTTCCAAAAAATTGATTTTAAAAAATAAAATGTTTCTGAAAGCTACCAATCAAATACAACATCTGGCTCCAGCTCAGGGCTCCCAAACTCCCTGGGTCATTCCAGCTCAGTAAGGCAGGTGGAATCCAGCTGCCTACTTAGGGCTCCAAAGTCAGACCAGCCTTGTGCCTGGTCCTCAGAGTGTGACAATCCAGGGGTTTTAAAGGGGAGGGTGGCTTACACTGAGCTGTTGGAATTCATCGCACTGAGATTCTAGTCCCCTCCTGGCAGGGCCCTGCTGCTTTGCCATAGCTCTTTATTGAATGCCTACTATGTGTCAGACACTGTTCTGAGTGCTTGGCAGGTACAGTAGTAATCAAAACAGGCCCCAAATCCCTTCTCTCAGGGGTTCAAGCTGCCATGCCCTGCAGGGGGCCTGGGCCTCAGGAGGGAGGGCTGGGCAGGGGCAAGATGGGTTGTGGAAGCCGCAGGGCATTGGTGCTGCCAGGGATCTTGAAGAGACGATGGGCCATCTTGGTGGGCTCCTTGAGCCTGTGTGGCCTCAGCAACAAGAGGACAGAAGCAAGCAGGTAAGTGCAGTCTGACTCCATAACAGCTGTGAGCACACTGCATTGCAACATCCACAGGGCCTAAGAGTATAGGATGTCCAGCTTGGAAGAGCTGTGGGGACTGCCCTACCCACCCATTTCACAGTTGTGAGAACTGAGGCCCAGAGAAGGGAAATGAACAAAACAAAGGAATTTGAAGGAGGGATGAGTTCATGTAGGTAGGTACATGGCCTCTGCCCCCAGTTCTCACCTTTGACTTTTTCCGTACCATCTTCTCAGGATAGGAGTGTTTGTCTGTTTAGCGATCTTGAGATTTGGTACCTGGGATGAACAGTCCTGCCCAGACAGCTGGCCTGGGTGCCTTAGAGTCTTTGGGGGTGGTGAAGAGTATGGGGTGTCAGTGCTGTCTCTGGGCTGCTATATACCAGCTCTGAGACTTAGACTGGGGAATTCGGGTGGTTGGGCAGTGGGGCAGGGGTCTGGATCTTTCTCAGTACCAAGAGGTTCTGTGGGTAGAGGAGCCTTGGGGGATCAGGGCCATGGCCAGTTGGTCAGGGGCCCGGGCAATTGACTCTTAGCACCCCCAGGAAGGTGAAGAGAGGGATGGCACTCTCTCTGCCCAGACCCAGTTAGGTCACCAGGGAAACACTGTATGACATCACAGGGCAGAGCCAAAGTCACATAGGCCCCTTTTCAGGTACAGTGGGGTGGGATCTTGTCTTTTTGGAGCTGTCTTTTCTGCTTCCTGGCATCTAGTTGTCACCTTCCTGCTCTTGTGACCCCAGAGTACCCCACACTACAGCAAAGGGGAGCCAGGCCCTGTCCCAAAGGGAGTTGCAACTTGGTAAAATGGCTACTTCAGTCAAAGAATCTGCAGCCACCTGCCTCTTTGGGAACCTATAATCTTCCTTTTGTTTAATAATAATAAACAAAATTCAAGAGGATGGTT
The DNA here is from genome assembly GCF_045843805.1 of Urocitellus parryii. NCBI lineage: Eukaryota > Metazoa > Chordata > Mammalia > Rodentia > Sciuridae > Urocitellus > Urocitellus parryii. Next base: position 117,407,582 of record NC_135536.1, on the reverse strand, counting down.
TATTTTGGAGGACAGGTGGGAAGAGAGAAGAGAATGGGGAAAGGTGCGTAAATAGATATGTTCTTGGTAACATCATGTTTTTTTAGACTGAGCGGTTAGGGGTACAGTGGTCTCACCTTCCCACAGTTTCTCTTTCCATAGTTTCAGTTAAATGTAACCAACCACAGTCTGAAAAGACCAAAAGAAAAATTCTAGGAAACAATTCATGAATTTTAAATAAATTTTAATGTAGTTTATTGTTATAATTGTTCTATCATGTTACTATTGTTTTTATCTCTTACTAGGCCTAATTTATAAATTCAATTTTATCATAAACATGTACGCACAGGAAAAAAACACTGTATATATAGGGTTTGGTACAATCCATAGTTTCAGGCATCCACTGAGGGTCTTGGAACATATCCTCATGGATAACAGATGGGGGAACTACTGTATTATTAAAAATAAATTGTAATTAAACAAAGAGGGCCATGTATGAACCAACAATGGTACTGAAAAATGTAACTATGATTATGGTGAATCAAACTGAGAGCCACACAAAAATCATTACAAAGACAACGAGCCTTTTTATTAAGCCCTGATTGCATGCCGGTTCTACATGCTTTTATTTTTTGTACTGGAGATTGGACCCACAGGTATTCTACCACCAAGCTATATCCCCAAAACCCTACTTACTAAATTGTTCTTACTAAATTACTAAAGGTTCTTACTAAATTGCTGAAGGTCTCACCAAGTTGCTGAGATTGATCCTGAACTTATTATGATCCTCCTGCCTCAGTTTTGCAAGTTGCTGGGATTACAGCAATGTGCCATCACACCTGGTTTCCACATGCTTTTGGAAGGACAAAATGGCAGAATAAAGAGTGACAAGTTGAATCCCATCATCATGTACATCCACAAGAATGAGGTCCTAATTAGAATAAGTTATATTCCATCCTTGTATAATTATATCAAAATGGAGTCTACTGTTTTACAGACCTAAAAAGAAAAAATTAAAAAAAAAAATGAGTGACTAGTATAGATGGGGGGAGGCTGCTTCACGCAGAGGGGAGGTGAAAACTCTGCCTTGAAGGATGATTTGGGGTGCTGGGTGGGGTCTCGAGTTGTTTGGGAGACCTCTGTGGCCTGCCTTAGTGTTCTGCCAGCTGTTTGAGGTTCCATGTTGGAGGCCTTCCCATCTTCCTTTGTTTGGGGCTCAAGAACAGGACCGGCCTGGCAGTGAGAAGGCAGGGGCTTCCTCTTCTATCCCCCATCCAGAGAGAGAGGCAGGAAGGAGGTGGTTCTCCCCAGTGTAGAGACAAAAAACCTGAGGCCTGGCCTTTGATTAGCACTAGAAAGGACCAGCCAAGGTCACCCAGATGGTTGGCAATGGAAGTCAGGAGTCCTACTCCTAGTTTTTCTCCCTCTCCGGGCTGCCAAGGGTGGGGGACCTCCCCTCACCTGAATGGGGTGGCTACGCCACTCCAGCACCCAAAGCTCTGGGCTCTTTCCCAGCTGCCCTACCTAGCTTCTGAGCTTCTGCCACTGGAGCCCTAGCCCTGTGCTATTCTTGCCAGAGAGGAACAAAATACAAATGGGTGCTGGACTTAGGCCTTTCGCTCCAGAGCGCCAGTAGGCCCTGCACACCCAGCAGCCACCAGCAGGAGGGCCCTGTCACTGTCTTTCAATGATTGTCCATCTCCCTGGCCCCAGGAGCCTTGGGACACTGGCTGCTGTGCCTGTCCAACCTCCTCAGCTCTGCTCCCACTGGCCAGTGAGAAGGCCTTAAGGACCGCCTGAGCCCCAGCTACCCGCCTTTCTCTTGCCTTTCCCAGTCAGGGGAGCTCCACCTCCCCTAGCCCAGGGAAATGTCCCTGCTCCCCAAGTGTCCAGAGGAACGTCTGTTGCACTGCCCAGGGCCCAAGCTTTGATGACTCAGGGTGATTCCAGTGTGAGATGAAGCAGGTAATGATTAATCTTACAGCTAATGGATAATCCTGCTCCCCCATCCCACCCGGTCCCCAAGAGAATTACGCATCATTAGGTGGCCAGGGGTTAAACACAGCCATTAGGGAGCCCACCGCTCAGGCAGGAGTGAGGCCCTGTGGTTGAATCTGAGGCTGGTTGGAGGGAAGGAGGGCTCTTGCTTCCTCTTCTGGCTTTGCTCTGGGCTTGCTGGGCAGCAAGAGGAGTCTGGTAGATATGTGAGATCTATAGTCATAGATGTGGCTCCTCTTGCCATGTTCCAGGGCCTGGATTCTGAGGAGGCAGCCCTTTGGGCCTAACTGCTCATGCAGCAAGTCCCAGTGAAGCATGTCTCTCTCCCAGAACCCCCAGCTTGGCCTTCCCCTTCCCTTCAGTCCTGTCCTGCCCCCGTGCCTAGGACTCTCCATTCCTTTCCCCCTTTCACTGACAGCTTAGTTGTCTGAGGTGGGAAATAGGCAGTGTGATTTTGTAGCAAATGATTTTCATATCGATGTGACTGTGGACAAAACATTAGACCTCTCTGGACTTTAGTTCCCTCTCTCACACAGTGAGGCCAAGGGCCAAGTGAGACTCCCAGTAAAGCACTTGACACTGACAGTCAAGTACTCCATAGTCAGCTTGCTTTTTTCTCAGAGAACCAAGTTCAGACTTGGGACTTGGTTCTCCCCAGCAGACATGAACCTGAGGAGTGAATAATGTCTGCAGGGATGATGACGTCTGTGTGTCTCGACCCAATGCTTAAGGCTTCACACCCACCACAGATATCCCAACCTGCTGTGCTCCCGGCTTCTGGGCCATTCCCACGGCCATATCTTTCTCCAGGCAACTCCCTACCAGAAACATCTCCCCCAGTCAATTTATCTGTAGGGTCTCCCTCAAGACCCTTCATCCAAGGAGACTTCCCTGACCCCTTCATCTCCTGCTCTGAGCAAATGCAGTCCTCTGTCCACAGCAACCCCTGACTGCACCAGTGCTGCTTTGTGACAGCCCTTAATATGCCATGATATCACTCCTGATATTTAATAGTCACAAGGCAGGAGCATGGGAGCTCTGCAAGTCCCTACCCCTTCCTCAGTTTTTGTTTTGACAGTTGTCAACCGAGGCAATTCCCTCAGAGGGTCTCTATGTCCAGCCACTACTTCCCCTTAGCTATTCCCCAGGCCCCGGCAGTACATACAACAGGTGCTCACTTGTTAACTAAAGCATGGGCACTTCTGTAAGGTCCCCTCCTACGACTTCAGCAGTGGGTCCACAGCCTGCCTGGCCAGGACCTGCAGGGGCTGCTCACAGCAGCAGTGAAATGGAGGCTCAGAAGTTTCTGCAGAGAGGTTTGGGGCTGGCTTTTCCTTGTGCTTCAACTGGGCTCCTGAGGTCAACTGAAAGATGGGCATTTGGCTCATTTATCAGGGTCCCAGTTCTTCCCACACCAAAAGAACGCAAGGACAAGATAGTCTGCTTCCCCTACCGAGAGTTCTGATTTTTGAGCAGGTGATCATCGTTGTTGGCACAGTCTGAGTCTCCCTTCCTATTGTCACCTACAGTGCTGGGACCTCTCATTCATAGTCTTCCTGTTTTTCCTCCACCCTGCTCTGGGCCCCAGCAGGCTGAGCCAGAGCCACTACCTCAATGGGCTGTGGTTGGGTAGGTTTATGGGAGGTGTCAGCGGAAGCTCCCTCCCATCTGTGGCTTGGCAGTGTCCCTCTGCCAAAGGCCACCCTGCCTGACAGGATGCTCTCCCAAGAAAACTGCTCCTCCGGGCTGTAGTCATGTTTTCTTCTCTTACCCCTTCAGGCTGAAGGGTTCTCTTGTTCTACATAAACCTCACCCTCAACTTTGCAAATAGTTCTTATTAACCCTCCTCCAAATCTCCAGATTCCAGTGCTGCCTTTTTCCTGCTAGGAAGCTAACTGAGGCGGCCACTGTACAGTCCCTTTCTGTGGACCTGAGCTCTTACCTGATGTTCCAGTATTGCCAGTGTCATCCTCACCACAGGTACCTTTGCATACCCTACCATTTTAGTGATCACTTACTATGTGCCAGGCGCTGTGCCAAGAGCTCTACCCACACCGTCTCAATCTAATACACTTTCTTGGAGTAATCATTGTTACTGCCTTTTACAAGTGAGAACACAGATGCTGGGAGGAAGGAGACTTGCCCAGGGTCACCCAGCTTTGAAGCTGCAGGTCTGAGATTGAATCCAGGCTTTCCGACTGAAGTCTGTGAACATGGCCACCAGACCATGCAACTTTTTCCTTTCATGCTGGGAAAAAGGAGTTGCATGTCTTTCTCTCCTGAAACTGGGGCAATGGGGCAACACAGGCAAGGTCAAGTCCAGAGACAAAAACACCTATCCTTCTTCCCTGGCTCCTTACTTTTCTTTTTGGTGCTGGGGATCAAACCCAGGGCCTTGCACATGTGGCCAGGTGCTCCATCCCTGAGCTGTGCTCCCAGCCCACCTGTTTCTGTTTGTTTGTTTGCTTTTGGTATCAGGGATTAAACCCAGGAGCACTTCACCACTGACACACATCTCCAGCCCTTTTTTAAAAAATATTTAATTAGGTATATATGACAGCAGAATGCATTTTGATTCATTGTACACAATTGCAGCACAACTTTTTATTTCTCTGATTGGACACGACGTAGCGTCACACCATATGTGCAGTCATACATGTACCTAGGGTAGTGATATCCATCTCATTCCACCATCTTTCCTAACCGCCTACCCTCTCCCTTTCTCTCCCTCCCCTTTGCCAATCATAGTTTCACCATTTTTCCCATGCTTCCCCCGATTATGGATCAGCATTCACTTATCAGAGAGAACATCAGGCTTTGGTTTTTTGAGATTGACTTACTTTGCTTAGCATGATGTTCTCCAACTCCATCCATTTACCTGCAAATGCCATAATTTTATTCTCTTTTAATGCTGAGTAATATTCCATTGTATATATATATACCACAGTTTCTTTATCTATTCATTTATTGGAGAACATCTAGTTTGCTTCTACAGTTTAGCTATTGTGAATTGAGCTGCTATAAGCATTAATGTGGCTATGTTCCCATTCCTTTTTTATATTTTGAGACAGGGTCTCTCCAAGTTTCCTAGGGACTTGTTAAGTTGCTGGGGCTGCTTTTGAACTTGCAATCCTCCTGCTTCAGTCTTCTGTGCCACTGGGATTATAGGCACGAGCCACTGTGCCTTGCTCTACCTGTCCTTTTGAATGAGGCCATACAGAGCGCTCTATAATCATATAGCCCAGATACTGATTGTAGAGAAGAGCATGGAGGCAGGTTCTAGAGCCTCAACTGGGGAGGCCACTGTAAGTAGGGCAGAAGCAGGGTATCCCTCACAAATGGTCATTTGGACCCTGAGGGCTGGTGTGTCAGGACACCCCAGCAGTGACTGGAAGCGCTCATGGTAGCTCACTCCCAGTTCTAGCCAAGCCCTTGGATGCAGGCTGCTGTCTTAGGGCCTGTGGGCTGCGTGCACTGTGGTGGGATCCTGGGGGGACCCTGGGAGCTGCTTCCCACCCTTCCCCCAGTTCCTTATGGTACAGAAAATTGCTACTGGGCTAAATCCATGTGTGTCCCCATTTTGTCACAGACCCTATGGTGGTCCTGACCTTGTCTTATGACTCCTGTCCCAGTCCCCTGAAAACCAAGTGGGCAGGAAAAATCTGGGCAGCAAAAACAGCAGGACACCTTGGAACCCAATCTGCACTGCAGGGAGCTGACACTTGACACTTTGGATCCTCCAGTTCCTCACCTACCAAGTGGATCTGCAGAGTGGATCAAGGACTAGATGAGAGAAGGAAGCCCAGTGCAGAGCAGGCAGCCCCCAGAGCGTTCCCTCCCGCTCACAGCAAGATGGAGTGAACATGGAGCCCCCTCAACTGGGGAGCTTTGGAGACAGGAGACTTGGGGGGTGATGTTAAAGGCCCCAGTGTTCTCGTTGCTGGTCAGCACTGTTTCCATTTGCTTATCAGGCACGTTTATTGATCGCCCTGTTGAAGGATTCCTCTCAGTGTTTGGTAACCAGAGCTCTCGTTTGAGGCCACCCAGGTCCCACCATCAATTCATAAATCACTTTGCTGAAGATGCAACGTGACTTTTGGACATTTTTCTTTTAAAAAAATCAATAACTCGTTAACAAGGGGCTGAGTAAAGGGGTAAGCGATGAAGCTGCCCACTACTCCCCACCATCAGGATGGGGCAGAAGTGGGACCTGCCAAGGTTGGGGGGCCCACTCAGGGCAGCAAAGCTCAACCAGTCTCCAGAAAATCTGTGTCCCCTCACCCCGACTCTGCCAAACCACAATCTGTTCAAGTCTTTCCTCTGCTTCAATTAACAGTTTAGCAGAGCCCTGAGTTCTAGGGAGACCCCTACAGGCCTCTGGTCTGCTCCCAGGGAACCTCTCTGTCGGCTTGCCCATCCCTGCCTTACACCCACACTATAGTCCCATGACACACCTGTGGTCTCCCCAAGAGGAAGGTGGTCTCTCCAGGTTTGGGGACTTCAGATACCTTCATGTACCTGCACTGTCCTCCCTCAGCCAGCCTGAATAATTGTTGGTTCTTCTTCAAGACACAAAGAGCACAATCTCCAGAAAACCTTCCCTGAAAGCTCCCCCCACTGCCTCCACCCCCACCCCCACCCCAGGACATCAGATCCACAATCCCTGGGCCTCCCCTGGATTATGACCCACTATGGACTTCTCAGACAGGGTCTCTTTCCTTAGGAGACAGAGACCATACCTGGGAGTTGCTGTGTCTCTAGGACTCAGTATTTGGCTTGGCACAGGACTGGTACCAAGGGGGTACTTGTTGAATGAATGGGAACATCAAATTGGCATTTCTCCTCTCTGCTACTCTAGCCAGGGACAGTGATGCCTGCACCCCCATACCTTCCCTTCTCTGGAGTGCAAGCCTTCAGTGCCTCTCCCCCTACAAGGGTGTGAATAGTTGGTGTATGTGAACCTCATGATAGCAGCTAACAATTTAACAATTAGTGAGCCCTTAGACGGTGCAGATGCTACTCATGTTAGACCTTGAAATCACAACCCAAGATAGTTACTACTATAGTTCCCACTTTAAAGACAAGAAAACTGAGAACCAGGAGGAAAAGAGATCAGCATTAGAACCAGGCTTGTGCCTCATCACAGTGCTGTTCCATAATGAAGTGTTTGTGGGGAGCCTGGGGTTGAATGGCGGACAGCCCTAGCACCCCACCCTTGGGAAGGGGCCCCAGGGTTGGCTCTGCAGCCAGGAGAACCAGTAGGTCTGGAGGGCTCCAATTACAGGAAACTTCTTATTCAGGCCAACTCGGCTTGGGATCCCTCTCTCTCAGATTCTCTGCTCAGTTTGGCCACCCTAGCCTGAACCGCTGTCTCTACCATAGAGCAGAGCCTCTGGCCCTAATCTCATTTGAGGCCATGAAATCGCATTTGCAGCATATTAATGCAGCGTGGAGCTGGCCTGGTCCTGCCTGTCTCCTGGAAGAGAGAGGAGCCTGGAAAGCAATCTCACAGGGAGGCATCTCCAGGAACACCCGCAGACAAAAAGCAATTATGCTTTAAAAGGAGGATTAAAATAATGTCTACCCCCTCCCACACACGTGCCCACCCGAGGGCCTCAGCTTCATTTGGTCCAGTGATGGTTCAGGGCTAGCTTCCTGCTGGGGTGAGGGATGGGGGTCCCCGTGACTCGGCCTTCATCTGCCCCAGCAAACCACCTCCTTCAAGTTCCCCGCAAAGAAGCCATGTTTTCTCAAGCCTGAGTCCTGGCCTGGCTGTCCACCTCCCTAGAGCAGCCTCAATCCTGTGACTTTGACAAGCTGCCGTTTACCTGCCCAGCCCCTTGGTTGAGCATTTGCTCTATTATTTAAATACAATTCAACACTCTTATCAGGGGAGGGCTGTTATTACTCCCACTTTAGAGATGAGAAAAGAAGGTGCAGAGAGGTAAGTTCCAGAGCTAGAAGGCGACAAAACAGAGAAACTAGAATTTTACACTGCTCTCTTCCCTGCCTTCCTGTCCTGACTCAAACATAGCTGGCCCTCCAAATCTGTGAGTTCCAAATCTGCTGATTTAAGGAACCCTGGATCAAACATATTTGGAAGCCAAGTAAGGCAGCCTGTGCTTGTAATCCCAGTGACTCAGGAGCCTGAGACAACAGGATTGCAAATTTGAGGCCAGTTTTAGCAATTTAACAAGACCCCCAGCAACTTAGTGAGACCCTATCTCAAAATTTTAAAAAGGGCAAGGCTGGAGGGCTGGAAATGTGGCTCAGTAGCAAAGTGCCCCTGGGTTCAATTCCTAGTACCAATATATATATATATATATATATATATATATATATATATACACACACACATATATATGTATATGTATGTATATGAATATGTATATATGTACTTGGGGAAAAATTTCTGTCTGAAGCTGGGGGTATAGCTCATTGGTACAGCACATGCTTAGCATGCATGAGGAGGCACTGGGTCTGATTCCCAGTATTGCAAAAAAAATAAAGAAAAAAAGTCATGCTTGTACTGAACATTTTTATAGACATTTTTTTTCTTGTCATTATTCCCTAAAGAATACAGTACAACAACTATTTACATAACATTTACATTGTTCCAGGCATTATAAATAACCTAGAGATGATTTAAAGTATACAGGAGAGTTGAGCTTAGTGGTGTACACCTGTAATCCCAGACAGGGGAAGCTGAGGCAAGGGGATCACAATTCCAAAGTCAGCTTCAGTCACTTCATGAGACCCTGTCTCTAAATAAGTAAGTAAATAAATAAAGTGTATGGGATGATTGTGTAGACTATATGCAAATACCGTACCATTTTACATAAGGGACTTGAGCACCCACTGACTTTGGTATCTGAGGGGTCCTGGAACCAATCCCCCAGGGTCCAAGGGGCAACTGTACTAGCCACCCCCTCATCTGTGATTTTAGCCTCCACAGGGTGAGTCCAGCTGGGTCCCTTCTATATCCAAGCAACTACATGGTCTCACTGTGATGCTCTTGTCTTCTTGGGAGCTCTGAGAGGCCAGGTCTGGCACAGAATCAGTGCCCAACAAACGTACTCCTGGAAGAATCCATAATAGCTCCCTGTAGTGGGGTAGGGATATGTGGCCATTTCTGTCTCCAAGGCTAAGCCCAGGGTGCTTTTGAGGCTGTCTGTATTCTGGAAGTTGTTAGGAAGTTGTCCCTCTCCTCCAAGAAGCCCTCCTGGACTGCAGTGAGGTTAGTATATTATCCAAGTCTCACAACCATGTCTCAAAGCACACCCCATTACCCACTTTCTACAGATGAGAAAATAGAGGGTCAGAGAAATAAAATGACAAGTGCAGGAAAGCCTAGTTCAAGGCAGAGCAGGAGCCTCAATTCAAGCTGGTCTAAAGTTTGGCCACTGTATCTTTGTGGCTGTGACTCACTGTCACGCCTCCAGTAGGGGCTAAGAGTTTGTTTCTGGGAGGCATTTATAGAAATCTTCTAGGTGCCAGCTATAGTGGGTGGGTGCTCTGGACCCTGAGCCACAGAAAGTATGTCTCTACCCCAGCCTTGCTCCCAGACCACCCAGTGCAATGAGAACTCATTGTGGGGGTCAGTGGACATGGAGTAACCTATTTCGGCTGGCCTTAGTGTGATTTGGGGGCCAAGAAGAAACGTGCTCCCGTGAACTGCTTCCTCATGCTCCTGTCCACAAAGAGTCCAGAAAGTGTTCAGTGACTTATTCCAGTGGCTTAAGGAATGCTTGTAAGGCGTGAGTTTTCCTGGGAAGGGATGCAGCAAGTCATTCCCTCCTGTGTGCTGGTTACAAGATCAAAAAGACCAAAACATGGGCGGAGACCTGGTTTCCAGCCCGGCCTTCCTGCTGGAATCAAGAAGTCTTTTACCTCCTCTAGTGGCTCAGTTCCTGTTCCAGCAAACAGCTTCCCTTTTCACCTCCCAGACTGAGGTGGGCTTTGTGGGCATTCAGTGAGTTCTGCCTTTGCCACCCGGGCTCAGAGAAACCTCCCCAATCAAGGAGATAACAGAGAACACAGAGCCCTCAGAGAGGCACTTACTGTCCATTTCCTTGGCTTCCCTACTAACTTCCCCAATCCCATGAAAATACGGTCTACTTCCTGCTTTCCCCCTACTTGTTTGTCCCCTGCACCCCTCCGTATTCCTGCCTCTACCCACTTGCCCACATTGTCCTCAGCACTAGAAATCCTCCATCCTGCTGGAATCCCACTGTCCTGAGGGCAGGGCTCAACGGTCTCCCGGACTTGTGTGGGGTGGGCTTTAATGTACCATGTCACTTCCCACCCACTTCCTCACCTGAGCTTCCCTGCCTCCTTCTCAGGAGGTACAACTTGGCTCATTCATTGTAAAAATGAGGAATTTTCGACCCTGGGAGGTGGGTGACTTGCTGAGTCTCAGTGCTCAGATGCAACTGGGAAATGAAGTTCTAAGCCAAAGCCTCCTGATTTCCAGGCAGGACTGGTTCCCTATAGCAGACTGTGTCCTTGATGACGACCCACCTTGTCCCAGTGGGCTTGAAAGTCATTGTTCTCCACCTCCTCCCTTTCCTCCCCTGTCCAGCCTGGCAGCTCCCCAAGGGCAGGGCATACAGCAACCTAATCTACCCCTTGGGAGAGTGAATAGGTGAATGAATGAAGAAAGGAAAGAGGCAGGAAGGCAGGGAGGTCCCCTTCTGCCAGGGGAGGATGAACCATGGGGGCCCAGGGCGGGCTGTCAGATCCAGATGGGAAAGGGTATCCCACAGGTATCCTCCTCTATCCCAGGAGGGGGCTGCTCCCTGCTGACCTCAGCTGCTCCTGACTCTGGGACTCTGCAGAACCAGCTTGGTCTGCTGGGCTGATCTCTAACAGGCCAACCTCAGCAGGGCTGTCAGTTTTCCTTCCCTGCTGCCCTCCCCCATCTGGTGTCAGAGTTGTATTAAAGATGGGTTTCTCATGGAGTTTTAATCTCACCTCATACATCACAAATGCCATGTCCCTGACACCTCTTACTCATTTGGAGGACTGCGGTTGGGGGGGGGGGTTGTGTAGAGATGAAGCCAGGAGGGTCTCCAGGATGCGCGGGTCTGGGCGGGGGAGGACATGTTCTGCCCATGTGTGTTCTTCAGTGTGTTGTTGGGAACCTATTTTTGTGAAGAGGAGGGTCTCTGCATGTCTAGGATGTGGCGGGTCTGTGTGTGCTCACATACATGTGTTGCATGTGTAGGCACCTGTGAGGGTGGCTGTGTTCCAGGGTTAGAGATATATCCATCTTCTAGGGATGTAAGAACCAGAAAAGGTCATCATAACTGGGTCCTCCTGTTCCTCTTCCTTCACTGTGAAGGTGACTTCTGGAGATAAGATGGCCCCCCCTACATTTCCGTCCCCTGGAACTCGCTCACTGGGGTTGGGCTCACTGGGAGGAGAGAGGCTAGAGTCACTTCCTCTGTGTCTCTCCCCACACCACCACACCAAGCACACATCTCTCTCCATCTCTGTCTCTCTGTCTCTGTCTCTCTCTCTCTCTCTCTCTCTCTCTCTCTCACACACACACACACACACACACACACACACACACACAGTCCTCCAGGTGGAGCCAGTGTCAGCCCCCCCCTCCCCCGTGGGGGAAGAGGGAAGGAAAGCTGGGGGAGGGGGAGCAGGGCCATCTGGTGTGTTCCTTACAACAATCTGCTAAAGGAATCACTTCCCAGACTAGCACCCAGGCTGGCCTGGTGTCTGGCCTAGAGACAGCGCATCTCACAAATTTGTGATGCCCTTCCCCGTCTGGGCAAGAAGGAGCAAACCTATTTTCTAGATGCAGAAACTGAGGAGGCCCAAACCCATCTGCCTTGCCTAACACACCTCCCAACTTGATCATTACTAGAGTGGCAAAGGCAAATATTCATTAAGTACTTCCTGCAAGGCAGGGCTAACTCTAACTCATTAAATCTTCCCAGTCATAGAGGACAATAGGAATTGCTGTCACCCATTGTACAGATGTGGATGTGAGGGAGTTGCTACTTGCATATGGTAAAACACCTACTAAATAAACTGGCTTGAGCAACGGTATAAATAAGAGACTTCTTTAAGTCCCCTCTAGGATCCACACCCAGGACTCCTGGGGTCTCTGGAGGACCCCCTTGGCAGAAAAGTCTTTACTGCACCCAGAGGAGGAAGAGGAGCCAGCAGGAGGCCAGCAGGGTAATGTGGAGCATTTGGCCCCTGACCTCTCCTCCTGAGGTTGGGGTGACTGGAAGTGCCCATGCTCCCCAGGGCTAGTATTGGCCTGCTCTGCTCCTTCTGCCAGCCTCAGTCAACCTTCCACCACAGTGACAGGTCTGCACCCCTCCCTGCATGGGTGACAGTGCTCTCTGAGAACGCCGTGACAGTGTCTTTGTTCCTCTGAAATAAAAGAAAATCGAGCTACAAAGGGAAACCTCAGGTAGCTTTTAACGGGCTCAGCTGCCTGGGGCAGAGTGTGTTCAAGCTGGAGGCGGTTGTCGCAGGAGCAGAAGGGGGAGCCGCCTGCAGCCCCCAGCCGCCCCCTTCTCAGAGGGGAGCCCCCACAATCACGTTCACTCAAGGAAAAGGCTCTTTCAAAGAGTGGCAAAGGAGAAAATCAATGAAAATTGATAGAGAAATGTAAAGCAGCTGTCTGCTGTGTGTATGTGTGTGTGTGTGTGTGTGTGTGTGTGTGTGTGTGTGTACACATGCCCTCCAGTGCAACATGCGCATACACACGCATGTGCCTGCCTGTGAGGGCACAGCCTGAGCAGAAACATGCACCCTGGACCCTGGATGAATGCTGACCTGCTTAGGGCTCAAGACCAAGGAAGGTGGGGGCTGGGAGTTGATGCCTGGCACATGCCAGTGGAGGGGTCCTGGTGGCTGGGGGGAGGGGCGGCAGCCGAGTCTCTAACTCGAGTTAAGAGAGAGATTAATATATTCAATCTGCTCCAGGGTAATTGAGGGAACAATTGGAGTGTTTTTCTAAAGCCTATAAAACTGCCTCATTTGCAAGGAGGGGCCGCTGGGCTGCAGGTCCTCATATTTAATGGAGGCAGGAAGAGCAGAGGAGGGGCGGCTTTGGGGTCCCAGCATGAGGGACTGGGGGGGAGTGGGCATCAGCCCAAGAGGGGACTGGCAGTCCTGGTCCGAGTGGCTTTCACCTTCTTCAGTTCCTGCCACTTTGTTGGTTAGCTGCCCAAGCAGTGTTTGGGGAGCCTGTTTCCCGACCTGTGAAATGGGCCTGGAGCAGCTGAAGGGAGGCTGCTCAAGACCCGGGAAGCCAGCCCACAAAAGGGCTGGCACCGGGGTGAAGGGGCACGAACAAAGAGGTGCCCGTCTCCCCAAGCCAAGCCAGTACCCTGGGATTCAACGGGCAGTAAAGAGTAAAGTTAATGAAATCCGCATTGTGCGCCCCTCCTGGCTTGAACCATTTTAGTCTCCAGGGCAATAGAAATAGCGTAGGCAATAGCGAGCAATAAAAGACATAATGAATTTAAAAGCAGAGCAGAGACTGGTGAGTGAGGACTCTGCAGTGCTCTGGCCCGGAGGCGAGGCGGGAGGGTGCCTGGGGTGGGGAAAGTGCTCCCGCCAGAATCCGGACCCGGACCGACAGGCAGGATGGGGGATGGGGACAGGGAGGAACAAAGGGAGGACATCCGACACCGAGGTGTAGGGACCGAGGGCAGAGGGGACTCTAGGCAAGCCACTAACAGCTCCGTGGCAGTTCTCCGTTCCCCTCTATTTCTCCTTAATGAAAGGCCCCAGCCTGTGGACGCCAAATCCACAATCAGAATTCACAGGCTTAGAGCCAGGTGCTTGGCATTTGGTGATTGCTTTATTAGCTTTTTCTTCTTTCATTTTTCCCCTCCGGGGGCGGGGGAAAGGTGTTTTAAATGGAAAGAGTAAAAAGAAAGGAAGAAAGAAAACCCTTGAAAGTGCCATTTAAAAGGCTCTTGGAAAACCCAGTTGCTTCCATGAAACAAAACTGCAATTGTTTGAAAGAGGTAACTGCTGGGGGAGGGAGCCCGCCACGCCCTCGCCCTCCTCCTCCCTCTGAGCCTGGAATCTAGAGCTCCCAGCCGTGTGGGAGGAAGCTTGGGGCCTCCAAGGTTCAACACTGATTGAGCCGCTAGGAAGGCTCCCAGAGCTAAGAGCAGGGAATTTTTAAATTCATGTTTTCAGATATTTTATCCCTGGGAATTTCCAGTCCAAAGTTTCCCTCTTAAACAGCTCTGCCCCAGGGAAGTAGTCCTTGAACCTTCAGAGATCTTAGGAGAGGGGAGTGAGGTTTCTGAAGGGTCAGCCCAATGGTTCCAAGCTCAAAGCTGCTGTGGCCTCCCCAGGTCCTCCCACAGAGGTCATTTGCCCTCCCAGGAGTTCAGCAGAGTCACCTCTGATGGCCCCTTGATCAAGCCTCCCCTGCATCTTCCTGCTGCTTCCTGAGGCTCAAGCACCCACTCTGCCCAGTGCAGGCCACCTCCTTGTGGTCTGATAGCTCCCCCTTACCATTGGACAAGGAGGGGCAGGGTACTGGGGTGGCCAGATAGTCTCAAAGCTGCCAAGAGATGACAGCGGGCAGTGTCAGGGAGTGGGCTGTGTGGAGGGTGGGGTGGAGGCTCCACCCACTCAGGAAGCACCATGTGCCTATGGCTGGCAGGGAACCTGGAGTGGTTGCCCTTCCATGCTGAGAACCCTTGGTAGCCCCTGCTAGCCAACACCCAGTACCCTCTGGTGGGTCAGGGATCCTAGGAGTGATCTTCATCCTGGCCTATGATTGTTTCACACTGAAAATATTTAAGGGGATAGTCCTTCTTAGCCCTACATTCCTGTGGTTATTTAGGGCCCAGTAACCTGTGGGGCTGAAAAACAAAGTGATTCTGCTTCAGTCAGTCCTTGAAGTAGGCCCTGGTCACCCACTGAACCCTGCCTCTGTTCCCTACTTATCCTTAAGCATCCTAATCATGGCTTTCCCAATCGCCTGCGCTTCATGCCTCCCTCTACCCCCACTCCACTGCCCAGCACCATGACCATCATCAGTTCTGGCTGAAAAAATGGCAAACACTATGCAAATCAGAGAACAACTTTTGAGCCTACAATATAGTCCTAAATCAAACAGAGTCAACTGTTGAGATGCCTGTGCAGACAGGACTGAGAGTAGCCTGAAAGGGATGAAACCAATTCTGGGAAAGCTTCCTGGAGGAGGTGGCCTTGAATTTAGATTTTTGTATCTGGAGCCCAGAAATCCATTCCTAGACTTGACCTGAATATTGCTGAGGTTGGGCTACATCCCAAGAATGGAATCTTCTCCTGTCATCTCTAGCCTTCCTGCTTGAGGCCTCTCCTCCTGTTGTCCCTGCCCTCCCAATTCCGGCTCCATTTCTCTTCAACTGAGAACCAAAGAGAGCTGAGCGAAATCTTCCCCTCCTGGGCTTCCTTGTCCTTATCCACAAATTGGGGAATGCAGGGAAGAGTGTGTGGTTTTGTGGGCCCCTGTGGTTCCAGGTCACATCCACTTCCCTAGGGAGGTGGCACAGGTCCAAAGGACAACATGGGTCCCACTGAGCCTGGTCTTGATGCCGCCTTTCCAACTGTGTCTGAGACTTCAAGAGGCAACGCCAGAAAGATGCCTGTCTTCCTCCCTCTCAATGGCTGGGCTGGACCGAGTTCGCCTGACTAAAAGCACAGCCTTCTATTCTCAAAGGACCCTCCATTGTCTGTTCCCGTGGGCTTCTGTGCTGTTGTTAGGCCTGTGATTGCTGACCCCCTGGAGGGGCCGATTTCCCTCTCCCTCGAAAACCATTTTCTCGTCTTGGCAGAAGCAGACATCTGACACTTTAAGAGGGAGTGTGGCGCAGAGATGATGGCTTTAAATAACAGAAATTAGAGCTGCTGAGTCTGTCACAGCCATCGGACCAGCCCCTTCCCCCAGCAGCCCCACCCTCCTTCACCGCGCATTTCAAACAGCAGCCTGGCCTGTGGCTCAGGGCTGGGTGTGACCAAGCCATGCTGGGACCTGGTGAGCAGGGAGCAGCCTGTCCCAGAGATCAGAGTCTCCTAAAAGCCTAGTCCTGTGATAGACCATAGGACCCAAGGGCCAGGGCCCAGGCTGTGAAGTCAGGGAGTTTACAATCTGAGGGAACAGAATGTTCCCTAGGAATCCAGGTGACACCCATCTCATTTTACAAGCTCAGCACAGAGCACGGAGCTGGGGGTACAGCGAGGAGTCAAAAGTGTGAATGAAGGGACAGAGCCAGAGTGTGCCGTGTTAACAGCCTGCAGCCCTGGACAAGAGAGGTTGGTCCCTGGGTCCCTGGTTTGCACTTCCTGCTCACTCTGCCAAAGCCACAGTCCCCTCCTGTCTTTCTATACATACCCTCCAGTGGCTTCCCATTGCCTTCCAAATTGACAAATTCCACCTCTGCTCTTCTGCCACTACCCTCCATTTGCTCCAGTTTATCCCATCCACCAGCCCTCTTCCAGCCTGACTTGGTCCATTACCCAGGCTCTGCTCAGCACCACACCAGGGCAGTGGGGGAGAGAGGTGCTGCAGGAGAGCCCCCACACTTTAAGGACCCACCTAGCTTTGGGTTCAATATATCACTGTGTCCTAAGGTCTCAGGAATGTTGTTGGCATTAAATGGAATCAAGTAACCTTGAGCCTTGGTACCTCGCCCTGTGAAATGGGCTACCATTTACTCTACTGGTTTCCCAGTGCTGGCTGTGAGGCCTTCCAGACATGCGGCCTGTCTGTGGAAGTGGGAAACCCTCCTGTTAAGGACTAGATACCCTCACCTGGGCCTGAGGCTGCCAGGGTCCTGGTTCAGGGCTGAGCCTCTCCTGGTCACTGTGGGAGCTGGAGGAACTTGAAGGTGGGCACCCAGAGGAGATTAAAGTGAGTGTTCCCCGGAGAGGTCTCAGGGAACACTAACACACCAGGCAAAAGAATCCCCACCCTGCTGTGTCCCTGCTTTGTGTGGCCTTGGTTCCATCTTTTTTTTTGGTCTGTCCCTTTAAACTGAGACTCCTGGGTCCATCCTCAGACTGCTGATCACCAGAACTGAAGGAGGCAGCCTTGGGAGGCTTTGCTGCTCTGCCCAATGACCTGGGACCCAGAAAGCACCCACCTGCAGCCTGGGAAGTCCGGGCTCTGGATTTGATGCCATGGGTTCTGGCTGTCTGTGTGCCGGAGGACAGTTGGAAGCAGGAGGCTGAGGGGCCCGGTGCACATGGAAGGCCACGCTGTAGGCCAGTCCCCCACAGTGGCGGACGGTGGGGTCCTCACTGGCCCGGAGCAGAGGCAGGTTGCCACGGTAGCGGTACAGGTCCTCGTGCTCCCTCGCCTCCAGGTTCATGCGGGGTTGGTCTGGCCGCGGGTAGATGGGGAAGATGGCCTGGCCCACCCGCTGGACTGCCTGTCCTGAGGCCCCCTCCAGCCGTAGCGCCTCCACACGCAGCCGCGCATCATGGTGCCCATCATTCTTGCAGAACCCTGGGTGGGAAATATGGGATTTGACTGTGGTCTCTAGGGTCTCTCTCTACAGTGGGTGAGGAGGACAAGCAGGGACCCAGGACGGCCTAGGCTGGCTAGCTGTTGAGTCAAGCCCATCAGGCTTGGTGAAGTTTTCCCTGGGGGGTGAGCCCCCTCTCAGGTCCCCACCTGTAGCTCCTCCTTTTACCCATGCTGGGTACCTGGCTCCTAGAGGGAGGAAGGGAGGGCTCTTGGCCTATGGGGCCATCATGGGCCCTGAAACCACCTTGCCCCAAGGAAGAGTTCAACCTGTCCCCAATTCTGGTCACCTAAAGTCTGGGCCTTGGTTTTCTCCTTCCCTCATGTCTCTCTTCTACTGAGAAGCTGTCCTGGGTGGCCTCACAACCTAGGCATGGATCTTTTTCTCCCTTTCCCTTTTTTAGTCAATCTCTAAGATTCCTGCCTCTCTTCACCTGGTCTGGAAGCTTCTAGAAGGCAAGATCTGGGTCTCCTTATCCCTGTTCATCCCCCATACCCACAGTTAAGTGATGCTCAGAGTCTGGTTCTAGGGTTACTCGCTGTAATGTTCACTACCCAAGACCGGAATCCAAACCTACCTTGGGCTAGTGCTTTTAAATTCACACCTGCCCCTCCATTTCCTCCTCACCTGACCTTGTAGGAATAATACCAGCATCGTGAGTCACACTGAAGGAGACAGGGCCTCACAGAGGGCCAGTATCCCCAAGGTCACATGGGCCAAGCTTTGTAGTTTAGTCTGGGGATCTGCACACCCCTCCTAGCACTCCTGAGTTTTCCTAGGGTTCCTGGAAGGGGCTGGGGGAGAAGCCCAGGGACCTCCTCTGCCTCCCACTCCCCCTCCCACTCCCACATTGTACCTTTGGGCAAAGTAAAGATAAATTTGTTCCTGGGGAGAGTGAGGCTTTGGCCAGGATCCTGCTGCTCAATGACATCAGTGACAGCACAGCAGGCTTGGAGAGGGTCCCCATCATTCACCTGCAACTGTACCCCATCTCCAGAGCCTGCCAGCAGTGGGTTCTCAGCTGACAGCCGCAGGGCATATCTGCCTTTCTCGTTAAATCCCACACTCAAGACCTCGAACTCCAGGTCCAGTGTCTTTTCTTCAGCCTTCAGCCTCTGGCTTATCAAGGATGCAGGGAGCCAGGGTTCAGGCCCACTAAAAGCCATGGTCATGTTCAGGGCCTGACCCCAGGCTAAGCACTGCACTCCTGCCCATAGTCCCAGCCTGTGTCCAGTCTGAAAGCCTACAGGCTGGGTGTTCAGGGACACACCCACTTCTCTCCGTTTGTTTGAGAAACCAGGTAACAAGCCAGGAAGATGGGGCCTGACCTGGGGAACCAAGGCAGCCATTAATCTCTTTTAGCATTTGTTCCTTCGACAAATATTTATTGAGCATATACTCTGTGTGAGGCCCTATTTTAAGCATTTGAAATATAGCAGTGAACCAAACATTCCTGCCCTCCTGAAGCTTGTCTTCTAGTGAAACAGGAAAGGGAAGAAGACAAAAATGAATATGATATATAGAAAATAAGTAAATTATAATGTAAGCTAGAAGACAATAAGTTCTATGTGAAAAAAAAAATAGAGCAGGGCCAGAGTTGAGAGGTACATGGATATATGGTATTCAGAATTTTCCATTTCTGGGAGAGTCTGTCTATTCACCCCCAAAGATTCTTAACTCAGTTGTGAACAGTGCGATAAGGGAAGGGAGATGCTGTCTGTTCCCTGGGATTACACCCTTAGCACCTGATTCTGAAATCAGTTCACCTACTTAATCAAAACACACAATATGGGGCACAGTTTCACTTTACAAAGAGCTCTGAGCCTCTCACACTGAAGAGTAGTCAAGCTGAAATCCATCATTCCTGATCCTGGGTCTTGCTAATACCCAATGGAAGTCAGAAGATTCTGGAGACCTCTCAGTAAGAACCACATCCACTACCATTACCACCACCACCATCACCACCTCCACCAACCACATCATGAACACCACCACTATCTCCATCACTACCACCACCACCATCAGTACCACCACCACCACTACCACCACCACTATCACCACCATCACCACCGTCAATATCATTATCATTAATGATGTTTTTCATTGAGCAGCTGCTAGATATCAGGCACTCTGCATAGCTCTCTGAGATAGATACAATTATTTGTTGTTTTGTTCTACATTTTTTTCAATTGTAGCTGCACACAATTCCTTTATTTTATTTATTTATTTATTTATATTTATACGGTGCTAAGGATCAAACCCAGAGCCTCACACATGTTAGGCAAACATTCCACCACTACAACCCCAGATCCTATTTCCTGTTTTACAGATGAAGAATTTGAGGCTGAGACAACGTTAAGAAATTCATCTCAGGGCTGGGATTGTGGCTCAGTGGAGAGTGCTCGCCTAGCATGTGTGAGGCACTGGGTTCAATTCTCAGCACCACATTAAAATAAAAAAGTTTTTTAAAAAATTTCTTAGTTGTAGGGGCTGGGGATGTGGCTCAAGCGGTAGCGCGCTCGCCTGGCATGCGTGCGGCCCGGGTTCGATCCTCAGCACCACATACAAACGAAGATGTTGTGTCCGCCGAGAAGTAAGAAAAATAAATAAATAAATGTTAATATTAAAAAAAAAAATTTCTTAGTTGTAGATAGACACAATGTATTTGTTTGTTTGTTTGTTTACTTTTGTGGTACTGGGGATTGAACCCAGGGCCTTGTGCATGCGAGGCAAGCACCCTGCCACCTGAGCTATCATCTCCCCAGCCAAATATCTTTATTTTTATTTATTTATTTTTATGTGGTGCTGAGGATCAAACCCAGGGCCTCACACATGCGAGGTGAACACTCTACCATTGAGTTACAACCCCGGCCCAAATAAAGTTATTTTTTTAAAAAAGAAATTCATCTCAGATCATGTGGTCGATAAGCAAGAGTAGAGAACTGAACCTAAGCCTCTCTATATATACTCTTTCCTACTGAACATGTCCTGGGACTGGCTCAAAGATTCAAACGAATTCTATTAAGAAATTTTGAATTCTAAAACTGCAAAAGAACAGTTCTGAGTCTGAAGAGAACATTGATGATCAGCTTGGATTGCACTCTTAAAAGTTTTTTTGGATTGAATTATGTTGACTGGCAGGCATCATTTCATAGAGCAAAGGATGCCAATCTAAAGATGGTATTAGCCAGCCCAGCTAAGGATCCCAGTATACGTAGCAGGCTTCCTTCATAATGATTAAACTTCTTCAGATTCCAGGAGAAACTGAGGCAAAGAATTCTAGTGACCTCCCCTGAAGGTGAATTTCAGTAAATCTCTTCGTCTGGGTGTGAGTGCCTCCTCTGCACTATGGGTGGGAGTGGGTTGGATAAGTCATCCCTCTGCTCTGGTGGTCTGAAACTCTGTAAGTCAAATGGGGAAGGGCCACAACATGGCCATTTGGAGGAGAAGGTGAGTGGCAGAGGCTACTTAGAAGCCTTTGCCCCAGTAGCTATGCATGGGCAGCCATGGTCCTAGAGCTTAGTGACTCAGTAAAAGCAGCTCTCTTCCCTTGCATGTTTGAAGTGCCCCCCAGAGATGTTACAAGATGGACATCAGTACCTTTGGCTTGAGGGCCAACCTCTGTGCACTGCACCCCAGCCCTGTGCCCTGGACCAAATCTGATGCACAGAGCCATGTCTTCCCTAGTCTGTTTCTTAGTCCCTTCAACATGCCCCTTTCCCCCTTCCCCTTCCTTTCTCTCTCCAACTTTCTAAAAAGCCACTGAGATGGCTATATTGGCCTTTTCAAGATCTTAAGGCCCTCTGACTTCCTTACCCCTATCTCATTTCTGGCCTCCTCTCCTGCACTATGTCTCCAGGTAAGGCTCACTTTGTGTGTGTGTGTGTGTGTGTGTGTCTGTGTGTGTGTGTGTGTGTGTGTGTGTGGTTACCTTTAAAGAAAAAATGGTGAAATAACAGACCATAAAAATTAACCATCTTGGCCAGCATGGTGGTATACACCTGTAATCTCAGCACCTTGGGAGGTTGAGGCAAGTTCAAAATTAGCCTCAGCATCTTAACAAGACCCTGTCTCTAAATAAAATACAAAAAGGGCTGGGGATGTGGCTCAGTGCTTAAGTGCCCTTGGGTTCAAACTCTGGTACAAAAAAAAATATATATATATATATATCATCTTACCATTTTTAAATATTCAGAGTGCTAAGTACATTTTACCTTGTTGTGCCAAGCACCTCCAGAACTCTTTTCATCTTGTAAAACAGAAGCTCTATGCCCCTCCTCATTCCCTAGCTCCTGGCCACCATCCTTCCACTTTCTGTGCTATGAATGACTGCTCCAGGTACTTATATAGGTGGAACCATATGGTATGTGTCCTTTTGTGACTGGCTTATTTCATGCCCTGGAGAAGTGACTTTTGCTCTTGCTCACCTCCTTCCCTTGCTGCTGTGGTTTCCCCTGCCCAAACTGTCAGCTCTATTTGGAGCAACTTCCTCCTCCTTGCAGACTGGTAAAATTTCTACCTACCACCCGGGTGAGCAACTTGGCCCTCTTCCTTTCCTGTCTTGCACGTTGACCTGTTCACCCTCAACTGAACATTTTTTCAGGAATCACATACATGTGCCCAGGACAGGTCTGGGCAACAGATGGGTGGCTGGGAATGGTTAAAGCATTATGGAATGAATGAATGAACGAACGAACGAACGAACGAACGAATGAATGAATGCATGAATGAATGAATGAATAAAAACACCCAACTCAGCTTCTGGTTTTGGTTGTTTCATTTGGATTTTATCCATGAGAAGCAAAAACCATTTGGGCTTTTGAGTCAAACTTGGCTTCAGATAGAGGCATCTTGAGGCCTCCGTAGGCAAGCTGGTACCCAGAAAGGAGGGAAGCAGAGAGGGGGGTAAACAGAGGAGGCCGGGGATTCTGGTGCTAAGGCTTCTCTAGACCTGGCCTTAATTCTGCAGAGAAAGTCTGGAAAGCTCAGTGAATTTTAGCATGGCAGGGCTGGATGACTCTCCAATTTTACAGCTGAAGAAATTGAGCCCAGCAGCGCAGAGCGCAGAGCCCGTTCCTAGTCCTAGTCCCTAACCCCAGAATTCTTCCTACTCCTAGATATCTCCTTGGTTTTGCCTCTGGCAGTTTTCCAAAGGTTTAAACTCCAGACAAGGCTGCTCTGGGTGGCAGGGCCTGGCTGCCCCTGACCCCAAAGAGTTGGGAGGGAGTGGGGTGGGTGGGGGAGCAGCCCTGGAAGGCTGACTTCCAAGCCACCTTCTGCAGCCCCAGCATGAGTGATTTAATGGGGCCTTGGACTCTTCTTTTTTCCCCTAAAGAATGGCCACTTAGAAGCCGCTGGCTTTGTCTAGAAGAGCCTGGGCCTGTAATTAGCCCACCCCAGAGTCCCTCTTCCTGTTTCCCACAATGGCTCCTTTCAGCCTACCCCTCCCCCAACACTCCCCAGGGTCCTTAGGGCTCTTGGACACCCATCCTCAAGCATCCACCTCCAGCTCCCTCCCTGCCCACCCACCCTGCCTCTGCTCAGAGCTGAGTCTTCCCGGTAAAGCAGGGCCATCTGTGAGTCCTCTGGATCCTACCAGGACCTGGGGCTGCGACCATCATCTCCTGCCACAGAAGAAGACAGAGTCTTGAGAGAACAGGTGGGTGGTGACGGGTGGACTCAGGTCTCCAGGCCCATGGGCTGAGGCGGTCACCGCTGCTCCACACAGTGGAACGCGGGCCTGCAGCCCCTGGGCTGCTCCTGCAGCTCCCCCGCCTTGCAGGTCCTGTCCCACTCCCTTCAGATCCAAGCACCCAGGCTTGTGGGGGTGACAGAATCACAGACTCAGGCTGGCATAGTGGAGCATGGCAGCCTTCTCTCTCCACTGCACAGATGGGGAAACTGAGATCCAGAGCAGGGAACGACTGTGGTTGTCGTTTAGATTGTAAATGGTAAAGACAAAATTAGAAGCCTTGTCTCCTCTCTCCACAGAGGGCCTATAAACTGTCCCCCATAAATGGCATTTGTGGTCCTGTCCCTATGCCTCAGGCCCACGCAGGCTGCACACCCTGCCCTCCCTCCTGGGGTTCTACGCCAGGCTCTGTGGAGCAGCCCAGGCCTCCCCAAAGCCCTCTGCCCTGGCTTTAGCTGAGCAGAAACTGGAGGAGGGGAGCTAGGGCCCCCTGGGTGACCCCTGGGCTTGCCCCGACACCTCCCACCCTTGGCCAGCCTTGCCTCAGAGCACCTGAAGTTCCAGGGGTGGCAGGAGGTGGAGGTGGCCTCATTGGCAGCTCCAGCAGGACTGGCCTTTGCCTCTGCTTGCCCAGCTGTCTGCCTCCTACAGCAGGCTCCCAGGACTCACCCCCAGACAGTGGTGTTCCACTGGCCTGAGTCCTGCAGACTCTGGGGGCTGGAGACAGACACCAGTCCTCCCTCGTGATCACCAGTAGTGCCCGGGACAGACAAAGCAGGTAAGAGGTAGATAGAGCAGGACTCAGCAGGGTCAGCCCTGGTCAGGCAAAAGCTCAGACTTAGGCAGGGTGGAAGCTGGCTTAGGAAAGGCACTGCCTGAAACCTTTTAGAGGAAAGAGACAAACTTTATAGCCACAGGGGTGGGGATGGGGGTGGGGGGCTAGGGAGAGAGAGACATAGTTAGGAAAGAATGAGGCAGAGAGAGAAGGAGAGACAGAAAGATAGGAGACAGACTGAGTTAGAGAGGGTGAGACAGAGTGACAATAATAGGGATGTAAAGAGAGATTGATGGACAGGGACAGATAGGCAGACAGAAGGACAATGAGACAAAAAGAAGCCAAATAGGAAAGATAGACATACAGACCCACAGTGAGTGCCCTGGGTGAGGTTCTGCTGACAGGTGCACCAGGCCTTGCATTTAGATTAACCAACTGAGGTGGGGGGCTTCCAGAGAGCAGAACATAGTCCAAGTACTAGGAAGCGAGGTTTCTGGGGAAAGAGTAGCGAGGGGTGAGGGGAGTGGGGTGGGGGTGGTGTAGGGGTAACAATCTCTGGAAAAACTTCTAGCTCAGTCGCTGACCTGGCACATCATGTGATCTCTCAAGTTTCTTTGGCTGTGATGGAATATTGTGTGCAGTAGGAGACTCTGAGGTCTCCTGCGGCCTTATGATGTGACCTTAGCTCAGGCTCTGTCTTTGCAGCTAACTTACTGTCCATCCTACTGGACTTAGGACCTTTGCATCATAGTCCAATATGGCTTCTCAAGATCTAGCCATTGCAACAGCATTTCAGCCAGCCTGAAGGAGGAAGGGGTAAAGAAAGCACCTCTCTTTTAAAGAACACATCCCAAGAATTAAGCTCAAAACTAACTTTCTTTCTTTCTTTTCTTTTCTTTTCTTTTCTGTTTTTTTTTTGTTTGTTTGTTTTTTTTTTTTTTTGATACCAGGGATTAAACCCAGGGGCATTTAACCACTGAACCACAACCCCAGTCCTTTTTTTTTTTTCCTTAATTTTGAGACAGGGTCTCACTAGGTTGCTTAGAGTCTCACTAAATTGCTGAGGCTGGCTTTGAACCTACAATCCTCCTGCCTCAGCCTCCCAAGCTGCTAGGATTACAGGCATGACACCATGCCTGGTTAAAACTTCTTTTCCCATCCCATTGGCCAGTGCTTAGTCTGTATCTTAGGGTGGAATCTAACTTTGAGGGAGGCTAGGGATGGAATCCATTTACACAGCTCAGTGATGCTTTCGCAGATTTGTCCTCACATTAACCTTCAACAGAGACTTACAGTTTCCTTTTACTTATTTAAAAAAAAATTACATATGCAATGCATGTTCTAAAATACACATTCCAAACAAGTGAAACTCCCCTTCTCTCTGTCAAACTCACCCCTCCCTCAAGTGTGACCACTGCCAACAGTTTGCTGCATGTCTGCCAGATTCACATTTTATATCTACACATAGACACACACACTCTCACACACACAGGCACACACAAATGTCTACCCAGTGGAAGCATAAAATGGGATTGCGACTCATGTATTGTTCAACAACTAGCTTTCTTGGTTACTGTGTTACTGTTACTTGGCAGTATATCTTGGAAGTTCCACCATCAGGAAATACCTTGTTCTTTTTAAATAGTGAAATAGTACTCCATGCTGGCTGGTGGTGTAGGCCTGTAATCTTAGCAGTTTAGGAGGCCAAAGCAAAAGGATCAAAAGTTCAAAACCAGCCTTACATTGGGCACAGTGGCTCATGCCTGTAATCCCAGAGACTCAGGAAGCTGAGATAGGAGGATCATAGGTTCAAAGCCAGCCTCAGCAATTTAGTGAGATTCCAAGAAATCTATCGAGACTCTGTCTCAAAATTAAAAAAAAAAAAAAAAGGGACTGAGGATGTGGCTCAGTGGTTAAGTGCCCCTGGGTTTAATCACTGGTACCAAAACAAAAACAACGAACAACTTAAGCAACTTAGCAAGACTGTCTCAAAATTTAAAAACGAGTGGGGTTGGGGGGCTGGGGTTGTGGCTCAGTGGTAGAGCGCTTCCCTTGCATGTGTGAGGCACTGGGTTCGATTCTCAGCACTGCATATAAATATGATTAAAATAAAGGTCCACATTAACAACTAAAAAAATATTAAAAAGAAAGAAAGAAAGAAAGAGCTGGGAATGTGGCTCAATGGTTAAGCACCCCTGCATCAATCCCTGGTACCAATAAACAAACAACAACAAAAACCCAAAGAAATAGTTCTTCACTGTATAGCTTTATCTAAGCTGATGGATGGGGCCTGGGAGCATGTGTGCTTGCCTAGCATGCTCAAACACCAAACAAACAAAACAAAACAATGACAACAACAACAACAAAAAAAAAACTTTAAAAGCTTTATTGATTAATAATAGGGGTTTATTGTCATTTTTTTTTTCCTATTACATTTAGCCTTGGGCATCTTGACTGCCTATCTATGTAAGCTGTTCTTGGGAATGGATTCCTAAAAGTGAGCCAGAGGTTACTTCTCTCTTTGTGTGGGTCTTTTGTTTCTTTCTTCTTCAGTTCTTTATTTTTGGGGGGAGAGGGGTGTTACTAGGCATGAAACCCAGGAGTGCTTTACCACCGAGCTACATACATCTCCAGTCCTTTTTTAAAAAGTTTAAATTTTGAGACAGGGTCTCGCTAAGTTGCTGAGGCTGGCCTCAAACTTGAGATCCTTCTGCTTCAGCCTCCAAGGGCTGCTGGAATTACAAGTGTGGGCTATCATGCCTGGCTCTCTGCGTGGGTATTATCCTTTCTTCCTATGGCAATTCAGCATGAGGAAGATGGAGGGCAGGCCAGAGCTGGCTCACCACTTCTCTAACTTAGCTTGGGCTGCAGGGAGGGTGCTTTTCCTCCCTGCCTCTCTCTCCTGCTGCCAGCCACCCATCCTGGCACCATTCTTGCCCCTGTGCCCTCACATCCTGGGTCTTCACCAGCGTTGGAAGCCAGGCCCACATCCCAAGGCCTGAGCCTCTGGACTGCCCAACACTTTTATTGACTGCATTGCCTTTATCCTCAAAGAGGAAGAGACCCCCCTCCCCAGTTCCCTTCTCTTGAGAATTTAGAACCCCCTTCTTGTCCTGGCCTTTATCCATCCCTCCTCTCCCGCCTGCCACAGCACAGGTTTTGATACCCTTTGAGCTCCTGTTTTCCTTTTCCAGTCTTGTTTGCCATCCCTGCAGGGCGCCCCCTCTAGGAGGAAGAGGGAGGAGCATTGTGAATCCTGCTCATGTGCTGAGGGGCCAGGCTTGGCTGTCCCTGCAACTTTGGAGTTTGCAGAAATGTGCTGGGGATGATGAGCAGACCCCAGAGCTGGAGCCTCTCTATGAGGATTGGAAGAGAGAACTCTCTGAGGAACCTTTTTGGCTTCCCCCTGAGATGGATCAGACCTGAATTCCAACCCCAAGCCACCTAAAAGTGTGATGCCACCACCCCCAGTCCCCCTCCCAACTCTGGTCAGGGTCCTTGGCCCAGCTGGGGAGCAGCAGGATGCTGATCGGTTATTAAAAGCTGAGTTGGTGGCTGGGCTCAGTGCAATTCATCAGGTGATGGCCCCCTGGGAGTGATGGATGGTGACAAATGAGGGGAGGCAGGGGGTTCCTGAGCCCATCCACCACAGCTGGGGAAACTCAGCCTTCAAAGCTCTGTGCAGGCTTCTCCACTGAGGTGACTCTGAGGGCCAAAGAGATCAAGTTTCGGGCAAATGGTTTGAGGGGCGGAGAGGCTCCACTGCTGGAGACAAGCTGCCCTGTGTGCTGTGTGGGGCCCCTTCGCAGCCAGAGAAGGGGGTGGGGTGGGCTTCTGTGATCCTGGAATGGCAGGCTGGAGGTCTGGGGGGCAGGAGGAGGGGCAGGGCCAGTGTGGGGAAGGAGGGGGCTGCCTTCCGGGTGGGGGAGGAGGAGATCAAGCACCTTTTAAAGCAGGTGCTGGGGACCCTGCTCAGGGCCAACTGCTGAGCCCACACAACCAGCCATCCTCTCAGGGTCCCAGAGGGTCTCAGAGGAGGTACCAGTTGTTGAGGGAGCACCCTGGAGTCTCCCCAGAGTGATCAGCCAAAGAAGAAGAGAAACGGAAGGGAGAGGTCAAGACACAACTGGAAGAGGTGGGACTGGAGCAGGCCTGGAAGGCCAGGTAGGATGGGGACAGGTGGGGGAGCAGGGAGAAGGGGTGGCATTGGGATGGAGCATGAACTGAGGCTTGAAGGCTGGAGGGGCAGGATCAGGAGGGCTGGCATTCTAAGGGATCAGGGGATGGCTGTCCTCAGGCACCACTGGGGAATCAGTAGGGGCTCCACAGGGCAGGGGGATAGCACAAGTCACATCTGAGTAGAGCCTGACTGCTTGTGGGCAGGAGGTTTATGGAGAGCCCGGCCCTGAGGGCAGTGTCCAGCCTACTCCTCAAGGCCAGACCATGGTGGTCCCCCCTAGGGAAGGTGTGCTGGGAAAGGAGAATCTGGGCCTCTTACAGCTGGGGAATCTTCAGGGCCTTTGGCCTGTCTACCTCTGAAGGCAGAAAACCCTCTGTAGCTCCTGGGTGTCGCCAGCCGCTTTGTTGTTGTTGTTGTTGTTGTTGTTGTTTTGAGACAGGGTCTTGCTATGTTGTCCAGGCTTGAACTCCTGGGCTTAGGTGATGCTCCTGCCTCAGCTGGGCCTATAGGCGAACACCACCTGCACCCAGCTCGGCCTTTTCTCCATTGCTTCTGTGATTGCTTCAGGTCATAGGACCTGAAGGGAGGCTTACTACTCTGTGAGGGTAAGAAAACTACGTTTGAACTGAGCTGAAACCTGCCTCCCTGCATTCCCTCCTCCAAGTTAGTTCTAGCCCAGCCCTCTGGGAGGGGAAGAATGTGCTGCTCCCCAGAACAGCAGCTGCCTCTTCCTCCTGCTCACCAGGTCCACACTCCCACCACAGCGGCCTGGCCTAAGTCCCTCATGTTAGGGTGATGCGACTGGTGAGGGCAACAGGAGTCCCAGGAAGGGCTTATGTACCACATGATGCTCTGCCTCTCTTGCATGGCAGAGGAGAGGGAGGAGGTCCAGAGCCACTCACACTCTTCTCCCTCCCTCCCTCCCTCTCTCTTCTCTTTCTCTCTCTCTCTCTCTCTCTCTCTCTCTCTCTCTCTCTCACACACACACACACACACACACACACACACACACACACGTGAATTGATCCCAGGTGCTCTACCACTGAGCTACACCCCCAATCATTTTATTTATTTATTTATTTTGAGACAGGGTCTTGCTAAGTGGCTGAGGCTGGCCTCAAACTTGCAGTCTTCCTGCCTCAGCCATCCGAGTCTCTGGGATCATAGGCACCCAGCACTCTTCCTCTCTTGAGCTTGACAGTCAATAACACTGCTTTCCAGCCCACTGCTGGAAATCCCAGGCTAGCTAAGTCCCTATGCATATTATAAGAGTGTGCTGTGGTCCATATGAGCAGACTCTGAGGTCCCTGAGTTCCTGAGCTTTACTCAGCCTTGAGTGCTCACCCATGGGCCCTCAGGGCACCAGGCTGCCCAGGCGGGCCCAGGCCAGTCCCCCTATTAGGCTGAAGCGCCCTTTGGGCCCTCTCTGCTGTGCTGTGGGATTGGAATGTTGCTGGGGCTTGGGTGTCTTAGGACTTTGGGGTATGCTGTTGGACTCAGAGCCAAGGGACAGGAGGGTGGGGAGCTATGGGGGAGGTCTCTTGTTTCCTGCAGCTGCTTACTGTGGTTTGGGCCATTTCACAGCAACCTGCACTTGCTTTGCCAGTGTCTGAGGGTCCTTGGAGTGTGCTTGAGTTCCTAAGGTATTCTGTTGTGTTTAGGGACTTCTGAGAGCTCTTGGGTGCAATACTAAAGTTCTGGGGTTCTGGTGACATTATTGAAATTCAGGGAATGTTGATGAGATTCTGGAGGGGTCCTGGAGACCTGGGGCTCTTGGGGGGGTGTTTCTGAGGTTGTGGGGATGCTACTGGCCTTCTCTATTCCTTCCACACAACTCTTAGCTCCTTCTAATCTTAGCATTTTGCTCTTTGAAGATTTTGATAACCACAGCCAGCTGAAGGCAGGCACGCAGGCCTCTGTTCCTTGACACAAACATTCCTCAGGTTTAATCAACTTGAACAAAAACATGGAGAGGAAGGAAGCCAGGTCCCAAGGCTTTCACAGGCCAACTCCAGCCCAAAGGGCAGGGCAGCTCTGTGCCAGGCCAAGGTGGCAGATGACCTTCATGGACTCATAGTCCAGAAGTTTGGACTTCCTCCCACAGTGGGCAGGGCTTAACCACCCCCATCCAAGTCCACCCTGAGTCCTGCTGGCCCTAGCTACTCCTGGGACATTGACATCAGCTCCATCTGAGTATGCCCACAGGGGCCCATTGCTGGTTTCAGCAGGAGGTCAGCCCTCCCCTTACCTCTGAAGGACTCTCTTCAGGCCTCTCCCCTGCCTCTTCTTGCTCTCCTAAGACAGACTTCATTCTTGCTACCATTCCTGGCCCTCTCTGGCCTCAGGGTTTTGCTCCACGCCCTTCCTCCAGGAAGCCCCCAAGATCATGCAAGCTGTCACCTTCCTCCCTCTTCCTCCCTCTCTGGGCCTCTACAGTTCTGTCTCCGAGTTCCTCTGCTCTGCAGCCTCTCCTCTCCTGATGGCAAGGCTGGCCTCGGATTCTCCTGGGTACCAATGTTCTTGTGCAACCCACCCCTGAGGGCAGGCCCTGGGCCCTGCTCCCCGGGCCTTTGGAGAAATCCTTCAGTGGTGCATCTTACCCTTTTCCTGTCCCCAGTGCTTCTCCTGCAGTCTGGCCAGATGACCTCTTTCCAGACATCTCAGAGCCAGCCAGCCCTCTCATTTGCAGCTCCAAGCATTCTCGAGCTCCAAGCTGTTCTGTCCCCAGGCTGAAGAATTACTTTGGGCTCAAGAAATGGGGTCTTTATCAATCTGAAGCTGTGTAGCCACCCAGTACCCATGATCTATCCCATGCCCCTGCCAGAGTGGGTGTGGGAGCTGGAGGCCAGGTGGGTCGAAAGGCTGTGAAGTCACAGCCAGCCTCTGTGGCTTTGATCTGCTTGCTATAACCAGTATCTGATGTGCTGGATACACATTCTTGGGCCATGAAGTCACTGAGGGCAGGGGGTGGGGGCTTTGGGGAGGAGAACCCACAACAGAAGAATCAGTAGGCTGGAGCAGACAGAAGTGGGGCCATGACCTGAGAAGGGAGCCTCAGGGCCAGCTCCAGGGCTCAAACTCAGGTAGGCTACCTTACCAACTGGCATTTCCTACCCCACCTACCTTCCCACGCTCCTTCCCATTTCCAGCTCAGCCTGGCCCGCGGTAGTTGTACCATACTACCAATGAAGATGTCCTCTGCCAGCTGGGCCCATATCAGGGCAGAAGGATAAAGCTCATCTTTTCCTCACCTCTGCATAGGGCTTCCATGACGGTGACTTCTGTGTCTCCCCAGTGAAGACGAAGGTAGTATGGTAGAACCTGGGCTGTGGAGGTGGGACAGGGAGGGGCAGTGTCCTCAGTAGTCCTTTAGGGGGAGCAGGTTTGATCCAGGGAAGTGGGAGAGGGACAGTGCCTGGACTCTCCTGGGGCAAACCTGGTGCACCCCTGATGCTGATAGAGGCTCAGCAGAGGCTCCTTCAGGTGGCCTGATGGGGTCCCTGCATCCCTTCAGGTACAAGCTAAATACCATCTCCTCAGTGAAGCCTTCCCTGACCACCTGATCCAGAACAGCCAGCTCCTCTCTCTCTGCCTCTCTTCTCTTTCCCTGACTTATTTTCCCTCTCAGCACACCCCCGCCCCTACCATTATATGTTAAGTTCCTTGAGGGGCAGGACTTGCCCTGTGCTGTATCATTAGCCCCAAGGATACAACCTGGCACATATTTGTTGAATGAACAAATGAGCCTGAAAGACAGAGTCTGGCTCCCTCCAGGGCAGGACATGGTTCTGGCCAAATGCATGTCTCTGCCTAAATGCACGGCTCTGCCTCAGGCAGGGAGGGCGTTCTCTCTCTGGAATTAACCTCCAATTGTTGGAGGTATCAAGAGGGGGATTAAAGATCAGATAGGAACTGGGCGCTATGGCGCACACCTGTAATCCCAGCAGATCAGGAGGCTGAGTCAGGAGGATCACGAGTTCAAAGCTAGCCTCAGCAATGGTGAGCTGCTTAGCAACTCAGTGAGACTCTGTTTCTAAACAAAATACAAAATAGGGCTGGGGATGTGGCTCAGTAGTTGAGTGTCCCTGAGTTGGATCCTGGGTACCAAAAAGAAACCCAATTCAGACAGGAGCTGATTGCTCCCTAAACTCAGATCTTTGAGTGGTGAAGGGCATGTTGGGCTTTGATATTGAGCAGAAGCCTCTGGAAAGCCCAGCAGGTGAACCTCAGGGCACAATAGGACAGGCCCATGGTTGAATGTTGGTCACTAGAACAAGCAATGGCTTTACAAATCTCAATTTCTAAAGCCCCTTGAGCCCCACAGCCAGGCATTGTGCATCAGGAAGAGAAGAAGAGGCAGGGATTCTGCCCTCAGGGAGCCCACTCCCAGGCTGAAGAGGCATGATTCACCTGAGAACCTGGGATCCGAGGGCCAAGGGCCATCAGGTCTCCTGTACTGCATTAAGCTCAGGTTCAGCTCGGAGTCAGCTGATCTCTCTGTGGGACAGGAGGGAGGTCAGAGCCCCTTTCCTGGAAGAGTGGCTGTTGGGGAAGGAGGCGGAGGAATGAGTCTACCAGAGCTCAGGCCCTAATCCTGCCTTGTGGGCCTGGCTCAGGAACGTGGGAGGGTGGGACGCTGAGGACTTCAAGGCTGTTCCCCACGCGGGGACCACACTTTCGACTGCCCCACCCCTTCCTCAGCCCAGCTGGCTTTCCTAACTCCTGATCTTTACCCAAAGTGATTTTCTTCAGGAATCCTTCCCACCCCCAATTCCCCAACCAAATTGGTTTTCCCAGGATATAACCAGGGCACCTGTGCCTTCCCTCTGCAACCCTCTGTTCCTAAGGCTATTTTTTTTTCTGGTTCAGGGGATTGAACTCAGGGGCACTCAACCACTCAGCCACATCCCCAGCCCTATTTTGTATTTTATTTAGAGACAGGGTCTCACTGAGTTGCTCAGTGCCTCACCATTCCTGAGGCTGGCTTTGAACTCACAATTCTCCTGTTTCAGCCTCCTGAGCCAAGCCACTGGGATTACAGGCACAGTGCCTAGCCTAGGGCTATTTTATACTGATCTGGGCCCTCTACCCCCAAAACACTGTTCCCAGGGAACAGTACTAGCACATAGTAGCTGTTCAATACGTTTCTATTGAAAGAATAAACACACTTTTTTTGGAGGGGGAGTCTACTGGTAGTAAACTCAGGGGCACTTTACCATTGAACTATACCTCCAGCCCTTTTTATTTTATTTTGAGGTGGTTCTCCCTACATTGCTGAGGCTGGCCTTGAACCTGTAACTCTTCTGCCTCAGCCTCCCTAGTTGCCAACAGATTACAGGCTTATGGCACCATGCCCTGCAACAAATGAATGTCTCTCTCTCTCTCTCTCTCTCTCTTTTTTTTTTTTTAAGCTTCTTTACTGAATACCTAGCTGGGTAGGACAAGGCCTGAGCCCCTTGGAAAGACAGGGACCCTCTAAGTTTCAGGGCCCCGAACCCCCACCCAGGAGCAGTGGCTGAGCACAGTTCTCTGCCTGTCTGCATTTCTCGGAGGAACCCTTACCCTGGAGAAGCAGCAGGCAGGCGGGGCGCTCCTTGCCTGCCCCTGGATCTGGTTCGTGTTTAAAGGACTCATTTCCGCCTATGCGGGTGAGTTATCTTCTTGTGAAATCAAGTTGTAGGAAGAAAAAGGTTTTACCAGTGAAACACATGAGGCCCTCTTCATGGAAATCCCAGCAGCAGGCATGGACGGGGCCCTCTCCCTGAATCTGCCGGCCAGCCCCATCTGTGGGTTGCCACAGTGCTGGACTCTGAGAATGTGGCAGGCAAAAATGTGGGGGCTCCGGGGCAGGCGCTGAAGGCAGGTACGTCTGCATGCACAGACAGGTGCCGCCCTCCCGGCTGCACCCCTTCAGGGCAAGGGGACCACGGTGCTGGGACCTCCTCCCAGGAGGGGGCTTTGTCTGGATTCTGTGTACCCCATCACTGAGGCACAAGTGGTGAGAGAGGGCCTTGCTGGGGCTGGGGGATGGTCTCCAGAGAGCCTGGGCAAGGTGAGGGAGGCTTGGGCTGGACCCCTAGAGCAGAAGGGGTGGGAACCCAGCTGGGAGGGCCTGAGCCCCAGACCCAATGGAGCCTCCTGCAGCCCGCCCAGCCTTTCATCTCTGCACTCCTTCCTCCTGGTCCTCCCTTCTGCTGTGTCTGTGGGTCCGTCTAGGTGGGCTGGGAGGAGAAGGAAAGGTGTCTCCATGGGCAGCTTGGGCCGAATGGGAAAATCTCTGAGAACGGTCCTCTGAGCTAAGGTCAGCTGATGGCCGTTCAGCAGCCAGATAGGTCCTCCAGTGAGAGCCCGTGGACCCTGAGGGGGTACACTAAGATAACTACAGGGTGGGGCAAGATGGGGCGGGAATGGACAGGAGGGGACACGAGAGGCCCTTCCCCTCCTCCTGGGCCAGCCTTCCTAGCCTGCAGTCCCAGGGCTTTTCCCAGAGAGCTAAAAGCAAGAAAGTAACCTTTAGGATTAAAAAGAAATGTTTCTTTGTTAGGATTTTCTTTTTTTCCCTTTAAGCTTCTTTTCACATTTGTAGAGGATTTTTTTTTTTTTCTCTTGTCTGGGGGTCAAAGGAGAAGGGCCCAAGAATGTCGTCCCAGGCGGCAGGGAACCAGACCTCATTCTTGGGGGCAACAGATGACTACTACAACAGCTGGTACATCGATGAGCCCCAGGGGGACAAGGACCTCCAGCCAGAGGGGTGAGTGTGCCACCCTTGGCTCTTTCAGCCATCAGAGTCGGGTGTGGCTGAGGTAAACAACTGGTGTGTGTGTGGTGGGGGGACAGACCCTGGGCAAGAGCTGCTAAGAACTGGTTCAGCTACTCATTCACTGTGTGACCCTTAGGCAAGTCATAGCCTCTCTGGGCTGGTTTCTATATCTGATACTTGAGAACACTAGCCCTTGGCCTGCTGTTAAGAAACTTGAAGTCAGAGGACCTGGTCAATCTGAAAAGCACTGTGTGATGTGTTAAAAAGACAGATTCCCCGCCCCATCCTTGCAGGTTCAGCTCTAGCAGGTCTGGGCTGCTCCCTGGGTGATCTGGCCTGTATCTGGGATGGGGAAACAATCGAGGGGTTACTGGTCTCTGTGGTGAGGACTTGGGGTGTGGTGTTTATAAGCCTCAGGTTCTTGGAGCAGGCTGGGGAGAAGTCGGGGAGGCAGATAACTGGGACCAAAGTCTAGGGGAAAGTCACTGAGGGAGGAACCCTGTGGCCCATTGTCTTGGATGGCTTAGTCTGAGGAGGGAGGATGAGGAGGCTCTGTTTTCTGTAGCAAGAGTGCTCCAGCCAAGCCAGGGAGGGTACGAACAGAGGGAGGGGGCAGCCAGCCCACCCCGGGGTGGCCCGAGGACTCTTGGCCCAGACCCTTTCTATCTTTGTTTAGTCTGCCCACTCTGGCAGAGGGACTGGGCCTCTCTGTGACCCCAACTGCTGCCTCTGTGGGACCCCAGCTCAGCCCCCCCCCCCCCCCGCCCTTGTTGTTCCTGGCCCTGGCCCTTCCCCTGCCTCCCTCCTCTGTCTAAGGGTTTCAGGAACTGGAAAGGTGAAGGGAGGGGGGATGCTGAACCAGATGTGTGCACATCTGTTCTCCATTAAAATTTGAAACTAGAGAAAGAAACATGCTCTTGTGCCTCCCCGGGGGCTGAGGCTGTGCCCTGGCCAGGCTTGGGTCACTCAGCAGGGACAGAGTCCCCACCTGGGCCTGGGGGAAGGAGCCATGCTTTGAAGGACTCGGGCTGGGTTCTGACACCTGGAAAACAGCCCTGTTCTGGGCAAGGGTATGCCCCACTCATCTTCCCTGACTGCCATTGAGAGTGTTGGGCTCTTATGCCTGGGCTGGGGGAGGGGCTAGGAAACCCTTGAGGACTCGGATGGAGCATGGGGTTAGGTACTAATCAGAGGAATGCTAGGACATTGCCTCCTTGGGAGCACCAGGGCCTGGGCATTGGCGAAGGGCCAGGCGCCTGCAACCAGTACGGTGCTTGGAGTATTTAGATACAGTCTCAGAATAAAGTCCCGGCATGGTAGGGACTGGGTGATGGGGACTGCTGCCTGTCACATGTTTGGCACTTGGGATTTGTAGCTCCCTTCTCCCACGGTCAAACATGGAACCTATAAAAATAAAGAAGAGTATTTGAATCTACTTATGCAGTAAAAGCAAGTCTAGATATTTTCCATCTCCCTTCCCCACCCCTACCCCCCTACCCTGAAAGCTGGGAGCGGGAAGCTGGGCACAGGGGAATCCCATGGAGATGAACTTGGATTCACCTCTCCAGGCGTGAGTCACACCCCAGGGATATGGTACATGAAAGCCATGAGGAGCTCTGATGGCAGCTCCCCTGTGCCCTCACTGTGACCAGCACATCAGGCTGGAGTTGGGGTTGGTGGGCACTGGTGACAGTGGCCCGGATGGACTCAGCCTCAGAAATATCCTAAACTCCAGACACCCTCAGTGGCTTCCCAGGGCCTCCTGTGCCTGCTCTAACCTGGTCTTACCTTCTGGGCTGCCAACAAACTGAAAGACTAGCCTGGGGCCAGTCACACCCTCTCTGCCTGACACTGCTTCCTCAGGCTGTCCTTTCAACAGAGCTTCCTTTTCCCTTCTTTGCCTAAAAAGCTGTTAACCAGATTTCAAACTCAAATCCAACCCCATTTCTGTGGCCTCTCTCAGCATGGAGCTTCCCACCTCCCCATATGACTCCCGTGTGATGTCTGTGTCATCCTGCCTTCCCATGGCACAAAACACAAGTCCTTGAGCCATCACCCAAATGTGTGCTAAGGTGGTGGGGACTACTGCCTGTCACATGTGTGGCACTTGGAATTTGAATGAGGGGTCAGGGGGACCACAGAGGATACAGAAATGGCCAGATGTTCTCCCAGACAGTGCCCTGGAGGGGATTCCCAGGGTGGAGGTGGCTCCTCATTTGGGGGCGGGGTTTACTGGAAAATGGCAATGCTGCTTCAGGACAGTGTGCCCGGTCTCTGTCCTGGCTGGCCCAAGCCCACCCCCACACCTGAGTGTGCCAAGGAAGAGGTGGGAGAGGAGAGATCAAGGCCCAGCTCAGTGATGAGAACCTGATTCCCTACCTGGCCCACCTCAACCCGTGTTTTGGGAAGATGCCATCTCTGCCCTAGGCAAGAAGTGGCAAAGAACAGACTTCTTCAGTCCCCACACCCCAGGGACAAGCCCAAGGACCAGTTTCTTTTCCACTGCTTGCCCTCTGGAATTTCCTGAAAGAAAGCAAGCTGGAGAGAGGAGGTGCCCCTCAGAGGGTCCCAGGGCTCTGCACTCACCCCAGGAGATGAGGAGGCCTTGGTCCTCTCTTCTGTGCAGCAGGAAGGTACCTGGGCTTTCTGAACAGGGACAGCCCTTGTAACCAGTCCTCCTAGAGCATCCACTCAGGTGTCCTCCCTCTGGCTCCCAGGCTCCAGCTGGGCTACCTGGAGGCCACCTTGACCCAGGGATCCAGCTCCAGCTCCAACTCTAGCTCAGAGCTCTTGCTCTACCTGCTTTCTCTGTTGACTTCACTGATCTCTTTATTGTCACCACAGGCTTCCCTCTGTGCACAGCTACGCTGAGAGCAAGACCTCTGCCAAACCAGAGGGAGCCTTTGTGATGGTTAGATAAATGGCCCCCATTTAGCTGTATTCAGCTCTGTAGGTTCAGGGAGTGAGGGGACAGTGTGGCCTGGACTTCCTGTCACACTCAATTCTGTGGCTGAGCAACCTTGTGCAGCAAGCAACCTGCCAGCTGACAGGAAAAGAGGGTTACCAGGAAAGATCCTTCCAGTCAACCCGAGGTACTAGGAAGTAGAGAGCAAATCATAGCAATGAAGTGTCTGATCCACATAGCAGGCCCAATCTCTGTTCTGAGAAGAGGTCTGTGGTGCCAGGAACAGTCATGGAGTCTAACTAGAGGAGGAGGGAGGAAGAGAGCCTCCGGATTGGAAGCATCCGGGTGAGCAAGAAAGATGCTCTGGCTGAACTGGTGCCCGCTGTTTCCTCCCGGGAGCCTCCTGACTCTTGCTCTGTCACTCCAGAGCTTAGCACCCAGCCGGCATACCATGGCGGGAGCAGAAAGTGGAGGAAAGTTCTAGGTGGAGCCTCAGTGTAGACAGCCTCCAACCCCAGGCCCAGCTGCGCACTGATGGGGTCTTGCCAGGCCTGAGCCAACCTTCCTTTGCTCTGTAGGGCTGTGCCTTCCTGTGACCCCAGTGTGCCACCTGGCCTGTTCCATGCCTGCCTGGCCTCGCTGTCGGTGAGTCCAATCTGGCTTGCAATCTGCTGCCAGTCTTGGCAGAGGGACTTGTGTCTCTTGTTAGGGTGGATGCAGGGGCATCTGGGAGTCATGGGAGGGGTCTGGGAGTTTTGCCCAGGTGGGGGTCCAAACCAGGATTCAGGCCACGTCCAACCTGTCAGACTTCTGTCACCTCTTGGCCACTCCCCAAGATGCTACATGAGGGTGTACTGGGTCAGTGGGAGGTGTTCTGGGACTAACTGAACTCAGACTCAGACCCTTGGGGACAGCCTGGGCACCCCAAGCATCTTCTGAACTCTCCTTTCAGATCCTCGTGCTGCTGCTGCTGGCCGTGCTGGTGAGGCGCCACTGCCTCTGGCCTGGCTGTGGGCATGGCAGGCCCAGACTGCCCAGGTTGGTTCCTGGGACCTGGATCCCTCCACTCAGGGGGCCTGACTGACAGGGCCCTCTGGGTGGGGAGGTGACTGGTTGGGTATCCAAAAGCCAACTCTGACTTCAGAGATAACCCCACTTCTCTGTCTGGGCTTTCTCCACCCCCACCCAGGTCTCCTAGGTTAGTTAGGAACCCCAGAGGGAGGGGAGGGACTCATCCAGCTCCCTTTGCTTCTGCTGTGCCAAAATTGGGGTAAAAGTCTCCAGGGAACACAAGTCCTCTCACATAGGCCCCAGGGTCTGGACTGGTCACAGCCACCTGATGCTATCTTGACCATCATTTCCCCTGAGAGTCTGGCCTCCAGCTGGAAGTCATTTCTGAGGCCTCCAGCTGGAACTTTCTCATTCAGCCCTGCAACCCAGAGTCTGGGGCAGGCACGACACTGAGGAGATGGGACTGGGCAGACTGGTGTAGGAGACACCAATGCGTTGGGGGAGTGGCGGGTGGAACCGGGATGTAGACAACTTTGTACCCTCGACCTGGGTTGCACACTGAAACGGGTACTGCTGTGCTGGCTTTGTGGTGAGCCACTTGAGGTCTCTGTCTGACCCAGGACAGAGTTTGTCTGGTCTGGGAGAGGGCTCAGAGAGGATGAGCCTCATGAGGGCAAGGTGGAATAGAGGGCCTGCTGTCTGCCCTGTACCCTGGGCCACACCCAGCCAGGGTGGGGGCTGTTCCACAAGGATGCAGTGATTCACTGTGTTCTCCAAAGATCTGCCCTCCCAGACAGACGGATCGGTTAGTGTGGAGGTATTTGGTGCTTGCTCCCACTGGGTGTACGTCCCTCTGCCATAGCACCCAGAGCTGGTAGATGGGAGGTACTCACAGACATTTATAGAATGAATGAATAATAAACAAGCCTCATTCCTCAGTTTTCCTGTCTGGGAAGTGGGACTGACTCTACCACATTATTTATGGAACACAGTTGGAGGTAATGGGGGTACAGGGGCTGAGCAAGCCCACCTGTTCTTCCCTGTCTTTGTGTCAGCCCTGTGGATTTCTTGGCTGGGGACAGACCCCAGACAGTGCCTGCTGCTGTCTTCATGGTCCTCTTCAGCTCCCTGTGTTTGCTGCTCTCTGACGAGGACCCGTTGCCCTTCCTGACTCTTGCCTCACTGCCCAACTCAGGTACCCAGTGCAGCCGTGGCCTGAGGCTGGCTTGATGGGATGGGGCGGGGTGGGGTCCAGGGGTATTAAGCTTGGCTCACGAGGTGATGGTAACCAGAACAGTTGTCAATGGGAGGAGCCTTTGCTCCTTGGCATGACCTCTTTAGATCAGCAGACCCCACGAAGTGTGGACATGAGCCCCATTTTGCAGTGGAGGGAACTGAGAGTGAGAGAAAGAAGCAACAACAAAGTACAACCTTAATTGCTCAAGAACTTACTCAGGTGCTGGGCTAAGCACTGTGCATAGATCTCCTTTTTGTTGCTAGACTGTGATTCTTTCCATTTCACAGAGGGGAAGCCAAGACTCCAAGAAGTAACTCGCCCCAGATCACAGCTGATGCCTAGTCAGAGCCTGGCTTTGAGCTCTGAGCTCTTGCCCACTGAAGCAGCTGAGGGCTTGGAAGATGGAGATGGGAGAAAGGTCTGGGTGGGCACCACTCAGGCCCCATGTCAGCCCCCATCACGTGTCTCTCCACCTCTTTCGCCTTCCAGAGTCCTGGAAGATTCTGGCCCTGCTCTATTATCCCGTTCTCTACTACCCTTTGGCTGCCTGTGCCGTGGCCGGGCCCAGAGTTGCATACCTGCTTGGCAGCGTACTGTCCTGGGCTCACTTTAGCATCCAGGTCTGGCAGAGGGCAGAGTGTCCCCAGACGCCCAAGGTAACCACTGACTCACCACTGCCTGGGGCAGGGGATACCCGGGAGGAGCCTACTTCGACCTGCCAGGCTCCTTTCATCTCTGCTTACACGCTGGGCTTCCCTGCCTCCTTCCGTTATGCACGGGATTCCGGACCTTTCAACATGTGCCTGTGCCAGACTGGCTTTTCCAGGGGTGGGACAGGGGACAAGGCAGCAGGGCCCTGCCCTCAGCAGCTTCCAGGACAGGAGGGGGCAGAGGAAGAAGAGAAAGCCAGCAACGCCCCATCAATCCCTGGGTCGGTCTGGAGTGGGAACAGAAGTGAAGAGAGATGGAGGATGGCAAGTGCCCAGTCAGGGGATAGTTTCAGGGGCTACAGAGAATTCCAGAACCTCAGAAACTGGTTCCCTGGCTGCTGGTCAGGACTGTGAAGCTGCCCAGTCTTCCTCATTCAACAAACATATCTGAAGCACATACTCTGGACAGGGG
This sequence comes from Urocitellus parryii, assembly GCF_045843805.1. Taxonomy (NCBI): domain Eukaryota; kingdom Metazoa; phylum Chordata; class Mammalia; order Rodentia; family Sciuridae; genus Urocitellus; species Urocitellus parryii. The sequence continues at coordinate 117,366,408 of NC_135536.1, read as the reverse complement.
TATCTCCAGGCACTGGAACAGCTATGAACAAGACAAGCCAAGTCCCTGGACTCCAAAGAGCCGTTGTTCTAGAAAGAGAGACACAATAAATAGATAAGCAGGTGACTTGAGGAAACTGTTACCTCTCTGAGACTCAGTTTCCCCACCTGTAAATGGAGTTGATAGCACAATCCTTTGGATAGGTGAAGATTAGGAGGTTTCTTTGAGAGGAGGGACTTGGTGGGTCTTTTTCACTACCTAGAGCCTGGCACACACTAAGTTCTCAATAAAAAGATATTGAATTAACCAACAAATGAATGAATACATGAGGAGCCCAACCCAGAAAGGCCTCAGCCCCTGGAGGCAGAGCATGGGCTTCTTGAGGCCCAGGTGGCCAACTACATACTGAAGAAATTAGACCTTTGTCCTGTTTCAGGGGCCTGTTGCCTGACAATGCCTGGAACATGGGAACCTAGAGAGTGGGTATCCTCCATTCAGGGCTCACTGCCCGTGGGGAGGGACCAAGGGCCATTAACCATCCTTTGGCTCTTCCCAGGCCAGATGCTCCTCCAAGGAGCATCTGTACAGGGCCTCAAAAGGTGAAGTGGGCATGTTGGTGAAGCATGGCCCAAGTTGGGGCCCCATAGAACTGGAAGCCTCCTCATGGCCCTCCAGAGCATCCTCATGGCAATCTGAGGTGGAGAGGGAAACGGATTCTAGTTCTTGGTGGGGGAAGAAAGAACAAGGTAGGTCTATCTGAGTGTCTGTGTATCTGTCCAGATTTACAAGTACTACTCGCTGCTGGCCTCTCTGCCTCTTCTGCTGGGCCTTGGATTCCTGAGCCTATGGTACCCGGTGCAACTGGTGCGAAGCTTCACCCACAGGACAGGAGCAGGCTGCAAGGTGAATGGATAGGGCAGGGCCGGGCTGGTTCCTACTTAACACCAAACACATCAGACTCTCCCATGTCTGTGGTTCCCCCATATATAGGTAAGAGGCATGTAATAAGTGCTCAGAAAATGTTTTCTGAGTCACTGGGTGACCGCTTAATGGCTGCACTTTTGATCAGCACCCAGGGTACCTGGGGCACTGGGCTGTGTGCACAGCAGGAATTCAACAAAGGATGACTGGGTGGGAAAACAGGAAGTTCTGGCTTCATCTCTGAAACCATCTGGAGAACTGAGATGGGCCAGGAGCCTTGAGCCTTCTGGGAGTTCCACAGATGCTGAAATGACTCACAAAGCATCCAGAGCAGAACTGCATTATAGATCAGTGCTATGTTGGATACTGTTGGATGATGTCAGATGCAGAAGAGGTCTGGGAGGGCTTCTTGAAGGGGGTGGATTTTAGCAAGAGGCCTGAAGGACAAGGAAGGTGTGGAGTGGGGAGAGACTAAGGAGCGGGCACAGCAGGCGTGAGAAGGAGCATGAGTAAGGGGACTGAGGGGTGTGTGTCTATTTTGTTCGTGTCTACCCTGGCAGCATGGAGCAGGTTGTAGCATATAATAGATACTCAGCTAACATTTTTTGAATTTTTGAATGGATGGATAGATACATCTTGTGAGAGAGAATTCTTGAAAGCTATTGCAATCTTCTTAAGAAACACCTTCTATATGTCAGGCCTTGGGCTAATTGCTAGGGCCTCCGAGCCGACTGATCCTTGCTGGGTCTCCAGGAGCTTCCCTATGTGAGGGAGATGGGTGCAGTGTGGGTGAAATGTGCAGGGGGCTCCTCCAGCTGCTGTTGGGACGCAGGCATAGGTGGGGTCAAGTGGCTTATACATGGGAGAAGGAAAGAACACTCCAGAGGCCCTCAAAGGGGCAGAGGCAGATTACAGAAAGGCTGAGGAGGAATGGGGAGTGAGGAGGGGTCCGCTTGCCAGGGCAGCCCTCCGGTCCCAATGGCTCCAGCATCTTGGTTGGGCTTCTGCATGGCAGGGGAACATCTCTCCGTTGGGGGCCCCTTCTCTCCTCTCCCTCCATGTAAACCTCTCTGCCAAAGCTTGAAAGAAAGAAAATCCTCTTTGGACTTTGGTCAAAGAGATTTAAGCCACAAAGGACCCAGTCAAGCTTTGAGCTGACCCACTCCAGCCCTAGGTCCTGGGGTTGCTATAGCAACAGGTGACCGTGGCCTGTTTTCTCCCAGTGATCCAGGGCAGTGGCTAACCTCATGCTCCCATGGGCTTCTGCCACTTTGCAGGCGGCTTAAGTCCTGGAATGTGGCTTAGGCAAATCTGATCACCCTTGTGATGTCCCTTGAGTGGGAGGAGAAGCCTGAGGGATCTGCCCTGGAATGGCCTCATCCTAAATTCTGGGCAGAGATGGGCCCAAGGGACACAGGCTTTCCTTTACTCAAGTTGCTGGGGTGGGGGAAGGGAAGCAGTGAGTAAAGCAGGAGAGTTGGAGTTAGATTGTAGGAAGAACAGCATTGAGGGGAGAATTCCTTGCCAGGAAAAGAGGACACTTTTGCAGGTCATGGACCTTGTTCCCCTAGGTCACAGGTCATCCTCTCCACACTCCACTATCACCACCACAGCCAGGTATTTATGGGGACCTACATGGTGTCCACTCTGGTGCCCTAAGCCAGGGCCCCCAGGATGGCTCAAGGCAGGTCTCATCTGCTCCCCACTTCCCTGTCTCCACAGGGGCTGCAGAGCAGCCACTCTGAGGAGTATCTGAGGAGTCTTCTTTGCCAAAAGAAGCAGGAAAGCCGGTGAGGTCCCAGGCAAGCGGAATGGTGGGCAGGGCTGCTGAGCAGTCATGTTTGGGAGGCTGGTGCACAGTGGGGACACAGGTGAGGAGTGACCAGGCTCTGCAGCTTGGTCTTGGGGCTGGGGCTTTACCTGGGGCCTCCCCTGCCTGCCTGGGTCTTTGCAGCTCCTGTCCTACCTCCAAGCATGGCTTCCTGTCCCGGGCCTGGAGCTGCTGCCAACGCTACACCTACACTCCACAGCCAGGTACCGAGCGTCTGACGCCGAGTGACAGGTGTCCTCACTTCTCTTTGCCCAGAAGCAGCAGTGGAGGGCTGGCTCCTGCTCCCCTGCTCCCTTGTCACCAGGAGAAACAACTGCCAGCTTGGGACAAGGGGAAGATCCTGGCCTGGCCTTGGTGGCCCAGGGTCTTGTGAACTCCGTCCCTTTTCCTGGGCTCCTTGGGAGGGATGGGAACAGCTAGTGGTGCTGTTCACCATACTCCTTTTTTTGGATTCTGCAGGATTCCGCCTCCCCTTGAAGTTAGTGATCTCAGCCACCTTGACAGGGACAGCCATTTACCAGGTATGTCCTACACCCTGTAGTGACCCTTGAATCCCCAATCCTGGAATAGCTCAGGCCCAACTCAGCTCTTCAAATGCCCCACCCATGGTCCTGTCCAGCTGCTTCTGGCCATCTTGGGAATGCTGGCCCAGAAGGGCAGGGTGTCAGCCCTTATTGGGCTCATATAGCAACTCAGAGCATGAGTTTGGGAGTCACATAAAAATGGATTTAAATCCTACCTCCATTATTTGCCTCCTGTGTGACCTTGAACAAGCCATTCAACCTCTCTGAGTCTGTTACTTCATTTATAAAATGGAAGAAATAGAATCATTTTCCTCTTTGGTTAGTTGAGAAAATTCAGTGAGACCATATATTTGATGAATCCTCACTACCACCACCACCAGCCCCACTCACCCCGCAAAAAACCCAAAACAAAATCCTGGAAGGTAGGTATGATTTCTCTCCATTTTGTAGATAGGGGAAGTTGAGGCTCAGAGACTTTGACTCGGTCAAATTCCTACAGCTAATTTATCTCAGAGTTGCTAAAACCTGAATCTGGGTATTTCTAGATGAAATGTCAATGCTCATTGCTTTGCCCAACATGAAAAAATTAGAAATTTTATATTCTAAAGTTTAGAATATAAAGGCCCTAGATTGATAGGTAATAGACAGACAGAGGTGTAGGGATGCATTATGCTTCCTGGGGGACCTGCCAGGCCACTGAGGTGTCCGATACATACTGTGCAGAGGGGTGCGGCCCCTGCTCTAAGGTGTGGATAGGATACTCCGATGGTCTCCAGGCATGTGCTGTAGCTAGCCTGCTGCCACGGTCCCCTCTGAAGTCCCCTTGCTTGCACAGGAAACACTTCCTGGGTGGGATACCGGGTGTGAGCACAGCCAGGCCTTGGCATCCTCACTGTGGGGCCTTCCCAGGTGGCCCTGCTGTTGCTGGTGAGCGTGGTTCCTACCATGCAGAAGGTGAGGGCAGGTATCACCACGGATGTCTCCTACTTGCTGGCTGGCTTTGGGATCGTGCTCTCTGAGGACAGGCAGGAGGTGGTGGAGCTAGTGAAACACCATCTGTGGGCTCTGGAAGGTGAGTCTCCCCTCCTCAGGAGCCCCGAAGCCACAGAGGGGCCAGGAGCCAGGATAGGGTCCCAGCCTGCCACAGACATCCTGGGGGTCCTTGGATACCTTCCTTCCCCTCTCGGGCCTCCACTGCCTTGTCTCCAAGTGGGGATAGTTGAAGTTTCCAGTGTCAAGCTTCTGAGACTTAAAGAGACCTGTCTCAGCAGCCCCCTGCCCCTGTCCCCAGCTCCTGGGTCTTTGCAGGTGTGGTGACAGAGAAGGCTGGCAAGTGTGAGCTGAGGGAGGGGAGGGAGGAAAGGAGGCAGTGATGTGGGGCAGTGGGCCAGGATTTCTGGGCTAACCCATGCCAGGGGATGGGGTTGGGCAGGGCACCCGTTTTCTCTCCCAGTCCCTGTCTGCTCAGGCCATCTCCTCTCCTTGCCCCCCCTGAAATGAGACCCCAAGCCAGGGAATGGTAGATGCCACCTGGAGTCCTATTCCTGCAGTTACCTCCCCACCCCACCTCCCAGGCCCTCCCCACACCTCCCAGGCTTCCCCACACAGTCTCCACTGGGCACATGAAGAAAGGCTGGCCTACAGCTGTGCAGCGGGACAGAGTGGAGCCAGGGAGCAATGCAGGTCGCCTGGAGCCCAGGGGTTCTTTCTATCACCATGAGATAAGTCTGGAGATCAAGAGTCCTAGGGCCTACACCCTTGGCTCATTTGAGGGCCCCTCAATAATGGGCACCCTGGCTTCTGGGGAGTAACCCGTGGTAGTTGGAGCAGAGGCTGCCAGCATTGTAGGCTGCTCTGCAGCTTTCCCGACCCTGAATATCATCCTGTCCCACAGACCAAGGCAAGCTGGCAATGCCAAATGGCAGGAAGTGGGGCGTAGAGTGGGGAAGAGGCAGAGGTGTGCCCAGTGACCTCCTCCTTCCCTGCCCACCCTTCCCACCACATGCCTGAAGGCTTCAGCTCCCACACTGGAGGCTGCCTGGGAACTGCTGCTGAGGTCCACAAGCTGGACAGGTGACAGGTTTGAAGAGGGCTGTGACCTGGGTCACAGGGAGGAACAGATGTGGCCTAGCTATGCCCACATCCAAGCTCTGATCCTTACTTGCCGTGGCCCTGTTAGATCAGCATGAGTGATCCTGGTTCATAGAACAGGAAACTGAGGCTCTCGGGCAAGAAGTAAAGTGCCCAGGGTAGTGAGTCTTCTTACCACACCTGGCATTTACAGTTGTATGTTCCAGTTTCTAGGCTCAAATATTCCCTTTGGATCTTTTTGGAAGTGGAGGCCAAACAAAGCAGCATTTACTCTCCTAGTTTAAGGATAAGGAAAATCAAGGCCCGGGAGGGATTAGAGATATGCCCAAAGCCAATTAGCAATCTAGTTGTGGAACTGAGGTTAGAGCTGGGCTTGGAGCCTTTGGTCTGTTTTTCTTTTATACCAGGGATTGAACCCAGGTGCACTCCACCACTGAGCCACATCCCCAGCTCTTTTTTATATTTAGAGACAGGGCCTCACTAAGTTGCTGAGGCTGGTTTTGAACCCATGATCCTCCTGCCTCAGCCTCCTGAGCCACTGGGATTACATGCTTATGCCACTGCACCCAGCATCCTTTGGTCTGTTCTTAAGCTAAGAAGCTAATGTCTTCTGAGCTCTTGTGTTGGGGCTGCCCATTGGTGCCTGGGCCATAACTCTGGCATTGTTGACAGAAAGCTTAGACCCTGGGTCAGGCAGGCCAGATTATACTCTCAGTTCCATCGATTACAAACTGTGGGACCTTGGACAAGCTGCTTCACCTCTCCTGGCTTTGACTTCCCTACCTGCAATATGGATGCTGAGGTTAAAAGGGCACCCCTGTCTAGGAGGCCCTTGATTGGTTGAGGAAGGTGGATCTGTCCACAAGGAGTGTCTAGAGGGGGCAGGTGCAGGATCGCAGCAGCCACAAAAAGAAGGAAAATTTTCTGGGTGCCAGGGTTTGGAGCAACCCAAGTCTGGAGCCATTGGAGGGAGAGAGAGAGAAACAGCAGGTGGACAGATGGAGATAAATGGCCAACCCAGCTTTGCCAACCCTTCCCCTCCGCTAGCCTGTTCATTCACTTGATGAGGCTCGGCTGGCAGGTTCCTTCCTCCTGGCAGCAAGTGGTCCAGAATGCCCCTTGCCTGGTGCTCAGTTGGCTCCAAAAGGGGCAATGCAGCAGGCTGGAGCTGTGCATGCCCAGCATTATCTCTCAATCATACTTTGCAGAAAAGTATCCCTGAGGGTATTACAGGGGGAAGCCAGGGACAGGCAAAGAGGCTCCTGTTTTTGTAACAGTTGTTCTCAGTCCTAGCTGTATATGAGAATATTTGATAACTTTTTTTAAAGTTTCCCAGATTTGGGGCTGGGGTTGTGGCTCAGCGGTAGAGTGCTCGCCTAGCATGTGTGAGGCCTTGGGTTCGATCCTCAGCACCACATAAAATAAATAAACAAAATAAATGTTTAAAAAAAAAGTTTCCTAGATTTGAAGTCACCACCCCAGATCTACTGAATTGGAGACTCTGAGGGTGGGGCCGGGCATCTATGATTCACCCCACCCCATAATTGTAACACAAGCAAAAGTTTGAGAACCACTATAGGAGGCACCGTTAAGTATTGCTTGGTTGATTGGTTCCAATTAATTGGAAGTGTCACACTGGATCCAGGCAGTTGAGTTCTATGTCTCATGAATTCGAGGAATGAAATCCACAGACACCAGGGTGAGAGTAAAGTAACAGGATTTATTAGAGTAATAGAAAGAGGGCCAGGAGTGATGGCGCATGCCTGTAATCCCAGTGACTCCAGAGGCTGAGGCAGGAGGATCACGAGTTCAAAGCCAGCCTCAGGAATTTAGCAAGGCCTTAAGTAACTTGGTGAGGCCCTGTCTCTAACTAAAATACAAAAAGGGCTGGGGGTGTGGCTCAGTGGTTAAGTGCCCCTGGGTTCAATTCCTGAGGAGGAGGAGGAGGAGGAGGGAGAATAATAGGAAAAAAGCAGAGCTTCCAGAGGGGAGGGTCCCCAAGAGAGGGATGCCAATGGGTGTGTTTTCTCAGGGTTTTTAAAGGCATATCTAATGGCCTGGCACAGGTGATTGGTGGGGTCAGGGGTGCAGTATGGACCAATCAAGCTCTCTAAATTCTGAGTTTAATAAGCCAATCAGGAGTGTATAATTTCAATCCCTTATTTACATTATTAAAGAGGACAGGTCTCACCCGGGATTCTGACACATCTTTTAGAAAGGGGAAGCATTTTGGGTAGGGGTCTGCTCGTGGTCAGCTGTTGCTAGGGATAAGGGCAAGGGTAACTAAGGAAGGGCAGAGACAAGCATTCTACTGCAGAAGAAGGCATGGTGGGTAACCCTTCCCTCTCCCCTCCAGTCCTTCTCCCAAGGCCTTATCCTATCTGCCTGAGGGAGATCTCCCTTCCTGTCTCAGAAGTAACTCCTGAAGGCTCTACCTGCAGACCAGTGCTGCTCGGCCTGGCTGCACACTGGAATCCTGGTTGCTTTCCCAGCATCAACGCTGGGTCTGCCCCACAGAAACTCTGATTTAACTGGTCTGGAGACAGCCCAGGCAATGGGGAGTTCGGGCAGCTCCAGGTTACCCCAATGTGCTACCAGTGCTGAGACCCACTGCCCCCACATCTCTGGCTACATGGATCGGGTGCTTGCCTTACTCATGTGTTTGCTGTCACCTTTCCAGGTGGAAACACAGGAACCGGGGACACTTCTCTGGGCTGACTTACAAACTCAGAGTGCAGGCAACTGGGGTCCTTCTGGATCTAATGGAGGGCTGCACTTACCATACCTGGTGGTGGGGTTGGCTGTGTTAAGCCCCCTCTCTGACCTTGTTTCCTCTTTGGCCTCCTGGGAACAATTCCTGTGTCTGACCTCCTGGGGTTGCTTCAGGGATCCAGGGTGAGGATGTCTGTGGATGGAGGGTGGGAGGACTGCACCCTGATAGTCTTCAGTATTTGTTCATGACACACCCTCCGTCTTTCCCAGCTCTTTTTCTAGCAATTTCGTTACCTACGTGCATGGCCGGGGTTGGGGTGAAGGCGCTGAGAGGTGGGGCCACACCCCCAAGATGGGTGGCAGGGCCACCTTCCTTGTCCTTATAGACTTGGCACACTGCCATGGACTCACATCCTCTGTGCCCTGAACAAAAGCCATTGGTCAGGCAGGGGCGGGGATTGTGGTCATTGAGTTATCCCAGGAGCAGCAGCGTGCCTGGGAGGTGCACACGAACAAAGCCAGGCTCAGGGGTGAGGTGTCCCCCTGAAGTTCCCACAGCCAAGAAGTGGTGGGGCTGGAGGCAGGAGCCCGGTGGGTGGAATCCCTTGAAAGATAGGGACAGGACCAAGAAGACTCCTTTCGGAGGGGGATGGGGGCCAGGGTCCCATCCTGGCAGGGGTCGGAGGCTCCCCAGTGATCCTCCAGGACCCAATCTCCCACTGTGCCCCCTCTCCCCCTCCAGCTTGCTACATCTCGGCCTTGGTCCTGTCTTGCACACTCACCCTCCTGCTCCTGATCCGCTCGTTGACAACTCACAGGTTGGTGGCAGCTCTGACTAACCCTGTGCAGAAGTGGGAAAGGGCCAGAGACCCAAGCAGGTGTGTCTGGAAGCCCTGGGGCTGCAAGGAGGGAAGGCCCTGGAGACTCCATGGTAGTGGGTGGAGAGGTGGGCCCTGGGGCTGCCTTCTGAGACGCTGTCTGGTTGGGGAAATACCTGCAAGGGAAATGGGGCATGACTGAAAGGAGGGGGTACCTCTGAGAAGGGGCCACCCCGGAGAGCTGAATTCAATAGGGAGGCCATCTGGGCAGCTGGCATTCTACCTAAGAGTGGAAGAAGAGGTAGGTGACAAGGGACAGAGAGTATTACAGGCCAGAGGAACCTCATGAGAGCATGAGAGCTGGGCATGGTGGCGCCCGCCTGCAATCCCAGCTGCTTGGGGAGGCTGAGCCAGGAAGACCACAAGTTCAAAGCCAGTCTCAGCAGCAGGGAGCGCTAAGTTAACTCAGTGAGACCCTGACTCTAAAGAAAGTACAAAATAGGGCTGGGGATATGGCTCAGTGCTCGAGTGCCCCTGAGTTCAATCTCTGGTACCCACACCCCAAGTAAGTAGAGAAGTGGGTGCACCTGACAGCGTGAAGGGTGGCCTGGCAGGGGTAGTTCTGGAATTTGAATGCCAAGCTGCCTAGCTTGCCCTTTTGTGGTGAGCGCTGAAGAGCTTGAGGCATTCTGAGTTCTGGGTGGGAACAGGCCTTGTGGGAAGGGAGGCAGGAGCTCACCATGGCAGAGAACTGGCCCCCGTGCTCTGTGCACTTGACAGCCCTCAGAGACCCTGTCCAGGGCTTTTTCCCACAGGATTGGCCCCTCTGACCCTGGCCTTCAAGGTTCCACAAGAATGCTTGCCCGCATGCTGCCCAAGTCGCGTGTCACCTCCATTCTCACTGTTGGTTCCCACTATCCCGACATGGCTCAGGTTGAACCTCTGCCTGGTTTTGTCTCCTTAGTCACCCTGTAAGGCTCCCAGGATGTCACCTCTTCCAGGAAGACCTGTCAGCTTGAGTTAGTGGCCTCAGGGCTCTGAGGGTCCTTGTTGAGGGTTTCAATTAGGCTAGGGGTTTGGCCAGAGAGTGCCCAGGGGCACCTGGGAGTGTCTTCCTCCCTGAGGGTACTGCCCCCCTTGCTCACACCCCAGGGCCAACCTTCAAGCTTTGCACAGAGGGGCTGCCTTGGACCTGGGCCCCCCACTCCAGAGCACTCGACCATCCCGCCAGGCCATATTCTGTTGGATGAGCTTCAGCGCCTACCACACTGCCTTTACCTGCTTCGGTGAGCCCCCTTCCCCTCCCCCAGGCCAGACCTTGGTCCCTGTGGTGGCAGAGGGAAGCATGCTCCAGAGTAAGAGCATCAAGGAGCACTGGGAGAAGGGTACCCTTCACATGAAGACTAACCCTGGGTGCCACCAGGTGTTTACGCACAGGTGTATACCCAGTCTGGAGGTGGCAAGTTCAAGGTGGCACGTTGCAGCTCCTGTAAGGGAGGTCTGTGCTGCCCTGGGCTGCCTTGGAAGGTAAGGGGAGCCTGTCACCACAAGTATGAAAGCAGGATTCCATGGATACTGTTGGGGATGGCAAAGGGGTTCCTGCAGCTGGTAAAGCATCCTGAAATTATGGGGCTGGGACCAAGGCTGTAAATCCAAGGTTACATTGGTTCTCCCTTCCTTGGGGGAGGAGAAAGACGTTGATAATGGAGAGGAATTACTGGGACGAAAAGTCATGATTTCTGCCAAGTCTTTTTTTTTTTTTTCTTCCTTGTTCCAACTAGAGATTGAGCCTCAGGGTGCTCTACTACTGAGAGACATCACAGTTCTTTTTATTTTATTTTATTTTTTATTTTGAGACAGTCGAGGCAAGTTGTCCAGGTTGGCCTTGAACTTGTGACCCTCCTGCCTCAGCCTTTGGAGCAGCTGGGGTTACAGGCGAGTGCCACCATGCCTGGCTTGCCAAACCCTTTTGTACGCATTTTATCATGTGATCAATTGGTCTGGTTGTTTCCACAGACAACTCTTGGGTACCTACGATACACCAGGCTCTGGCTGGTAGGAATGCAACCCCTGATTTACAGAGGGGTCTTGTCCCCAGGAACTTAGGAGCAAGTGGGGGAAAATGATGCTTGCAAAGCACTTTGGTTTCAAAGAGTTGCCACTGATTCAATCTCTTTGGATCACACAATAGCCCTCTGAGGTAGGGACTACGATCACCATTTTGCAGAGGAAGAAACCACAGCTCAGAGATGTAATGTAACTTGCTCAGGGCAACACAGCTAGGCAGTAGAAGAGTAGGGATTGAAACCAGGTCAGCCCTTGAATCCAAAGCTCTTGGATTCCTGAGGGAAGCAGAGGTGCACCAGTTCCCAAATAACTTGGTATCTGTCCTCTTGTTGCTCCCGATCCCTGCAGGGCTCCTGGTACAGCAGATCATCTTCTTCCTGGGGACTACAGTCCTTGCCTTCCTGGTGTTTGTGCCTGTGTTGCACGGCAGGAACCTCTTCTTCCTACGATCCCTGGGGTCCTCATGGTGAGTGAGGCAAGGAGTGGAGGGCTCTGGAACCCTTTTGTAGAGGGCTGTTAACAGCAACCACCCTCCCTAATCCACCTGCAGGCCCTTCTGGCTGACTCTGATCCTAGCTGTGACCCTGCAGAACATAGCAGCCCACTGGGTCTTCCTGAAGACTCACCATGGATACCCAGAGCTGACTAACCGGTAAGGTGGTCTCTGAGCTTGTGGTTCCTTAGGGCCCTCAGCCTCTTCTTCAGTGTCTCCTACCCAGTAGGTAGAAGAAAGAGCTTGCCTTACCTACAGAGACATTCCAAGATATCTTTCTCTATATCACATGAGGCATAAATTAGCCCCAGGATCCCTTTTTGTCTGTGGGATCTACACTCCTCCCTGGATCCTCGTTGCCCCGCAAACCCTACATCTTCTCACTTTGCAGGAAAGAAGTTCTGTGTCATTTGGCAGAGTTGTGGGGAAACCTTGACCCCACAAGGGAATTTGAATTAGTGGATAGGGGAATCAGAGGAGGAGACAGAAGGCACTGGGTTCATGAAAAGACCCAGATAGACATGGACTAAAATCCCAGCCCGTCCAACAAGTAACTAGATAGACTTGAATAAGTCACCAGGTTCTCTGGGCCTCAGTTTCCCTCCCAAAGAAGAGAGTGATACCACTTGTCTTCCAGGGTGGTGGGTTGAGAGGGGAGGCCCAGCATAGAGCATGTCACTCAGAAGGCATACTTAACAAACAGTAGGCGCTCAATAAACACAGCTGCTGTGGGCCTCTAGGTGTGACACTGGTCCTGGGAGGGGGCTCTGGGAAGCCTGCCTCAGCCTTTCTCCTCCCTGCCCCAGGAGAGCACTCTATGCAGCCACCTTTCTCCTCTTTCCCATCAACATGCTGATGGGTGGGGTGGTGGCCACCTGGCGAATGTCCCTCTCTGCCCTCTATAACGCCGTCCACCTAAGTCAGATGGACCTCAGTCTGCTGTCATCACGAGCTGCCACTCTGGACCCTGGTAAGATCGTTGGGCAGGGGCTGGGGGCCTACACAGTGCAGGAGGGGGTCTGCCCCGCCCCCCGCCCTCCTGCAGATATGTTCATGGAGGATGATCATGACCATGAGCATCATGCATTCTGTGTACTGCTGGGCCTCTGAGGGTGTGCAGCGCCTGTGGCATGTTCCATGGGTCCACACGTGTCCGTGTGCAGCATATGTGCCATGGCCCTGTGTGTCTGCAGGCTTGGACGCATGTGTGTCCTTGTGTGTGTCAGGGGTGTCTAGGTGCCTCTAGTCTGCCACTGGCCCCTCCTGCCAAGCACTGCCATCCCCCTCCCCACCCCAGGCTATTGCACATACAGAAACTTCCTGAAGCTGGAGGCCAGCCAGTCGCATCCTGCTGTGACAGCCTTCTGCAGGCTGCTCCTTGCAGCTCGGAGTCCCCGCCTCCAGGCTCCAGTGGACCCCAAGGGAAATCTCAGAACTGGGGAGGAAGAAGAAGGTGCGCTCTCCCACTGGGGATGGGAGCCCAGCCTGCCCAGCTCAGCATGTCCCTGCCAGCATAGTGAGCACCAGGAAAATTGTCACCTCCCCTCTCCCTTGGCTGCCTGAGATCCCCCATCCTGGTCCAGTCTCATGATAATTTTTTCCCATGATACAAATGTACACACACACACACACACACACACACACACACCCCTTCTCTGTGCACACAGAGAAGGAAATGGCTGCCTTGCTAAGGGGCTCTGTTGTGCCCCCCCGCCATTACCTCCTGTCTCTCCCCAGGAAGTGTGAGGCCTTTCCTTCCCTACTGCCCAGGATGTGTGTAATAGGAGGGGACACTAAGCCAGCTCTGTGCCCTTGTGTTGGCCTTGCCTCTGGTCCCTCCACTGACCTCAGCTCCTCCTGCTTCTGTCCGCCACCTGCGGGTGCACATCCTGAACCTTCACCCCCACCCCAAGCCCAGCTTCTTCCGATTTCCCACTCTGAGCTGGCAGCTGGAACCCCAGGCTCAACACCTAACTATACACGGGATTTGCAGACTCTGGGATATGTAGTCTGGGGCCTGGGGACACTTGGCTGAGGGTCAGAATTATTCACAGAAGGTCTCTCTCCCTCTCAGGGTTGCAGTTGCTCCAGACAAAGGACCCTATGGCCAAGGAAACGGGGCCTAGAGCCAGCCGGAACAGGGCCCGCTGGGGTCTGGCCTACACGCTACTGAACAACCCAGCCCTGCAGGCCTTCCGGAAGACAGCTCTCTCAGGTGCCCAGGCCAATGGTGCTCAGGCCTGAGGGCAAGGAAGGCAGCCTGCTTGCCCTGTGTGTTGAGGCACGGGCCCATCTACCCTCCTCCCCCGTTCTCTGCACACCACCCCAACCATGGCAGCCCCTCCCCTTAGCAGCAGCTTAGCCAGCAGGTTCTTGGGATCAAGGTCCCAGTGACTAGCTGAGGCCTGGGGTCACTGAGGTTGAATGAAGGTTTGTCCCTCCTATGAGCCTTGAAAGGATTCTCCTCTGCCCCTTTGGTCTTGGGAATTGTAGAGAGGACTCTGGAGAAAGCAACTGGGGTCGGGGTGAGGGTTAGGGTTGGTCCAGGAGCCAGTGGAGCAGGGTGACCACATCCAAGCCCCTCCCCACCCTGGCTCTGCCACCAACCTTGCAGGGCCTCACTGAGGCCTCTTCTGAACAGGCTCTGTGATTCAGGGCCAGGAAAGCCCTGCATTCCAGCTCAGCCCCACCTCAGTGTTGGCCCTCCCTGGTTGCCAGAGCGCTCCCTCTCCCCCAGCTCTCCCCTCTCCTCTCCTCCGGGAGTGGCTAGAAGGTTCCCCAGCTGTGGGGCCTGCAAGGAAGCCCATGAGGAAGACGTGGGCTCCTGACTGGCGGTGAAGTCACAGCCCTGGCCCCACCCTGAGCTGCCCACTCCTGAGAGCCAGATATTTTTGTAATTTTTATGCCTTTAGCTATTATGAAAGAGGTTAGTGTGTTCCTGGTAATAAACTTGCCCCTGAGAAACAGCCCTCCTTATGGGAGAGGGGACGCAGGGGAACCCTGCCCACACAGAGTCAGTCAATCCACACTGTGTGTCTATGGGACTTTGATGAGTTGGGGTATCTGGCTATGTGCAGGGTTGGGCTGGAGGTGGGGGCAGAGAGACCCCATAGCTTCATCCCTTTGGGGGATGAAGACTGGACCCTATGATGCCACTCCCAAGCAAGTACATGTTGAACTTCTGAGTCTTAAAGGATGGGCAGGGTTTGTGGGGCAGGAGGGGCTTCAAGAATGATGGAGAAGCAGGATGAACAAGGGCATGGGGGTGGGACAGGGGTGCCGTGCTGTGGGGTGATAGGTAGACCAAGTATGCAGAGTGGAAGGGTATTGAGACCAACTGGGGACCCTTCCCTGCCGGGGCTTGGTGAGGTGGAGGATGCTTGAATAAGGGAGATGCCCTGGGTGTGGTCTACCATGGGCTGGGGGCTACAGGGATAGTATGGCCACTGCATAGACCTGGGGCATCAGGCCTCAAGAAGTGTCCGTGGTCTGTGCAATTAGACTGGCAACCCCCCACCCCACACCTGTTCCTGCCCCCACTATGCTTCAAACTCACAAAGCTGAGGTGGGGCTGGGGAGCTCCAAACCACTTTCCAGGCTGCCCAGGGAGGCCAAAGAGGGCATGCGCTGACCCCTGGAAAATGCCTTCCTGGTCCTCTGTTAGCCATGGACAGAGTCACAGAGATAAGGACTCGGATTTAGCCTTTGCTCTTAACGAGGAGACAGAGTCACAATGGACTGTGATCAGCCGGGGCTGTGAGCAAAGAAGGGGGCTACTGCACACTGGGGACAGGAGGCATTCTGGTAGGCTTCCTGGAGGTGCCCAAGCTGCATCCTAAAGTATGGCTTAGCCAAATGAAGAACAGGGAAATGGTGCACAGGCTGGGGACAGTACAAGTAAAGGTGCAGAGGCTGGTAATTCAGGCTTCCTCCAGGGTAGTGGGAGCCATGGAAGACTTTAAAGCAGGGGAGTAGCACTTGGCACAATTGTTCCCAGGCTTCCCTGACTTGGGATGTACATCCACCTCCTGTTTCAAGAAGCCAAGCCCACTCAGCTATGAAAGGAATCAGAGATGGCAGGGTCCAAGTGCAGTTAGGATGGTCAAGCCTTAGATAACTAGTCCGTTGAGCCCTGAAGCAGTATCTGCCTTACCCTTTCAGTTCTACCTGTCATTTGATTTCTGAGGCAACTGAAGACCAGAGATGGGCAATGGGACTTACCCAAGGTGGCACTGCACGTGGGATCTGGCTCCATCCTGCTGCTTTCCACCAGACATGGAGTCATCCCTGCCTGCTGGAGACGTCAGCTCAGTCAGAGCTGCAAGCTAATGGAGGACAAGGGAAGAGGGGGTGGCCCCGTATGTAGACCAAGAGGCAGGGGAGGGGCTGGCCAACTGCCAGGGCTTACAGCTGCTACCCCAGACCCCTCGGCCTCCTCCACTTTGCTGAGCTCAGCAGTCCTGGGAGCTCCGAGCAGAGGCTGCAGAGCCTCCCCCTCTGGGTCATTGTCCCTGTGCACAGTGTCCTCATTCTTGAAAATGACAGAATGGAGACCGTAGGGAGACATCTCTGACCTGGTGCAGATATGAGGTTCTGCAAGTGTCCAGGGTCCACACCCACATTTCCCCATTCTGAGAGACCCCGCCAGTTGTAACCAGTCCCCACCCCCGTCCCTCCCCAGGTCAGTTACTGACACATCGACTCGGAGGGGAGAATTTCCTACAGAGACCTCTGGGAATGCTATCTCCTCTTCCTGGAAAGGGGGAAGGCAAGCCCCATTCATTTTCTCTGGCTCCCTTTCCAGTCTGTTCTCCTGTTCTCAGTCTCTCTAGGGTTTTTTCTCTCTCTTGTCCTCTTGTCCTCTGCCTCCTCCCTTCTTGTCTCTCCTCCTTCTTGCCCCTCATGTCCCCCCTTTCCACTTTGCTTCTAATATTTCTTCCAGAAAGCAGGACAGGGAAGTGGAGCCACAACCCAGGCCCTCCCATTGCCTTGCCCATTTCCAAAATGCCTCAGTTCACTTCAGTGTAAAGCACTGCTCAGGGTCTCTAGTGACCCCAGGAAAGTCTCTCTAATGATTGTCAGGCTCCCACCCTGATTTGTCCTGTGGGGTAGTTTGTAGGCAGGGAATATCTGCACCCAGCTCAAGCCAAGGCCCTGCCCCCTCTCACCGCTGGGCCACCCCTAACCATGCTGCCTGCCACGAAGTTCATGTTATGTCCCATAGACCCATGTCCTATGTGGGCACATAAATGTGGCTATCCTGACTCTGTGACTCCTGATCCTAACCCCCAGGAGGGACTCTTGGATCCAGACAAAACTCCAGGCAGACCCAGGGGAGCATCAGAAATGCTATTTATTTCTCTGCCACCCCCAGGCTGGCTGGCCTCTTAGGAGGGGCAGGCTATAGATGCGTACTTGGAGGAAAAACAAGGGTGGGTGTCTGGGCAGAGGGCTCAGGCTGAGAGGAAGGGTGAGAGGACAGGGAGGCCCAGCCTGTATCCTCCATCCCCCCCAAACACAAGGTCAGAGAACACCTGGGGGCAGAAGGAGCTGCAGCAGGGCACAGAGCCTCTGGCCACCGCCCACATCCTTCACCCTCTTCTGTGCTGCCTGCCCCAGGACACCTCTCAGCCACACCCCTTGCCAACCCCCACCTCCCGGGTAGCCCCCACTAGCTTGTCAGTCACAGTGCCTGGAGTTCCCAGTCTGGTTAGGGCATCGCACCTCTAGCTTGCCACCCCTGATAGGGAGGCTCAACGATGCTGTTAGCAGCATTTAGCACCACAGACGGTGAGTGCTGGGATCGAGTCCCTCCTTGTCACTAGCTCTGAGCAGGTCTAGAAGTTGGGGTGGTAGGTGTTCCAGAGATATTAGGAGGGGAGGTAGGAAAATGTGGAGTTGCCCAAGCAGGCCTCAAGCCGCCCATCTCCAGACCTCTCTGCACTTATCAGGAAGAAGGGCAGCTTGGGTAGAAAAGTTAGGGAGGCCTCTGGGTTGTCCCAGCCCTGCCTGGGTCAGGGCATGGCTAGAAAGAAGCAAGGAAGAAGATGAGGAGGCTCTGGCCCAGCAGGAACAGGCCTGGGAGCTGCTGCCCGGTGGCCCCTTCCCCTGCTGCTGCAGTCTCAGGGCTCCCAGCGCGGCTGAGGTAGATGATGACCACGTTGTCCTCAGGCCCAGATGGCTGCACCTCGTTGTCAACCGTATAGCAGCCCTTGCCTTCCACCGCTTTGCCATGGAACCTGCGCCCCAGTGCATCCTCCCCGCCTTCGCCCGGTGTGGCCAGTGCCACGTTCACTGAGCTCTCAGCGCTGCCCAGTTCGTTGGTGGCCAGGCAGCTGTAGGTACCCTCCTCCAGCTTGCCAAAGTCGGGGATGAGCAGGCTGCCATTGGCAAAGGCCTGGAAGCGCGGTCGGCTGCTGGCTGCTGGGGTGCCAGGCAGGGCACGCCCATCAGTGCCCACGTTGGGGCTGGCAATCTCCACAGTGCCGCCCGGTGTCTGGATGTGCCAGTGAAGCTGGGGGGCCGGCTGCCCGTCCACATCACAGTGGAGTGCCAGCACGAAGCCAGGCCGCAGCTCAGCACCATCCTGGCTTGGCTGGTAACTGAGCTGCACTGAGGGGGCGGAGCAAGGCAGTGGTGGCAGGCGGCTGAGCGGAGTGCCCTTGAGCACGTGGGGCGAAGTGCAGGCAATATTGTCTTGCTCCGGGATGGACACAGCCGTGGCCAGGGCCCATGTCTTGAGCCACACAATGCCACAGGTACAGTCGAAGGGATTGTCGTTGATCTGCAGGTGGGACAGTGCTGTGAGAGGTGTGAAGGTGCCCTCGGCCACCGTGTGTAGGCGGTTGTGGTTGAGCTGCAGGGAGCGCAGCGCACTGAGGCTGCGGAAGGCATCGCGGGGGATAGAGGTCAGCTCATTGCTGTCCATCTTGAGCAACTGGAGGGCACTGAGGTTGTGCAGGTCACTCCAGGCAAAGTCAGAGATGAGGTTGTGACTGAGGTCCAGGCTCTTAAGGTGTCCCAGAGGGGACAGGGCACCGGCAGCCACTGTGCGGATCTCGTTGTGTGCCAGCCACAGTGACTGCAGCAGGGGCACCTCCCTGAAGGCCCCTTCTGGCAAGCCTGGCAGCCGGTTAGCTGACAGGCTCAGTGTGGTCACATTGGCTGGGAAGCCAGGTGGCACAGCCTCCAGATCGCGGTAGGCACAGTCGGCAATCTGGAAGCCGTACTTCTCCCCACAATCACAGGGCTCGGGACAGGACTGCACCAGGCCCAGGAGAACTGCCCAGCAGAGCAGGCGCAGCTCCTGCATGGTACCTCCTGCAGAAAAGGACACATCACCCAGGTGATCCCGAGGACCTGCCCAAGTGACTCGTCCCTCCCAGGACCCCAGCCCAAACTCACCTCCATCCCAAGGCCATACCCCCACATAACCCAGCTAAAACCCACCACCCCCCATTCTTCAGAGGGGGAAACTGAGGCCCAGAGAAAAGCAGGGACTTGCCCGAGGTCACGCAGCCAGGCAGGGTGAAGACAGGACAAAAGAGGACCCCAGCTTCTTCTTCAAACAGAGAGCTCTCCCTGCCTCGGCCTGTCCCTGGCTGACTTTATGACTGGAAATCTGTTTTCCAGCCGCCCCCTCCCCCAGCACTTTGCAGAACCGCCCTCCTGCCCTCCCACATCCTGGTTGCAGTCCCTCCCACTGGAGCCCCCCCATAGGTAAGCTTTGCCCTGGCCTAGACAAGGCTCCTTGTGCAGGGCACCCACCCCCTCACCCCACCCTCTCCCTCCTGCTGCTCTGGCCGTGACCACAGCAGACACCAGGCCCTTTCTGCAGAATCACACCCATGGCCTGTTCTGCTCAAACTACGCCAGGCAGCTGCCTAAGAAAACCCCTGCCAGGACCTCTCAGCTGACTTGGGCAAGGCCCGTGGCTCCAGCCAAACACGGCTGGGGTTTCCGGGGTCTTGGTTGTTGAAGGAGCAAGATGCTCCCCGGATGGCTCCAAGCACAAGATTGTCCCCAGCACCGGATCCAACAGGGATGTGCCAAGAGGGAACCAGCTCCTGGGTCCAACCGGCCCCCACCTCCACCCACAGGCCCTGCGAGCCCTTCAACTCCCTGACTTACCTTCAAACTACTCTTCCTTAGTCCAGCAGAGCTTCTTCCAAGATGGAACCAAAAAGCAACAAAAGACCAAGTTAGCACCAAGAGTTAGCAAGGCCAGGGCGCCCAGGGGAGGACGGGGACGCGGGAGGAAGGGGCGGCCTGGTCCCACACCGCCTTCAATTTGCACGCCTGTGGCCACCCTGCCGGGATGGGTGCCTGGGAACCTTGCAATGGGATGAGGCTGCAGGGAGGAGCCAGGGCAGCCACTTGCTGCCTCCTTCCCGAAAAACAACTGCCGCTGCAACAACAGGGACCCGTGTTTCATAAGTGACACCAGAAACGGGAGGGGGAAAGAGGCCAAATTTTTTTGGGTTGTGTTTTCTCTCTCTCCCTCTCTTTTCCTCTCTCACTTTTAGCAGTTTCAACTTCCTTAAAGACACAGCACTGTCTGGACTGGACCCAAGACAAGATGAGGCCAGAAGAGTTTTTATGGGGTGGGGGGAGGGTGAGAAATTGGATATCATGGAAAGTGGGAAACTTCTAACCTCACTTCAAACAGGAAAAAAAAAAAAAGGAGCGGCTCCTTTCTCCCAGTCGGCTGTCCCGGTGTTTGTGTGTGTTTGTACCTGTGAGCCTGCACAAATTTAGGGGGCTGGGATTGTGTATTACTGTGTGTGGATGAATTTGTAGGTGTTAGTGGAGATTCCAGTGTGAAACTGTGTGTGTGTGAATTTGTGTTTGAGAAGGTTTGGGGGGAGCAGCTGTGTCTTTGTGTGCTGGGACTCTGTGTCGTTGTGGGTGTGACACCCTGGGTGTCTGTCTTGGTGTGTGAGTTTGTGTGTGGAAGTGAGTGTGTACTGATGTGTATGTGGCGGGGGGCAGGGGGGGGTCACAGTGAGAAACTGAGAAGGTCACAGTGTGTGAAGCAGCTGCCAGGTCCCAACCCTCAGCAAGAGGCCAGAATGTTAGGCGTGTTTTTAGGAAAACATCCTGCTGGCCGAGGCAGCGTCCACTGGTGGTGCCCAGGGAGCTCCCAAGGCTCCAATCCCAGCCCCACCCGAGCCGAGTGGGGAGGGACAGGAGGCGGGGGGTGGGACGACAGAAAGCCTGGCTCAGAACTTGGTAACTGAAAGCTGGGGACAGGAACCAATTGGGCATCAGTGTCCCTGGCTGGGATTCGGGGACAGCCAGGCTCCTAGAGAGGTCCCATCAGTACGGCCCACTGGCACACAGGCCTGAGGTGGACGGTCTCACTCCTGGCACATTCTCTCTGTGGCCTCGAAGTGCTTGAAATCCACTGTCAGTGCCGGACCTCCATGCACTCAGCTTGTCAGCTTGTCCCCTCTGGGCCCCGTGAGGTCCCCAAACTGTGTGAAGGGGTATACACACACCTTGGACATTTTTTCTCAAACAGGAGGGCTCAGGGGAATAGAAATGGAGGCATAAAGAGGCCTAAAACAACATTGCTGGAGGAGAAACCAAAAGACGAGGGAGGCCCGAAAAGAACTTTCTAGACTAGATCAAGCTGCCTGTTCCTTTTGTCTGTTAACTTGCTGAATTCTGCTTGTGGCTGAACTTACCCTCTTGGCAGGACCGAGGACGAACAGGAACCATCTTTGGCTGGAAGCATCTGAGGAGCCCGATTCCAGCTCATCACACCCCTCTCTCACCAAGCAAGGCTGCAGAAGTCCACAGTGTGCTGCCTGCAAACACTGGGTTCTGGCGCTGAGGATATCACTGTGGTCTAATTTAGATCCCCCACCCCCCACAGATGAAGCCCCCTCTTGCACCATCCTTACTGTGCTGGAGAGTTTCTGAGGAAGTCCTGAATTGGTGAGTCAAGCAGAGGAAGCCTACACATCCAGGGGTCAAGAAAGCAGGGGGAAAACCAGGGACCGCAGTGTCAGTCAGGGAGGACTTCCTGTTAGAGGGGGCTTCACTGGCTTCTTTACTCTCACTTACACAAAGGCCTTGCCACCATCCTCACATCCAGGGACTCTAAGAAGCTTGTAGTCCCCTTATCTTTCCCCTCCTCCAAAACATCAGGGTTAGAGTGAAACCCCACCATCACCACCTGCCAAGCCCTAGTCCCCCCTGGTGTGGCTAGTTCCTTCTGGCACATGCATTAAACCCCACCTTATCAGAGCAGCCTTCTGAGTCCTCCTAGTCTGAAGGAGGTCTCTTTTAATTGCTCTCACAACCTCCCCTTTTTCTTTATGCACTTCCTATATAAATTGCAATGACTTATTCATACATGTTTAAAGTGTGACCCCTCTACTGGGGGGGGGGTCTCTTGAGGGCAGATGCCTTGCCTTCCCAGTTGCTATCGATCCCTGGTGCAGAGAAGAGGCTCAATTAACATTTTTTGATTCAATGGATTGGGGGAGTCAGATGATTGGATGCCAGAAAGGAAAGCGCTTTAGGGCTCATCCATTCGTGCATCCTCCATCTGGCATAGATTGGGACTCCAGGCCTAGACCCAGGGAAAGGATGTGCCTAAAATCATGCAGAGAAGATTGTATATGGCATAGAAGACCCATACTCAGTTGGGTGGGTGAGTGAGTCATCAGCATTCCTGGGGTCTGGGAACCCTGGCCCCTCTAACTCTCCATTACTGAAGCCTTTGACGGTAGCCAAACACCAGGCTGTTCTCAGAATCCCACATCAGAACAACCCCCTGGGGGGTTGAGGGCCAAAGCAAGAGGAACCAGCCCATTTAGGCAGAAGTGAGAATGTGTGTGTCAGTCAGTGGTCTACCCAGGTCCTAAAGCTGCCAGCAGGTGCAGTTCTGTTCTACCACCATAAGGAAGGAGACAGTCAGACAAGGGCCACCAGGGCTGAGCGGACTTTACCTAAGGACTATCTGACTCTCCACAGTGTTTCACAATGGGCCCACCCTGGGCAGAGCTCAAGGAGCCATTGTGTGCCCTTTCATTGGGTACTTATTACCTCCTGAGCAGTCCCTCTCCTCCTTGCTGTCCCAAGCTGAAGTTCTTCCTGCAAAACCCACCCCACAAGATATAACAGTGGGCTAGAAGGCCAGCCAGGAGCCCAGCTCCCCATCTGCTTCCCAGCCTGGAGCTCCCTGCATGTACCTGGGCCACCATGGTTCAAGCCTGGAGGTAGGGGGCCCTCAGTGGGTATGTGGCACCTTGACTGTCCCCAGATCACTGATGGCAACCCAGCTGACCTTATTCCAGGCTCAGGACTGGAGCGCTCTTCTCAGACCCTCTCAAGTCCTTCTGCCATCCTGAGTCTCAGCAACCCTACAGCAGAGAAAAAGAGAATTGAGGTCCCTGAAGAGGGAAGCAAGGGCCCAGATTTGGGAGCCCCCACTGCCAGTCCAGGCCTCAGCTCCAGGGGTTCTCAGACAGTGTGTAGGGTGATCAACCAACTGCTCTGACTTTCCTGGAACTGATGGGTTTCCTGGGACACACAATTTGCAGAGCTAACATCTGGACATTCAAAGGCAAACCAAGAAAATTGATCAGTGTCACAGGGACTTCCTCCATGTTTTTTCCACCACTCCCTCCCTCTCCTGCTTTGCAGAGACTCAGCCCTCTCTCCGGCTCCTCCCACATCCTCTCCCCTTGGGTCCTGCTATCTCCAAACAAGGTGGCCAGTCCCACCCCAGCAGCAACTGCTTAGCCTGGACACTCCTACCGCAGAGAGGCCCTGGGCTGCTGTGGCATAGCAACATGTCAACTTTTCCTGGATGGCAAAAAAAAAAAAAAATCCTGAAAGAAAATGGAGAGAGAGGGATGGAGCCCAGCAGAAAGAGAGAGAACTGGAGAGAGACAGACGAGACCTGGAGGAAGGAAGGGGGTGGGAGGGGATGGAGTCACAGCCAGTCAGGGTAGATCCAGGTCAGAGAAGGGAAGATTTAAAGGAGGCAAGGCCCAGAAACAGACAAAGGGCCACAGACCCTGGAACAGATGGAGGGGTGCTGCTGTACCTTGAGCTCAGCCATGGTTGTGGGACTAGAGTCATCCTGATAGAGGGGCACATTGGCCTCAGTCCCTAGCCCACATGCTTGACAGTTTGTTGGCATAATTGAGAGGAAACTCAGCTCACTTCTGGTGGGACTTGATTAAGCCTGTGGGTCTCTAGGGACTGGCTGGCCTGGAACCTTGAGAAGATGGGACTATAGAAGGAACCCTGGGCTGGTATGTGTGAGTACTGCGCACCTGTGCACACATGGAGAGGGATAAATGGAGATCTGCCTAGACCACCAAATGAGGTTTCCATTCTCTGGGCCTCAGTTTCTCTGTTATATGTAGGAGTTGTTCTAAAGTCCTCCAGCCTTGATATTTTGCCATGCTAGGATTTCTCATGAATGTCTGCATTTACATAAGGAGTTCTGTGCACGTGTTCATGTGTCCTTATTTCTCTGTGCACGGACGGGAAAGGCAAGCCTCTGCTTCCTCTCCACCTGTGCTTGCTGGTGTGTGTCCTGGGTAGAGTGGAGCAAGCCTGAGCTCGCTGTGTGTGCACCTGGGGCCATGGGTGGGGAAATGGTTCAGGCCCCACCTTCTCTCCTGCTGTGCCCAGCTGCCTCTATTCCAGGCCACCTTGACCCTACTTGGGGTAACTGCACTCCATACACCTCCATACACTCTCCAGACGTCTCCTCCCCACTCTCCATACACCACTTCTACCTCTTGGAGACTCTCTCCTTTTCCCAGGTCCTTGGAATCCAGGACTAGCCTCGTGGACAATCAACACCCTGCTACTTCTCTGGAGTCACCCCCTGTCTCTGTCCTTGCTCACTATGTTCAGTCCCACATGTCACCTGCTGTCACCTTGAGGCCATTGTTCTTGCTCCTTACTTAATTTGGACAGTGTCCTCATATTTGCAGGCCTCACTTCTTGGGGTCATTTAAGATTCATTCAGATGCCACTCTTCAGAAAGGCCTTCCTGGGACGCCTTATGCAGACAGACTTTGTCATTCAACATATCTTTTAGTGTGTTTCTTGTCTGTCTCCTCAATATGAATGTGAGTCCCATAAGGGTGGGGACTTGATTCTGCTCATTGCTGTCCCCCAGGTCTTGGTGAAGGGTCTGCCACTTGGGCGGTGCTCAATAAATAGTTGTTGAGTGACTGAATGAAGAATGACCTCCGGCCTCTAGCAGGAAGCCTTTGCCAGCCCTCCTCTGTGTCCAGAGACTCCTGAGTCCTGTTCCCTGAGTGTCACTGCCCTCCCTCTCACTGCCCCCTCCTGAGTTCCCCTCAGGCCTCAGGGGCAGGGGACTTCTCAGCAGCAGGGCTCAGTGGGGTGTACTTCATAGGAATCCTTTTTGTTCTCCTCCAAGCTGGTCCTACAGTCTCCAGGAATGCTGCCCCTGGCCACACCCTGGGCAGATGTCCAGTTTTTCACCACTCCCAAAGGCTCTTAGGAATATGAATGAGAGGCTTTAGATCAAGATTCCAGACTGGATCCAGAGTTCCAGGGTTAGGATCCTGCCCCTGTATGAAGATGCAGGGGCCTAGGAATGGGCCAAGGGCCTTGTTAAGGATCAAGGTGAAAGGCCAGGATTAGGTATGGATGCAAGTTTTGTGGGTGAAAGTGGGTCTGGAACAGGAGAGTAGCAACAGGCCATTTGCTCCATGGGGAAAGAATCAAGTACAAGAGAGAACAAGGAAAACCAAGGAGAGAGGGGCAGATGCAAAGGGGAGGGGAAACAGAAACAAGAGAATGGTGGTGGGAAAGGCCCAGCACAGCCAGGAGGGAGGCCAGCCTCTTGCTGACAGCAGAGAGCCATGTGGTGCTACAGGCACCTGCTTCTCATTAACGGGTCAGGCTGCGGTGCTGTTTCCAAGCGATGCTGCTCCAACGCCAACCCCTAGACATGGGCTGCAGAAAGGGCTCGGCTTCTCCCAACCCATGGGGCCTACCAGGGCCTACCATATTTCTAAATATATATATTTTATATATATATATATATATATTTACATATATATTATATATAATGTATATAAATATATATATTATATAAAATGTATATATATTTACATATATATTATATATAATGTATATAAATATATATATTATATAAAATGTATATATATATATATATATATATATATATATATATACTTTTATTTAATTTATTTATTTTTATGTGGTGCTGAGGATTGAACCCAGGGCCTCACATATCGTGCTAGGCAAGCGCTCTACCACTAAGCCACAACCCCAGCCTCTGTCTAAATATTTAAAAGGTGTACATCCTACAAGTTGTTTAGTGTGTCCTATTCTCCCACCTTGACAAATGTACCTTCATAACCATCTGGAAAGCCAAGTCCAACATCTGGGCTACATAGGGTTCTTTGTGTATTTTTGCAAATTTTCTCAAAATATGAGACTATATCAAAATTTTAAAAAATTAAAGAAATACATTTATCACCTGATCCAGGACATACATACATACATACATACATATGTTATTGATTGAAATAAAAGTTACATCAAAAAAGAAATCCAAGTTTAAGTTTAGAATTCTTCGTGTCCTTATAAAAAGTGGACATTCGGACAAAGAGAAAAGACAATGTGAAGTCACAGTGAGGATGCCAAATAGAGAAGAAGGAGGCTCTTGGAGTGGCACATCCACAAACCAAGAAATACCAAATATTGCCAGCAAAGGGGCAAATTCCCAGGGAGAGGCAGGGAACGGATTGCTGCTCAAAGACCTCAGAAGGAACCAGCCCTGTCACCTTGACTTCACACCCCTGGCGTCTGGAACTGGGAGGTGAGGAATTTTATTGTCCAAGTCACCCAGCTTTTGGTTCATAACATGGCAGCCCCAGAAAACAAATATATTCTATGAAAACTAAGGTTTCAGTTCACTTAGATGGCCCATCATGTCTCCCTACTCTTTTGGATTTTGCTAGTTAAAATATTCTTGGTTCTTTTATTGGGGACATTGGAGCTTTAAATAATACACCTTACTTCCTACTTCACAGAGTGGAGATAAAATCTAATAATATCCCACTACATAAAACAAGAGACATGGCTCCTGCCTCTCCTCTTCCCCTTCTACTCCTTTCCCTCTCGGTTTTACGTCTTTCATCATCTTATTTTTATATTTTAAATATGATAATATTTAGATATTGTTCTGAAGTCATAATTGCATTGGTTGCATTTTGCCCATGGATTGATTCTAAAAGTTGAAAAAGATCAATAAACCAATATCACATTCTCATGCCCGTATGAGGGCAGTTCACTGCCACTGCTGAGCCAAGGAATATCTAAGGATTACATTTCCTTCCCTCCTGATTCAATGTCATGATGCCCAGGCCGCTCAGAAGGGGTTCTTAGCATCAAGGTCAAATGTATCCAATTTTCTTATGCTTCATCAGTGGCTCAAAGGCACACCACATTTCATTTGATTTATAGATGGGCTTTTTTTTTTTAACAGGTTTTGGTTTTCCTGAAGTTTCTAATGGCTTTCTTTATGCTCATTGTCAGAAGAATAATATGCCTTCACCAAATACTAAAAATAACTCAGCTTTGTGCACATCTCCTTGTGCTGATGTTACCTTGGTTTTAAAAATACCTACTTTCCTTAATTACTTGCCTCATTGACGTACAAGCTGCTTCTACTTATTTTTGATTTTCAAGCAGCTGGGAGCCCTTGGAGATCCCAAAGTCTTCTAGAATGTAACCTCTAAAATGAGACTGGACTTCAGAAGGCATCTAATTAAAGAGTCCATGTGAAGCTTTACTCTCTTCCCTGATATGTGATTATCATGTCCCTTCTAGAATCCTATCCATGCTGGGAAACTTTTCACTCCAACAAGGTCCATCCACTTTGGAAAACTTTTCAGTGTCCTCTTCTTAGTGTCTTAGACCATTTGTGCTACTGTAACAAATACCTGGAACTAGAGAATTTATAAAGAAAGGAAATTTATTTTCTTATAGTTCTGGAGATTGAAAAATCTAAGATTAAGGCACCAGCAAGTGGTTGAGGAGGACTGCTTCCAAGATGGTGCCTTATTGCTATGTCTTCTGGAGGGAAGGAACAGGGTGTCCTCCCATGGCAGAAGGGATGGAAGGGGAGAATTCCTTCCTTCAAACCCTTTTCTAATCTCATTCAGGAAAGAAAAGAATGACCTCCTAAAGGCCACACCCCTTGATACTGTTGTATTAGAAATTAATTTTCAACATGAACTTTGGAAAGGATACAATACAAACCATCCTTAGGTACTTGGCTGTGTTCTCAGAGAGCCCCGAGCCAGGGAGCTGCCTTCGTTTTGTTTGTCTTTTTCTTTTTCCTTCGTGATGCTTGCTCCTGGGGTGGTCCCCAATGTCTGTGGTTGGGAGTGGAAGCATTCTCCTTCATGGACTGTTCTTCCACTCTTGCTGTGCACTTGGGTCTTAACCCATAAGGCCTGTGGCCCAAGGTAGAGAGGAGTAGGGGGCAGCATCCTGACTGACCAGATTCTCTTTAGGGTGTGCTGCTCACTAGGCAGGGGCAGAGCACCATGCTTAAAACCCTATTTCCACCCAGGCAGTTCCATCAACATCCTTAGGAAAGTGTTCTCTGTTTTTTGGAGAGAAAAGGTTTAGATAAATTTTATGAATTGTACCCCTCTTTTTAGCTTTTTAAATTATTATTTAAGGCAGGAATTACCAAAAATCATATCTATTACTCTTTACTATATGCCAGTAAGGCCCTTCTTATATAACAACTCCTTACAACCACACTATAAGGCAGAAACTTCGGTTGACCCAAGAAAAGAACACTGAGATTGACATTAAAGAATTGTTGTTGTCTCCTTGGTTAGGAAATAGATGACCAGAGTCCAAACCCATGATTCTGATTCTTAAGCTCTGGTTCCTCCATTCCGATGAGGGGGTCATATAGACTGGACAAGATGAGATTCAGCAGGAAAGGGCATCATTGTCTACGGCCATATCACCCCGAAAGCCCCTATCTTGTCTGATCTTGGATGAGGGTAGGATTAAAGATGTGACCAAAATTCTGAGCCTTTCAGGGAGGCCAGTGAGAGCTGGAATGTAGGAAGGAGCTATGGCCAGGTGCTCTGATAGCTTTTCTCTTGCATGCACCTGAGAGCTAGAATAGGTGCTTGGATATGAGAAGTTCAGAATAAGAACTAGGATTTATAAATTTGGCATCTAGCTGGGTGTGGTGGCACATGCCTGTAATCCCAGGGGCTCAGGAGGCTGAGGTAGGAGGATCATGAGTTCAAAGCCAACCTCAACAATTTAGTAGGCCCTGACCAACTCAGTGAGACCCTGTCCCTAAATTTAAAAATATTTTTTAAAAAAGGCTGAAATGTGGGTCTCTGGTTAAGCACCCCTGAGTTTTTTTTAAGGCATCTACTACAAGTACACAGACATAAAATGGGGGAGACAAGGGAATTGTGGCAGGCAGGGAGGGTGGCAAGGGAGGTTGTGTCAATGGCACAGAGATGCAGGGGGAGGAAGAGGGACAGTCAGTGGAAGGGGTAAGAAATGACTAGATGGGCCATGAATTGGGTCAGCTGAGCAAAGAGGGCTTTTCTCAGAGTGGCAGAGGGAGCACGGTCACTGCTTCCAGGTGATGTTCAGTAAAGAGAGGGTCAGGGGAGGTGAGCCAAACAGACCAGAGATACTCACTCACTTCATTTATCTCACAAGTACCTCTAGGGCTCCTATTATGAGGCTGGCAGTGAACCAGGTTCTAGGGCAAAGCAGGGGACAAAGTGATGGCCAGCTACCTTCATGGAGCTCACAGCCAGTGTCATGAATGAGCCATCTGAGCAAGAGTGCTCTACTCCCCTCCCCCCACTCCTTTCCTCTTGAAGCAGCAAACAGGGGAACATCAGAGCTCTGGAGAGAGCTCCTGAGGGGAGGGAGAGTCTAGCTGACCACCCCCACATAGCTCAGCCAAAGCTAATTCTTTACCCAGGATATGGTCTGTGTCTTGCACATTTCCCAGACCCTTGCCACACCTGTTCCTATTCTTTGGTTTCACAGGAGGAATTGTCTTTCTTTCTGTTTTCTTTTTGTCTCAGTTCCATGGGAGGCAGTTGTGAATGTCCATCAAAATGCCTGGTGTGAAATTTTAAGATAATGAAATACACCTACTAGAATGACTAAAGAAGGGAAAAAAATCTAAACACTGAAATTACTAAGTACTAGTTAGAAAGCCAAGCAGCTCATACATTGCTGGTAGGAATGCAAAATGGTATAGCCATTTTGGAAAAGCATTTGAGGGTTTCTTGCAAAGCAAAATATACAACTACCATACAATCCATGAATTCTGCCATTGGGTATTACCGAAGAGAAACAAAAACATGTTCATACAAAAGCCTGCATGCATATATTTATAATAGTATATTCATGATCACCCCAAACTGGAAACAACACAAATGTTCACCAGCTAGTGAGTAGGTAAAACAAACAGAAAAAAAAATAAAACAGGGGTAAACTGGGCAAGGTGGTGTATATCTAGCTGCTGTAATCCCAGCTGCTCCAGAGACTGAGGCAGGAGGATTGCAAGTTTAAAGCTGGCCTGAGTAGCAGGCCCATCTCAAAAACAAAACAAAACAAAAACCCCACCAGAGGTATGTCATATGAAGGAACACTACTTAGCAACAAAGAGAATTGAACTAGTGACATGCATGACAGCATGGGGTATCTCAGAAGCATGGTGCTGAGTGATGGATAGGATCACCAACCCTTAGAAAGACAGCTCAGGACACAGCCATGCCATGCCAGAAAGCCACAGAAATAATAAATAATTATACGCATATATGCTACTAATTTTTAAAGCATTACTATATAATATTAAAAACAGGTAGCGATTTGGAATTATTATTCTGTATTATTTACAATATTATTCTGTATTGTTTTTTACATATGCTGTTTTCAAACAAAATAATAGGACTATATAGTGGTGATTAGCAGTAACTAATAGGACTAACTAAATAAAATGTGTGAGAAATATATATTTTGCTCCTTTTTCTATCCTCTGATACAGCAATTCAACTTTTTAAATTTCCTTATAGAATATTTAAATTTATAGATTAATTATAGTATATTCTTTTTTTTTTTAAAGAGAGAGTGAGAGAGGAGAGAGAGAGAGAGAGAGAGAGAGAGAGAGAGAGAGAGAGAGAGAGAGAGAGAATTTTTAATATTTATTTTTTAGTTCTCGGCGGACACAACATCTTTGTTGGTATGTGGTGCTGAGGATCGAACCCGGGCCACACGCATGCCAGGCGAGCGCGCTACCACTTGAGCCACATCCCCAGCCCCAATTATAGTATATTCTTAAGATACACAAATGTAAGACTTCCAAAAGGAAAACATAAATGCAATAGGATTAACCAGACAAATATTACATATATTTAATAAAAGATAGCAATGAAGCATTTCCTTCTGTCCCAGGAGATTTTTTTACTCGTCCAGGTTAATTTTCTAATAATATTTCTATGATTGCCTGTGGCATTCAGACCAGCCATCTTTTCTCTTACGTAGTGGTAAAATCAGTTAGAGGCAAATGTAAAATTTACTCCAGCTCTGCTCTTCCCAAGCCCACAGTACACTGATTCCTTGTGTCAGATTGATGTGATGACATGAAGCTAAATATCCTTTCAACAAAGTGTCTAGGCATGGAATATGTAGGTTTTACTTACTAGCAACTGCAGATTTTTAGACTTGTAGGAATTAATGTCTACCTTTTGCAGCTAAAGGCTGGTTATAGACCTGCCTTGTTCAGTAGACAAATGTCAGTCAGGTATTTGCATCCATAAATTCATCAGACAAGCTAACCATGTCTAAACTCCATCATCCCAAAACACTTCAAAGGACATTGGATGTCATCTAAGGTAAGCCACTTTTCTCTGGAAAATGGATGTAAAGCACAGAGGCAATTCAAACTTGTGAAATTGAAATTGGATTCTAAATAAGTTACAGTTTTAGCAAGACATTGAGAAAGTCCTGTTTAACTTGGCTGTCCTTTTCTAACGATTTTTTTTTTTCAAGTTCCAAAAGAGTCTTATACTAAGAAATGAGTCATTTTCCACCAGATGAGTTTTTTGTCACAACCCACATCTAAATGGAAGAAGTCAGGTAAAAAGTTCATCCTTTTCTCTGCCTCCTTAAGATCCTGAAGCAGTTTTGAAGAACATGGCAGACATGTTCCCATCAACAATAACCTTCTCTGTTCTCATCCTCAGTATATTTTCAACTACAGAAAGGACATTTTTTTTTCTCATCTCACACTTTGAAAATGTGATTTTATGATAGGCCTATATTTTAACATCTTTTCTACACGACATCTTGTAGGCATATGTCTAAGAAATCTATCTCCTTCCATTTCCATAAGTCAGAAAGCTCACGAAGTGCTTGCTTCTGCATGTTTTGAGGGAACTGAAAAGGGGATCACAAATTTCATTATGAAATCATCAATATTGCAGGGAAGCAAATCACATATCTTTTTAGCATGGTTATATAAAAGGTGCTCAGGACATTTAGTGAGATAAGTTTTAAAAATTTTCTTTGATACAAAGTTTATAAACTGAGTGGAATTTTCCAAAATTTACATTTACTCCATTTGCCAGAAGTGCAGCTAGATGAGCAAAGTCTACTTTGAATTTAGGCAAAATATCAAAAATCTTTGGTTTTATATTTTCTGCAATTTCATTAAGACCATTATAGATCTTTATAGAAATCAGGAAAACAACTTGAAACTCTATTTTTCAAATCAAAATACCCAAGAGACAGGGAGAATAGGTTTTTGTTGCCAATATTTGCTTGATATAATATAGAAAGCATGCTTGTTGGAATAACTCACAGAATCAGCTCTACACTATAAAGGGGGGGGGTCCTATCTTTTATCAAAATTTCTCCTTTTATTCCCTCACAGTATATTTTAGTTGCAACCTCCAAATCATGAAACATAACTTTACTTATTTTTTTTAACAAAATAAAGAAACAATGTGATAATGCAAGTTATTGGTGTGATAAACCCAAGCTAATTCAGTGGCTGCTATTTTCAACTGGCCATTAGTGTTTTTTTGAAAGTGGAAAAATCTTGATTGATTGATATTGAATGATTGATTGATTTTGAAGTACTTGTCTCATCCCAGACTGCTGAGACTCAGCTTCCTCCTGTACTCAGCCCAGGACACACACTCCCCTCATTGCAATGACAGCAGTGAGATAAAGCAAGAATGTATCACCTCCCCAAACTAGAACTGTTTTTTAGGGTGACTTTTCTAGACTGATGTGCTGAGCTATTCAACCATGTAGCTGGGAAGGTGGGAGGTGATACTGTAATCATCCTGCCCGCTCCTGGGCCTTCCACGTGACTGAGAGAAGAGGGGAGTGTTGGGCAGTGGGGGTGAGCGAGGAGGCTTTCAGTAACATGAAAGTGGGTGGGCAGGGGGTGGAAGAGATGGGCAGATGCAGCCTCCTTCATGGAACAGTGAGCAGGATAGGGACATGGATTGGATGCAATTTTGTCAGCAGTTATTCGTGGGTGGGACTGTGTTCCATTAGCCCTTCTTCCCACCCTGAACAAGAAGGCTCTCTTTCAGGTTGGGAAGGGCCAAGCAGAGATCAGCTTTTTGAAAAAGATTTCTGGGAAAAGAGAGGGCTGGGCCACCAAGCCACAGGTTAGCCACAAGGCCAGCGGGAGGAGATCTGTAGCCCTCAGCCCAAACCCCAAAGAGCACACAGGGCGGTGGGGAAGTACCTTTTATGACTAGATAATCCAGTCAGTCTTAGCTTGTTGCTGTTACGAACAGAGGAGGAATAATCAGCCCAAAATGGATTTTAATGATTTCTTAACTAAGGGGGAAAAATCCATCAAAATTATAAAATCATATCATAAAAATGTCTCAAGATGCATAAATGTTTGCAAAACTTTTCCTTGGAAAA
The DNA here is from genome assembly GCF_045843805.1 of Urocitellus parryii. Lineage (NCBI taxonomy): Eukaryota > Metazoa > Chordata > Mammalia > Rodentia > Sciuridae > Urocitellus > Urocitellus parryii. The sequence goes on along the minus strand of NC_135536.1, from coordinate 117,332,973 downwards.
TAAATTACCCAGATGGAGAAAAGCAGGGACTGGGAGTGTTCCATTACTAGGGACATTCATATGTGCCCACATTATTTCTGGTGATTCTGTTTTTTTTGGCACAGTGGACACTGGTTCTGTTGGACAGTGTCATTTTTCCATGCCCCTTAGAGTTACAGACATCAGGAAGCTGGCAAAGACGCAGGGTGTGTCAGAGGGCAGATATGCATCCAGAAATAGTCCAGAGACGGTGGAGCGTGATGACAAGACCTGGCAAAGCCGCCAGAGGGTGGGGAGCAGCCTGAGCAGCAGATTCAGAGAGAAGAGTGAACAGATTTTAGTTGACTCAGCTTTCTCAAAAGCAGCTGAGGCTCAGAGATCGACTTCCAGCCTAGGGTGGGCCAGGCAGTGGCTGGGACACTTGTACACATCTGGTTGCAAGAAGCCAGAGAAGGTAGACATGGGCAAGGCAAGGAGAAGGTTGGTGGGGATCTCAAGTAACTGGCAATAATTTTTGTGTCTCCAACCAGTTCTTTTAGCTTCATGTGACACTGTCACAATGAACCATGTGAAATTGATTACTGTCACCCCAGTCACCAACTCTTGCAAAAGCCAAGACTTTTTAGAGATTTGCTCCTAAGAGGCTTAACTCTCTCAGAAAAGTAACTTCTGTGTGACTGCATTCATTTCCATAGCAGCAAGATGTGTTTCCATAATTCCTGATAGCTACAGCTGTGAATGAGGAGAATGTAGCTCCTAGGCAAAGGCGGGGCCAGACACCAGGTCCTTTTCTGTCTCTTGTGTTTAGCAGCTGTTTGTTCATTCATTCATTGGTAAAACACACATTAATGCACCTACTGCACCCTAAGCACTGTCTAAGTCCCAGTATTTCTGACTGTAAGGAGTAGGCCCTGCAGGTTTCTGACATTATGCACATTTTCGTTCTCATGAAATGGTGACTATGTATCATTTGTCAAATTAAAAAAAAAATCCACACTTCCATAGGGAGAGTCTTTAATTAGAAAGAAACACAAGGGCTGGGGCTGGGGCTGGGGCTCAGTGGCACAGCACTTCCCTAGCACGTGGGAAGCACTGGGCTGGATCCTCAGCACCACATAAAAATAAATAAATAAAATAAAGGTATTGTGTCCATCTACAACTAAAATTATTTAAAAGAAAGAAACAAACATGATTCCAATATGGAGAATCTCATCTCTGGAATCTGTTAAGCATCTCAAAATCAAACAAACAAAAAATGGTTTTCTTTTTTAGGGTGAAGGACCGGTGAGCAGAAACAAGCAAAATCTTCCCAGGGAAAGCTGAACCTGCAAGGGGAAATCCCCTGTAGGGTCTGACAGGAAGTGCTGGCTTCAGTCAGGCAACTCCCAGGACAGGCTGATATGGGGGTCACGTTCCACTTTTTTTTTTTTTTCCTTGTGCTAGCAACGCAGAGCTCAGAGGTCTCTAGGAAAGAGACTCTTGATCAAGGCAAAGCAGAGGGTAAGAAAAAAGCCACAGCAGACACTTGGTCAATCTCTGGAACTGATGCTGTCGATAAGTATCAGATGGGTAGCTGGTAAGTAAAGGCTTCTGTGATGGGTTGCATTCCTCCACCATTTTGCATCCATTCGCACGTCCCATACAGACAGACCCACAGGACTCCCTTCCTGTGGTGATTTTGATTGCTTTACTCTGTATTTCATAGTTTTCTAGGCCACTCACTGTAACTCCCTTCTGATGGGTAAAATTCAACCTAATTAAACCTGAAGCACACATCCAATAGCTAAGGGAAAAATGAGGAAATGGGTTTAGATAGATTCCTTTGTTTCTTGAATAAGAAAGGCCAGAAGAATTGAAATAGGATTTGTAATGTCCAGACAATGGGAGGAAAAATACAATAATCAAAATGTGACCTAGCTAATGAAACACAACGTAATGGGGGAGGGGGAGGGGAGCATGAGGACAGAAAACTCAAAATAAGATGTTTCCAGCCAAGCCAAATGTATCATTAAGTATAATAAATTGTCAATCAGTTGTCACCCATTAAAAGAAAGGCATTTCTTCTGGTGTTTTGTTATCTATTGCTACATAACAAACACTCCAAAACTTAGTAGTTTTAGACAAAAATGATTTATCATCATTTCTCACAATCCTGTGGTTAGTGATCTGGGCAGTTCTTTCTTTTTTCTTTTCTTTTCTTTCCTTTTTATTCTTTTTTTTTTTTTCCTGGTATTAGAGACTGAACCCAGGGGTGCTTTACCACTGAGCCACATCTCCAGCCCCTTTTAATTTTTATTTTGTGACAGGGTCTTGCTAAATTCCTGCAGCTGACCTCAAACTTGCAATCCCAATGACTTTGGGTTCATGCCTCTACTCCCAGCCTCTCAGAGTGTGTTCACTCATCCTGATTTAGGCAGTTCTTTTGGTCTTGCTGAGGTTACTGATGTGGCTGCTGTCAACTGACCACTCAAGCAGGGCTGGGGGTTCCAGATGTCCTCCATACATGTCTGGCAGTTGATAATTGCTATTGGCTGGGCACCTCAGCTGTCTTTATGTGCTGGTGATTATCTTACTGTAAAAAAGATGTTTGGGGGCTGGGGTTGTGGCTCAGTGGCAGAGCGCTTGCCTACCATGCTTGAGGCACTGGGTTCAATCCTCAGTACCACATAAAAATAAAATAAAGATATTGTGTTCACCTATAACTAAAAAATAAATATTTTTTAAAAAAAGGATGTTTAGGGATAGTCCTACCACCCACTGGGCCCACTCACCAGCACTGTGACTTGAAGGGACAGGGCCAAATGTTATATCATTATATGAATTTGTTCTACAGCATCTGGCAATGATGTATGTGGGTAGGAAAGGAAAAAAATATAGAGGCAAAACATGTCTGAAGAAAATTCTTCCCACCATTAGATGTACAAATTTATAAGGAGAATATTCAATCCTTATTAAGGCTTAGTCAAAGCCAAGAGTCTCTCTGTCAAGAATATATTCTGTATTGCAAAGTAGATGTATACCTTCAAAATACTAAGGGAAGCCAGGAGCAGTGGCATACACCTGTAATCTCAGGTACGCAGGAGACCAAGGCAGGAAGATCAATCTGGACAACTTAACAAGACCCTGTCTCAAAATAAAAAATAAATAGGGCTGGAGATGAAGCTCAGTAGGAAAGCATCCCTGGATTCAATCCCCAGTATCCAAACAAAACCAAACCAAACAAAAAAACCCTTTTTCATTTTTCATTTTGGAAGAGGATCTTGCTAAGTTGCCAAGGCTAGCCTTGAATGTGGGATCCTCCTGCCTCAGACTCCCATGTCACTGGAATTCAGGTGTATGCCACAACTGGCTTCTTCTTTCTTTTTGAGTGGGAATCACATGAAATAGAATTTATCAGAATCTCTGTTGGTAGAATACAAAAATGCAACTGCATCAGGAAGTTCAATCTACCCATGGGAATTCAGGTGTTCTATAAATCTCAACTAATAATAATAAACAAATTTAGGGGGCTGGGATGTAGTCAGTGGAAGAGTGCTTGCCTAGCATGTGCGAAGACCTGAGTTTGATTCTCAGCACTGGAAAAAATTTTTTTTGATCAAAAATGCTAAAGAAAAGCCTGAACTATCTTTTTATTTTCTCTGAGGAAAATATTGTGAAATCATTATCACTAAGAAGAAGCCCAGTGGCTTCGTAATATGTTAACTTGGCTAAGCTGAACTGTTTCTCAGAATTGCGTTTCTGGATTAATCTCAGTTGGAGAGACAAGAGATGTTTTAGAAGACAGCATGGAGGGCGGAAGAAAAACAGCAGCCAATCGTTGATTACCTGCCTGTTCACCTCTAAGGTGTGGAACAGCAGCAGGTCTATGAATATTCCACCTTCCCCTCCAACTTCTCTGATAACTGAGTCAGGTGTAGAGTTAGCTCTTTGAGGGAGGCACCAACTTCTCTTGAAGGACACCTACAGATCAAGGCTAGAGAGAGTTCTGATCTCTCCTCATGGGCCGTCCAGTTCATGTTCTTGTTTCCAGCTTGTTCATGGTCACTGTCTTTTTTTTTTCCTTTAGTTGTTAATGGACCTTTATTTTTATGTGGTGCTGAGGATCAAACCCACTGCCTCATGCATGCTAGGTGAGCACTGACTGTACCACTGAGCCACAACCCCAGCCCTATTTTCTTTTAACTTATATGCACTGCTGAGAAATGAACCTAGTGCCTCACACATGTGAGGCAAGCACTCTGCCACTGAGCCCCAGCCCCAGCCTTGGTCACTTCCTTTTTAATACCCATCTTCCTTTCCATCAGGCCTGCCCTGTGGACAGCAAAGGAAAGGCTAAACAAAGCATGACACCTTTACTGGCTTCCACAGCTGGATAGGTGAGGTCAGAGCCCTGAAACAAAGGCATAGAGAGATGATAGATAGATAGATAGATAGATAGATAGATAGAAAGATAGATAGATAGGAGAGAAAAGTAGAAATATGTCCTTCTAGTGGCATCTTCTTCTGACTGAACCTTGGCTAACACTAACTAAAAAGTTCAGGAGAAAATTATTATAAAGTATGCAATGCAATTTAATGTTAATTCCCTTGAATTTGTGGTTTGTGCTTATTTTCACCATTTTCCAAAATGGCAATTTGTTGTCATTTCTTTTTTTCATGTTAAAGAAATATGTTCCAGGATGCATAATTTTCCATTCATGATTTTCTTATAACTGTGTACATTTTAGGGCCCACAAAATTGGGATCATCACCTGCTTCTCTAGAAATGGTGCTTCATCTCAAAGAGGAAATAAATCAAGAAGAGGAAGACAGAGGTTGCAGGAGACAGGGATGTTGGCCAGGGAAGTCCCAGGTTGAAAGCCATGCAGCCAGCCTAGAGAGCCAGCAGCCCTGGTGGGAGGAGAGACCCAGTGCTCCAGGTGTCCCCAAAAGAAGAAAAGAAACCAATCTAATATCTAATTATGTAAATATATTGTGAAGAAATTTGTTTTTCTGCTGCAAGTTTTGGGCTGCAGCAATGGAAATAAAGAAAATAAGCAAATGAGAAAAACAAGGTAATTATCAACTCCAGAGAGAACAAAAGGTTGTACAAGAAAAGACGTATGAGCATAATTCATTACATGAACCAGCTGTGAATAGTGTTTGTATAATTATCATAATAAAAACATTGAACACCAACTTAAGCAAAATTGCAATTTAATCATACTGAAAGGATGGAAGGAAGGTGTGTGTGTGTGTGTGTGTGTGTGTGTGTGTGTGAGAGAGAGAGAGAGAGAGAGAGAGAGAGAGAGCGCTACTTCTTCAATCTCTATAGGAAGTCAGTAAGTCATATAGAAAATTGAAAAAAAAACAGGAAAGCATGTATATATATATATATATATATAGAGAGAGAGAGAGAGAGAGAGAGAAAGAGAGAGAGAGAGAGAGAGAGAGAGAGAGAGAGAAATAGCAGAAGAAACAAAGTTGGAAGGGGTTGCCCTAGGGAATTGGAAAAACAGGTGAAGCACAGGACTGTATTTTTTTAAATTATAAATCTTAGAGAGTTATTTGATTTTTAAGAAGTTTTAATAATAGAAAAAAGGTATATTAGTCACATACTAAAAAAATTAAGCAAACGTTGCAATGTTAACATCAGAAAAAAAGAATTCAAGGCAAAATGCATGAAGAACAAGGAGGCTGTGCTGTATGAATGGACAGTACTGTCCACCCAAGAAGGCACGACAGGCATTCATTCATACCTCTGAGACAAAACCTTGACCAAAATCCATGAATAAAGCTTGGTATCGTGGCACACACCTGTAATCCTATCTGCTTGGGAGGCTGAGGCAGGAGGATTGTGAGCTCAGAGCCAGCCTCAGCAATTTATCAAGACCCTAAGTGTTGGTGAGACTCTCACAACTGTGCAGGTGTAAACTAGTGTATATTGAAGAATTCTTTGGCGGTATTTACCAAAGCTGAGCATAAATACACTGAGCACAAGCCTACAGAAATGTGAACAATTCCCAAAAGACCTATAGGGGAATAATTACAATGGCATTATTGTAATAGCCCCAAACTGGAAACATCATAAATGTCCATCAACAATAGGAAAGTACAGGAAGTGTGGTACCTTCCCTACAATGGAATGGCACAAAAGCAAGAATGGATGATTTCTCTAATCACATAGATTAATCTCAAACAAACATGAGGTTGAACAGAAGCTAGACTCAAAGAGAGCACACTATGTAATTCCACAATATGAAGTTCAAATACATGCAAACTAACACATCATGTTAGAAGTCAGGATGGTTAGGGAGGGGCAACTCAGGAAACATGGAGAGGCAGCTTGGGTGCTGGTGGTTTTCTTTTTTTGTTGAACTAGGTGCAGGTTATATGGTTCTCTTTTTGAAATATTTGTCTGTGTATTGCACTTCACGAAAGATGCATACACCTTCAGACATGACCTAAAAAATAAACAATGCGAGCTGGGCATGGGAGCATGTACCTGTAATCCCAGCAGCTCTGGAGGCTGAGGCTGAAGAATTGCAAGTTCAAAGCCAGCCCCAGCAACTTAGCAAGGCCCTCTCTGAAAATAAAAAATAAAAAAGAGCTGTAGATGTGGCTTAGTGGTTAGCACTTTTGTGTTTTGGTTAAGCACTTCTGGGTTCAATCCCTAGTACCAATCAATCAATCAATAAAATTTTTTTAAAAATAAATAGTGTGAAATTACAAGGAAAATGGACAAATCCACAATCATAGGAGATTCTGAAACACTTTTCTCAGAAATTAATAGGGCAAGCAGACCAAAAATTAGTGAGAAAATAGACTATGAAATCAACAATATTAGTAAACCAGATCTAATGAACTTGTAAAAATCATGAACCCAATAATTCAAGAACAAACATTCTTTTCAAACTCATATGAACATTTATAAAAATGGACTACATGCTGTTCTTCCAACCAAGTTCTAATAATCACCAAATAATCAACATCATACAACATTCTCTAACAACAAAGCAATGAGATTAGTATCAAAAACATAACAAAAATGGCAAGAAAAAAAAACTCACATAAAACTGACAGTTTAAAAGCATGTGTTTAAATTATTCATGAGCCAAAGAGCAAATCTTGCAGAATGACAACGCAAACCATCACCTATCAAAACTTGGGGGAACCTGTTAAAGTGGGATTTAAGGGAACATTAATAACTATAAATGTATATACTAAGATGAAGAAAGTTTAAAAATTCATGAATTAAGAACTGAACTCAAGAGGTAAACATGGAGAGATATATTGGTCTGGATCAGACTGTCTGTGCTTTACGTCCCTGCAATGCCAACCAGAAATAAAACTATTAAATGAGTGCAAGAGGATCCAGGGCAGCCTTAGGAGAGTTCCATGCTCCAGTGTGGAGCACATGAAAACAGCAAAGGACCTCTTTGAGCAGACCCACTGGGAGCCAGTTGAGCCTGCAGACCTCACACATTCCACCCTAGCTAGCACCACCTTCAGGCCTGGGCCACAGATTAGCTCCTCACAGCATCAGCGTGGAGTAAGGACTCCTCTTGACTTACGACCATCAGTACCTTGTTCTAGGAACACCCCACAGGAATAGCACCTGTCAGTTCTGTGTTTGGTCCCCATCTCACCTGCTCCAGGTGATATCCCCTCTCACAATATCCCAGGACCACAGTAACTCAAGATGAAGGGAAGAAGAGCCCTAGACTTCTGGTGTGGTGTAGATGGCACTTGGGGAGACTGAACTGAATCACACTGGAGCAGGACTAAATTTTTAATTGTTTAAGCACATGTTACATTTATAATGGGGGGGTGCTATTTTGAGAAATAAGAGACAGCAAGAGAAACCCCTTTTCTAGACAAGCTCCATAATTAGCAACAAATTTAATAATATATAAAATATCCTTCACAGGATCTGATTTATAAAGATATCAAGAGGAGGGTTGTGTTGATGGCTAAGAGTTCTGGCACTAGATTCAGAGAACCAGACAAATATCATCCCTGCAAATCACAAAGCTGTGGGGCCTTCAGCGAGTTACTAACCCTCTCTGCTCTTTTATTTATTTGCTTGTAAATTGCAAAAGAATATTATCACTTCACAGGATTGTCATAAGAATTAATAAAATGATGCTTATAAAGTCCATAATACATGCCTGGAATATGGTAAGAGTTAATAAATGTTGGTTACATTGGTGTTATTTGTATTAATATTAGGTGATGACCTTGAGAATACTTAGTCAGTTTAGATGTTTAATAAGCCACTTGTATTAAAAAGCATTTGATAGTTAATTCTCCATTCCAGTTCTTTCCCCATTTCAACACTGATCAATTCTTATGAAGTTCTTCTCTAATGTCTGTGATCATGGCAGTTTTTCTCTCAAATGGTTTGATGCCTTGAATGGCTTTTAGACTCAATTTAAGGACCAGTTTGCTAGAGTGTTGCTAAGAGAAAACGCATCTAATATGCCAAAACCAAATTAACTCCTAATACACAAGGGGGTATACTTAAGCAGTAGGCAGTTGATAAAAATATAAACACTTATTCTTCTTGTTCCATGTGGACTTAAATTTCATTATTAAACTTACATCTGCATGTCCAAACAAAGCATACACAATTAGCACAATTTCAGAAATCCAATCATCTTCAAATAACTTATTTAACCAAGGGATGATACAAAGTCTTGACAAATAATTTAACCCAACAATTTATTTTTTCTACCCAGCCTGAGGTAGAAAAATTATTTTTTAAAAAATCCAAATCAAATCTCCTCAGGAACATTGATCATATTTAGCTACCCCTCTCCACTACCACCCTTTTCCTGATACTGGGGATTGAATCCAGGGCCTTGTGCATGCCAGGCAAGCATTCCACCACTGAGCTACATTCCCAGCCCTGCATTGGTTATATTTTAAAGGCAACACTAACATTGTAAGATATTTTGTAATTCAATCTCTTCTATATGCCAGCTACAGCAGATTTTTCATTTTCAATATAATGCTATTCCCTGTTGAGCCCTAAGGAAAAATTTGTCATCGAACATATAGGTATAGGTGGGTGTGTTTCAAAAGCAATCAATTGGTTGACACATTACAACTGAAATGGCTCTGCTTGTTTTAGCCCAGGTTTTCTAGCAGAATTTCTCATCAATACCTGTATGTTGCAAATATTCAGGATAAAAGTATTTGTTAGGTCAAACTTGGCAATTTATGGCTTCAACATAGAGCTTTTTAATGTTCTGGTACCTGGAGATGGTTTTTCATCAGGTGTGTACCTGAAAGGACAGTTTCCCTCACTCAGTGCTCATGCAGTCATGATCCTTTCTCTGCAGATGACACCTCTTTTATATAGATAGCAGGTTGAGTTCTAGGCTTAAAAAATCCAGAAAGGGGCAGTCTTAGCAAGCAAGATCCCTGCATTACCCTGAAAGCCAAGGAAGAAAATTGAGATTCACATCACCATCAGGGAGCAATATTCCAAACATTTGTTGCCATGCCTGATCTTTGGAGATGTTAGCATTAGCTGTAGATGTTACTGGACTGTCAGGTGGGGGGAGGACTGCATTCCAGACAAGATCTGGAATCCAGGATCCACATCAGCTGCTTTTTCTCAGAGAAGCCCAGCTAGCCTTTGTTCCTTTATATTAATGGACTTTCTCTGATGATCTAGATGGTTCTCATTCCAGCTGATCTTTACGAAGCATGAGGAGGAGGGGGAGCTCTCCTTTCAAATCATTTGTGCAGACAGGTTTCTGATCAGATTCAAGTCCACATCCAGGACATGTGGTGTCTGTAGCTCAAAGAATTACTGACCCTAATGAATTTTTCTGAATTCCAAGGCTACTGCTGTCATATTGCATTTGCTGACCATTTTCCAGGTTCCCCAAAACACATTAAGAGACACATTCACACACACACACACACACACACACACACACACACACACTCCTCTACCCATTAGATTCCATTCCCATGTGGCATCCAAATACCTTTTCTGACTAAAGACATTGTGGGACACTAAGCTAGGACAGCACCTGAAGCATACAGTATTGACCCTCAAAGAAGGTGCATTGAAAGAAAAACTGTGGAGCCCTGGAGTTAGGGGTGGAGGTAGGGATTACATCTCCAAACCTCTGCAGGTTCTCACAGCCCATGCCAGTGGCAGTCAGGCCTGAGGGGTGGCAGCAGGGAGAGACAAATTTGAAACTGCTCAACAAGTGTATCTTGAGGGGAGAGATAAAAAGTGAGTTCCCCCACCTCTGACTAAGTACAAGCCAAAGTTGCACAATCACCTGACATTGGAGACTGTAAAAAAGAATTAAATCTAAAGGTAGTTGAATTGGAACAACTGAAAAGAGAAGAGAGGAAAAAGATGGGAAGGAAAAAAGAAAAAAGAAAATTTAAAAGGAAATATGAAGGAAAGCCAGAGTCTAGGGACCATTCTGTGCAAACATTTGGTCAGAAACTGGAGAGTTCCTGAGAGGGTTGGCATTGCATCCTGGTCCTTGGACTCCAACACTACCCATTCCTGTCCCATTAGCAGAGTCTTTGGGCCTGCCCTCTCCCAGGGAGCACAAGGTCTAGCTGAGTAGGGCTTCTTCATCTCTTAAGAAGCTTAGTCCTAGGCAGAGAAGAGGCTGGACTCTCAGCACCTCTGTGCCTTCCCTAGTGGGCATCCAGGATCCTTGGAGGGCTCAGGAGGGCCCGAATCCTGAGGACTGGGAGAGACAGGAAGGAGCCCTTCTCCTCACTGGAGATCACAAAGCCAGAGGATTTGGTTGGACTCAAATCCCTGAGCACCCTCTGGCCCAGCCAGGCCTGTACCTAGCAGCAATCATATGGGTGGATCCCTGAACCAGCCCTAGGAATTGACTGGCAGGTGGAACAAAGCAGTCCTCTTTCTAAAAGATAATATTCCAATGGTTGGGCTGCAGTGGCAGGATGTGGTCTAGGACCTGGGGCAGACTGAGCCTGTGACCCTAAGAAGGAATTTTTCCCTCTGAAACAGCTTTGCTGGTCTAGGAAGGGAACCTGGGCCCAGACCCTGAGTTATCACCTCAACAGGAAGACAGGCCTGGGGCCAGGACAGGATGCTGGATGTCTGACCTGGGTCCATTTAGTGTCTCAGAAGCCCGATTAGGAAGACAAGAAACTAACAAAGAGGGTATGGGTGAAGAGATCTGAAGCAGGAAGAGAGAGGAAAAGGATGGAATCTACTTGTTGCCCTCATTTCTGTTCTTTTCTTTTCTCACTTCCCTTCCTGGCCACTTCCTACCCCTTGAGGGGATTCAGCAGAAACATACAGGCAGCCCACCCCAAGCCTTTTAGGCTGGTGAGGAGCACAGCATCCACCCTTGATCTTCCACCTCTTCTACTTGCCATCTCAAGCCTGATTCCATACATGCTTTCCATCCATGCATCATCACTCCCCACCTGCAACCACAAGACACGCACACTTGGGAACAGTACTTAACCTTAACAAGCTGGTTAAGATGCCAGCTTGTTCTGTGGAATCAACCTGCCAGGTTTCCCCTTTGCTGGTTGACATCATTTGCCTGCTCTGATATTTGTGTTGTTTCTCTTGTTCAAGCCACAGCAGTCTTGTTCCCATAAGTACCCCCCACCCCGCTTCTAGAACTCAGAGGCTGGTGTTTAGAAACTAGGCAACACACACACACACACACACACACACACACACACACACACGTGCGCGCACCATCACACCATAGTCTCAACCAAGAGGATGTTATATACACTCAAGTGCAAGTGCACATGCACACACTACCGGAGGAAATTCCTGTGTTCCCATTCCAAGTGGTTTCACCCCTCCACCCAAAGAGTTGGAGGCATCAAGAACAGGGCCAGATGCAAACACCTGGCAAAATCACAAACACGAAATCGCACAAAAGATCTCAATACGAGGCTCCTAGTGGCTCCTTTCTTCCTCGATTTTCTCCATCGTGCCGCAGGCCTACTCGGTCACCCTCTTCTCAATCCCCCACAAAAAGTCACCAAGCCCAGTTCAAATCGATTGTTTTATTGACTGTTTACATACAGACGAGTTTAGAAAAGGTTGCGGGCTTCCGGGGGCTACTCCGCCCGGGGCCACGCTTGTGCTGCGCTTCGCGGAGAGGGCTGGTCCCTAGGCCTGAAACCCCACCCCGACGCTTTCCTTTAAAATCGAAAACCAACCCCCACCCAAGTCCCCGCGCCACGCCCACCCTCTCCCTCCCTCCCTCCCCACCCACCTGCCTGCCCGCCCGCCCCGCTACTCTACACGGTCACACTTTACAGAACACAGATTTCTCCTACAGACCACGCTGGACTAGGACTACACGCCTGGCAAACACTATTCTCGCGGAAGGAGGGGCGGGGTGGGGCGAGGGGACCCGAAGGCCGGGGAGTGCTTTTCCCGGTCGGGATCCCGCTGCAGTCACGCGCAGGCTTTGTGCGTACTAGGGCGCCAGCCCTCCGGAGAAACTCGGCCCCAGGGAGCCACAGTCGGCTTCCTACGCCCGTGGCGCTTTCCGGCTGGAGTCTGGGCCCCGTGGAGCGGAGGAAGAAGCTGTAGTGCATACCGTTTTCCGGAAACCGCCACACTTGGACAACGAAATTGGCCCCGAACCAAGCCGACCCCTTTACGGAAAAGGGGCGCTCGGTCCTGCGGCGCTTTAAGTTAGAAGACAGACGGGAGAAAACGATTCCCTCCCACACCCCCTGACACACGTACACCCAGTTTTCCCAGAGATTGGAAGGGGGTGTTAGCACCAGACCCAGAATGTCGCTGTCTTTGAAAGCAACGAAAATGTGAAAACCAGAACCTGGAGCCGAAAGGCGCCCCAGGCACCCGGCTCAGCTCCAGCTGGACAGAAGTAGGGTCGGGGTGGAGAGGTGGGGAGACAGAAGGATCTGATTCCCTGTCGGGCGTTGAGACTGAAACTATCCGGCTTCTGGGATGGGCAGCCCTGAAAAGCCGGTGTAGGGGTCGAGGTTGAGATCCACAACGCTCCACTATGGGGTCATCTACTAGAGGTCTGGGGCCAGAAACAGCTATACCACCAGATGTTTCCAGTGTCTTCGCGGATTTTCTCCGACTTCAGGGCCCACGGATGGGACGGGCTGCGGGGCGGAATTCGCAGATAATCGCGATAGGAGTGAAGGAGTAGGGATTTGCCTCGCCGTTGGCGGGTTGTGTCTATATGGGGAAATAAGAGGGTCATTGTATTTGGGGGAGTGGACAGAGCTCCCCGGGATAAATACGGCTTTAAGTGACCAGGGACTAGTGAATTCGCCCCACTTCCTACTAGAAGTCCCTAGTAGTCAACGTTGGGAGGGACAAGGGGGCGGAGTAAGTGAAGTTTGATGGCAGTGGAACGGAGGGGATAAATGATATAATCTGCCAGCCCTAGGTTTCCGCTCCCGGGCACCCAAAGCGGGGGTGGGAATGGGCGGTCCAGGCGGGCTGGGGGCTCAGCCCGCCGTCTGCCTGTAGTTGCCGTTAATCTCCTGGGCGATGTTGACTGCCTCCGCACCCAGCGGCAGCCGATCACTGTACTCAGAGCCCGCCTCGAACTCCTCTTGGTTGGCTTTGGACTGGGACTCCACCAGTGAGCATGCCGCCAGGCTCTCCTCCCTCTGCAGGTCCCCACTTGGGTCTCCCTGCTCCGCGTCTTCATCAAGGCTCTCCCCCGGCGCCTCCTCAGGCTCCTCACCACCCGCCTCGCCGCCTGCTGGGTAGCTTTTCTCGGACTCAAGGTAGGAGGCCCGCGGGTCGAAGTCCGCAGCGATGCGCTTCTCCATAGGGTCAGGGACCTGTGGCCTCAAGATTAGACGGTAGGGCTTGCCGGGGTGTTTGGCCAGCAGATGGCAGCAGGCGGCGCCCAGCAGAGGCACGGTGGCCAGCACCAGGAGGAATACACTCACCGCCACGATGACGAGCAGCGAGGGCAGCTCCTTTTTGGTGGCGAACACCACTTGCACATGGCAGGCCTCCCCTGCCAGTGCCAGGCACACTGAGTAGTTGGTGCCAGGCCTCAGGCCGCGGAACCAGTAAGCATTAACGCCTTCCTCCACGCGGGACCACTGCACTGCCGCGCCGCCCCCAGCTGGACACAGATAGAGCAGGCGCAGGGGCCTCCGCCCAGGCCGCCCGGCTCCCGCAGCCCCGCCGGGTCCAGGACCCCAGCGCGCCGCCAGCGGCGTCAGCTGCACCCGCGCCTCACGCTCCGACACATCCAGTGCGATGACGCCCAGCTCGAAGACGTGCGGTTTGAGTTCTGAGCTTTGATTGAAGGCGTGGTTAGACACGTACCGAGAGGGGTCCCCGTGGCCGCAGTGCTGCTCCTCTGCCGGGTCCACAGGAATCTGGTCTTCCGCTTCCTCTCCTTCACCAATCTCCTCCTCCAGCTGTGCCTCTGTCTCACCCGGGACGCTGACCCGAGCCAGGCCTTGGCCTTTGGTTTTGCCCTCAGGCTTGGAGGGCAGGACGCTGTTTCCCCGGCCTTTGTTTGTGGACTTGCGCTCGGAGGTCGGGCCTTGCCCATCAGATTCTCCCCCCACGCCGGGAGCGTGCTTAGGGGGCCCTGCTGCAGCTACTGCCACACGTACTGATGTCGAGTTGACACCCAGCTCATTGTGTGCACGGCATGTGTAGATGCCTGCCTCCTTGGCACTCAAGACAGGCACCAACAGGGAGCCGTTTGCTAGGGCCAGGAAGCGCGGGGTGGCTGGGGGCGCTGGCCATGCGGGTGCCGGTACTGAGGTTGGAGCCTCGGTCTGCGTCGGCGTGTCCACATCTCCTTCCCCTTGCCCTTCCTCTGCCAAGTCCCCGTCGTCCTCCCTGCTCAGAACGGGCGGCTCTAAGACAACTGTGCCACCTGGGATCTGAAGTTGCCATTGCAGGCGGGGCGTGGGGTGGCCTTCAGCTATGCAGTGCAACAGGAACACTGTGCCAGGGCGCAGCGGGATGCCAGGCTCCTCAGACTGCGGCTCTGCACTAAGACGCACGCTAGGTGGTGCGCAAGGCAGGGCGGGCAGGCGGTGCACCGGCACCCCCTGCAGCGCCGGAGGCGAGGCACACGCAATGGAGTCAGGCTCGGGCAAGGAGACCCGAGTGCTCGCGGCCCAGGCTTGCAGCCACACGAGGCCGCAGCCACAGTGAAAGGGATTGTGATACAGTTGCAGGTGTGACAGAGCGCTTAGTGCGTCGAAGGTGCCAGGTTCCAGAGTACGCAGCCGGTTGTTGTTTATGCGCAGAGACCGCAGGTCCGGCAGTGCGCCGAGGGCTTCCCGGGGCAGAGAACCCAAGCGATTGTGGTTCATTTTGAGCAGTTGCAGCGCGCTCAGGTTTCGCAGGTCGCTCCAAGGGAAGCTGGATATGAGGTTGTGGCTCAGGTCGAGGTTCTTGAGCTGGCTCAGCACAGCCAGTGCACCCTGCTCCACAGTGCGCACCTCATTGTGCGCCAGCCACAGCGATGTGACTTGCGTGACGTTGGCGAAGGCCCCGCGCCTTAGCACAGTGATCTTGTTGGCCGAGAGACTAAGCGTGGTCACATTGGCTGGCAGTCCTTCAGGGACCTCGCGCAGCTCTTTGTAGGCACAGTCAGCAAACTGATGAGCGTACTTGTCTACACAGGCACATGGCTCTGGGCACGCTGCAGCCACTCCTACGAGTGCCCAGGCCAACCAAAGGGCTCGAAGGGGCGCCATCATGGTTCCTGCAAATAGAAGCCAGGCGAAAAAAACAGAAGGTGACTTATTGAATTCAGGTTCTTTCCCCTTACAAGCTCTGTCTCTGCAAACCTGTCTAGCCTAGACTCCACGGCTCCATAACCTCCTCTACATCCAGGAACTTCTCTTGGGCAGAAGAGCTCCCCCTCTGGACCCTGACTTCCTTTTTCTAGGGTGTGGATCATGCTCTTGTCTTCCATACTCTCATTCTTGAGCTAGCCCTCCAAAGGCTCTGCTGCTTGTCATTTGCATTGACCCTCTGAGTGTTTCTAAGTCTTCATTTAACCCGGTAAATTGAATACACTGAAAGAATATTTTTGCCCGTGACTGGCAGTCCTTTCTGGAACCCTTTGTCCCACGAATAGCATTGTCACACACGCCCATACAAGCACACAACATACAAACAGAAATTCGGGCATCATCATCCAGCCACCAACTAGAGGACCTGATGTTCTATCAGAAGGTTCACAATGCATTTCATAGACACAAACACATAGACACCCAGACACCTACACAATGTACCCTGGAGACCTCATTGTTCTGTCAACTGAAACCATCATTTGTACAGTATTTTCACTACTGTGCAGTGTCTTCCTATTTGTTGTGAGAACTGACAGCCACAAGGACACTAGTCCTCATACAAACTGACCCACAGGGACACAGGCCCATACTTTCATGTGCGCTAAGCCCTCCTCTGAGACCGAAACCTGAGCAGGCAATACCCCAGAACTTGCTGCAGAGTGGCTTGAAGCATGGGATCTGGGGAGTCCCTAACCACTGCATAACCTTCTCCATCCTAGGAGATGTCCTCCTCCCCTGGGCTATAGCATCCCCGTTCCCATCCAGGGTGGTTGGTCACCCTTCGGTCTGGAAAAGGAAACCCTCCCCCATGTCTGGCCAGATACTTGTAGTAGGGACGGCCAAAGCTTCCCCCTTGAGCCCTACAGACTCCAGATGCTTCCAGGAGGAGAGAGGTCCCCCACCCATAGGTCAGGAAGGTAGCCTCTACTAGCAAATAAAGCTGCAGAAGGTTAAAAATTCTGTGCCTTTCTCTCCATAGCCCCAAGATGCCCTAGGGACCCCCATAAAACCTCATCTCCAGTCTCACAAACATATTTACATAGACTCCCTGCCATCCTTCCCTTGGGGCACCTGTCAGGTTTGTCGGAGCCCCTCCCACACTGTGTCTTTGGAATCCCTCATCTTAGTGCTCCTAGGGGAGGACCCCTCCCTTCCTTATCCTCCCAGAAGGTGATGCTGGGGTCCAGTACTCTAGGCTGGACCTGCCCTCACCTGGGTTGAGGTTGTGGGGTGGTCCTTACTACTTACCGGCTGCTCGATGACTCCCGGTATGCAGCCTTCCAGTCTCGGTTTGATAGAGCTGGCGTGACAGCCGTGGAGAGCTTCCTGCATCTGTTGCTGCGGCTTGTAGGCAAAACGAAGGAGGGACAGAGAAAGGGACAGGTAAGTTTGAGGATTCCCCTGGCCTTAAAGTCCCACTTCAGTTTTTCCTTTCGTGTCTGTTGCCCCACTTCTCTCTAGCTGCAGGTTGGAGAGAGTACTTGCGCGCCCCGCGGCTTGGCGGGAACGCGCATAGCCTCTCCCACCTCGTGCATGCTCTACATTTGTTAAAGCCATAAAGACCCTCCCCAAGGCAGAGATACGTCGGTCACAAAGGGCACCACACACCCACCGCCCTAGGCTTGGCCCTTCCCAGCCCTCTGTACCCCCTTTCCCCTATTCCCCTACATTTATGCGCCATTGACATTGTCCCTGTCCCTTATCTCACTGCCCGCAAAATATATTCACTAACACACACGCACACACACACCCTCCACACAATCGACCTTCACATGTTAGAATTATCCATTATCATGTAATAATCGCGTGTTGAGCTCTCACAACGTTCACACACATTTTCACAAGAACACCTTCACCCTGGACACTCACGCCTCTCCCTATTTCGCACATACACACATTCACGCGCACTCACCCTCGCACGCCTGTCCCGCCAGCGCCCGTGAGCTTTGCTGATAATTGAATGCGAGCCGTTTTTACGCCCCGCAACACGTGAGACAAACCATCTTTGAGGAATTTGGGGGAAGGAGACGCTCCCGACTGTAGTGGGGGCGTGTCTTTGCCTTTAAACACTTTTGCAAATGCAGGCAGTGGCGCAGAAAGACCTCCAGCGGGACCGACAGAGCTGCGCTCAGCCTGGCTGGCGCGGACCCTTCTCTCCCGCACCCCCCTGTTAGCTGCCTCCTCCCCGAAGCCACGTTCAACACGATGCATAATTGATAGTGTTAGCAGAGCGCCTCACCCTCCCTGCCATTTTTGCCTGGATCTGGGCAGATTCAAGCCCTGGTCTCCCCCGCCCTCTGCCAGTCTGCCCCGCTAGTCGAGAACGCACAGTGATGCTGGGAGCGTGGGGAAGAGACACCCACCTCCCCAACCCTCTGCCGCCACTATCCAGCCTCTTAAGCCGGAACTCTTTACTTTTGGTCTTTTGTAGTAAAACCAGCGCTAGTAGCCCACCGCCCAGCACGCCAGCTTGTGCTCACCGCGGGGTCGGGTGGGGCGCGCAGGTATTTGCCCGCTCTCTCCCCGGAGGCTAGCTTGAGCGCACCCAAGTACCTCGCTCTCAGGTATTGCCAGCTCCAGGCGAATGAGGCACTGAGGTTGTAACGACGATGGCAGCAACAGGGATGGTTACAAAACGTCTGCTCCTCTTGAGCACTGGGGGCTGGGGACATAAGACCCGATCGGTCCCCCCCCCCCCCCGGTATCTTCACAGCTTTTCAAGCAAACATACAGTCAACCCCCGCTCTCCACAAGCTATGCCCCAAAGCCGTCTCACACCCTCACACAACAGCTGGCCTCAGCAGACTCGCGGACTCGCTGTTCCCTACTCTCCCTATCTCTGGAGAAACCCCGACATTTCTTTTAGCGACAAGGAGGCGGAGGCGCAGGGATGTCGAGGCATTTGGCTAAAATCCGTTTCCACCCCGTGTTGCCTACAGCAGCCTAGGAGACTGAGCTGCTGGTCTGAAAAGGGGTACAGGTCCTGGGAGACAGGCGGAGACCCCGCCCCCAGCCCTTCCTGTAGACACTGAGCTCTTGGGGCGCATTTGGCCCCCCAGTCTTCACCCAGGGTAGCGGTCTGTCTTGATGGGTCGATGGCGCATGTTTGGGGCCTCTGCGGAGATCAATACCCCGATTTGAATGTTAAGCATTTTAATGAGCTGGGGAGGAGGTGGGGGAGAGAGACAGGCAAAGAGCGCTGCATCTAAAGAGACCACCCGGCCTGGGTTATGAGGCTTCTTTGTAAATTAAATATGATCAGACTGGTGCACGCACACTCCGATTCCCCTCCCTCTCTCCTACTCCTGTGGTCGCTAGAGGCGGCCCAGCGAGCTGGAACCAGCGCAAGTTGCTCAATCAAGTCATGTTCGGAACCCAGAACTTCACCACGACATCTGTCCAGGCGTGGGGTCCCCACAGGCGACACTGGAGGAGGGAGCTGGGGCGCCCTTCGAGGGAAGGCGTCTTCGAGAAGGGCCGAGGGTGAGACCACTATGACCCGTCCCCACCCGGAACCCTGCAGTGGGACAGCCAGGAGGGTCCCTAAAGCAGGAATGAGCCCCTGCAGTTTGGGCCGGACTGAACCCGGGAGTGGCACGTGGCGCGGCCGACAGGTCTGGCAGACTTCTTTGTCTGCAGCGCAAGGAGGGCGTCCTGGTTGCGTCGCCAGAGTCTTGGGAACCTTGGGGAAACGGTCCTGGGAGCATTGCCCAGAGAAGAGGGATTCAAGGGGACTGGGGCCCAGCAGCGGGACTAAAAGGATCTGGTGCCAGATGGCGGGTCCTGGGGACTTTTTGGGACGGAGGGAGGCGTGGAGGCAAGAGGGAGGCACTGAGGTGGAGGCCTCTCGCTAGTAGACTGCCCCACCCCCGCGCCAGCTTTCACCTCTATTCTGGTTCTTTTTGCTTTCGGCGGGGAAGCAAGCAGGCCAAGAGACAACTTAGATGGAGCGAGACACAGGAAGAAAAAAATATAGGAAGTGAGTGGGAACTCCTTAGCTCTCTGCCCAAAGATCCTGGATCGCTGAGACCCACCCCTCCAGCGTCCGGGAAACCTCTCGGGGTCTGCAGGCCGGGAAAGACCCCCGTTTCCTTGCTCTCTTGCCAAGGAGGCAGAGCCGGGGCGTTCTGTGGGGAGGCATTACTTCGCGCGCAGCGGCTACCCTCGGCCCAGGTGCTAATTCCCGCAGCCCCAGCAGCTTTGGCCAACTCTCCTGCAAGAGCTTTTGTTCCCGAATCCTGCTCTGGGCGAAAGACACCCCTTACCCCTGCCTTTTATCTGGAGAACCCAGTGCCTGTCCCGGCAGGGCTGGAACCCGAGTCGCCCCTGGCAGAGTCCACTTGGGCCTGGGATGGGAGCCACAACTCCGGGTTCAGCCTCCGAGTTCAGCAAGAAGACTACGCGCATCTCGCCCTGCGCCGCTCTGCGCGCAGGAGCAGATCTAGTGCTTATAATGTTAATAACTATACAGTTACTGAAAGACCAGGGAACCGAGCGAAGATACCACCCCCGCCGCCGCCTACGTCTTTGATCGTTAAAGAAACAGGCACCTAATCAGGTGCATGGAAGCAGGGACAGGGGAAATGAGGGATACAAAGTTCCAAGTCGCAGAAGCAGAGGGCCCCAAATTCAGTGTCTGTCAAGACTGAGCTTGAGCTTTTTACAGAATGAGGTCTTAATCACAGACAGATTTCGGGGCGGAAATCTGGAGCTCCGAGTCCCTTTCTGCGGATTGACCTCCAATTTCAACCTTGAGGGCAGGGGATCGTCGCAAGGGTGGAAGGGTGGTGGGCTAAAATCCGCAGGATCCGGGGACTTGCTCCAGGGGTCTGTGCTCCACGGACCCAGTACTGGTCCTCGCGCGCCCCCTCCTGGACACCTTTTGGAGGGCACAAGGTGGGGCAATGGCGGGCTGAGAATTTGGTGGACTATGCGACCAGAGCTGTGATTAGAACCCGGCAACAGGCCAGGCACTGCCCGCTGTGCAGTGCTCCACTGGGGAGCGCTCAACCGGACTTTGCCCGGATACCCACCCAGGCTACGCCCCAGGAATCTGAAACTTCTTCTACCCTCCTTAACAGAGGCACTGTTTTGCGCCCCAAAGTATTTTCAGCGCCCAGGGCACAATAGGCGCCCGCGGAATTCTCCCAGAGTCACAATGAGGTTAATTCTGCAGCGAAGAAAAGTTTCTGTATACCTTCCCTACCGTCCTCCTTGTGGCGGAGCACTTTTTCTTCTTGTCCTAACCCTAAGATTCATGACTTTTTCAGGGGCCCATAAAATGTAAGAAAGCTAACCAAAGGAAATCTATTGGCTAGAAGAGGGAAAAAGAAAACTGCCAAATCGGAAGCAATTGATGTTTGATTAAACGTTTAAGACAGGTAACGCGCAAACTATTTGGCTGCAACTGGGTCCAAAATCGTATATGCCCTGCGTTTTAATGTGACACTTGGGTGATTTAATGGGCTTGCCTGGGGATGCAAGAAGGAATGCTGAGAATAAGAAAGCCAGGGCCCAGATGTACATCAAACATCCTCAGCACAGCAGCCTGCTCTGGAGACCTTCCCCACAGCTGCCCTCCAGCCAGAAGCTCCCCAACACTCACTCAATGCCTCCTTCTAAAGCTAACAACACACACACACACACACACACACACACACACACACACACTTACACACACAAGTGTTCCTCCAGCCGCCCTCCTCCCCAGGCTGATTTCCTTTCCTAATTTCCATCAGAAAGATTACTGCTCCGGGAAAAGGGCCATTTCTACACCACCTCCCACCCCCACTCCCCCTTAGCATCTTTTCATATATACTCTATGTAGTGGCTAGAAGGACAGGTTCTAGCATCAGATTCTATTGTGTACCAGCAGTGCAATCCTGACCAAGTTCCCTAACCTCTCTGTGCCTCAAGAAAAAAGAGCATAAATAAGAGTATCTATGTTTTGGGGGTTCTTGTGAGGATTAAATGAGGCAAGGTAGGCAAAGCACTTAGCATATGGCGCTTAGTGCTTAGAAAAGAGGCTATTTTTTTTTCAACAGTAACTGAATAGAATTAGCCATTGTAATTGCTATGCAGAGTTGGATACAGGTATGAAGAGATGTGCTGCCACACACAACACCTACATGCTTGTGTCCTGCTTCCCCCCCCAGGGAGAGGACCTTGGCTCTGCCCTAGACATCTCTGTTCACCACCACCTGCTGGACACACAGGCTATCAGCATAGGCAGCAATCAAAATTATTGCTATTATTTGTAAAGGTTTCTAATGTCAGATTAATACATGCAGATACTGATGCCTGTGGCTGTCACCAGCACGCCTGCTTAGAGAGAGAAACCTGCAGCTGCAGACTTGGTGGAAGGTTTTTAATTAAAACCACATTCTGTTTAAGTATTTATTGGGCTCTGTGACTTTAATTATTTTCTAGGGAAAAACAAAAACATCCACATTGGCCGATGGGAAGGCTGTTGATTTCAAAGGGAAACTAGCAACCTGTGGCAGTTTGCTGGAGGCAACTGGGAGGTATTTCCTGAATGGTTCAAATGAAGCTCGACATTATTAATAATCCAGGATCCAGCCTATGACCTTACTCCCAGTGCTTTCATGAAATTAGCTTAACATTCTGGCAAGGCCATTTATTGCCATCAGAATTAACGACAGCTCTTCCAGTGGCAGCTCATGTAATTATGTGGGTCTGCGCTTGTCTCACTGATGCTGGGGAACTCCTGCCCGGAAGGGGCAACATTCCTGCATGTGAGGGGCAACATGGTTAGCTGTTGCAGCCCAGCCTGGTCAGGACTGGCTCCCTAGGAGGAGGAGAGGCCCTGAGGCAGCCAGCTCCTGCAGGGGAGGTCTTATTATGGTAAAGAGGTAGAGTGGGGTGGCACAGTGTTGGGGAGGTGGGGATTGTGCATGATGCATCCATCTGCTAATAATAAAGTTCCCACTTCCAAGGGTAGAAGCAGGAGGCTTCTGGATTCGTTGATTCGATGGCTTAATGACATTAGCAGTCCCAGATTCACTTTCTCTTCTCTCTCACCCTTAACAAGACTCTAACCCAAGGTGTGGGTCATTGATGCCATTGGAGAGCCCTGGCTTCAGCAGGAGTAGCATACTTACTGTTAATAGGCCAGTGGGATGGATTCACTTTTCTGAAATCATAGCCCCTCTTTGGGTCCTGTTGACACATATTGGCTTAGGACACCCCTTCTTTGACCCAATTGTTGGCCAAAGGGTTTAAACTGACTGGCTTATAGTAATCAGCTAGCCCTGAAATGAATAGCAAGGAGTCTCCCTCAAGATTTTCTACAAGCAAGTTTCCCTCTAAGTAGCAGGATTGGGGGTTGCATGTTCAGGGTTAACAAGATATTGTGAAGAAATGAAATGAGAGTGACTGTAATTATAATGAAACAGCTTAGATCTAGGTTCATATGTGGAGATGAGGCCAGTCTATGTCCACACTCTGTATCCAGGGTCAGGACACAGGGCAGCATGTGTGGCCAGGTCCAGGGAACTCTTTTTGATGGGCATATAAACCAGAGGATCCTCGCTTTCACAGAATTCTTGAAAGGATAAAAATCTGTTCTTAGAAATGCCTGTGCTGGAATCGAAAGCTATTTTGGGAACAGCAGAAGCTTCAGTCGTTAGTTGAAGATTTATGAACAGGATGTTTATGAACTCAGAGATGTTCCCGAATGGCTTCACACCCCGAGCACAGCACCAGCCCTACGACAGAAGAGAGGCCCTGCACTGCCAGGTGGAAAACAGGAGGAAGAATGTTACTTTGATCTTAGGAAGAATGTGGAGGTAGCATAAAGCAGTGCAGGCCACTCTGGGCTTGGCACTCATGGTCCGAAAACTCCCTCTAACTATAGGCCTGCAGTGTGATCTTGAGCCACTTCTCATTCTCTCTCCTTCTTAGTTTCCATTTTTGCCATGCTAGAGAATAAACCAGGTGTGCACCAAGGTCCTTCCAGTGTTGCCCTTCTTGAGACCTTGGTTCTGGGGTGTTGTGGCTTTAGGAGCAGACAGTTTGCTGGTTGAGATGGACTTCAAGAGATGGACTGTATTGGAAAGGTCTTCTTCAAGAAGATGTCCTCTGTGAACCCTGGACCATGGCTTCCTCCCTCCTCATACACCTGATATTGTCTGTTCTCCCTCCCATTACACTGCAGGCTGCTTCATCTCTTGAGGTTATCTGCACATTTGGACACCAGGAGCTAACCCCTCCCCACAAATTGCTATGCACTGCTCAATGGGCAGGGAGAGTCCTTCTGCTTTTGAATACTTCCCAAAGGCCCTTCACTCAGGAGGACTCAGGTGGCAGGGTACTATTCGTAATCTGATCACTGGGGCTGGAGACATAGCTCAGTTGGCAGAGTGCTTGCCTTGCATGTGCAAGCCCCTGGGTTCAATCCCCAGCACACACACACACACACACACAAAAAAAAAAAAAAGAAAGAAAGAAAAAGAAAAATCTGATTACTGAATAGTTCAGACACCTGAGATAATAACTGAGCAAGGAAGATCAAGGTCACTGCTCCTTTGTCTGATGTACCCAAGGATGGGAGAGAGGTCACATGAAATGCATACTCAGAGATTCCTGCACCCAGAAGATGCCCCAGAAGATGCCCCAAGGCAAGTCCTGGAGTCTCCTTCTTCTCCATCCCCCAGCCTCAAAGTTCCTGGTGGACTGTTCCAGGCCTTCTCATCTACTGACCCCATCAAAATAGCACAGCGAGGGAACATGGAAGGATGGAATAAAACTGAATTTCTTCTCAGCTGTCTTTTGTCTCTGGCTGTCAATGAACTAATTTCTTTTGGTTTTGGAAATGGTCCCTCAGAAGCAGAACAGAAGCAATGTTTTGTGTGAAAGTAGTCAATTAAGAAAATGCCCTGGTGGAATCCAGTAAGGTATAATTGGATATAAGGAGGCACAATTCAGTGTACAGGGCTCCAGAGCAAGAGAACAGGGGCTGGCAGGCTGAACTCTTTTATTGACTTCCTGTCAGATACTGGAAAAATCTCTCTCCCTTCTGGGCCTCAGTTTCCCCTCCTGTGCTGCTGGACTAAACATCCCTCCTGCCTGCCTCATCTTGGGCTCAGGTTGATCACATTCTCACTCCTTAGGCCAATCTAAACTCAAGAGGGTGCCTCATCTCAGTGCCTCCCAGGTACAACCTCTAGGCATAATCATTTTTTTTTCTGTTACCAGGGTTTGAACCCAGGGTGCTTAACACTGAGCCACATACCCAGCCTTTTTTTTTTTTTTTAACATTTTATTGAGACAAGATCTCAAAATATTAGGGCCTTGCTAAATTTCTAAGGCTGGCTTTGAACTTGTGATCCTCCCTGAGTCACTGGGATTACAAGCATGTGCCACCACACCCAGCTGGCATGGTCCTCTTTGATGTCCTCTTTGAAGTGTACCAAATAGTCTTTGCTGGCAAGTCAGTGGAAACAGGCTGCAAGGGCTGTGAATGCCTCGGCTTCATCTCCCTGCATTCTTATCTCCAGACCCAGCTGGAGACTTGATGTATTTATTTGCTCCTCCCAGGGCCGCCTGTAGCAAACCTGCAAGTCTGCCAGTGCTGTGAGAAAAGTGACCTTCCTACAGATGGCTGTCTGGTAACCAGGTGGGGATGAGGAGGAGGGGGCTACTATAAATCCTTCCAGCCTGCAACCCAGAGGTGACCCAGTTGGGGCAGAGAATGCAGGAGGCTTGGAGAAGGTGGGGGTAGAGGAACCCGGAGAAGTGACTGGGGATAGGGTTACCTAGATCCTAAAGGGACTAGAATCAGAAGAGAGGCGAGTAAGAGAAGGAAGAGAAAAGTAGAAAAGGGAAGAGGCAGGGATGGGGAAGGGAGGAAGGAGCAGAGTGGTGAGAGGGGAAGAAGTAGGCAGTGCTCTCTGGAATGTTCTGGAAGTCAGCACATGGCCTTTCGCATGGTGTTGGATTCTAGTGGTTTTCATTGTGTCAATTTAAGTACTTTATATATGTTATCCCACTTAATCATCACAATTTACTATGTATTATCTCCCCCAATTTGC
The DNA here is from genome assembly GCF_045843805.1 of Urocitellus parryii. Taxonomy (NCBI): domain Eukaryota; kingdom Metazoa; phylum Chordata; class Mammalia; order Rodentia; family Sciuridae; genus Urocitellus; species Urocitellus parryii. The sequence continues at coordinate 117,307,138 of NC_135536.1, read as the reverse complement.
ATATGAGATCCCAGAGGCCAAGTAATTTCTCCAAAGTCACACAGCAGAGCTTGTATTTGAACCCACATCCCTCCGAAGCCTAAATTCTAACTATAACATGCGCGGTTCAGAGAGTACCTCCAGGGGGCAGGCCTCACCCCTCCTCCCTACCTCTTCTGATTTATTGTAGAATGGTCCAGCCTGAGGTGAGCCATAGCCTGGGGTGAGCCATAGCTTTGGCTTTCTGGCTGTAGAACTGTAGGGGAAGTCAGTCCTCTGTCCTCCATCTGCGTGATGAAGGCAGATTGAGACCATCAGACAAGCCACTCTGAATTCCACAGTGTCTCCTATCACACTTGTCTGACTGGCTTACTTTTTGGAAAATTTCTGTGGTTAGTTAGCTAGCTAGCTTTTGTAGTCTGCTTGGCTATCAAGTTTGGGATATTTATAATATTTATAAACTGAATTAAGCATAGTCTAGGCGGCTGGTATTTTAGAGAATTCCTTTGGGCTGAGTATAAGGAAGTTCCTAGAGCCAAGAATGAAGGAATTTCCTCCTCCTTTAACAGCAAATATATTTTATAAGGGTGTTATAGAGACTTCCAAACTTCCTATTGTTGTTGTATTTTGTTTTTCTTATTTATTTCTTTTTGCTTGGGAGGAGTCAGTGGAGATTCTTCACCAGAGTCCCCACTCACAGCTGCTGTATTTAGGTTCAATGGAGTTGAACCTGGATTCAGAGACAAAAACAACTGGTGGTACTGTCTCCATCATTCCCTCAGGCCTAGGCCTGGGCTTGTACCTTAGACCAGGACCCAGGCCAGGCCTGAGAAGCATGTTCCCTCCGAGTCCCTGGCCTACATTCTATTTCATCTCCCTCCAGATGTCCTCATCCTATGCCCACCCTCATGGAGGGGTTAACACTCCCATGATCACTCTTACTTGCATTGTAGCTAGAGATGGGGACTTCCCAGACAATACTCATCCTCAGTGGGGACAGTATCACTCTATAAGGGACAAAAATTCACCCTGGGTGGGTAGCTAACAACCTCAGGTATTGCAATGGTTTCTGACCCTCCAAAGGATCACGCTTCATAAGTATGTTGTGCACAAAAAAGAAAACGGTCTCATTTTCATGCATGATCCTTTTGTTTTTTAAACTCAGACTTCACACATGCTGGGAAAGGGATCTACCACTAAGCTACACCCCCAGCCTTCAGATGATATGATCTTGTGTCTCAAAAATCTTCAGGAATTTACAGTGTATCTCTGGCATTAAAGTTTCATTGATTAGAAAATGAAATTAGGGGGAAAAATCTAAGAACGCTCTTTAAGGGGGCAATAATGGAAAAAAGAGAGACCGAGAAACGCTTTCCTAAAAAGAAAAAACAAGAATTAGGATAAGTTGACCAGAACGCTGGGTGGGTAGCATTTGGAGACCTTTCTAATCATCTGTGATTGGCAGACCAGGAGGGAATAGAAAGGGGAGACCAGGAAACCTTCCCCCACCCTGAGGCTGGGTCCTCTTTAGTGTGTACTACAGATGGTGCGGGTCTAGACACAGGCTCCCTGTGGGCAAACCCCAGTTATGCCACAGGCAAATGTACTGACCTTGAACAAGATATTCAGCTTTCTGTCCCTGTGTTCATCAGCAGGATGAGGAAAATGTCAGCTGTAGGTTTGCTGGGAGAATTGAATGAGATTATTTGTGCTAAATGGTTTAATAGAGTCCCGCACTTAGTTACTTTTCTGTTGTCTGTGAACTTTATTCACCTGGTTGGTTGTCCCAGGGGCCAGGTTTGCCCACTCCTCAGTCCCTCTGATCCCATTGGTTGCCTGGGGCCCACTGGGGTTCATGAGCTGAGGCAGAGGCCCTGCCAATGCTTCTAGAACAAGTTCTGGGGAAGGAAGCAGAGTGCACTGGGGAGCCACCTTAGCAGTCCTCTGCAGGAGCTCCTGCCCACGTGTCTACAGTTTTATGGATTTCTCAGTTGCCAAAGTCATAAAGACCTGAAGACTCTGTTCCTAACTCTATTCCTAACCTTAGTCACAAGTGACCCAAAATCTGATCTAAACCTACATCCTACCCTAGCACCCCAAGATAGGCCCTTCAGCCCCTCACCCAGGTTCCTAACCCACCCCATCCTTGCCCTGATCTAACCTGGGGCCCTAACCTTAGAGCTCCGGCTCTCTCTCTCTCTCCCTCTCTCTCTCCTGTAGCCCTTATCCTAATTCCACTGGTAACTCAGAATTTCCCAAACTTAGGTCACTCATTTCCATTGTCACAGTGTTGCGGTCCTTGTGTCACCTCTGAGCTTGCAGTCATTTGGTATCTGTCCTAAGTGGATCTTGAAAGAATCCCACATTAGCGCTTGAGCAACTCTCTCAGAAATCATAGTTTTGATAGGTTGGTTTTAGTGTTTCAAAAAGATGTTAAAACAAATATAAAATGTTTAACATTTTGACACTGCTCTCCATGCACCCGCTACTTAAAGTTTTCTCCCACCGTCCTCTAAGTGTGCGTGGCACTTTAGAAAGGCTGAGCTATTTCAGCTTAGCCTGTCAGCGCATTTTCCACCCACGCCTGGCCGCAGCCTCCTACCAGACGGGTAGGCTGCAGCGCCCTCTGCTGGCAGAGCCTGCGAACAGCCCTAGCCTTGCTCTGCTGGACAGGTTCACAGTATCCTACCTCTCTCTGGTTGGACGCTTACTAGCTATAGTGTTCCCTTAATTTTGTAGAGTGAAGCAAGGTGAGAAGGACACATGTGGGGGAGTGGGGTGGAGTCAAACTGAGGCCAAAGGAAGAGCTAGGATCTAGGATCTAGGGGTCTGCTGGGAGGAGTGGAGTGAAGGTCAAACTTTGAGGTGTAGAGTTGTCTGGGCAGGGCAGGTTCAGTAAGAAAGGGTGCAGGGCTGGGGATGTGGCTCAAGCACGCTCGCCTGGCATGCGTGCGGCCCGGGTTCGATCCTCAGCACCACATACCAACAAAGATGTTGTTGTCCGCTGAGAACTAAAAAATAAAATATTAAAAAATTCAAAAAAAAAAAAGGTGCAGGATGGGAGAACAGTAGCACCAAGGGTCGGGGTAGCAGCTAGGAGTTGTACAGGTGGAAGGATGAACAAGGTTGGGGCTGGGATTTAAGCAGATTTTTAAGCGAACTTCACTGAAGCATGAGCCCTTGGTTCTTAGAGGAGGCCCTGAGGCAGGGCTGGGCTGAGTTGTCATAGGAAGGCTTGTCTCAGGCCTGTCTCCCATTTGGTGTGTCAGGAGCACAGAGCCACCTATTGCCCTGATCCCCCAAGATAGGCCCCCTGTTCTTCTTGGTTCCCTCAGACCTCATGGCTCCAGTTGTCCATTTTGTCCCAGATCTCATTCAGAGTGTGTGTGTGTGTGTATGTGCTACTAGGAATGAAAGGTTTGTGTCACCTCACTGGGCAAGGAGGTAATTCTTGAAGTTGGTGCCTCTATCCCTTCACATGGCTTTCCCCTTTGGAAATGATCCTGAGGCAAGCTTATCCTGGATTCCCTACTTGCAATAGGGGTTTCACATTCAAGCCCTGAAAGATCCCTCAAAGCACAAATGTGCTGGGCTAATGCCTGCTCACCTATGCCTGGGAGAACCCCTCTTCCCAGGGAAAAGGTATCTCAATGGCTCCTCTGAGATGGACTTAGCAGTTTGTGATCAGGCTTTTCCTCAGATTCACATCTTTATTAAAGGTTGTGACAGTGGCAAAAGGGCAGTGTCCCTTTATTGTAAGCAAGCATGGTGGGACTGGGCCTGCCCAGCCCAAGGCTAGGCTGAAGGCAAAAATGAGAAGTGGCCCCAGATGGCCTTGCCATCTGCCAAGAGGGTCAGAACAGCCAGGCTGGGGTCCCTGCCTCCCTTCTCCACCTTCATCCATTGGCCTGTTCAGAAAAAGATTTAATAGGCTAATATTGTGATCTTATTTTAGGTGCAGTTTTCACTGTTAGAGCCAGTATGATGGGAACAAATTCCTATGGAATGCCTTAGGGGGTCTTCAGGGTACCTATTGGGTGGGCCTGAGGCACGGGCACACAAGACTTCACCAAAGTCCATCAGCCATGGAGTTTGGAGGCCTGGGCTGTCTGGAAGCATGCCAGGAGCCAGGAGCCAGGGAGGAGGAAAGGAACAGGGGGAGGCTGGGGAAGGCACAGTAGTTCTGCTTGTCAGTGGGGATGGTCCTGACCTCCCTGTATTCTGATACTGACCTCTGGTGTGACCATGAGCTGGGCATCCAAAGGCTTAGGATGGGAGCTAGGGTTCAAGGATGAGAACACCTCTTATCCACTACCCCCAGAGAACTGCTATTCATGCCTAAAAACCCAGGATGGCAGAGCTGGATGGGAGTTCTGAGGCCATGCAGGCCTATTGGCCCATTTCACAGATGGGGACACTAGAGTTCCAAAAGAGGCCTCTTCTTAGTCACATTCAATGCACATGGTCAGAGACAGAGACAGGACTTTCTTAGCCATGCCATACTGCTTCCCCCTGGAGGAGTGTCTATCAGAGCGGGTGTTCTCAGACTTGAGCATGCACTAGGATCACCTGTTGAAACAGATTGCTGGACCCAGCCCCAGAGATCCTGATTCTGCAAGCCTGAAATACAGCCCACAGATCCACATTTCCAAGAAGTTCTCAGGGGGGTAGCAATGCCTCAGGTGGAGCTAGGGACATCCCTTGGGACATTGCTGGGGAGGGCTCAAGGTGGGGCAGCACAGGGAAGGTCAAGGGCCATGTTGAGGTGGGGGTCTGATGGCCTGAGGACCAAAGAGTGAAGCTATGATGCAAGGAAGGCATTTTCAAGGCTGGGAGGAAGGAAGCAAGTTTTGAAGGGTCAGACTACAAGAAGGTAGAGAAATGGCTTCTAGCTCTCTCTGCTGATCTGAGGCCCTCTTGGGATGGAAATGCTTCAAAAAGGAAGTGAAGAGAGAGCTGGCCTCCAGGCATGTAGAGGCTGGGAGAACCCAGATTCAGGAGAGGTTTAGTTTGAAAGGCACTTTGGATACCCATGGGGCTACTGGTGTTGCTGCCAGTGTCATCATAGATGGCCATCTGTGGGAACAATCAGCAGATCCCTTGGGGCAGCGACTGTGGGTCAGGAAGGTGGAATAGTTGGGGCAATAGGAGGGCCACTTAGAGAGCCCAGAGGTCATGGCTTCTTCCCTCAGGACCTTCCTGATTCTGGCTCCTGGAGAGAGAGGCCTGGGGATTGGGGTGTCTGGGGCTGGTTAGGGGTAAATGCTTTGCCTCTTTTTAGAGAGGTTTTTAGAGAGGAGGAATTTGGTCCCAGAGAAAGGGAAGTGATTCTGGACCAAATGGTGACTGAGTACTAAGTACCAGCAGTTGGGAATGCTGTGATAGGTGGGGCCTGGTTCAGGGACCCCCTCCCTCTCTGCCTACCAGAGACCCTATGCCAGTCATCCCCTCCTCTCAGCTCTGCTTGGCCTTTTCTGCCAAGCTGTGGCCAGTGAGAGGTGTGGAGCTGCCTTCTGCCTGTGCCAAGGCCGGGCCCTCCAACAGACCTTCCAAATAGGTGCTCAGGGCCTGCAGGTTGAAAGCAGGCTGGGCTGAGGGTGATGAGGTGGTCTGCAGGCTCAGGTAGTGGCTGAACTTCTTCAGGCCCCGCTGAGGGTCACTGCGATGTGTGGTCAGCAGCTCCAGGAAGCTCACATTGTGCAGGGCCAGGAGGCGGGCTTCAGCCCGGGGCAGGACGGCTGCCTGAACCAGAGGCTGCAGGGAGGCGAAGCACTGCAGGCTACTGAAGGGGTAGACGTGCTGGGCCAGCTGCGGGCCTGGAGAGACCTCAAGGAGGCGGCACAGGTCACGCATGGCCAGCACGGCGGCCAGGGCACTGCGCTCACTCATGTTTCTTGCTAGGTAGGTCTTAGCCAGGCTCTTGAGTTTAAAGCTTCTGGCCCCTGGCACGCGCTCCCGGATGAGAGGCAGCGCAGCCAGGAAGCCCGAGATGGCCTCCTGGAATTCCCACAGCCTGTTAATGTCCTCCAGGGCCTGGAAGAAGTTGGGGAGGCCAGGCCCCCACAGCTTATAGCAGGCCAAGATGGGGCGGCGCATGGAGCTGAGGAAACTGAGGAAGTGCTGCAGCCCCACCTCCAGGGAGACGGCCTTGGAGTAGATGCTGAAGGCCTCGGGCTGGATGAGCACACGGAACTTGCTTTCCCGGTTCACAGCTGCCAGCTGGCTAATCTTCTGGGCTGGGCAGGAGAGAAGGGCAGGGTGAGGCCCCAGGAGCACTGGAGGGCTGGTGCAGGGGGACATCAAGGGGCTATCAACCCACCATTTAGAGATCCCACCTTGGGGCCTGCTGGCAGGAACCAAAAACTGGCCTCCAGATGCAGGTTGGACCTGGTTCTGATGCGACAGAGGTCAGGTAGGCAGCTCCACCTTGTTCACCTGGGGATCTAGCTCTTCCCCATACCACCCATAGCAGAGTTGGCCAAATCCTCGGGACCCAGATTCCTCCTGTCTGTTTTCTATCGGCCTCTGTGACCCCAGACTGTTTCTTCCCAGCCCCTCACTCCACACTCCTGCCTCCAATCCCATCAGTCACTTAACTGAGGCTCCCCAGAGCACAGACAGCAGAACTGCCCAGCATAGTCCCCTGGGACCATGGCCTCCTACAGAAGTATGTAAATGACTTTCCTCTACCATGAAAACACCTGCTGCTTCTAGCCCCAATGTCAAGTCCATGCTGCAGGGCAGGGCCCAGGGCTTCTGGCTTCAAGAGGGGCATTACGGAGCCAGGGAAAGCATGAAGGGGAAGGAGAACAAAGGGCTTCTGAGAAAAGGGGTCATAGGATCTGTGACCTTGACTCTGCCTCCCTGTGCCTCCATCTGTGGGATGGGCCTGGTACTCAGAAATGTACAGCCATAGCCAAGGTCTCGAAGGTTAGTAATATCTCATCAATGAAACACACTGTTTAGAAGGGTGTCCCCTGGCTCTAAGAGACGGTCTGGTCAGAGGTGAACTCATGGAGGAACATGCCTCCCTCCCAAATGCAAGTATTGTTCCAGGCAGATGACCTGTTCAGACCGCCAAGCCATGCATGTGTGACAACAGGGGAGCCAAAGAGCTCTGTCCACTGTGGCTGCCATCACTGTGGCTGAGCTCGGGCTGGCCTGGGTCTCACTGAGAGCTCTGCCTACACTTTTCTTGGAGACTCAAAGACTAAGCTAGACAGGGGTGGAGGTGGCTTCAGAAGAACCCACTTTCATTGTCAATCTTGAGGTCAAAGAAAACCAGGGGCCTGTCTTCTGCTCGGGGGTCGGCGAGGCTCTCGTCCAGGACCCTGAGGGAGCTGGGGCCCTCCAGCTGGAGGTCACTGGACTCGCTGCTGCTGTCATCCAGCTCTCGGGAAGACTGCAACACAGAAAAACCAACAGGTCAGGGGTTCAGAGGCCTTAAGGAGGGAACTGGCAAGGTGAGCATATGACCAGGAGCAAGTGTGGGCACTTGCCAGGGCCTCTGTGTGCACATGAGGGAGGGCACGTTTGGGGAATGTAAGTTCAGGACAATGTGTTTAAGTGTGTGTGTGTGTGTGTGTGTGTGAGAGAGAGAGAGAGAGAGAGAGAGAGAGAGTGTGAACTGGGTGTGTCACATGTGAGAGCCATAAGTGTGAATCAGGGCACCTGCCTTAGGGAAAGAGTATGTGGGGTGGGGTGGGGAGCTCATGCAGGCAATCAAGCATGTGCATAGCTATGGATGTGTGGAAATGAGCTTGAGTGTCAAGCATAAGTGTGTGTGCACAAGGGGCATGAATCTGTGGACCTGTGTGGATATAAGCATGTACAAGTATGAGAAGATTTAAGTGTGTGTGGGCAAGTTGTGCTGCTCGTGGAGATTCAGGGAAAGGATGACCTTCCCTAGTGGGCAGAACCTGAGCTATCTGCTACTAATTTCATCTCCCTGCACAGACTCAGAAGAAACATCACAAACTTGGGACAGGAAGGAGCTTCATATGGAACCCAAGGAAATTTTTCAGAAGGGGCCAGAAACCTGGTTTTCCTTGTCCCCAAAGCCAGCTGAGATCCCAGTGTCCTACACAAGGGGAGAGAGAGAACTGCTCAGCCTCCTAAACATCACATCTAGGTGGACACATAGGTCCCAGGCAGTGAGAGGGCAGTGGGGGGAGCCCAGAGCCTTGGAGCTTGGAGACCACTTATCTTACAGCATCTAAGCCCCAGCTGCACAGAGGAACCTGGGTGTCTTGGGCTTGGCATTTGAAATTCTGCTGTCCAGCACCAATGTCAGCCCTGGCTGGAACACTGTCTGAAAGGCCCCAAGGTGAGGATCCTGAGGAGGTGGAAAGGGCTCCAGAGATTTTTCTAAGAAGCTGGGACTACAAGCGGGTGTAGCCTCTGGTGATAAAAAGGAGTTAATTGGGGCCTGGGGTTTGGCTTAGTGGTAGAGCGCTTGCCTAGCATGTGTGAGGCACTGGGTTCGATTCTCACCACCACATACAAATTAATGAAATAAAGGTCCATTGACAACTAAGGAATACTAAAAAAAAAAAAAAAAAAAAAAGGAGTTAATTGCTTGTCATGTGCATGACTGCCAAACCCAGATGTCTTGTCTTTGGTGAATGTCCTGTGAATGCCACCTGTGGATATTAGTCAGGGACCAAGAAGTGGCATGGCCACTGTTTCAGAATCAGCTGAGGGCACTACTGGGACAGAGCCCACAAAAGTCCTCATGTACTTATGTACTAACTCTGGCTTGTCAATGGAGTTGGTGTCACTTGGAGCTCTATTTACTTTGGGCTGTGGTTAATTCTTGGCCTAGGAGTCAATTAGCACATTCCCAGGACTCCTCCACTGTCTAGGTGAAACATTTGTTTTCCACAAACTTCAGCCAAGAGAAAAATCATTACTGCCCACAAGCAAGTAAAAATGGAGTGGATTTTCCTCAGAGTAACTGCTTTTTACTCCGTTTGCATTTCATGGCCTCACACCAGGCTCTCCAACTTGTCTCCAGTCACTGACAGAAGTAGACATCATTATGGATGCATCTAGAACTGGTTTTGCCTTTTTACATCTAAGGATCTGAGGAGCACTTGCCAAATACCTGTATCTCTGCATCCTTGCTCGGCCGCATGGTCAAAGGCTGATTTGACATCTTGCTGAGTGATCCCACCATACTGCTTTCTCCTTTTGTAGGGACCCTTCTTTGAGGGGTCCTCCAGGTTGCTAGCTGGGAGACTTTAGACTCTGCCTTCTTGCCTTTCTTGGGCAATCAAGGCCCTTGAGGGGTGGTGCTGTCCTGCTTGGGCTGGTGGAAGGAGCTGGGTTGCTCTCGCCAGGTCTTTCCCAAGCCTTAGTTCCCTCTTGCCAACGGTTGAGGAGCTGTTTCCCTGGATGAGTCCATTCTGCCACCCACTGATATGGCACATTGGGTTTTCTTGTCTCCATTCTTCCTTTTGCTCCAAACATAACTGCAAATGCTCCTTGATGGCTCTGAGCACTTCCACCTGGCTCATTCCTTCCGTCAGGCTTCTCACCTTCAAAGCTGTCTTCCAAGAAGAGGGCTCTCCAGAGAAGAGAACCACACAGCAGTACCTTTGGACCTCCTTCCCTGTCTTCACAGCAGGTCATTCAGGGATGCCACCAGAATCTCATTTAGAGCTTCTCATTGTTGTAGACATGGAACTGTGCTTTGTCTTGAGTGAACTGAAGCTGCTTCCCTAAGGGAACACAGCTGGTTCCTCACTAACAGGACACTCCCTTCCCTGAACTTGTCAGTGGAGGAAAGGCGGGAACTTTCAGCCCTGACACCTCCTCCTCCACTGTTCCTCTTGAGGGATTGCTATAAAGTATGGCGTGAGACCAGTAAAGAAGGACTGGTCCCACAGGAATGCCTTGCATTAAATCCATCCAGCTATAAACTCTCAATCCCCCCTGCTCCTCTTCATTCCGAGCAGCACAGCAGGGTTGTGCTGAAACCTGGCATTTTAAGCAAGACTTTTCTAAAGTCTCAGGGCCACCAGAAGGGCAATCAGCACCTAGAAGGCCTGGCACCAGACATCTTTCCCTCCCTGCTCACTAAGGGAAACTCTCCTGCCCCACCTTTCAGGCCCCACTCCTCAAATTCTTTATTCCACAAATCACAAAGCTGGGTGTGAGGGCAGGGGTGCACGGAGCAGATAGTCCTTGGTAAAGGTTTGCCTGGAGGGGAAAGCAAAAGGGGGAAAGAAGGCAGTGGGGTAGAGAAAAGAGGTGCCTGTCCATGGGTGAGGACCAGAGAAGGAAAAATGATGAACTCTGGAGTGGGAGTAAGGGGAGGAGGAATTGCAGAAGTGCTGGTAGGGGTCATAAATTGATTCCCTTTACTATTTTCTGAAAGAGGCAAGTACATACTGGAAGGCATTTATTATTATTATTATTATTATTATTATTATACTTGGTTAGTGAAAGCAAAACCACTCAGATGGAGCCACATGGGATCCAGGACATTTTCAGAATATAAAAGCAACTAGGGTAGACTTGCAATGTGGCTCACCAGCTGTGTCTACCTCACTCCTCCTCATCACAGATCTCAAGCTGGAGTGGGTCAGCTGCACTCCAATTCATATGGCAGGTCTGTCTGCCATACCAAGGGTGCTCGTGGGAAGTGATGGGTTGACACTGGAGCTTCCAAAAGTTTAGGAGATTTACTCAGAAGATGCCTGATGTATTATACCCAGTATGAGTCCATTCAGGGCACATATGTACAATTGAATCCCCCAATTCAGTGTCCCTTGACTTTGGCTAAGCATTAGTAGCATTGAAAAACTCTGAAGCCCAGGCTGTGCCCTAGACTAATGGAATTAGAACATCTGGAGGTGGGACCCAGCAATCTGTAGTTGCTAAAACTCCCAAGCTTGAGAACCACTGGCCTAACTTCAGATTCATTTCATGTTTGGCCATCAGCCAGACATGAGCCAAATTCTTTGACAGTCAGCATCCAGCCTCCTAAAGGGATCTAGTGTCTGACATTAATGCTTAGCAATAGTCCCTGACCTCCCAACTTTCTAAGCACCCAAGCTTCAGCCACAGCTGGGATCATTTTGGTAAGACACACATATTTCTATGAACTTGGGTCATCCCATTGGCTAGCCTGTGGCCTCTGCAGCCCTTCCACTTGCTGCTCTGGCCCCTGTGAAGGCAACACTGCCCTGCAGCAAATGTGGCTCTCACCTTCTCAGCCAAGCACTCAGGTCCTTTTTTTTTTTTTTCCTGATATGCACACTCATCAGCATCATGGCCCTCCTCTGGACCAGCTGCTTCCCACAGGCCTCCCTTCCTCTGCTGGTCACCACTGCCATGGCTAACACAGGCCACCCCTAGGCCAAGCCCCTCCTATTTCCATTTGGTTCTGCTGCTGCCACTGAGGCACTGGAGCCAGTCATCTGTCACAAAAGTAGATGAGAACATCTATCTTGTGCTGCTTTATGTACTAAAAGAAGGGCCCTGTTAGAGGTCTTGCTGACCCACCCTTGCAGTTTTTAAACAGTCCTCATCCCACAGCAGGCCTGGCCCTCCACCCCATGACTGTATCCCACTCCCTCCTCCAGCAGGGATGAACTCTTTCTGGAACATTCCTCTTTGCTCAAAGTTTCTCACCCAAGTCCCATAAGGGCAAAGTCCAGCAACATACACAGCCGAAGTCCATGCAGAGTCCCTCCTCATCCCAGGGACACTTGGAAAATGTGCAGCTTCAGCAGGCCAGTATTCTACAACTCTCACACACTGTAAGGCTGGATAAAGGCTGCAGATGGGGAGGACATAGGAATGGGGCCCTCTAGAGCCCCTAATCCCTTGCTCTGGGGAGTGGGAACTTGCATTGGAGATACTGAAGGTGCCCTAGGATCACTAGGGGTCTGGAAGGGACCATGAAAATGGGTGAGAAATACACAAAGGGGATTTAATTTGTTCTTGGTGTTTTAAATACTACATATATATTTGAAAGTTTGGGACTCCTGTAATGATTAATTTATTTTTAAGTATTTCTAAAGATTATACATGCAAAAGCAATGGGCATCTGGCTCTCTCCCATATCTCCGGTCCAGCTCTAAAGCCAGCAGGCTTCTGGTTTTTCACTTCATAACTCAAAATATACTTATCCCTCCAACCTGATTAACCCCACTGACTCCTTGTGAATAGCTGGGGCTGGATGGATGCCTTTCTTCCCTCTCTGCCCCCACATATTACTGGATTCAGTTCCTCAGCAACTCTCCAGGATATGTGGTGAGGCTACTGGCATCACCATCCTCTTCTCCGTCTTTTCTTCCTTGGGCTTCTACTTCTACCTAAGGTCAGTGGTAGCTTTAACCTTATCAAGATCACAGGGTGGAAAAAATCTCCCAGGTATCAGGAATATGGCCCATGGAAAGACAAGACTCAAACATTAGCTGGATGTGAGGAATAATAAAAAAGGAGGGGTTCTGGGTGGCTCTGGGGTCAGAGGGTAGGACACTCCTTGGAGAGGAAAGAAGAGAGGATGAGGCTGGGGTACCTCTACTGCACCCTAGTTGATCTGTTCAAGGCCACTGGACACACTAAGGTGGCAGCAGGAGCAGACTGGGCCTTAGCTACCCCAGAGCGGTAATTGGAATCATGGTACAGCTGAGATCATCGTGAGAATGTGCAGACCAAATAAAGAGGGTTAAAACCAAAGCTGGAAGAATGCCAACGTTACAAGAATGTAGACACTCAAGAATGGAGTACCCACAGCAGCAGAAGGAAACCGCTGATGCTGGTCAAGGATACCCAGGATTGAAGGGACCACTGCACTCATAGGCAGGGGATTCCCTGGTGCCAGTGGGTAGGGTTCACTGGCATGGCAGGGAGGCACAGAGAAGTGGGGTGAGGAAGAAGCATGAACCCTAAACAAGGGGAGGGGAAGTGGAGATGGGCAGGACGTGTCCCCAGGTGTTGAGTTCAGAAAGAAGTGAAAGCATCAAAAGATGGAGAGATGAGGATGAGAAGATGGAGTGAGGCTCTAGGGAGCTGGGCCAGGACACAAGGTGAATCCTAGAGGCAGGCAGACAGCCCCGCCACCCTAACAAAAAGGACAGGTGAAGCGATGTGACAGGGTCGGATAAATCTGCAATTAGGTAGCAAGATGTCCACCATTCCTAGGCCATCAGAGAGCTTCTCTCTGTAGCAGAGTACACTCACCAGCTGAAAGTGAGGGTCAGGATGAAGCCTAGAGAAGTGGTGGTAGGGAGTTGTGGTGGCAAGCAGGAGGGTGACGTGGAGGAGCATCAAGGGGCCCTCAGAGGCTGGACACCATCCTTTGCATTTTTCCTCTCTGGGTGTCTTTTCTCCAACAAATCTTGCCTTCAGGGGGCAGCAAAGAGGCAGCAAGCTCCTGAATCCTACCAGGGCTATTTCAGCGGGGCAGGCCTAAAAGCAGGTCCTGTGAACTGGGATCTGAGATCCTGATGCTGATGAAGAATGACTGAAAGAGGATGGTGCTGGCAGTCAGGACCAAGGGCTCAAGGAACCTGAGACTGTAGTCTGAGTGGACCAGTCGGTGGTTCTTGGCAGTGGTAAGGTACGTGATATGGCCACAGGTTTGGTAGCTAAAGTGAAGTGAGGTGAAGACCCTTGAGAGGCTGTAGCAAAGGGCAGGGTGAGGGATGTTGAAGATACTCAGTAAGAAGGTAGGAACCGAGTGGAGGAAGAAATCTAGGTGGCAGATGCTCACATCTTCCCTCTAGAGGGGTGGGGGGTGGATGTCTGAGGCAGGGAAAGTTGGGTACACCCCCTGAATTGTTCCTCGGTGTCACAGGGGGGTCTTACCACGTGGTGGGACTGGGACAGTCCAGGGCCTTGCCCCACCTCCCACCTCTGATGCTGCGGAGTGTGGGAGGAAGAAGGAATGTAGTATCCCTGGAGTTCTGAGAACCAAGTTTTCTGCAGGAAGGAGACAAAACCACCTGCAGGGAATAGCTCAACCCACCAGGGAATCTGATGGTCATGGAATAAGGGTTCGCAAGGATGATCATTCAGCAAGAATTTATTAAGCAGCCACATCTGCCAGGTCTTGGGATAGACACAGTCCCTGCACACAGGGGCTCAGATCCTGGCAGAGGCTCAGGGGACAGGCTTGGGTAGGGGATGGAGATGGGGCTTGGGACACAGGAAGGTACAAAGGGCAAGAGAACTCCCCTCTTGGGCAAAGAGGCCTGTGAGGAAGGGTAGCCCCAATCTCAGCAATGCCTTCAGTGTCCCTTCAGTCACGGGGGCCTCGTCTCCTTACCCAGAGGTCCGTTTATTCCTTGGTCTCTTCCTTGATTGGGAATTAACCCATGTCTACTCTGCAGGCCTTTAGGTACGTGGGCTGGTGAAGGCAGGAGGTCTGGCTGCAAAGTTGGGAGTGGGGTGGCCAGCAGCTATAGAGGAGGGAGGCACTCAGGGCTCTCAGAGGTCTGTCTTAGGGGTATCCAGGCCTAGGCTGGTGGGGGGCCTCTTGGGAGGGTGGGAAAATGGGAATGAAGTTGGAGGAACTTCCAGTTGGGACTTGGACTTGGGGATTCTCCATGGGAGCTCTGCCACAATCCCTGGGGGGAACTCTTGTTCTAAAAGTCTGGGGTGCTTGGCCTCCCTGTGGGCCTCTTATGGAAGAGGCATTAAATTGGGAATCCGCGTAGGAGCGAGGGAGGGCAAAGATATTTCGGAGCCACTGAGCTAAATGGCGGGAACCCCTGAGGGAGCGGCAGCGGGATTGCAGGGACCTGCACACCTGGCGGGATGGGCTGATGGCTCTCCGCAGACAGGGAGGACACTCCTGGGCATTGGTAGGATGGCTAGGAGGCCCTGTGGTGGTAGAGGTGGTAGCCTGGGCAGCAGGGGGAAAGGAAGTCCACATGGGGGCACGATATAGTTGGGCAGGCAAGCGGAGAAGGCGGTGAAGGCGGTTGGCTCTCTGTGCCCTGCACGGGTAGACGCTGATCCCACGGTGGATGGCAGTATGCTCCTGGTGATCGGCAGGCTGGCTGGGAGATTCAGCATCGGGGACGGCCGTGGAATGGTGGGGAGGCCAGGTTGGCAAGTGGCCTGTGCCATGGGGCTGGTGGGAGGCTGGATGGGGGTGGGCAGCTCCTGGCGCGCTCAGCAGGGAGTGGGCTGGTGAGGAGTGTGGCTCAGCAGTCTCCGGCGGCTCCGTGCACTTTCCAACACAGAACCTCAGACTGAGGGCCGGAAGGGACCTCAGGACCACCCAGTTTAACCTTTTGCTCGATTCAGATCCCTCTTTCCCTGGAAAGGTGACAGCCCAGCCTCTAACACACCTCTAGGGACAGAAGGATCACTACCCATGAGATCCCATGAGACCACTGGTTTCACTGAAGGACGGCTTTAAAGAAGTTCTTTCTTACATGGAGTCAAACTAGCTTGTCTGGCCCCTGCACAGTGCTGCCTGTGCCTCACACCCTTTCCTTCTCTTCACTGATGCTCACTGGCTGAGATTAACCAGGGAATGGGTTCTTGTCCAGTCCTTCTCACAGAGGATATAGAGGACAGAAAATATGTGAGGAAGTTGCTCCAGACAAATGCCTTGGACATTCCTGAGGAGAGCCAGGGCCCCGAAAGGAAGTGCTCTAGCAAGCATTGCAAGAATACATGTAGCCACCGAAGGCTCCTGCCTTGGTGTGGTGAGAGGGCTGGAGTAGTCCAGGCATTTAGCTGGCACTTAAGAGACTCTCCTTGGGACAGCTTAGGCCTTAATGCCTTGCTGGAAAATTCCCTAGGCGCAAGGCAAGTCTGAGAGTCACCTGCTGTGGCTGTGGCCCCTGGGACCTGGAATAAGGGGAGGCTGGAGTCCTGGGTCGAACTTCTGGGCCACTCACCGAGTTCTCGGCATCTGAGTCTTCTGAGCTGCTGATCACAACGATGCGTTCCTCTGAAACTGCAAGGGAAGGTGACATTAGGTCCTTCCTGGAATGCACACTGGCTAGGGTGGGGGGTGCTCACTGGGATAGAGTGGGGTCCTTGCAGGTCAGTAGACTGGGGGTGATGGAAGCATTGCAGGGTGATGTCAACATTCATCACATGTGCCAGGGTGGATCTGCTTTCTGTTCAGGTTTGGGTTACTAACACATAAATTTTTATCACTCCCTATTGTGCCTCATCTATGAATATTTAATGCAGCTACTGGTCCTGAATGCAGAATTTGCTCTTATACAGGAGGCCTTAACAACCACTACCTGGTTTAGAACTTTTTGTGATTTTTCTTTTTCCCCCAAAACAGGGTCTTTCCATTGACCAGGCTGGCTCTAAACTCCTGGGTGCAAGTGATGCTCCTGTCTTAGCCTCTAGAGTTATAGGTGTATGCCATCATACCCTATAAACCTTTTATAATTCTAAAGAAGCACATTGGCTTGTTCCAATCTTGGCCCTGTGGGCTTAGCTATCTAGAATTAAAAGATGCTTCATCTAGTTAATAGAAACCCTTTGATGATCAACAGCATTTGTGAATAAGGAATAGCAGTCAGGGCTCAGGATATGACCAGGGTCAGGGGTCAATCTGGGACCTACAATGAACAAAGCTGAACTCTAGGTCAGGAAGATCCATGAAAACAAAACAAAACAAAACAAACAAACAAACAAAAAACACTGTTATTCCAGCATCCTTGGTATTGACCTCAATTCCTGCTCAAGGACTCAGACTAAGATCTCATGACTAAACAACTCAGTGAGACCCTGTCTCTAAATTAAAAAAAAAAAAAAATCTCATGAGGACAAAGGAGATACTTAGGTAGAAAAATTGGGGGAAATGATGGACATGAACTTTACCCAAGTCCTCTTTGGGACTGTGCTAGTCATTCACCAAACATTTCCTGGGGACACCCACCCTGTGCACAGGCATGATGCTAGGCACTGGAAGAATGTTCTGGGGAAAGGATTCATAGCACTGTGCATGCTAGCCCCTCGGTTCCCTGAACAGGCATCAAAGCAAAGCACACAATAAACTGGCAGCTCAGAGAAAGACACACAAGGGAATCCTGTTGGCTTTGCATTCCTGGGTAGGGACAGAATGCAGAAGGGTCCCACCCAGACCCTGGAGGGCAGTATTTGCGGCCCTAACCACCTCCCTACCTGCCTCCCCAGTGTCGCCAAGCACGTGGTTGTTGTTGGGCAGGAGGACCTCTTTTCCTATGATGGGGCTCTCAGGGCTGGGGGGCCCATCCAAATGGGGAGGTGAGACAGCCTTGGAGGTACTGGGCCTGGGCTGCTCCGGGGAACTTGAAGCCAATCTCGCCTCCTTGTCTTCCTCAGACTCCAGCTTGATGACCTTCCTGGAACACTGGGTATGGCAGGACTTCCTCTTCTGGGGGGTGGTTGTGTTGGAGACCTCCTGTGCAGTGGGGAGTCACAAGGCTAGGTCAGGGGCTCCAGGGTCAGAAGCAGAGATCCTGTCTGGTTGCTGGAGTCCCAGGGCCATGTTTTTGCTCCTGCTATTCCCTCTGCCATACAGAATGCCCCTCTTCAGACAGGAAACCTCCCACACCGTCATGCGCACTGCTCCTAGCTGCTAACCACCAACCTCTGCTGCTCTTTGACAGTACTGGGTGTCCCAGCACCCCAGCTGGGCTGGAGTGGCTCATGCTTAGAGGAGAACTTCCTGATGGTGCAGCCAAGAGCAAGGGAGGGCACAGAGTAGATGTCAAGCAAATACTTCCTCCTGAAGAGCTTCTGAAGGTTGGGATTTTCACCCTAGCTTCAGCTGACTGTCCTGGTAGAATGTGGGGGCCTTCTGAAAGAGGCAGGGGCTGGGAGAGGCTTACCTCACTGTAAGAGGAGCCTTTGATGGAGAAGGCATACAGTGGCACAGGGTGTGCTCCGGGCACCGACTGTACCACAGCCACAGGTTGGGCCTCAGCCAGCCCCAGGGCCTGGGCCTGAACTCTCTGTGCCTCGTCCGGCTGTGAAGTCAGGAAACAAGAGAATCAGAAATGATCAGGCAGCAGGTCTTGGGCCCATGACCCCAGGCCTGCAGGAGGCCTCAGATAGACTCCCTGGTCCCAAGCTTGGAGCTCACTGGGGACAAGGAGTCTTCCCTCTCCATGACTTCACCTGCTCCCGACCTTGGTGTCCAGGCACCAATTAAGTTCCTGGGTATCTTAACAAGGCTGGAAGATACCTCAGGGACCACTCCTCCTCAAGACATGGCCATGAGCCAGCCCGGCTTGCACGTATCCAGGCACAAGGTGCTTGCTGCCAAGACTATACATTTCCAGCCATGAGAAATCCTCCCACAGGGCAGAACCTGGCCTCCTGTGAACTTGAGTCTGCCCCCTGGGTCTTACCTCTACTGGTCAGCTACTATACAAGTTGGACCAATTACTTAAAACTCACTGAGCCTCAGTCCCTTCTGTAAAATGGGAATAACAACACTTACCTCAAATGGCAGTATGGAAGAAATGTATTAAATTCAAGCAAAATTGGGGCTGGGGTTGTGGCTCAGCGGAAGAGTGCTCGCCTAGCATGTGTGAGGCCCTGGGTTCAATCCTCAGCACCACGTAAAAATAAATATATAAAATAAAGTATTGTGTCCAACTACAACTAAAAAATAAATATAAAAAAAAATAAAAATAAATAAATTCAAGCAAAATGTTTAGGAGAGCACCTGGCACTTAAAAAGTGCTATTAATGGTGATGATGATGATAATGATGATGATAAATACTATTTTTATTACTACCAATGCTAGGCTCAGGGCCAAGTGCTTCATGTACCTATATCAAAACGATGTAGCAGTCATTGCTGAAACCATATATCTCTAAATATTTTATGATACTCCATTTCTGGGTAGTATTCTTATACAGACTATATCTGTAAGCATTACCTCTTCAATAATAATTGTTATAATCATTACATAATTTTAATGCCTTTTGAAGAAGCTAAGCAAAGAAAAAGATAAAAATAGATTTTTAGGGGCTGGGATTATAGCTCAGTGGTAGAACACTTGCCTAGCATGTGTGAAGCTAGGTTTGATCCTCAGCACCACATAAAAAAAATAAATAAATAGGACTGGGGTTGTAGCTCAATGGTAGATCACTTGCCTTGCATGTGTGAGGCACTGGGTTCGAATCTCAGCACCACATAAAAATAAATAAATAAAGACACTGTGTCCATCTACAACTACAAAATAATAAAGTAAATAAAGAAAGAAAAAAAATAGATACTTTTATTTCATATTATTTCTTTGCAGACATCCACTTTAGCACTGTTTGTGATAATAAAACTACTGACAATAGGGAACTGGCTAAACAAGGCACTCCATTCATTTAAAAGACCACAAAAAGGTGGCAGGAAGCTTTCTACTACTGACTTCCCTGCAAAAAGGTGCCAGGAGACAGGCACAGTGGTGTACACCTGTAATCCCAGTAGCTCTGAAGTCTAAGGCAAGAGGATTGCAAGTTCAAAGCCAGCCTCAGCAACTTAGCAAGGGCCTAAAAAACTTAATGAGACCCTGTGTCTAAATAAAATATTAAAAAGGGCTAGAGATATGGCTTAGTGGTTAAGTGCCCTTGGGTTCACTTCTTGGTACCAAAAAAAAAAGTGCCAACAAAGTATTAGGAAGCTTTCTACTACTGACAGGGAAAGAATTTTGAAATACATCATTGAGCACAAAAACCCAGAGTACAATACCATGTATACATTGTGTTATGCTATCTTTGCATAATAATGAAGTAGAAAAGGCAAGCATCTACAATCATATTTTCTTATAATCACATGAAAAAATTCTGAAAGATTTATAAGAAATGAAAAAAGATAAGTATCTGGGCATAAAAATTGGCAGATGAGGGAGGAGGGAGACATGCTATTTGTCACTTTCTATATTTTAATTTCTAACTGTGTGACTATATGACCTATTAGAAAATAAATTAAATTGCCTTCGTTTTTTGAAAGTATGTATACGGGGATGCAGTACCCAAGGTAGTTAAGAGTTGGCTTTTAATCCTGCCTCTAGTTTGCTGTGTGTGGCCTTGAGGAAGGCCTCTTTGGCTTCATCCTCTGAAAAGAGGGGCTTAGACTTCATACTCTCTTCTAGTTCTAAAACTTTCAGACTCTTAAGTCCTACCTCCCCCAGGAAGCCTCTCCTGATTGCCTCAGCCCACAGCAATCTCTCTGTCCTACGGATCACACCCTGGTAAAGCTTGCTGTACCTCTGCCTCACCAGAAGATTTGCTTTCCATGGAAAACTGCTTAGTGCTGAGCCCAGACCCCTGACAGGCTCATGAGCTGGAGTGACTAGTCTGGGGAAGAGACCACCTGGCAGGTCCAAGAAGGAACTGAGAAGGCTTATCCTGCTGGAGGGGAGCCATGCCTGTGAGCACTGAAGGGGGCAAGCTGAAGGGATGCCACCACCCAGGAAGAACTTTCTAAGTCAGAGACGTCCAGAGATGGGAGTGGCTGCCTCCAGAATGAACGACCTTCCTGTCTCTGGAGGGGTGCTCACGAAAGCTGGACAGGGGTTCTGCAGAGGTAAAGCCAACATGAGATGGCATATGGGTATCTTCCATCTCTGAGAAGCTGTCGCTCTTAGGTATGATGGCCCTGGAATCATACTGTGGAACCCAGACTGCTAGGAAGGAGATCTGACTCCTGGCCCCATTCTCTCAACCAAGAACCATGTGTGGGGGAAGGATGAGGGGAAGGTCCACCTAAGTTGACCCCAGGAAATGATTCACATGTTTGGAGTAGAGTAAAGGGAACAGGGAGGTCATCTGCCACATTCAACAGGGTTGCTGTCAGTAACCACTGCCTTCTCCACCTCAGGATCTAGCCCCTTTGAATGCGGCTCTGGGGCTCCTCCTGGCACAGGCGGTTGAGCGCTTTGTGCACGAAGTCATGCATGTCCATCAACAGCTACTTTGGCATGTCGGAGCTCAGAGCCATCTAGCCAAACCCTCCTTAAGGCCTTCTTCAACTCCCTCCCAATAAATGCTCCAGTCTAGCCACTTGCTGTACTTCTCAGACACAGGGACACCACCTACTACCTCCCCTTCACACCTCAAACCCCTCTCACCAAGTCAACATCAAAAGGCTCCCTGGGAGTTCCGGCAGTCTCTGGGCTGGCTCTCCTGCATACAGCTGCATCTGGAGAACACAGAGAAGGGATGGCAGATCAGAGACATCCCAGTGAGGGGCATCCTGGCCTGGGACAGTGACAGAGAGGAATTCTGTTGCTTTCTCTGGACACCCATTCTCCAGGACATCTCTATGGAGAGGGTGGCAGTTGGAAGAAAAGCTCCCTTGTCTGCAGTAGGCCTGAACCCAGCCAGAAGGGAGAAAGGGGCAGCATTAAAGAGCAACTGCGTTTGACTCCAAACCCCAAGTATACTTTTCTCCATCTCCAAGCCAACAGCAAGGCAAAAAGTAGATGACCATTTCTGCTCACTGACTCCTATGGGGTGAGAGCTCTTCCTGATCCATTGCCTGGCTTATATTAAATCTAATATAAAATTCTCATGCTTCAGATTAAAATAATTCTCTCTCTGCTGCTGACCAGTTACAATATCCAAAGCACTGTTTTAAACTCTGGGGTCATTTCCCAGATATGGAGAAATACTCACTGCTTAGGTGGAGAAGGCACAAGTCATGCTCACTCTAGGAGCATGCCTTTATGAGCCCAAGTTCATCAGCTCCAGGCGGAGTAAGTAAGTTCTCCACCACTGACACCTGCTCAGGTAACTTTGGATTGTCCCTCTACCAGCTGCTCAGAGCTCAGATTCCAGCTTAGAGATTTAGTCAAAAAGCCCTGACATCCCCCATGTGCCCTGTTTTCCTCTCCCAAATATTTTGAAAGCCCCACACAGAGCTGCTTCAATTCCTGGAGTTTGATGCAGAGCCAAGCACTGTGTCATTCTCCAGTTCCCAAGTGTCCAGTACTAGGCAGAGTCCAGAAACGTTGGCAGCTGCCAGGGGTAAGGTTTTGAGCAAGTACCCAATCACTCCCTAGAGGTTTTGTTAGGCCCCACCTTCCAGCTAACTTCTCTATTCCTGAGAACAGGGGGCTTAAGAGCCTCCTAGAGTGAGCTAAAATGATATGCCAGGTTGGGTTCTCAGGTCTGCAGTGTGTCAACTTCCACATGTTCCTCAGGGGTCACAGCTATTCCACAGGATCCTATAAAAACCCTCAAATGACCACAGCTTACCTGTTCCCTGGGTGATGCAAGAGATGAAGTCCTGCAGCCGGACCTTGAACTCCTCGAAGCCATCTGTGTGCAGGGCAGCTTGCAGGCTCTGGGGTTCCTCCTGGCGTAGGCGGTTGAGCGCTTTGTGCACGAAGTCATGCATGTCCAGAACCTCCTGGTCGGAGGCATAGCGCTTCATCCTCTGCACCAGCGCACCGCCAGTGCGGATGCGCTGCAGCACAGCATCCAGGCGACGAAGCTGGCTGGCCATCTCTTGGTAATCTCGCTGGTACTGTTCATTCACTGCATCCAGCAGCTCGCGCTCCCGTGCCAGCACATGTGCTACCACCTGGCGTACATGTGTGCTAATCAGCTCCTCTGTGTCGGCGCGAGCACGGCCCAGCTGGCCAATGGCTGAGCGCATCTCTGCATGCGCAGTGCTGAAGGTACTGTCCTGCTCTTGCAGTGCGTGTGCCATAGTGTCCAACTCCTCTTGCCGCTGCTGGATCTCTGCGCTGATGTCGCACTTGAGGTCGCTGTGGTCCCTGTCCAGGAGCGCACAGGAACAGCACAGTGGCTTGGAACATCCTCGGCAGTAAATACTGCGGACACACAAGACCATCCCTGAGTTAAGGCTCTCCTACAATTTTTCCCTTTATATTTTCATTATTAAATTCCTATTCCAAAATTACCAAACTTTGAATCATGACATGTTTTTAGGTTCATGCTGTTCCCAATTCAGTGTTAATGGTTATGTTGGTAGAACAACTACCAATAAAACAACAGTGTTTAAAAAGTTACTACAGCTATACGCTGTGGCGCATGCCTATAATCCTAGCAGTTTGGGAGGCTGAGACAGAAGGATCTTGAGTTCAAAGCCAGCCTCAGCAAAAGTGAGGTACTAAGAAATTCAGTGAGTCTCCAAATAAAATACAAAATAGGGCTGGGATGTGGCACAGTGGTGGAGTACCCCTGAGTTCCCCCTGTGTTTAATTCTTGGTACCAAAAAAAAAAAAAAAAAAGTTCTACAATAACAATTTCTTCATCCATGCAGAGATGCAAAATTATACAAAAAGAAAGTAATACTCTCCCTTTCACCACCTCTGAGGCACCAGGTGAGCATGTAGGATGCATCCTTCCCACTTTTCTCCACTCAAATCACCTTACACAGATGCCCTGGCTGCTGCTGCTTGTAGAATTTTAAGGACTGGACATAAATCATCCCACTTAACCTTTGCAAGAGCCCATTAGGTGAGAATTATCATTATCCTGATTACAGACGAAATAACCAAGACATACTGACATTAAATAATTGACCTAGATATCTATAAACAATTTGGAGAGTTGATGTTTGTTCTTTAAAAGAATGAAGCCAGGTGGAGTGCATTGGTACACACATGCTGGGGTGCACAGGACTAAAACACTCAGGGGTCACTCCAGGGGAACTGGGCTAACTGGGCTGCACGAAATAACCACGAGACAGAAATACCTTTTTCTTTGGGGATGCTGTGCCGGCTCCTCTGACCCTTTAGGGGAGAGAGAGAGAGAGAGAGAGAGAAGAGAGGTTGCTGACCCCTTTTATTGAGGAGAAGCTATTCAAATGAGGCAAGGGGTCAGGTTTCAGAGGGCTGAGTCTAGACTCATGATGTCTGCTGTCAGCAGGTTGACTGACATCTAGGAAGGCCACACCCAAGGGCACAGTAAGAGAAGGGGACACACAAAGGGTGTTTCCATGCAACATTCTATCCCAAACAGGGCAAGGGGTAATATTACGAAGGAACAGGTGAGCATAGCTCCACCCATGGGGATGTAGGAAGGCATGCCCATGCACGAAGACACAGTAGCTTGCACCCTAAAGATTGGGGCTATCATCTGGGTTGACCCAGGATGCCGCCCCAATCAGAAGGGAAGACAGACACAGTCACGTGGTAGTCCACCTCCCCCCACACACCTGTAATCCCAGCCACTGGAGAGGCTGAGGCAGATGGATGGATTACTTAGGCCTAGGAGTTGGAGGCCAGGCCTGGCAACATAGCAAGACCCTGACTCAAAACAAAAACAAGATTATGCTACATCATCACTTTGTAACTTCTTCCTCTAGCCTTACTTCCATTTAGGGCATTTCTCTAATTCTCTAGGAGTAGATCTAATATTCTCACATTCATATTCTCATTCTCTCTCTCTCTCTCTCTCTCTCTCTCTCTCTCTCTCTCTCTCTCTCTCCCCTCCCTCCCTTCCTATTTGGATATTGGGAATTGAAGCCAGGGGTGTTTGAACACTGAGCTATATTCCCAGTCCTTTTTATTTTTTATTTGGAAACAAGGTGTCACTAAATTGCAAAGGTGGCCTCTGAACTTGCAATCCTCCTACCTCAGTCTCCCAAGTCTCTGAGATTAAAAGGTATATGCTACCACAGCAGCTTGTATTTTCTTTAATAGATCCATCATTTTCTAAATAGACAATGGGTTCAGTCATTCTCTCTTTGACAGGCATTCCTGTGATTTCCTGTTGGCACATCTTCTTCCTTCCTTCCTTCCTTTCTTCCTTTTTATTTTTTTCCATTATGAACAATGATGTAATAACATCTATGTTATTAAATGTTTTAAGTACTTTTTTTCCTATGAAATAAAGTACAAATAAGAGGATTGCTACATCCAAGAGTGTATATTTGTAATAACTTATGTACTTGATATATTTAATTAATAATTAGTTTGTGAGATAATGGCTATGTTAATTAGGTGGATTGAGCCATTCCACGATATATACATATTTTAAAACATCATAGTGTGTACTGTAAATATATGTAATTTTTATCCATTTAATATGTATTTTTCTTTTTTTTTTTTTAGCTAGCAGACATTTTGATAGATTTTTACCACATTAATCTCCCTATCAAACCTGTGAATGTTACTTTACATGCAGAAGGGACTTTGAAGGTATGACTGAATTAAGAATCTTGAGATAAAGAGATTATCCTGGATTATCTGGGTGGATCTAATGTAATCCCAGTAGTTGTTATAAAGGAAAGAGGGGGGAGGCAGAAGAATGAGAGGAGATGTGAAGAGAGCCGAGGCTGGAGGGATGCTGTGCTGCTGGCTTTGAGAATGGACGGGAAATGTACCAAGGAATGAAAGCAGCCTTTGGAATCTGGGAAAGGCAAGGAAAAAATTCCCACCAAGAGCCACCTAAAAGGAACAAAGCTCTCCTGGCACTTTAATCTCAGACCCATTTGAGACTTCTGATCTCCAGATGGACAAGATAATACATCTGTATTTTTTAAGTCCCTAAATTTGTGGTAAAATGATTTTGTTATAGCAGCCATAGGAAACTAGTATAAATTCTCAGGTAGGAAGGCCAAGTTCATTTAGACATTACAACAAAGCTTTCTCTCCTTCCCCAGAATATATTGTTTTGCTTATCTCTTATGCCCATTCAGTGAATTTCCTACATAGTTAATATTTTAATAGTAGCTTCAGCATGTTTCCTGGGTTCTCACTTCCCCATCCTAAAGTTTCCATATCACACCAGGGCCACAGCATAGCAGAATGGAGGAGACAGCTGGGACTGAATCTGAGCTCTCCTAGTTCATGGCTGACCCCCTTGAGCAAATTCTCCAAATCTTAATTTCTCCACCTGTAAAACAGGAATCATAATGGTTCCCTCATAGACTATCATGAGGACAAGATGGGTTGGTATACATAATGTACCCAGCCCAATGCCAGTACACACTGGACATTCTGGAGCCATCAAGGAAGAGGGGGCAGTAGCCACACATGAACATGGCAGGGGTAGCCTTCTGCTGGAGGGAGAACCTCTCAAATTCAGATAGTAAGGAGACATCACCACTGAGGGTGTTCCCTGGGCTGTCCCCTTTCCAGCATGCACATGTCATTCCAGTCCAGTCACATCTCCTGAAGAAGACAGAGGAATAGGTCATCTCTGCTGTTTTGGGAAACAGGTAACTTGAATACAGGAAGCAGAAGTGCTATGAAAATAGAACTGGTGGAGCTGGCACCAGAGCAGGACACTAGGGCAGGGCCTGGTTTGCCTGAATGGCAACTAGAAAGCAGCCCCCCTACCCACCCAAGCCTCCACCTCCACATGGCAACTTGGAGCTTTCACTCTGGTGAAGTAGCAAAGGAGCAGCTCTTTGGGAAACTCAAACAACTATAGGGCATAAAGGGACCCATCAGTCATCTGTTCAGTAGTGTGAATGTGTTTAACCAGAATGGTTTCATGCTATCTCTCTGGTGACAAGATTGAGGAAACAAGATTTCTAAAGCCAGGAGGAAAAGAGTAATTCTAAAACCTGGATTATTTTAGAAGAGTGAACACATTGTTCCTATTGACCTTCCCTCCAACTACTCATTGGTGTTTATTTTTAAAAAATTTTTTAATTTGTTCTTTATTGTTATACATGACAGTAGAATGTATTTTGACATGTTACACGTACATGGATTATAACTTCCCATGGTGTTTATTTTTTTAAATTTATTTATTTTTTGGTACTGGGAATTGAACCCAGGGTCTCTTAACCACTGAGTCACATCCCTAGCCCTTTTTATTTGCTAAATTACCTAGGGCCTTGCTAAATTGCCAAGGCTGACCTTGAACTTGAAATCCTCCTGTGAGCAGCCTCCAGAGTCATTGGGATTAACAGGTATGCACCAGGATTAACAGGTATGCACCCAGTTGGCTACTCATTGGTTTTGAGAAGTTAGAGTGGAGAGCCTGAGAACTCAAAGAAGAAAACACCAGAAGTTAGAGAAGCAACAAGGAAATAAGTGAGAGAGGGAAGCACTTTCTATCTCATATTACATCTTATGCTGGCCCTGCACACAAGAATGAGGAAGAGAAAGTTTGTGTTTTCCTTCCCTACTCTTCTCCACACAGGTGCCTCCTCCCAAGACATATGGCAGGCAGACGGTGGAAGACAGTGTCTGTTGGACCATATCATTTATTCAGTAAGTAGCAGTATGTTGCTGTGTGCATTCCTACTCCCCTTAGCATCATTAGGCCAGTGAATGGCACTACCATTTGGCAGCCACTCAAGCCAGGGACCATGGGGTCATCCCATTGGATGCTGCATCACTTCAACAGTAATTCATCATTAAGTTTTCCTGAGAGAAAACTTTTTTAAAAATATGGGACTGGGAATATAGAAGTTATAGAGTACATGTCTTGCATGCATAAGGCCCTGGGTTCAATCCCCCAGCCCAGCAATTTTTTTTTTTTTAAATGATGAGTATCAACTTTGTGAAGGCATGAGCTTGCGGTGCAAAAATGAAAAAGGCAGAATTCTGGCCCCTCAGCCTGTCACATCAGCTCCCACTGTTGCTGTCTTTGTTCTTGCTTTGATTATTGTTCATCTCCCAGGGCACCACCTTGTACTTGGCCTTCCCACCTTGGTCTCTCCAACCCCAATCAACTTTTCTTAGTGTTTTCAACATGGAATTTTTAAAGCATGATTATTAGCATCAGAAGCAGAGGTGATAACAATGGTAACCTTCATAAGTACAATCAAAATAGTGTCATATCTGATCCAAGTTTTGGGAGAAAGTCAGGTCACCTGGGAAATCATGACAGTATACTACAATTATATAGTTTTGAATGCTGGTGCACATTAACATAACATGGATTTATCTGCCAGTAAATGTTACCAGAAATAAGACATTTCTCACTAAGGTTTATCACCTAGAAAATACAGTGATTACTGAGATGTTTTTACTTAAATCTGATTTGCTTTCAGTAAGTGAAATGTCAAAAGAGATGGGAATAGCTAAAATAATCAGTCAATTAAAAGTAAGCATAAGAAAAAAGATGTTTGATATTTAGGGTAACAATAACACAACATCATATTAGACAAGTAACATATGGTTAAAACAAAAAGTTCCATCTGGTTAGTGTACCTCACTAACCCTAAAAGCTTTGAAAGAAACATATCTTTGAGCTTGGTAAGTCTTTTTTTTTTTTTTTTTTTTTTTGATACAGGGGATTGAACCTACTGTAAAATCTGCCACAGCAGGAATCTGTTACAAAATTCAATGGCTAAGTTAATCATTAAATGTTAACTGAATCCAATGATGTAGAAAATAGGCAGTAACTCTGTATGTGACATAAATAATTCTGATATTCTCAAGTATTTTTAGAATAATGTGTAGAAAATTATTTTTATTTTTTTAAATATTTTTTTAGTTGTTAATGGACCTTTATTTAATTATTTGTTTATTTATATGCAGTGCTGAGAATCGAACCCAGAGCCTCACACATGCCAGGCAACTGCTTTACCCCTGATCCACATCCCCAGCCTGCGAAAATTATTTTTATATAGCTTTGAACATATTTGGTGGTTCTGATATTGGTTACTCATTCAATAGTCATAAATTAAAGAAGTTCCATGAAATTGTAGTAATATTTTTAGATTACTAATCTGAAAATACTTAAAATTAATAAACAAAACCAACTGTAAATATAGAGGAAATAATCCAAAAAAAAAAAAAAAAGAAAGAAAGCAAGCAATGAGAAGAAAGAAAAGGAACCAGAATTTTTAAACTGAAGGAGTATGGCGTTCCTGAATAATTTAATATAAAATGCTCAATACCAAGACAACTTGGTTAATTAATAAATTTCAAGAACGAAAAATATCTTTAGGCATCAATACAGAAAAAGCAAATCAGTTTGGCCTCAACCCTCAGTTCATGAACATTAGATGGCAGACAGCAGTGTCTACAAAGTTCTGAAGAAAAGATTGTGACCCAGGACTATCATACCCAGACAAGATGCCATTCAAGTATAGAGTGCACAGAGACATTCTCAACACCAAGAGACAAAAGGAACTCAGAACACAAGAAGACCTTCCTGAAGAAAATTGCTTCTAGTTGACAGCATTCATCCAAAGAAGAGCTCAACTGGAATACAGAATTCAGGGGCTGGGGATGTAGCCCATTTATTGAGTACCTGCCTAGAATGAGTGAGGCCCTGGGTTTGATTTCCAATACCAAAATACACACACACACACACACACACACACACACACACACACTTTGGGAAAAACAAGGTTAAGGTGAAAGAACCAGTGCCAAATGTCTACTATTACTGTCTAATATGGAAGCTTTTCATTAAAAATGAACTATGAAGGCTCCAACTACTTAATGTCTTAGTATTTTTTTTAAATCTTAGAGGGATCTTTTAGGAAGATTTGTTTTGAGGTGCTAGGGATTGAAGCCCAGGGACTCATACATACTAGGCACTCTACCAAGGGGCTACACCCCCCGCCCCTAGAAAGATATTTAAGAAAATATATCTTTGAAGCTTGGTAAGTCTATTTTTTTTTGGGGGGGGGGTTACTGGGGATTGAACCCAGGGGCACATAACCATTGAGCAACATCTCCAACCCTTTTTATTTTTATTTTGAGATAGGATTTCACTAAGTTATCTAGGACCTCACTAAGTTGCTGAGGCTGTCTTTGAACTTGTGATCTTCCTGCCTCAGCCTCCAGAAACACTAGGATTACAGGAGTAAATCTAATTTTACATTAGTTTTTTTTCTTCTGTTAAATTTAAAGAAAATTAAGTTTCACATTGCTTAAGTAGCAACCTCGCTCTTAATAATATAAGCCTACAGGAAAATGCAGTCTTGAGCTCTAAATGAATGAGGAGTACCACAGTCTGGCTGGGCACAAAATAACAGTGCCACCACAAA
This sequence comes from Urocitellus parryii, assembly GCF_045843805.1. Lineage (NCBI taxonomy): Eukaryota > Metazoa > Chordata > Mammalia > Rodentia > Sciuridae > Urocitellus > Urocitellus parryii. The sequence goes on along the minus strand of NC_135536.1, from coordinate 117,277,293 downwards.
AAATTTGTAGATTCCAACAGCAACTCTTTATTCCTGAACTCTCACCGGCACTCTACATGCACATTCTGGGGAAAATACACCGGCACTCTACATGCATGTTCGCTCGAGCACCAATACCCTCTGAATCCCAGGAGAACTCAATGGGAACTCAAGGAGCAGGCGCCTGAGGCAGCAGGATACGCCCTATTCCCAGCAGGATCCACCCTAAACCTGGAGCAGCCCTAAACCCGGATCCGCCCTAATCCCTGAGCAAGGTCACCTTTCAAATCAAAACTCTCAAACATTCATGCAATGTCACTGCAAATGACCTGGGTCCAAGGCAAGCCCATTTCCACAATGGAGAGTCCTCCTTCTAAGCAACATTGGGTAGGCTGACAAGGAAATTGCCATGTGTCATTCCTACTTGGCTATGGCTCTCAGCAGAGGAGCAAAACTCTTTCTGCAATTCAGTCCTTATTGCTTGTTGCTGGAGCCTGAGAGCAGAGGCCAGCTTGAGCAAAACAGTCTGCAGTCAGGATCCTGCAGCTTGTTCTCAGCAAGCTCTCCTGTCGGGTAGCTCCTTTGGACAATGGAAATAATTCTCTTTCTCTACAATCTTATAGGAGGGTGCTGGAATTAAGACAGCACATGGCAAACATCTCAAAGTGCAGGATCTTGCTGTATTGATTGAATAAGGAAGGTGGAATCCAACCAGCACAGCCTGGCTCCATTGGAAAGGGGCTGCCCAGGCCCCACGAGTCAAGGAGCTCAACTTAAAGCTGGCTTCAAATCTGTCCCTTGTATGTAGTTCCATTGTAATCTACATACCTAGAGTACTTTTTCTTCTTGGCTTTCCTTTGCAGTAGACATTTTTCTAAGACATATTAAAGGCACATTCTATATTCTAGCATCATTATGGAACTGGACTTCCCTTCAGGGAGCTACACACTCCTTATTCTTGGTCCAAGAACTTTGGAGGAGCATACAACTTGGGCATAAGCCAACCTGAGTGTCCCCCAGCAGCCTGAGCAGTCTTTTAAGGAGAGAACCTGACCCAATCTCAGAGACGCTGAAACTTGGAATTCAGGGAGAGATTCTCACTATCTTCCCTTGGATTTTGAGATTGAGGGTGTATAACAGAAAGGCAAGTCATAAGAAATTCAGAGAAATCCATCCTGAGACATGATCAGAATATCCAACTGGGTCAGGTCAGAGACCAGCTCATCCTTATTCACTTGTATGTCATCCATCTATTCATGTTTTTGCTTAAGCCACTAACTTAAACATTTCTCACTAATTTATACCAGTTATTATCATCAAAGCTCACAGAACCTACAAACCTCTTCAAGGTATAGCTCAATGCTGACTCTTTTACCAAGGCTTCCTTAATCCTCCACCTAATTAAATGCAAATTCTTCCTTCTTAAAATTGCCACAGCCTTATCTGGACTAGTGGGTCCTTGCCATGGAGCACAGCACTGTGCATGTACCACATGAAGCTCTCTGTAGACTCAGACTCCAAAGACAACAATTCTCACATGCCCGGCAACAGTATCCCAATGCCAGGCATGGATAGATGCCTCATAAATAACTGCTTAATGGCTGGCTAGGCAGATGGATGCATGTGATTCCAGTTAGCCTAATTTTATCAGTTAAGAATCAACTGCTAGCCAGGCACTGTGGCACACGCCTGTAATCCCAGTGGCTCGGGAGGCTGAGGCATGGGGATCACAAATTCAAAGCCAGCCTCAGCAACACAGCGAGGTACTAAGCAACTCAGTGAGACCCTGTCTCTAAATAAAATACAAAATAGGGCTAGGGATGTGGCTCAGTGGTTGAGTGCCCCTGAGTTCAAAAAAAAGAATCAACTGCTAATTTCTTTTCTTTTTTAAAAAAATCTTTATTTATTTATTTTTATGTGGTGCTGAGGATTGAACCCAGTGCCTCACGCGTGCTAGACAAGCCCTCTGCCACTGAGCCACAACCCCAGCCCTCAACTGCTAATTTCAATCTTGTGTTCAACACTCTTCTAAAATCTCCAAGGCCTATATACCTAAGCAGCAGAGCCTACTTCCACAGTTGGAAAAGGAGAGATCAGCCTCCATGAGAAGTGAGACAGGTACACTAGTCCTAACCCTGACCTTGGCTTGTGTTTAATTCATTGCTTTCTTTCTCCAAAATATCCAAAGGGATTGGTGGTGGTGGTGGAGAGTCCCTTTTATCCACATATTATTCTACCAAATGGAACTTTTGGTTCCTCCAGGAAAAGGAAAACAGTTGCTCTGGCTCTGAAACCAAATCCCCCAAGTAATTTCACAGAAAACCTTGGAAAAGAGTCATTTATTGTTCTTCTGTCTTGTTGCCCAACTTCTGCCAGAAGCCCTTCTTCTACCATGTGGTACTTCTCATAGGCCAAGAAGCAATCCTAATATCACCATCCCCAATAAGATGAAATTTACTGAGAATTACATGGGGGCATCAGGCAGGGCTGGGACTGAGAAATGACGGATGGCAAGATGCCCAGGGTGCAAACTTTGACGATGCTCATTTAGGTTCATGAGGGCAAGGCAAGCGAGGGCTTAAAGCCTGCACCTTCAATAGTGGGCTGGCCTCCATCAGTCTTACCCCATTACATTTCTCTTTTCTTTTTTTCTCTGACACCCTGGGGATTGAACTTGGGGGGCTACTAAGCTACATCTCCAGCCCTTTTCATCTTTCTCTGTCTCTCTCTCTTTTTTTTTCCCCTCGCATTTGCCCTTTTCATTTTGGGACAGTTCAACTTGAACTTGAAATCCTCCTGCCTCAGTCTCCTAAGACACTGGAATTACAGGCACACATCAACAGGCCTAGCTACCAGCATATGTCTCTTCCAACTCCTCTTCAGCCAGCAGCCCAGGCTTTTCCTGCCTTGTCACCAATTTTGCCACTGCACATCATTAACCTCTGCCCTGAACCCTCCCTGGGGCTATCTTACTCACTTGTTGCCAATCACCATAAATCCTGGTCTTGGGAACTTTCTCCTTCTTATGATCTGGTACAGTTTTTAAACTCAATTAATAGATCTTTTGTTTTCTCTACTGAAATACAATTCAAGCCCTTGGCTTGGATGCCCCTGGATTAATTCCCCCACCCCCAAACTGACCAAGTTTTAGGATCTGACAATCAGACATAGAGTGACATCAGCCCTACCTGCAGTCCTAGGCACAGACCACTGTTGGGTGAAAGCCCCCTCACTCCCAGCCAGTGCTTCCCAGGGCTCTTCAGGGTCCTGCAGGACCTGGCAAGGTGAGACCCTGACCTTCCCTCCACCCTTCCATCTCTGCCATATTACAGGCCTCACCCCTACCTTAAGCATGGCCTCAGCCTCCTAATGAGGCTCCTTTTTTCCTGTCCAGATTCTTCAGCTTCAGTTTCTGAATATATTCAACATATGGTAATAAATCTCATCAAAGTCTTCGTGGAATGGGGTGAAATATGTATGCAATCAAATAAATAAATACTGGTCTCTCTGCTCCTAAAGTTGCCCCCTTGAGTCAAAGTAGTTGAGTGCAGGGAGAGGATCTAATCTTGCACTTCCTCCTCAACTCCCTCAGTGGGAGCATGCAGTAATCTACCAGATACCCACTGGTAAGACAAGAATATGTGCGTGAGAAAGGGGTAAGCTGAGCACATCCAATGTTCTGGAAATTGCAGGTTAGAGTCCTAACTCCTTCCAAGCCCCATCCGATCCCAGCTCACCCTTTCTGTCCCTGTCCTCACGTAAACCCCATTATTACAGTTTAAGATGCATTCTGACCAGTGCCTCTGCCTTGCACACACAGCCCCTCCTCTCTGTGGCCTATCTTTCCTTACACAGCCTGCTTAGTGTGATACCATCCTGGAAGCAGCCTACCCCTGCCAATCCAGGCTGAGCACGTGTCTTTCTGTGATCACTGGCTGTTGTGCCCACTTGCCTTTTCCTCTATGTTCTAACAGTCACCTGAGCACACACTGGATGTCAGTGTGTGCTGAATAGGGGTTACTGCCACATAACCCTTCTATGAAAACACAGGCACAACAGAGAGCAAGTGACACAGGCTTCCTCTTACCACTCTGTGGTCTTGATTATTCATTGATGATTTGGTTCTTCTACCACACGGTAACCTCACAGAGGGCGGGGGTCCACTCTAGCTATTCAGATTTATATCCCAGCATGTAGCAGAGAACATGCTACAAGATAGGTGTGACACGAACATGTGCTAAGAGAATAGACTCCACAAGCATGTTGATCAATGCCAGTAGCCAGATGGTGTCCATATACCTGCCACCAGTCCTGGGTTTAAAGCCACCTCTTGGGCTGCTCCCCAATATGAGCTCCAAGTCAGCTCAGTAGCAAATGATGGGATGGTTTATTACTGACTTAAGATCAGAAGGTCATTGGAGTTATTCATGGAACTGAGAATTTGCAAAGAAATCATGAGTTTTCCCTATAACTACTGGTAAATAGTAAACAGTGAGCTGTGAGTGTAAACAACATGGTCAGGTTTTTTTATAACCATCCTCCATGCTCAAGGGACAAGAATCCTGCCCTCTTGCTGGCTGGACCAGCCTTGTCTGGTGTAGTGAGTCAAAACATACCACTTCAGCACAGGATGATTTTGAACTGCAGGCAAATGAGAATCAACAGACACAGAAAGCAGCCTTCTCAGAGCTTCCTTTCTGAACAAAGCAGAAACTTCTGAGATGTGAAGACTGCTGTAAATCTCCTCTCTTAGGGAAGGTTTATGGTCATGAGGAAGACAGAAAGTTGGCACCAAGACAGGCCACACACACAGCCCACACTCCTTTAGTTTCCCCATATATTTACCTTCCTGAAGTCTGCTACTCGGAAACCTTTTCTTTTGTTTCTTTTTGTTGGTACCAGGAATTGAACCCAGGGGTACTTAACCACTGAACCACATCCCCAGCCCTTTTTTACATTTTATTTAGAGACAGGATCTTGCTGAGTTGCTTTAGGACCTTGCTAAATTGCTAAGGCTGGCTTTGAATCTGTGATCCTCCTGCCTCAACTCTGAAGCTGCCACAATTAGAGGCACGTACCACCGAGCCCGGCCCTTTTCTTTCATCTTATCACTTCTTTATAACTTCATTTTTCATTTGTTAAGATGCTATATAAGCCGAAATTCTAACCAACTCTTATTCCTGGAGACTCCCATGTATAAGAACAATGTACAAGCTAATAAACTTGGCTTTTTCTTGATTATCTGTCTTTTGGTGATCTAATTTAGAGGGCCCCAGCAGGAGAACCTAAAATGGGTAGAGGAAAGACTTTTCCTCCCTTAAACTGGGGACAAATACACCTCCTACTCCTCTAGTGAAACTAGATTACTTATAAGCTGAGTCCATCTGGGGCTCTGGGGGCAGACCTGTCCTCACTGCAGGGGCAGGGACAGTAAACTGTGCCTTACGCAACTGCTGCCAGCTCACAACAGCTGCCAATACTGAACAATCTGGATGACAATCTTTAGTACACGGTCATGACCCAGAACCACAGGACCTATGTAGAAACCAGCAGTCAAAATGGAAGACCTGATTGAGCAAGTCTCTCCACCCCCAATGAAAAACGGAGGAGACAGGAAACAAAACTTCCAAACATGCCAACTTTTTTTTTTTTCAGAGAGATGTAAGAACATACTACATTGAGACAATAAGAAAAGGCTGTTAGGGAAAAGCATACTGAGAACATTAAGCTCTTCTGGCAATTAAAAAAAAAAAAAAGCATGAGTACTGGGGAATCAAAACAACTCAATCCAGGTAATAAAACATTGAAAGAAGTGTATAGGAGTTGATGGATTAGAAAATCAGTTCAAGGAGCCCTCTAAGAATCTGTGAGGAAAAAGGCAAAGTGATAGAATTTATAGGAAAAAAAGAAAAAAAAAGAGGAAGATAATATACAGGAAGTATTTGGCGTTCCAACATCCATATAGCAATAGTAGTAAAAATAAAAACAAGTAGGGAATCAATATATAAAACAGTAGAAGACAAATTTACTGAGCTGAAGACTTGAGTGTTCAGATCAACAATGGTTATGGAGGATTCCTGGAAAAAGAGAAAGATCTATACTCAATACAACTTATCAATGATTTCCAAGAGAAAAAAGTTATATAAGGATCCTTAGTAAATGAAAAACAGATTACTCACAGAGGAAAAATAATTAGAATTACTCATCTGAAACACTAGAGGCTGAAAATTTATGAAAGAATTGTGATTGCAACCTCAGAATTTGACAGCAAGCTAAAAGTTCCTTTATGTGTGACAGCAAAATAAGGACATGCAAATTAAGACACTGAAGATCTCAAAAATAAAAATAAAATAACTAAATTACTTGTTGTTGAGGTATTCCAGCCAAAAGGAAACTCAATCACATTAAATATTTCAAGAAAGGGAAAGACAAAAAAAGAAAGAAGGAAAGATAACCTATAGAAAAAAAAAATTTTGTGAGCAATGAAACCAATTAATGTCTAAGGTTATGAACAATTGTAATGTGATTATGAAGCTTAGTAATTGTTAAAATGGATGTTTAGAATAGAAAAGGCAATAATCTGGAACTACAAGTTCACATTTTTTCAACCAAGTATGAAAGTGGGAAGGGAAAGATGGAAAAAGAAAAGTATGCAAAAGGTTTTATTTTGGCTGGAACAAAAATCATATTTTATTCTTCATAGTGATGGACAAAATAGGTTCTAATGTGTGTACCTATACATGTACATGTACAAATATATGCGGGTGTATATATAGAAACTACTTGTAAGCCAAGTGTAGTGGCACATGCCTGCAATCCCAGCAACTTGGGAGGCTGAGGCAGGAAGATGGCAAGTTCAAGCTCAGCAATTTAGCTAGATAGACCCTGTCTTAAAATTAAAATAAATAAATAGGGCTGGGGATGTAGCTCAGTGGTAAAGCACTCCTGGATTCAATCCCAGTACCACATACACAAAAAAACTTTTGTACACACATTCAGTCAGCCCTCTGTGTCCACAGGTTTCACATCTGTGGATTCAACCAACCACAGATCAAAAGTATTCTTAAAAATTGCATCTGTACTGAACATATACATATACAGACTTTTTTTTTTATTATTCCCTAAATAATACAGCATAAAAACTATTTAAATAGCACTCACACTGTACTAGGTATTATAAGTGACCTAGAGGTGATTTAGAGTACATGCAGGAAGTGTGTTTGAGGTGGGGAGCGGTCCTGTGACCAATATCCCTTGAACTACCGAGAACATATTATCATATTCAAAAAAATGAAAGCTTACAAATTCAATAAAAAATTAGTATAAAATGTATAAGAAAACCTGACAAATCACACATATTTTATACAAAATTGATTAACTTTATAGCTAGGCACAGTGGTGCATGCTTGTAATTCCAGCTACATGGTGGGCTGAGGCAGGAGGATTGTTAGTAGGCCAGCCTGGGCAACTAAAAGAGACCCTCTCTCAAGATAAAAATTTAAGAAGATCTGGGGATGTGGTTCTTTGGTAGAGTACTTGCCTAACAAATGCAAGGTCTTAGGTTCCATTCCCAGTACCACACACACAAAAAAATGTATTATATTTATGGATATAGAAAATAGCCTAAACAAATATTATTAAATGGAAACTAGCTGAGAATTAAAATAATAGAACATCATGACCAAGTAGGGTTTTTCCTTCTGGTAATTAAACAATGGGCAACATAAAGAAACACATATTAAATTAATTTTCATAGTAAAAAGTGAAAGGATACCCTTACAGAGTCTTAAAGGACATCTCTTCCTGTGGTAAAAATGAAACAATATTGGGGCTTAGAACCTGTCTCAGTGACAGAACATTTGCCTAGGGAGTGTCAGGCCCTGGGTTTGATCCCAGACCTGCAAAACAACAGTAACAAAAACAAAAGAATAGTAACAACAAAATTCTTGGTAAACCAAGTACAAAAAATAAATTTCTTAATGTGATTTTAAGAAATTACCTAAGGAAGTCAACAATAAACATCATACTTAACAAGAAAATATTAGAAACTTTCTCTTTAAAGATAGGAACAAGATCAAGTTGCCTTTTCTAATCACTATTATGCAATGTTGTTCTGGTGGTTCTGGACAATGAAACAAAGCTATAAAAAGTGGCAACATGTGCAAGTATCCAGAAAATGAAAAGCCCTACCATTTTCAGATTTGTTAACCTAAAAAATCTAAACAAATCAACTGAAAAACTTAACAGAGATAATAAGAGAACTTGATAGATGGCTTAATATGATATTAATTTACATAAATTAAGATTAGTGAGGACTAATCATAATCAGTTATAAATTGTAATGTAAAAAGATCTCATTGTTGAGTATTACAAATTATAAATTCAAGACCTATGCCAATAAAACTATAAAATCCAAAAGAAATAATCAGGGATAAGGCCAATTATCCCCAGATTTAATGCAATTTCAATCGAAATCCCAATGAACATGTTAGTTTTAAAACTGTATAAACTGTAAAAGGAAAATAAGTTTTGAAGAATGGGAAAAAGCAAAAAAAAAAAAGAACAGAGTCAGTCAGATCATTAGCATAGGACAGAGATTTACAAACACACTCATGACTACATAAGCATTTAGTATAAGATTTAAAAGGGGGCTGGGGTTGTGGCTCAGCAGTAGAGGGCTCACCTAGGTGTTGTTACAAGGCCCTGGGTTCAATCCTCAGCACCACATAAAAATGAATAAATAAAACAAAGGCATTGTGTCCAACTACAACTAAAAAAAAAAAAAAAAGATTTAAAAGGGCATTTTAGGGGATGGGGTTGTGGCTCAGTGGTAGAGTACTTACCAGCATGCATGAGGCACTGGGTTCGATCCCCAGCACCACATAAAAAAAATAAAATAAAATAAAAAATAAATAAAATAAAGGGCATTTCAGATCAGGGCACAGTGAGTATCTGATAAATGCAGTGGAGAGAACTGTTTTTCCATTTGGAGCTAGGCTACTACAGGCCTGTAATCCCAGTGGCTCAGGAGACTGAGGCAGGAGGATCGCAAGTTCAGTTGGTCTCAGCAACTCAGCCAGACCCTAAGCAACTTAGCAAGACCCTGTCTCAAAATAAAATATAAAAAGGGCTGGGGTTAGGCATGCCTGGGTTCAATCCCTGATTTAAAAAAAAAATCCATTTGGAGAGAAAAACAAAGCAATAATTCTTATACCATGCACAGAAACAAATTCCATATAAATTAAAGATTGGATTATAAAAACAAAGCCATGAAATTATTATTTATTTATTTGTGTGTGTGTGTGTGTGTGTGTGTGTGTGTGTGTGTGGTGCTGGGGCACTGAGGTACACCCCCCAGCACCTAAAATATGAAATTATTGAAACAGAATATAGGAGAACATTTTTAACATTGGCATGGGCGGGGGGGACAACTCTTTCCTGGGATGCATAAAAGCCACTATATCATAAAGAAAGAAATGGACAGATTTGACTACATAATACTAAAGACCTATGTGAAACACTATGCCGCGTGCTAAGTGAAATGACAAAGGTCAATGCTGAGAAAACATATTTGCATTATAATAACTTCTTACACAAATAAAGGGAATAATTCCTCCAAGGTGGGGGACAGGCAAAGGATCTAAATAAACAATCCACAGTGTTGCTTATTTAAGAACTAAAGGGAGGTACCTGAGGAAACCCACAGAGAAACCCAGTAGCTAAAACAGCCATTGGACCTTAACAATCAGCAAAAGAAATGCAAATTAATACTATAAGCTGTTGAGGAAAGAGGAACAGGGAGGGCTCTGCCATAAATTCAGCTTGTAAGGCAGTTTATCAGTAAAGTACAGTCGTTTTCAATATGTCAGAATGAACAAGGAATAACTTCCCTTTGCACATGGATCTCCAAGAACTATACAGTATGTATTAGGAAGAGCCTTATATATCAATCTATTGAATGGTCAAAAGTTCAGTTTTGTATGTTACCTTACTGGCTAAAAGAGAGGGAAACAAGACCTTATAAGACTATCCTATCTATACATATGTTCACAAAGAAACTGCAAAGAAACATTCAAAACTAGTAACAAGGACTACTCACAACCAGAGGGAGGGAGAAGAGGTGGAAATTAGGCAGATAGGAATAGAATGGAGACTGTGTAAATTATTTGTGAACCATATAAATGTATTACCTATTTAAAAATGAAATGAACATCTGCTGTTTAATGACAATAATTATAAGCGGATTTGGGGAATTTTGTTTGGTTTTCTTTTCATATATACTTTCCTAGAGAGCACCGACTAGCCTTAGGATTTGGACTTTTCAGATAGAAACAAATACCTGTGTCTGATCCTAGAAATCCGCCTTACTGAGATTTCCTGTTGGCACTTAGGAAAAAGACCACTATAAGATTTTCTAAAGGGCAGTTTGGTAATATATATCAAAACGTAAAATGTTCACGCTTCTTCGCCCAGCAGTGGCACTTCTAGAAATTACACTATTGATCCACGTGGGGACTTACAGCACAAACTGAGGTTATTGCCACAGAGGCTGCGGGTCCTCGGACCACATTTTAAGCTGTAAAGCCCTAAAAGCTCCTTGTCTGCCTCTGTGTGACTTTTTTCTTCTTTGCTCTCCTCAGCCCCTACCCGTGGGGCCACCCACCCAGGGCTGTACCCTCACCTAGTCAACGCAGGGGTGCGGTGGTTGGGGTTGGAGCAGAAGATGTTGTTGGACTTGCGGGTGCCATCCAGGAATTCACGAGCTGACTGGCTGCGGAGCTCGGCCAGAGGACGCGCCTCATGCTTGAGGAACCACTGGTGCGCCTCAAAGCATTTGGAGCAGAGGAGCTGCTCACACTCGAAGCACCAGAAGTCAGCCGGTTCTCTGCAGCGGGTGCAAGCCGCCTGTGCATCCAGGATCTGCCGGTACACGGACAGGCGCCGCTGTAAGCTCTCGAAGAATATGTTATCCAAAGGCGGGGAGTCATCTTCGACCTGGGGTCGGGGCGCCTGGCAGATGGGGCACTGCAGGCCCGGAGCCTCCAGGCATCCTGAGCACAACGTATGCAGGCAAGGCAGCAGCTTGGGGCACTTGGCTGGTGCCTGGCATCCCTGGCAGTGCAGGAACTGGAACTCCTCTTCCATGGATTGCTGGAGAACCAAAGAAAGGGAGGTGAGGCTAGAAGTCCCAGGAGTCCCCACCCATTGGCCACCAGCCCATTCAATTGGAAGTCAAGAGTAAGAGCTCACATTCCATTCCAGGCAGTCATTTAATGATGCAAAATCCTGGCCTATCAGGCCCCCAATTCCCCCTTTTACTCATGCCTTCTTAATCTCACCATACAATCTACTTTCCCATCAGACAGAGTATTAGGCCCAGGGATATAAAAATGCATAGGATACATCCTTGCCTGCAATGAACTCAGTTGAGATGGTGAATATACTAAACACCAATCTCATTAACACAGTTTGTGAGGAGGCTCAAAAGTTAATCTTAGAACTATCATATGACCCAGCAATTCCACTCCTAGATATATACTTGAAAAAGACCTAAAAACAAAGATTCAAACAGATATTTATACACTAATGTACATAGCAGCATTAGTCACAATATCCAAGAGGAAACAACTCAAGTGTTCATCAATAGATGAATGAATAAACTAAATGTGGTCTACACATACAATAATGGAATATTAGTCAGCCTTAAAAAGGAATGAAATTCTGATACCTGAACCCTGAAGGCATTATGCTAAGTGAAATAAGCCAGACACAAAAGGAGAAATACTGAGAGATTCCACCTACATAAAATATCCAGAATAGTCGAGTTCATAGAGACAAAAAGTAAATTAGAAGTTATCAGCGAACAAAGGAGCTATTGCTTAAATGGTACAGGTTTATGGGGTGATGAAAAAGTTCTGGAAATAGATGGTGGTGATGGTTACACAACATTATTAATGAACTTAATGTCACAGAATTATGCAGTTAGAAATGGTTAATATGGGGGCTGGGGATGTGGCTCAAGCGGTAGCGCGCTCGCCTGGCATGCGTGTGGCCCGGGTTCAATCCTCACCACCACATACAAACAAAGATGTTGTGTCCGCTGAAAACTAAAAAAAAATAAATATTAAAAAAAAAATTCTCTCTCTCTCTTTAAAAAAAAAAAAAATGGTTAATATGGTAACTTTTATGGTAGGTGCAGTTCACCACACACACACACACAAAAAAAAAAGTCCCACAAAAGTGCTCTCAATACAGTACTTGGCACATAAATTTTAACCAGTATTGTTAAGTAATGTTATTCTTAGTTTTAAAATGTTAATAATAAAAGTTACAGCAATATGATGTTATTTGTGCTCTCATGAAGGGGAGCAAAAGGGCCCGGAAAAACATACAACAAGGTGCCAAGTAGTTCCTTTGGGGGTGAAGGTGAGGGTCTCCAGGAGAAGGCTGAGGCAAAACTTGCAGGAGAAGGACTTAACAAACCCACTTGTGGGTCAGAGGTGGCCAGGAAGGGTGTTCTGAAAGAAGGACTGGGAGACTTCCTTAAGAAGAAACCACATGAGCTGGAGCTAGGCCTTGGCCACGGAAACCTCTCCCTTCTGGGTTACAGTTCTTCACTTCTGATCCGGAAACTTGGGTGTTGTGGTTTTGCCGTGCCTGGGGCATGCCTCTAGCTCCAGGTCAGTGCAATAGGGCTACTACCTGTATTCTCCCTAACCTGAGGTCCATCATGTGGGAAAAGGCAAGGCTCCAGGGTAAGTGGAAAGGCCAGTCAGCTGCTACTGACCCTTCCCATTTCCCAAACTGTTCAGTGGAGAACCACAGTCCAAAGCGGTCCCCCCAGCTCATCTTGTTCCCCTTCCTACTCTATCAGGCCCTTTGGCTACCCCAGCCAAGAGGGTCAGGACCCTGATGTCTGGCCTTCGCTCTTAGTATCACTCTTTAAGATACCTGGCCTCGATCTTCATTACTCTTCGCAACTCTCTCACCACAGCAAACCAACAAAGCCTAAACCCCTTCATCCCCAAACCCATTAATACCTCTGCTGGGCTGTGGCTGGGCTGGTGGCCTTCGGAGGGGGACTCCGGGGGAGGCATGGTGGGCGTATGAGGCAGGACAGGGTCCTGCTGGAGGCCAGGAGATCCGGCGGCTGCAGGTTCCTGCTGCATACAGCCCAGCGCAGTTTCGATTCTCCGTTTGGATCCTCCGTTTGGATCTTGGAGGGCGGGAGAAGAAACCCAACTCGTGGCGTCAGTCAGAAGGCGGTCTCCAGAACTGACTCCAAAAGGGAGGTACCGGCCGAGGGCCCGCCTCCGGAGAGGAAGTGAGACAGGGCTGGGGCGGGCCTAGGCGCCGAGAGGCGGGCTGTGCGTTTTGAAGACTGGAGCGGAGCTGGGAGGAGAGCAGGGGAGGCGTGGCTGAGCTCCGATAGAGAAAGCGAGGCTGAGCCTTCCGGCAGAGAGGCTTTGAGTCATTCATACATCTCACCTTGGACCCAGCTTTGTGCCCACCCTAGCTGGTACCTGGAGCCCTGGGATCCGGAGATGAACCACACACGGCCCTTGCTTCAAAGAACCCCAGATCTAGTAGAAGAACCAGCCCCCAAAAGGAGACTGTCGCGTAGTATGGGAACTGGCTGGAAAGGAGATTACTCATTTGGGATTTTAGCAAGCAGCGGGAATTCAACAAAGATGAAGGGACTGGGCGGGGCGGGCGGGGCTGGAGACGGGTGGGGAACACTAAACAACAGCTGGGCAAAAGGTATGGAGGTTTGAAACAAGAGAGCCTGTTGGCAAGGTAGTTTGGGCCACTTTCAGATTTAAGAGGGAACTCAAGAGGAGTATACTAAGGAGACTGGACCAGTTTTGTAAGTGAAGGAAGTTTGTGAAGGGTTTGGAACCCAGGAATCACCATCAGCAGTGTGTGTTAGGACAGTCTCTCTGACAACCTAGTTGGACCATCCTAGGAGAGGGGTGTTATGCTCGAATTCGGGACCCTCAAAAGACCACCAGAGACCCAAGATCGATGTAAGCAGCAAAGAGGTGTTTATTGCGAGCTCGGTCCTCCGCACACACAGCAACTGGTGACACTTTGAGGCCCCGTGCCCAGGGTTTGCAGCAGTTTTATACATTCTTTGGAGAAGGCAGGGACCCCCACATACATCATAGCATCTTTTAGCAAATCATCACACACACGGGAAAATCAAACAACAACTCTAAAACATGATTAGCACATTCACTGGCAGGAACAAGTTGGGTAGGGGTGATTGGTTAGTACAAGAGGGGGATTCGTTTGAACTGATTGGTTTAAGCCAAGAGGGGTGTTCATGCTGAACTACATGATTTCCCAACACAATAAACTACTGGGAGGGTCATCTGGCATCCCAGGTATTTCCCTGTCTCATGCTGATTGGTGGCTGCTAGTGTTACCGCTGTTGACCGGTGATGAGTCCTTGCTTCCCCAATGTTGAAGAATAACACCAAAGAAGCACGACGAGGCAAGGTCAGAGTAGAAATTAGAAGTTTATTAAAGGACAGCAGAAAAGACTTCTCCCGGAGGAAGGGGACCCAAGAGGTGGAATCCGTGGAAGTGCGGTTGTCTCCCCTTTTATAGTTTTGGTGATGGAATGTAGGTGGGAAGGCCCGAGGGGTGGGACACAGGTGGGCCAAACAAGTAATCTGGGCAGGAAGGACTTAATTATCACTTTTTGGGATGGGCTTATCACTTCTCTGGGATGGGCTATCTCCAAATCTGTTGGGGCTGTTTTGGAAGGTAACCTGCTCCCAGCCTGCCCCAACATCCTGTTGGAAGTTAACACTTTTCAGAATAAATTTGCTATTTACATTTGGGTTAATGTAAATTAGAGAGGCAAGTTCCTTTGGTGACTGGATCAAGGGCTGTGCTGTGATGCTCTGGTGACTCTGTTCTGTTAGCTTTAGTCCATCCTTTCCTTCTACTCTGCACCCTGTGTCTGCACATGAAATTGTTCTTTTGGTGCCAAAGTTCAGCCCTTCCCGCTCCACTCTGTCCATAGTGACCTGGCTACACCATCATTCAACAGTATGTACTGAGATCTGTTCTGGGACAGGCCCTGCTTGCTGAGCTGTGGGGACAGAGAGCAATTATTTTGTGATGTATGTTCTAGAGAAACCCTAAGTCTATTAAGACCTCGCTCCCTGCGTGAGTTTGGACAGAGAGTGTTGAGAAGGCTGAAAACAGCATTTCCTTTGTTCTGGAGATTTGGCTCCTGAATGTCCTCTTGTGAAGCCCAACTTCCCTCCTCCATTTCTAAGTTCAGGTAAGATCTGGGAGGAGGTGGCAACGACCCCGCGGGCTGCCAAGAAATCAGGCCACGCCCCGACGCCTGCCGCCGCAGTTCGGTCCTCCCAGCGCAGGGGTCGCCATGCTACAGCGGGCGCGGATCCGGGTCGGCCTCCTGCTCCTGTGCCCAGCCGCCGCCCTTGGCGACGCCGGGGAAGCCGGAAGCGGCGGCCGGCAGAGGTGGTGGCCGCGCAGAGGCGCGGGGGTGTGTCCCCGTCAGGAATCATGCTCGGCAGGTCTGGGTACCGGGCGCTGCCCTTGGGGGATTTTGACCGCTTCCAGCAGTCGAGCTTCGGCTTTCTGGGCTCGCAGAAGGGCTGCTTGTCCCCAGAGCGGGGCGGCGTGGGGCCGGGGTCCGGTGAGTGGTCGCCCAGCACTGCGAACCCGGGAGAGGGGAAGACTGGCCAGTACCCACAGGCCGGAACCCTCTGCCCCTAAGGAGTCGGCCGGCCTCGCACCCTCAGAGGAGGGACCGAGAAGGGGAACGACTTGCAAAGTGGAGAGGGGGCTGGGCCCGGCGCTGGTGTGTTTCTGCTGATCTGCTCTCCCTAGATGCCTGGCACTGCAGCCTCAGAGCCAGCGTAGCTTCCATCTTCCCGAAATTAACCGCATGACATTTCTCCTCGGCTTTTATCAGGACATAGGTTTCAAGTTCCGATTATGCATAGGTCATCAGCACCCTACAGGCGCCTGTGGAGAAATGGAAGAATATTCACCCCAGGGTAGAAACCCAGGGACCTGCCATCTCCTTTGTAGCTGGAGAAGATACACAGAACAAAAAGGCAGGCCTTCAGCAATCCATTGTCTGTCCTCGCCCTGTCTTGCTCCAAAGCTCTCTATGGTTCCTTTGGCCACAGGCCAGATCCCATACTTCTCAGCCTGACCTTGGAGGTTTGGTGCCTCCCTGACCCTTCTGTACTGACAGCTGCTCCTGTCCAAGGATTTCTTTCCTGCAGAGGTCACAGTGGGTCAGAGTGGGTCAGGCAGGAAGTAGAAACTTGGTGTCCTGGGGCTTGGGAAACCCAGCAGACATGAGCTTCATGAAAGATGGAACCAAGGTTCCTTTCTGCTTCCTGTCCAGGATTGGAAGAAGAGGAACAGAGAATAAGCTCATCCCAGATTCTAGGGCTTTCTCTGTCATCCTGGACACCTGGTTCTCTCTTTAGTTTGGATGTGCCTTATCTTCCTACCTGCCCCCTCCACACCCCAACCACCACCACCACCATCAAACTGCTTGAATTGAAATATGCATTTTTGATGGTTCTTAGGGCATTAAAATGGAGTGAAGAGTAGAAAAGAAAATTTTATCCCCCATCTCAGGCTCCTATTAATGAGAAATTAGTGCTGTATCCCTATCCCTATAGGCTAAGGCATTGTTTCCATAAGAATCCCTTGAAAGCGGTCTTCTGGGGCATTTGGTAGAGGAGGAATGTGTTATGCCAACAGCATTCAGCTCAAGCCAGCACACATTTAAAGATGCCCAGGTACTCCTGGCTCCATGAGAGGCATGAGTAGGCAGTATAAATTAGACAAGGGATTGATTCCTGCTCAGTATAGTAAGGACAGCATTGGATTCTCAGGTTCAGAGACTTGCCTAGCAAAGAATACTGTGAGGGTTGTACTTGGGATAGATTAGTTTTGATATATGGGAGGAGGGAATGAGCATATGTCCAAAGATATGATTGAGAACTGTGAGAAAGGTAAAGTGGGCAAAGGGTACACCTGACCAAACTCCTTGTACACAGCTGTCCTGCCAGGCCATCTGGTGTTCCTTGATTGCCTGTTCTCTCTTGCCCCCAGATATACCCCAAAGCTGGCCCTCCTGCCTCTGCCATGGCCTCATCAGTTTCTTGGGGTTCTTGCTGCTGATGATCACTTTCCCCATTTCTGGCTGGTTTGCCCTGAAGGTAAGACTGGCTGGGTCAGTCCTAGAGTGGTTGGTTGGGTCATATTGAAGTTTTGGGGCATTGATGAATGAATTCTCCATATTCTGTTATCACAACTCTATGAAAGGGGCAAGGCAAGAATTTTCTTTCCATCTTTAATATGAGAAAACTGAGGCCCAGACTTGTCATCATGGGAATCAGTAAGGAGTAGAACCATTATGAAGTCTTCCCAAATTTCTGAGTCCTGGGATCTGGACAGATATCTTGGGCAGATCATCCTTCCTTTGGGCTAGGTCAAATTAGAAATAAAACACCCAACCTGGCCCAGCAGGCAATGAGGAAGCCAGGCCTCATTTTCAACAAGTGGTGGTATAGATGGAAAAAGGATAAGTAATAGATCTGTACCTGCAAGCTGTGGTGAAGGTGGAAGCCCTGTCAGGCCCTCCTCTTTGTGTGGCCCAAGACAATAGTCACCTTTTCTAGAAAGACTCTAGGTTTGTGTGATCTGAAAGGGAGTTCTTTGATGATCCTAGATCCTAGTTCTGAAATGCCACTGAAATAAATACTGTGTGGCCTTGGACAAATTACTGTGTATTTCTGGGTCTTCAATTCTCAATTTCTTCAACATCTTTAGGATTCTTTGCCAACCTGAAGTTGGCAAAGCCTTTTGTTTGCTGTTACAACAGCTCAGCCTTTCCCCCAGCTAATCCAAGGGCAGACAGTTTCCTGATATGAGTCATGTCTAGCTTTAGACAACAAAGGTAAAGTTTCCCTAAAAAGTTAGGGGCTGGTAGCGTGTTTGCCTGGCATGCGGGAGGCACTAAGTTCAATCCTCAGCACCACATAAAAATAAATAAAGATATTGTGTCTATATACAACTAAAAACTACTTTTAAAAAAATCAAGTTAGTACAGTGTGGTGATTAAGACATATGACCTTTGGAGTCATTCAGAACTGCATTCAAATAGTGCCTATTTCACTCAGGTGCTATGTGATTTCTGAGTACCTCTCTGAGCCTGACCTCTCTGAGCCTTGGTTTTCTTATCTAAAAACAGTTAAGGATACTTGATTGTGACCGAGGAAAGGGGAGAGGGGAGAGGAGGGATCTGGGAAAATGTCACTGGCCAGCTTAGGCAGACCACTTCCAACTCTTTTTTTTTTTAATATATTTTTTAGTTGTAGGTGAACACAGTACCTTTATTTTATTTTTATGTGGTGCTGAGGATCGAACCCAGTGCCTCACCCATGCTAGGCAAGCACTCTACCACTGAGCCACAATGTCAGCCCTCACTTCTAACTCTTTTCCTTGCCATTGTGGATAGATTGTGCCCACCTATGAGCGGATGATTGTGTTTCGACTGGGCCGGATCCGCACCCCCCAGGGACCTGGCATGGTTCTGCTCCTGCCCTTCATTGACTCCTTTCAGAGAGTGGATCTGAGGACACGAGCCTTCAATGTCCCTCCTTGCAAGGTAAGAGACTTCCCAGCTGCTCTGGATAGACAGAGTAGGGCCTTGTGGAGAGTATTCTATGGGTGCTAGGGCATTGGCCTGAAAGTAGCCTTCTGGGAGAGTGGGAGAAGAGAACAGAAAGTCAAAGTAAAAGCTAGGAGGGCATCCTCACTCTTTACACCTGATCCCATGTACTTGGGGACACCATTTTGCCTTTAAGGAGTTATCTGCCAGGTGGGTGGGTCAAATTGGGTGGTCCCAGTGGGCATGACCTCCTTGTAGCCCCAGCCTCCTAAGTGTCCTTTCTCTCTCATGGCCACTCCCAACAGTTGGCCTCTAAGGATGGGGCTGTGCTGTCTGTGGGGGCTGATGTCCAGTTCCGTATCTGGGACCCAGTGCTGTCGGTGATGACTGTAAAGGACCTAAATACAGCCACGCGCATGACAGCCCAGAATGCCATGACCAAGGCTCTGCTCAGAAGGCCACTGCGGGAGATCCAGATGGAGAAGCTCAAGATCAGCGATCAGCTCCTGGTAGGCGGCTCCTCACAAGGTAGAGCTCAGAGCTGGCACCTGGTCACTTTGAGCAAACACCAGTTTGTTCTAACTTTAGTTTACCTTTTGTGCCAAGAGTGTAATCACCTGTCTTTCATTGCTCTGACATCAACATGAGGCCTCAGGGCCCTCTGCAATTCCTGTTGGAGTCAGGGCCCAACTCTCAGGGTGGGTGGTGGGTGATAGGAGGGGGACCCTTCCAGCCCAACCCCCTGATGAGAGTTCTGTGCTCATAAGAGAGCATATGCATTTTTGTGGGCTGATTTTTCTCACTTGGAACAGAACAAAGAAACATGGAGACATTTGATCTTTTTCTTGGATTTTCTCCATGTATATGAAAATGATCTACATGGAATTCACCTTAAATTCTTTGTTCTAAAAGATAGGATAAACATAAGTGCAGGAGCAGTGGCATGTCTCTCACAGCCACACTCAACTTGTGCTTCCTCCCTTTTGCTTGTCCTCATGGAGGAAGATGAGAGAACTTTTCCCTCTTTCCCCTCCACTCTGATCTAAACCCAGGGGTATGGGATTAGAGGACAGAGAGGGAGTGGGATGAATGCCAGTTCTGGAGATCCCCAGCTCCTTCCATCAATGAGGTCAGCAAGCAGCCAGCTAGGTAAAGTTCCTCAGAAGGTTACTCCTGATCGTAGCCCTCACATACTCTGTCTGTCGTGGTTCACAGAGCCCAGTGCTTGTCCCAGAGTATCTCATCTTCACATTTTTGCAGCAAGAGGGCCAGTATTACTGGAGGGTGGAAACCCAGACTCAGAAATGATTCAACTTGCCTTTAAGAGCCACAACTGGCTGGGCATGATGGCACACACCTGTAACCCCAGCAGCCAAGGAGGCTGAGGAAGGAGAATGGCAAGTTTGAGGCCAGCCTGGGCAACTTAGTAAGACTCTGTCTCAAAAAATAAAAAGGACTGGGATGTAGCTCAGTAGAAGAGCACCCCTGAGGTCAATTCCCATTACTTCCCCACTTGCCTACACACAAAGAGCTGGACCAGAGCCAGAGCCCTTGATCCCCCATCCTCAACAGAGTGTTTGATCTAATACAATTCAGACAATAAGTTGATAACATATTTTTATTCATAAAACCTCACACCCTCAGGAGGCTGAGGCAGAAGGATTGTGAGTTCAAAGCCAGCCTCAGCAAAAGCAAGGCGCTAAGACCCTGTCTCTAAATAAAATACAAAATAGGGCTGGGGTTATGGCTTGGTGATCGAGTGCCCCTGAGTTCAATTTCCAGTAGCAAAAAAAAATCAAACCCATATTCCATTATATTTATCTTTAGGAAAAGAAAAGTGGATCTCCACCCTGTTAAAAATTGCCCTGGTGTGAAAGGGGCAGTCCATCCTGAGATGTGAGAGTTACTCAGGGCCATTGCCCATACTCAGTGGGCACCTGGCAAAGCAAGGGCAGCACCTGAGGTTGAAGCAGAATCTCCCCAGCCCTGGTTCAGGCAGGGATTTTCAACCTCATTTCTTTTTTGCCCACTTTTCCTCTGAAAGGATTGCAGACTGCCCCTCACTTGCTGGCTCCTCCTCAGTGGCTCACCCGCTAGTGTTCTCAGGTGGTTCCACCTCTCTGCTGCCCTCTTGCAGCCTGGCCACCCCATCACTCTGCAGCAGATCCTGCCTCTACATGCAAGAAAAAAAGAAAAACAAACTCTCAGACAGGAATCTTTTGGCCTCCAACTTCAACCTCCACACCCTTCTGCATGCTTTTCCTTACTCATTTCCTGCCTGCATGCCCTTCTTGAGGCTCATCTCTTCATAGGACAGTGCTCTGGGCCCTACCTTCTCCAGGACTCCCCCTCTCTCTCCTTCCCTCTCTCCCTCCACTCAGGTTCACTGTCTCTTTATTCTTTCTTCCCTCTTTAATGCACAGAAACATTCTCCTTTTGCCTGCTTCACCTCTAGCTCTTACCTCTCTCCCCTTCCTTTCTGGAAGACTCCCATTTCTCTCATCCCATCCTTAGGCTTCCCCCAAGCTCCTAAGATAGCTGTGGTGACATAGTGACCTCCCTTTTCCCAGCCCAGCAGACACTTCTCAGCCTTCCCTTCCTTCACCTGATGGCAGTGTTTGTGTGTGTGAGACTCCTCCTCTTCTGCTCCCCTTGACCTTGCTAGTTCTCCTGACTTTCATTGTCCAGGTTCCTGCACTGTCCCCTTCTCATCTGTCAGTCACTCAGGACTTGTTTCCTCTGGGCACTTATTGTTCACGGCACACAGTCCAGTCTGACTCTCCTGCACCTTGCTCCCATTTATCCAGCTTCCTGTGGGACCCTTGCTCTCCCACAGACATCCAAAACTTTCAGAATTAAAAAACAAACAAAAGAGCACTTATCACACACACCTCTCCACATCCTGTTTGTGTGAGTCTCTAAGTGAATGCCATATTCATGAGCCCAGGAAAACCACACCAGAAGCCTGTTTCCCCCTCCCCTGCCCTCTATGCCGTGGCACATCCATAAGCCAAATGGCCCTGTGCCTGCTGCAGCTTGGCAGTTGGCAGAGTTGTGCTCCCTCAGTGAGTCTCTGCTTCACTTCACCCTCCTTCCCTCCACCAAACCTGTCTGCTTTCTTCCTGCAATTTGAAACAGTGCCGTTTGGTCCCAAGCCTCCATCATCAGCCCATCCAATTCAGTGTCCACACAGCAGCCAGGAGGGTGTTTCCAAAAAGTAAGTCTGTTCTGTCACCTCCCTGAATGAACTCCTCTCTGATGTCCTTGTTGCCTCAGAAGAAATCCAAGTGAGTAGGAGGAGGCTGCCTCTGAGACTTCAGCTGTCTCTGGTCCCCCAGCCCACACTTTAGGTTCT
The DNA here is from genome assembly GCF_045843805.1 of Urocitellus parryii. Taxonomy (NCBI): domain Eukaryota; kingdom Metazoa; phylum Chordata; class Mammalia; order Rodentia; family Sciuridae; genus Urocitellus; species Urocitellus parryii. Next base: position 117,255,277 of record NC_135536.1, on the reverse strand, counting down.
GACTAATTGGAACTCTGGCTGCTTGAAGTGCCCAGACTTCCAGGTTCTCCTCTTTGGGCTTTGCGCATGCTGTTCTTATTGCCTGGAAGGTCCTCCACCTGGAGAGTCCCCCACTGCCAGTGTCACTCTCCCTGCTGCCAGCCCTCCCTCCTCCTTGTTTGAGCACATGCACAGCTGGACTGTCAGCATCCCCGGCCTGTGCTCCCTAAGGACAGGTATGGGACCTCCAGGTCCACATGTGGTCATAGTGGCCCACCCAAAGAAGGTGCTCAGGAAAGGTCTATTGCATGAATTCCATGTCTTCCCTACTGTCCTTCAGCTGGAGATCAACGATGTGACCAGGGCCTGGGGGCTAGAGGTGGACCGCGTAGAGCTGGCAGTGGAGGCCGTGCTACAGCAGCCCCAGGACAGCCCAGCCGGGTCCAGCCTGGACAGCACCCTCCAGCAGCTGGCCCTCCACTTGCTGGGAGGGGGCATGAACTCAGTGGCAGGAGGTACTCCATCTGCTGGGCCAGGTGAGGAACCTGGGGAGCAGGAGGGAGGTGCTGTTCAGTTTGGCATGGAGCTGACTTCGCTACTTGCTCCAAGCACAGTGCACGCTCTGCCTGTCTTTTGACTCATGCTGATTCTAGGGTCAACCCAAGCTAGGGCAGTGAGAAGAGTCCAGGTTGTGTGAGTGTGGAGAGGCCTGTGGCAGCCACCGTGAGAGGAGATAGCAGTAGCTGGAAAGAGGGCTTCACATCTGATCTCAGCTGGAACAGCTAAGAAACAGGATTTGGGTGTTTAGGGTAGAAACCTGGGGGCAGCCTCCTGGCAAGGAAGCAAGTTGATCAGAAGCCAAAAGAGGCAGAGGCCACCTGTCCCTGGGAACACACTGATCTACCTCTCTGCCTCCCTCCCCAGCACTTTTGGCCACCCCAGCAGATACCCTGGAGATGGTGAGCGAAGTGGAGCCACCTGCATCTCAGGGCCTGAAGCAGCCTGTGGCTGAGGGGCTGCTGACTGCTCTGGAGCCTTTCCTGTCTGAAGTGCTGGTCAGCCAGGTTGGGGCCTGCTACCAGTTCAATGTCATCCTTCCCAGTGGCACCCAGAGCATCTACTTCCTGGATCTCACCACAGGTGCAGCTGCCCTCCCCGCATCCCCCTCATACCCAGTTGCTTATACACCTGATCCCATGGCTGTTTTTTAGGCCGCTCCCACACACCCTGTAGGAGCAAGGCTTCCTACTCCTGCCACCAGTTTGGGATGAACCCATGGCAGTCAGGGGCTCTGACACCATTTCTAGACAATAATTTTCTGGGCCTTGCTCTCTCTGCTGTGGGAGGACAATTGAGACAGCCAGGCTGCTGATACCAAGTAAGTCTGTTCTGTCACCTCCCTGAGTGAACTCCTCATGTGACAGGAAGCCTGCCACATGCCAGGCTCTGTGCTGAGCACTTTTGTGCATTATGTCACCTACTTCTCACCATCAGCTTTGATTTAGGGCTCATCGTCCCCTTCACAGATTTGCACACTGAGGCACCAAGTGGCCTATAGGATTAGAATCCAGGGTATTAGAACCCAAACTGTTTGTGTGCACATGTGCTGGGGATGGAGCCCAGGGCCTTGTGCATGCTAACCAGGTGCTCTTACCACTGAACTATGATCCAGCCCTAGAACCTAAACTCCTAACCAGTATTCTTTGCTCCTTCCAATGGGACATGCTAACTTCTTCTTCCCTCCATAGCTGTCTTCCCACATCCCTACTAATGCTCAGTTTTCTTTCCACCTACAGGGCGAGGCAGGGTGGGACATGGGGTTCCTGAAGGTGTCCCCGACGTGGTGGTGGAGATGGCTGAGGCAGACCTGCGGGCTCTGTTGTGCAGGGAGCTGCGGCCCCTGGGGGCCTACATGAGTGGGCGACTGAAGGTGAAGGGCGACCTGGCAGTGGCCATGAAGCTGGAGGCAGTCCTAAGGGCCCTGAAGTAGCATCCCTGGCTGACCATCCATTGCCCAGCCTCAAGTCTGGCACTAAGCTAGGGGGCTTCTTGAAGGAGGAGGTGTTGATCTGCACTGTAGAAAGTCGAGGCCCTGAAGAGTTTCAGGGCCAACCAGGAGCCCATGGATGGAGGCTGGGGGCCAGCAGCAGCTGGGAGTTCCTGCCTGCAGTGGTTATCTGACAGGCCTTTGCCCCCACCAAGTGCCCAGCCCTGAGCTGGCTACACAGAGTAAGGACAGGAGAGCCAGGACTGCCCTGTCCAGCCGACTACCTGACAGGAGAGGCAGGACACACAGAACCAGCCTGATGGCAGCTGGTGTGGTACCTGTGTGAAGGATCAAAGTGCATGGCTCAGGCTACAAGCTGAGGGGATCTAAGAGGGAGGGGGAGGGGGAGGGAAGGCAACTCCCTGTAAGAGGCCCCTGCAACAGGACTGGGCTGGGCCCACCTTCCTGATTGCAGTCTAGGCCTAGTGGGGGAGGGCATGGGACTGCAGGGCCTGCAGCTTCAATGGCCTCACTCCTGAAGACACCTTGATTCATCTGCCAGCTCCATCCTGCATGCCTGATGAGCTGGGCCAGGGCAGCATGCAGGAGAGCCCTGCTGTTCCTGTATGTCTTACTAGAGGTTTAAAAGACTCTGACAAATAAATGTGGTGTTTCCAATGTGGATCAGAGAAGAAGTGAAGTGCGGCTATGGGGGTATAGGGTGGGCTAGGAGGGCTGCAAGGTGATGGCCCTCTGCTACCAGCCCAGGAAGGACCTAGGCCCTGGAGGCCGACCTAGAGCGTCTGGATATACCTGTAGTTCTTCCTCCTGAGTCTCAAAGCCCCAATATGCGGGGCCCAGGGCTTCTTTCTGTTCTTTATATTTGGGGATACAGGTTGATCAGCAAAGAGAGGCATGGTTCTACAAACATTAACTTGATACAGGACAAGGTGAGGGGCTCATCACATTCAAGAGGGGAGTTGGGGCACTGCCAACTGCTGCCCAACTTCTCTGCTGAAGAGAAGGAAACAGACAACCAGTCCTGGCCCTGGCCCAGCCACCTTTCTGCTCCAGTGCTCCAGCTCACAGAGAAGGGGCCTCTGACTCTCCAGTGCTAAGAAATGAATCTCGCTTCCTGGACAGACTTGTAGGGGGGAAACCAAAACCAAACTGCAAAAACCAGAGCTGCCTCCTTGAGGAACAGCCTTCAGCTTGTCCTTTGGCACCAGGCCTTTCCTTTGGGGCCCTTTTCTTTGGCACCAGGGCCCATCCAGTTTGCCCCTCTCCCTGCTGGTGCCAGACACTTCCTTGGCGGGCCTTCTGCCTGGCCTGGGGTGCCTTCTTCAAGTCCAGCTTGTCCCTTACAGCTGCAGTCATGGAACTTGGGTCTCAGCTGCGGGGCCCTCCTCAGCCCCAGTCTGCTGCTCCTGGCTGCCCCTCTCTGCTCACCTAGAGGCCTCTCGTGGGCCTGTCCAAGGCTCTCCTTCTAGGACTCGGTTCCAAAGTCCCCACTGGCCACACTGCTGCCCCTGAAGCCCAGTAGGGCTGCTCCTCTGCCTCTGCCTGTCTCCCCTCTTTCAACTGTTACTGCCTATTCCCCACTGTCTGTGCTGCTGTACCTTTCTGCTGGGACGTGAGCTCCAACTAAGCACAATTCACCCGCAGATGTCTCCATGGCTGCTACACAAGTAATGGCAAGTGCCCTGGGAGTACCAGGCATCTTCACCATGGAAACTGGCACTATCTCTTGGCAGGGACCAGGGGGAGCAGTGAGGAAAATGAGATCATGACTTGAGAGAAACTGAAACTCCTCAGGTTTTCTCCATGGGTGTGGGAAGATCAACAAATTTTAGGGGAAACTGAAACTTTTCTAGATGTCTAGGTGGAGAGCAAGGCCTGCCACCACCTGCCACGGCTCCACCCTGTGAAAGGAGGCAAGGCCAGCACTATAGAAGCAGGAGCCTGAGGTTCAAAGGCCCCTGGGCTAGGAGGACCAAGCACACCTTGCAATCCACAGGTGAGGGAGGGCCAAGGCCACCTAAATGGCTTCCCTGAGGAGGCCAGGCCTGAGACTGCTGCCATGTGGACCTTGAGAAGAGATGGGGAATTCACCCTGCAGAGGGGAAGTCCCTGGCAGAGCACAGATGGAAAAAGCAGGCTGGCACTTCTGGGGAACTGAAACCAAAAGTAAGAGAGGTTGTGTGCAGGGACTTTGTAGGGGAAGCATAGAAACAGTAATTACCCTGTTTATGTGCTGAATATGTCCCTATACTGGACTAGGCACTTGATACATTTTCCTTCAAATAACTTGGATGATGATCCAATATTCTAGTTAATGTACCAACATATAATATGCTATTTTATTTCCATTTTTAGCACCACTGGGGATTGACCCCAGGGGCACTTTACCACTGAGCTGCATCCCCAGCCCTTTTTATTTTTAGAGTTAGGCTCTTGCCCTGGTTGACCTTGAACTTTCAGCCCTCCTACTTTAGCCTACCCAGTACCTGGGATAAACAGGCCTGGCTTTGATGTTTATTTTATTTTATAAATTAAAAAGAAAAAAAGGTTTTAGTTGTAGATGGACCCAATATCTTTATTTACTTATTTTTTACATGGTACTGAGGATTGAAGCCAATGCCTCACACGTGCCAGGCAAGTGCTCTACCTCTGAGCTACAACCCCAGTCTTTGTTGTTAATTTTAAATAAGTATTTTCATTTTGAATAGGTAACACATTCACATGATTCAAAAATTAAAAGAATTGTCCCTCTGGGGCTGGGGATGTGGCTCAAGCAGTACCGCGCTCGCCTGGCATGCATGCGGCCCGGGTTCAATCCTCAGCACCACATACAAACAAAGATGTGTCTGCCGAAAACTAAAAAATAAATATTAAAATTCTTTCTCTCATCCCTCTCTCTCTCTCTCTTAAAAAAAAAAATTGTCCCTCGCACACAACTCATCTATACTCTTCCCCACACCTTTTTCATATGGATTTCCCCTGCTATTAGTTTCTTGGTGGTTCTTTCAGGGTTTTTTATTATTATTATTATTTTGTTTTGTTTTAACCAGGAATTGAACCCAACGGTGCTCAACCACTAAGCCACATCCTCAGTCCTTTTCATATTTTTTAAATTTTGAGACAGGTCTGGCTGTATGACCTAGAGCCTTGCTAAGTTTCTGAGGCTGGCTTTGAATTTGTGATCCCCCTGCCTCAGCCTCCTGAGCTGCTGGAATTATAGGCGTGCACCATTACACCCAGCTTATTTTTTATTCTGAGGATTTTGCTAAATTGTTTTCGGCCATTCTCCTGCCTCAGCCTTGGGAATAACTGGGATTACAGGAGTGTGCACCTGAGCCTGGTTTGGTTGGTTGGTTGGTTGGTTTTTGGTACTAGGGATTGAACTCAAGAGGTACTTAACCACTGAGACACATCCCCAGCCCTTTTTTTGGTATTTTATTTAGAGATAAGGTCTTACTACATTATTTAGGGCCTCACTAAATTGCTGAGGCTGCCTTTAAACTTTTGATCCTCCTGCTTCAGCTTCCAGAATGACTGGGATTACATGCTGGGTCACTGCAGTTTGTTTTTAGAATACATACAGTACCTAAGAAAATCCAAACAGACATCCCTCTGGGCTTTTGTTGATGCTGTTTTTACACAAATGGCAGCATACCAAACACAATGCTTGTTTGTACATCTAACATTACCCTTGAAAATCTTTTCATATTAGCACACACAGACTTTCTTGATTCTTTTTTGTAGTTACACAGGTTTCCACCGTGTGGATGTGTCATTTATTTAACCTGTCCTGTATCTGGGGACAATTGGCTCATTCTTGCTTTGTGTTACTTTGAACATTGTTGCAATCCCTAACCTTTAACAGGTAGTTTCACCTATGGTTGAGTTTATCTGTAGGATGAAATCCTAGAAATGAAACTGCTGGGTCAAAGTATTTGTAGTTTAATAAATATTACCAAAATCCCCTCGTTAGGAATTATACCCATCATAAGTGATTGAGAGTATTTTTTTTCTCATAACCATGTCAACACTCTGTTAGTAAACTTTTGGGATTTTTTCGTGGGGGAGGGGGGCAGTCTGGTAAGTGAATAAATGGAGTCTTGGTTTAGTTTTTTGTTTATTGTTCAATTATTTGTTACATTTTAACAGTTGGGGGCTGGCAGAGCCTGAGGCAGGAGGATCCCAAGTTTGAGGCTAGCTCTTGAACTTACTAAGTCCCTGTTGCAAAATAAAAAGGGATAGGGATATAGCTGCTCAGTAGCTTCTGGGTTCAATCCTCAGTGCCAAAAAAAAAAAAAAAAAAAAAGTTGGCTTTCCAGTCCCAGAAAAATGTAGCATATATTTACTATTTTTAAAGAAGGTAAAATTTACATGTAATAAAATGTGTCATTTGATGTATTTTGACAAATGTGAACACCTGGGTAACTGCCATGCACTACAGAAAGACAGAACATTCCCATCCACTAAAGTTCCCCCTTGTCCCTGAGGGCCTGGATAGTCTCAGCCCCAGGTGATCACTGATCTGCTTTCTGTAACTATTGATTACCTTTTTCCTTTCTAGAATGTCATAAATGAAACCATATAGTATGTACTCTTTGTGTCTAGCTTCTTTCTGCCACTGTAATGGTTTTGAGAATCATACATGTTACCATGTGTGTTTGTAGTTGGGTCTTTGTTATTGTTAAGCAATATCCCCTTGTATGGATAGAAGCACATTCATTCTTCATCATCATTCACCTACTGATAGATATTTGAGTACTTTTCAGTTGGGTTTCTTTTCTCTTTTTTGTAGCACAAACCCAGGGCCTCTTACATGCTGGACAAGCACTCTTACCACTAAACTATATCCCCAGTCTTGAAAAAAGTGGCTTTTGATATAAGTTGTGAATTTTTTAAATCAATTTTTGGTTTGTATTTTGACTTTGCTTATGGTATATTTCCATGAAATTAAATGGCTAATTTAAATTTAAATTAAAATGGCTCTCGATTAAGACATAAGAAAAAGACCCACCTGAAGATATAGCTCAGTGGTAGAACACTTGCCCAGCAATCTGAAAGCCCTGCAAAAAAAAAAAAAAAAAAAAAGGAAGGAAGAAAAGTCATTCTATTGGGGGAGTGAGTGGGGGTAACCCGGGATTGAACTCAGGGGCACTCAATCACTGAGCCACATCCCCAGCCCTATTTTGTATTTTATTTAAAGACATGGTCTCACTGAGATGCTTAGTGTCTTGATGAGGCTGGCTTTATGATCCTCCTGCATCAGCCTCCCTAACCTCTGGGACTATAGGCATGTGCCACTGCACCCTGCAGCAATTCCATTTTGAGACCATTAAAGAATTATGTGTACTTTCTTTTTTTAAAAAAATTATTTATTTTTAGGTGTAGATGGACACAACACAATGTCTTTATTTTTTTGATGTGGTGCTGAGGATCGAACCTGGGTCCCGCCCGTGCTAGGCAAGCACTCGACCACAGAGCCACAATCCCAGCCCAAATTATGTGTATTTTCATTCTTTCTCTTTTTTGACCCATTTAGAACTTAAATGAACACAAAGTATAAAATTTGGGTCTACATTTTTTTTTTTTTTTTTTTTTGGTACTGGGGATTGAACTCGGGGCACTTAACCACTGAGTCACATCCCTAGTCCTTTTTTGTATTTTACTAAGCGACAGGGTTTTGCTGAGTTGCTTAGAACCTTGCTAAGTTGTTGAGGCTGGCTTTGAACTTTTGATCCTCCTGCATCAGCTTCCCAGGCTGCTGGGATTACAGGTGTGTGCCACCAAAACCTGCTGGACATACATTTTCTTTTTTTAGCACCATGTATTTCTGTTTATGGGACTACTAAGGCTAGGGTTTCTGTCTGTTCCATTAGGCTAATGTTTATCCATGTTCTCTTTTTTTTTATTTTTAAACTTTTTTTTAGTTGTAGTTGGACACAATACCATTATTTATATGTGGTGCTGAGGATCGAACCCAGGGCCCCGCATGTGCTAGGGGAGTGCTCTACCACTGAGCCACAACCCCAGCCCTGTTTATCCATGTTTTAGGACTACTTTTTGTAGGATTAATTATTTTTAATGCTTTTAAGTTCTTCCTGCCTTTTAAATGAAATTCAGAACTGCTCAGGCTAGATTTTTTTTTATTGTAGATAGATGCAACATCTTTATTTTTAGTTATTTATTTTTATGTGGTGCTAAGGATCGAACCCAGTGCCTTACCAGGCAAGCACTTTACCACTGAGCCACAACCCCAGTGCCCTAGCCTAGTTAAAAAAAAAAAAAAAGTTGACATGTTTATTGGGATCACATGAAATTGTAGAATAACTCAGAAAATTGCAATCTTTCTGACATTAAGTTTTCCTATTCATGAACATGATGTGGTTTTATTTCTTCTTTTGTGTCCTTTGGAAATTTTAAAATGCTGTTTTTATTGGTTTTGAACATTGCTTATTAAGTTTATTCCTAGATACTTTATCTTTTCTGATGCAGCTATCTATTAGGTCTTTTCTTCCAGTGTATTATCTGATCAAAATGCAATTGACTACTCCAAAGTAATTTTGTATCTTAGTAACTTAACTATTTTTAAAATATTTATTAGCTGTAGATGAACACACAGTATCTTTATTTATTTTTATTGAACCCAGTGCCTCACACATGGAAGGCAAGCACTTTACCACTGAGCTAGAGCCCCAGCCCCATAACTTACAATTTTAAAATTTTACTTCTAGTATTTCAACTTTGGTGTGTAGTCATAGTACCTATAAATGGCGGAAACTTTACCTGTTCTTTCTGATTTTTTTGTTTTTGTTTTTCTCTTTGTGGTGCTGGGGCTTGAACCCAGGGCCATGTATATGTGAGGGAAGCACTCTACCAACTAAGCTATATCCCCGGCCCTTCTTTTTGATCTTTAAAATGCCTCGTCTTTTCTCATGACATTGGCAAGTGTGGAGGGAGGCATTGTCAGGTGGATGGAGTGTGGGGTATTGCTGAGTGAGAGGAAAGAGCCAGCCCCTTGGGAGAGGAGCCGGAGGAAAGAAAAGAGAAGACAGTGACTTTCTAGAGGAAGAGAAGGAACTGGGTTCTGAGCCCTGGGGAAGGGACAAAGGAGTGACACCCTGTCTTGGAGAAAGAAGAGAGGAAATATGGGGGTGGGTAATATCTGAGTGCAGATGGAAAATCTTTGTAGTTCAGTCGTATTCCCCAGGCTCTGGGATGTTTATTAATCGAAACAGTTTCAAGGGGACAAAATGCTAATGGCAAAATCTTAGTTGTTGGTTGCTGACAGGGCCCAACCTGGGTCAGCCCCTCTGTAGATCCTCCCAGCCAAAATCCACGAAGTGAGAGGGATGAGGGGACTGAGGAAATTTATTTATTGGAGACTGGAGGCTGGGAGGAGCCAATGTCTGGCTCTTTCTGGGTGGCTCTTGATTCTTATCCTGTGCCAAGAGAAGCCCAGCCAGGACAGCAAATCTTTCAGTAATGATCAAAGGCCAACATCATCAAGACTGGTGAGGAGGCAGTTGGTGTTAATTGAGGCCATGAGGCTGGGGTGGGTGATAGTCTGGGAGAACGTGAGGGAACAGAACAGGAAAGGAGCAGAAGAGTATCAGTCTACTAGTTCACGTCACAGATCAGAAGACGGAGGCCCAGCAAGCCCAGAGACACTCTTCCCAGAGGGATTTGTAGCTGGTTCCTGAGCTGTCTTATGGCCCCTGGGAAGGGCCATGGGGAGGCGGGATTGGCTTAGAATAAAAAGGGTCTCAAGATCCTGGGGCTTCCAATTTCTCTGCCAAGTCTGACTCCACCCTATGGGGCTGGGTGGGACCCTACTCATGCAGCCCCAAATCCTACCCCACCCAGGAAAGAGGTGGGTGGAAGAGAGGAGAGAGGGAGGTTGAAGATGACACTCTTCCAAGCCCTGAGGGCTTGCCCACCAGTGCCTGATGCCTCTGCAGGGAGGTGGGACTCCAGCTGCTTTTGTTGGATTTCCATCTGCAATTTAATGGGCACTATCAACTGGTTTTTAAAATTAGCTTGCTGATTATGATGAAGAAGTCTTGGAAATTTGCAAAAGACAGGAGGAGGGAGGGACAGAAAGAAGGAAGGAGAGAGGGAAAAAAAGGGAGAAAGGAGAGAGAGAGTAAGTGGGGGAGTAAATGAGAAAAGACAAAATGACAGGGAGCCAGGGCAGAGCCAGGGAGTAGGAGACGGAAGAGAGGCAGAGACAGTGAGAGCAGAGAGACACAGAGCAAGAGAAAAGCAGAACCTCAGGAGAAAGTTGTAATAGAGATGGAGCTGGAGAGCAAGGCTGGGCTGGTGAGTGGGGAAAGATGGCAAGGTGCTCTTGAGTTGTTTGGGGGCCATAGGACTCTGGTCCCATTCATATTCCTTCCCAACTTTGGCCTTATAGCTTAGGATGAGAGAAACCTGCCCCAAAGGAAGCCTGAGGCTCCCGGCTGGCTTCTGGACCCTATGGACATTCAAACTGTGAGGCCTGCCATAGCAGTAAAACAAACCTTGAAAGTCACCCTGGAGCAGCCAGAGCCACCCCTGAAAAGAAGAAGCCTGGGGAGGGGCACCCAAAGGTCTCCCAGAGCAGCCTTAAGCTCCCGGGTCTGTCTCCTGTTAGAACCCACCAAGGCCCAGCCTGAAGTTGTGGCGCCATCTTGTGGTAGTGTGGTGCATAGCCGGTTTCCTTTCTAGATGTAGCTTTCAAGGGTCAGGAAGGGTCCTGAGGGCCAGTGGAGTGAAAAGGAAAAGGGGAGCTAAGGAATGTTCACCTTGCCTGACCACACAAACACAAACATCCCTGTTGTACCTGGGCCCAGGAAGGCTTGAGGGGGAGAATAGGGAAGGAAGTTGGGGTTTTGACTAGGAGAAATTGGGGGTCAGTGAACTAGCATGACCTGGAAACTGCAGATCCTTCCTTAATCATTACAATGAAGCTAATTACATCAAAGAGCACTTTAAGACTTTCCTAGGATGAGGTGCTATTACTTTTGGAAGTTCCTTCCCACAGCTTCTCAAACATTAAAATGCACAGCATATCTATATTAAATATAACTCAGTTTTATAAAATAATACAAAGTGATTTTGTAAGTTTTCCTTGGGAATTATTTGACCGAGTGTAATTCACTTACAGTACAATTATCCATCATTTCTCAGCCCTCTATGACCACTTGTTTGCATTCTTTTTTTAAATATTTATTTCTTAGTTTTAGATGGATGCAATATCTTCATTTTACATTTATGTGGTGCTAAGGATCAAACCCAGTGCCTTGTGCATACTAGGCAAGCACTCTACCACTGAGCCACAACCCCAGCCCTGCATTCTTAAAAAAAAAAATATATATATATATATATATATATATATATATATATATGTGTGTGTGTGTGTGTGTGTGTGTGTGTGTGTGTGTATGTTGTTGATGGACCTTTATTTTATTTATATGTGGTGCTGAGGATTGAACCCAGTGCCTCATGTGCCAGGCAAGTGCTCTACCACTGAGTCACAACCACAGCCCCCCTTATTGGCATTCTTGATGTGCTGACAAGAGTTAAAAACTACCTAATCTACAAATTCTTTTCAAGTATGATGAAATTGTTATGAACACTACACTTAATAATTAAAGAAGGTGACATAGAATTAATGACATACATTAGCAATAGATAATTTATAGACGTTTTATACTTTATATAAATTCAATTAAACTTTTATTAATTTTAATTATTCTGTATTTTTTAAACTTTGGAGCCAAGGTTTTTAACATTTAGGCCTCTGAAAAGCTCAAGCCTCTTGGGGAGTTACTGCTTCCGAAAAATAAGTGATCCTAATGGCACAGCCCAGAGAGCTATAAAGATTAAAAGTGGGATACTAGATAAAAAGCACTTAGCACATTGCTTGGCATACTCTAAGCATCCAATTAAAATATAGTGATGTTATTAAACATATTTTAGCACATATACTCACATATTAATTCATTTGTTTGTTTAAAAAATTTATTGGGCCAGGTATGGTGGTGCACACCTGTAATCCCAGCAGCTCAGGAGCCTGAGGCAGGAGGATGGTGAGTTCAAAGCCAGCCTAAGCAAAAGCAAGGCGCTAAGCAACTCAGTGAGACCCTTTCTCTAAATAAAACACAAAAAAGGGCTGGAGATGTGGCTCAGTGGTCAAGTGCCCTGAGTTTAATCCCTGGTATACCCCACCCAAACCCTTCATCTACAGTAAATAGTCCACCCCAAAAAATTATTGTGCTGGGGCTGTAACTCAGTAGCAGAGCACTTGCCTAGCATGTGCAAAGCCCTGGGTTCAATCCCCAGCACTGAAAAACAAAACAAAACAAAAAAAGAAGGGTTAGGGGTTAGGTACTCACTCTGTGCCAGACAAGGCAATGATCTAGGTGGTAGTTCTGTAGCAGTGAACACACTCAATCTAAACAACTACTCTGGGGACTTTACATTCTAGTTGGGAGAACTAGACATAAACAATAAACATTAAAAATAAGAAAGCTCACACAGTATGTTAGGAGGTCATAAGAGTCTTGGGAGAGGGCCTGGCATGTTCCAGAACAGCCAGGAGTCCAGTGTGGTTAGAGCTGCAAAAGGTGGAGAGTGGCAGGTGAGGCCAGGGTTCGGTTGGGGGGATGGGGCCCTCTTCCTGTGAGGCCTTGTAGGCTATTATAAAGACTCTGTCCAATGGGGATTCACTGGAGGGTCCTGAGCAGAGGAATGTGAGAGGTTGAACATATGAAGGGAAAATATATAAAACAGAACCCACCACCTGCCACCACCTGCCTAGGAAACCAAACCCTTCATCTACAATAAAGAGTCCAGGAATCCAGGATGCTGTAAGTCAGACTCACAGAGGAAGCCAGATGCTGTCTCTAGCAATAATCTAGGGAGCAAAAAAACTTCTGTAGCATATAGTCCCAAATAGTAAGGACTTTATTAATAACTGGCAGCTTCCCTAATGTTTGTCCCTAATTCCAAGTTAGGACGAACCAGAGAAAGCCAAATTTGTACCCCCAATCCCATAAGGTACCACTCATAATTACCCTCTTCAGCTTCCCGATACCAATAGCCTCCTTCACACCTGAAACCCTCCTGTTTTTCCACTGTAAGATTTCCCACCCTTCTGTCTGTCTTCCAGTCGCTGTCAAAATGCAAGCTCTGGTGGTCAAGTCCCTTATGGCAATTTCTGAATAAATAGGTTTTATGTTTCTCATTTGATTGGTTTTTAGTTATTTCTGCAAATGAAAAACTCTGTCTTACATTTTTAAAATCTGCTCTCTTGAGAATAGATTGTAAAAACAGAAAGACCCACTGAGAATCTGTTACAATAGTTTAGACAAGAGACAAGAGGCAAGGGACAGGCTTGAAACAGGACAGGCTTTGTATTCTGGTTACACTTTTTTTTTTTACATGTGTGAGAGTCTCACTAAGTTGCTTAGGGCCTTGTTGAATTGCTGAGGCTGGCCTTGAATTTGTAATCCTTCTGCCTTAGCCTCCAAATTGGCTGGGATTATGTGCCACTGTGCCTGCCTCATTAAACATGTTTTAAATTTCTTACTTTGAAGTAATTATAGCTTCATGAAAGTTTGCAAAGGAATGCACAGAGAAGTCCCACTTGCTGGCTCATGCCAACATTCCTACAACCACAGTACAACAGCAAAACCACGGAATCAACATTGGCATAATCCACAGAGTTTATTCAGATTCATCAGTTGAATATGCACTGATTTGTGTGTGTTGTGATAAGCATGGAATATAAACCATACTTTGGATTTTGAATTTTGATCTTTTCCTGAGCTATTGATCTGCAGCCTGATAGTCTTATGATGCTGGACAATGGCAGCAAACCACAGCTCAGTCAGCCACCGGATCCTGAGAGGACAAGATTGATCCTCTACGGAGCACTCTGTGGCTAGGCAAGGATATTCAGTAGGTAGGATAATACACACATTTTCAATTTAATAATTTTTTATTTACAGTAAGTTTATTAGGATGAAACCCCCTTTGTTAGTAGAGAAATGTCTGGATATATTTGGTCTTTATCCTGGTTCCTGGCAGAGAGCTCCAAAACCCCTCCTAAAATTTCCTGAGTGATAGCGAAGTATCTTTAGTTCTTCACAAGCCCCTTTCAAACCCTCTGAGTTTATGCCAATGGTGTGTATTGCAGAACCCTAGATAGCACCAGGAGGCAGGCAGGTCACCAGGAAGACTAAGTCATAATGGTTAGAGCTAGAGGTTTCAGCCCAGTTCTACAGCCTCCCAGAGGGAGAGGAGCTGGAAATGAGTTCAATAGCCAATGACCAATGCTTTAATTAATCAAGCCTACATAAAGGAATTTCTGTAAATTCCTAACAATGGGTTTTGGAGTGTTTCTGGATTGGTGACCACATGGGGATGCTGGAAAGGGTTGTGGCTGGAGTAGGCAAGGAAGCCCCTCCTTGCCTTTGCATCTCTTACATTGGCTACTTCTGAGTGGTACCCTTTATAACAAGCCAGTGATAACAAGTTAAACGTTTTCTTGAATTCTGTGAATAATTCTGGTCAATAATCAAATCTGAGGAACAGGGATCATGGGAACCTCCAAATTTGTAGTTAGCCTGGAAGAAGTAGAGGTGATCTGTGTGCATGGTACTACTTGTGACTGACTTCTGAAATGGGAGCAGTCTTGCGGGGCATACATGAACTCTAGGTAGCTAGTAGTCAGAATAGAGATAAATCATCGAACATTCAGTTGGTGTCTGGGAAGCAGAAAACCGATTGGAGTTGGAAATGATACCACTTGCTTGGTGTCAGGCAAAGAGCACAGGGTCACTTTTGTGCAGCCTTGAGTTGCCTTCACAACAATCCAGTTTTCATTTGAACCATGACCACAAAATTCCCTGGCACTAACCCTTTAAACCATGCCCTCCCCTCCCATCCTTTGCCCTTGAAAATCACTTACCTGTTCTGTCTACAATTACATCATCTCACAATTGATACACAGATGGAATCATACAGCATGCATCCCTTTGAAATTGGCTTTTGTGGATACAGCATGTTCGTTACTTGGATCAACAGTTCATTTGTTTTCATTGCTAAGAAGCAGTCTATGGTATGCACAACAGTTTGTTTAACCGTTCACTTTTTTGAAGGGCATCTAAGTGTTTTCTGATTTGGGGCTGTTACAAATAAAGTTGCTCTGAAAATAAGTGTTTCATAAATTGCAGGAAAATAGTGTTTATTTCTCGGTGCAACAGTGCAATTTCTGGGTCCTATGAGTAAGTTCATTTTTTGTTTTGAAATGAACTGGTTCTGTTGAAGATAGAGTCTACCATGATCAGCTGCTAGATTGGATGTGGGTGAAAAAAAAAAAAAAGAAGTGTGTGTTTGTCTTGGGGGAAGATTCCAACCGTAGATGAACAAACATACTTGGAACCATGCTTGAGCCTGGTAAGGACTTGGTGAGCACCAGCCACACCAGAAGAAGCAAATGTGACTCAACATGGAGGAATGAGAAAAGCCAATAAATAAGACACTGTAAGCTGTGAACATTGCCCTGGAGGGTGTTAAGGGTCACTCAAAGGACACCTAGTGTATGGAAACTCCTTTGATTATTTGCATATGTTAAAAGTGAAAGGCACACATTGGCTTCCTCTAAGGATGTAGAAAGCCACAGGAGAATGTCACTCCCATTTTAACAATAAGATAATTTGCAAAACCCATAATTTCTTAAAGCTGGCAGAGAGCTGAGATCCAGACAACTAGAGAACTCAATTCCAGAGGGACAAGCCCCTCCCAGGAATGACTGGCAGGACCTGCTGTTTTGCCATGGTGGGCATGTGAGGGCAGGAGTGTGCCTCCCCAGTGGACTCTCTTGCATAGGTTTTCACTGAATGTAAAGGAGAAAGCCTGGGAGACAGTCAAGCCCCTGTGGTGGTGGGAAGAAGAGGTAAGAAGTGCTGCAGGGCAGGAGGACGGGCTCCACACCCCACCAGCTTCCCTAGCACGGAGCTCTCAAGCAAAGCCACAGCACACTGGCTGGCCCCAGGGCTGCAGGAAGAGAGGCAGAAACGAAGACCCACGGCTTCTGGGGCCGACGTAACACTATACACCACCCTGTGGAAGTGGCAGGAAAATTCTTGTCAGGTCTATCAGAGGTGGAGGGCACCAGCGACAGGGGTAGGCAAGCTGTGAATATCCCAACTTCCGAGACCCAGAACATACACTCCGCAGAACTGGGACTAGGAGAACCACGCAACACCCCACCAACCCAAACACGACCCACACGCGATGCAAACTGCCTCCATCGCCCACTTAACAGGGAGTATCAGCAACATCACTTACCACTAGGGGGCGAGCAAAAGCGCAGAGAATGCCCCGCCACAGAAGAGGCAGGCTGGGCGTTGAAAACAGGATGGAGCTGTAACCCAGCCTATGACAAACTCACCTTAAATTCAAAGATCTAGGCAGGCTAAAAGAAAAGGAAAGCGGGTGGGAGGAACATGTCATGCAAACACTAATCAAAAGAAAGCTCGAAGCTGGGCACGGCAGGGCATGCCTATAATCCCAATGACTTGGGAGGCTGAGGCAGGAGGAGGATCCCCAGTTCAAAGCCAGCCTCAGCAACTTAGCAAGGCCCTACACAACTCAGTGAGACCCTGTCTCTAATAAAATATTTTTTAAAAGGGCTGGGGATGTAGCTCATAGGTTTAGTGCCCCTGGGTTTAATCCCTGGTACCCCACTCCCACCCCCACCCCCCCAAAAAAAGAAAAGAAAACAAACCTCAAGTGCCTATATTAATTTCAGCCCAAGTAGTCTTCAGAGCTCAGAATATTCCCGGGAGTAAAGGACTTTACATAAAGGGGTCAGTTCATCAAGGAGATTTAACAATTCTCAATGGGTGTGCTCTGGAGAACAGAGTCTCAGGATTCAGACTGATAGAACAAGGGAAAGAAATGGACAAATCCACTTCTCAAAATCACACAGAACAAGCACATAAAATGCATCAGGAGGTTTCGGGTATAAGTCAGTAGTAGAGTGCTTGCTAGCGTGCGTTTGGCCTGGGGTTCTATCCCCAGGACCCAGGAGTCCGGGACAGGATGTAGGGAGAAGAGAAAAAGAAAAAAAAATCAGGCCTTATGTGGGACACTTGTACAATACCATTAGCCAACATGATCCTATTGACATTTATAGGATGCTCCACCCAACAACAGCAAAATTTACATTCTTTTCAAGTACACGAGGAACTTTACCAAGATAGACCACATTCTGCTCCACAAATCAAATCTTAACAAATTAAAAATAATTGAAATCATACAAAATACATTCTATCATCCTAATGAAATTAAATAATAAATCAGTAACAGAAAGATACCTGAAAAAATCTTCAAGTATTTAGAAACCAAACAACACACTTTTAAATAATTTATGGTTTTCAAAAAAGAAACCAGGAGGATAATGAGAGATATTTTATTTTTTTATTTTTTTTTAAGAGAGAGTGAGAGACGAGAGACAGAGAGAGAGAATTTTTAATATTTATTTTTTAGTTCTTGGTGGACACAACATCTTTGTTGGTATGTGGTGCTGAAGATCGAACCCGGGCCGCACGCATGCCAGGCGAGTGCGATACCACTTGAGCCACATCCCCAGCCCAATGAGAGATATTTTAATGAAATTAAAATAAAAACACAGAGCATCAAAATTGGTGAGACACAATTTAAAGCAGTGCTTACAGAAAATCTTGTGATCTTGTTTAGGTAAGGATTTTTTAGATGAGTTGAAAAGCATAAGCCATAAAAGAAAAAACTGATATATCAGCTCTCACCAAAATTAAAAACTTCTGCTCAAAAAGGGCTAGTAAGAAAATGAAAAGACAAACAACAGATTGGGAGAAACTATTTGCAAAATACATAACTGATAAAGAACTTGTATACAGAATAGATAAAGAACTCTTCCAACTCAATAATAAGACAAACAAGCCAATTAAAACTGGGCAAAGGATTTGAACAGAAACCTTGTTGGAGGACAGATGTGATAGCCATAAGCCCATAAACAGAGGCTCCATTTTATTATTCACTAAGGAAATGAAAATTAAAACCACAATGAAATACTACTACACACCTACTAGAAACTTAGAAAAGATGAGACAGTGATGCTGGAGAGCACAGTCATTGTATTTTGGAAAACAATTTTGCAGTTTCTTATGCAGTTAAACATATGCATATTGTGTGACTCAGTGACCTCATTTCTGGCTATTAAGCCAAGAAAAATAAAAACATATATGTCCACCACCCAGAGACCTGAGTGTGAATGTTTAGAGTGTTGTTGTTGTTTTCTGTGATGGCCTCAGACTGGGAACAACCCACATATTCATCTACTGGTAAATGGGAAAACAAACTGTGGTATGTCCAAGGCAGTGGGATAAAGGGACAAAGTACTGGTATGGCAACATGAACGAATCTTGAATGCATTATATCAGACAGGAGATATATACAAAAGCTTTGTGTTGCTGTGACCAAAATACCTGACAACAACTTAGAGGAGGAAAAGCTTATTTTGAATCACAGTATCTGAGATTCAGTACATGATGGGCAAGTTCCATTGCTCTGGGCCCCAGGTGAGGCAGAACATCATGGCGTAAGGGCATGGTGCAGGAAGGCTGCTCAGCACACGGCAGCAGAGAAGCAGAGAGCAATGTCAGGGATAAAATATAAACCCCACAGGCATACCATCAATGACCCACCTCCTCTAGTCACATCTTACCTGCCTTTAGTTATCACCCAAACAGTCCTTTCAAACTGGGTTGGACTGATTAGGTTACAGCTCTCACAATCCAGTCACCTCTGAATATTCTTGTATTAACACACAGGAGTTTGGAGGGACCAAACCACAACACATTGTCTCCTAAGCTTTTTTCTTTGAGGTAGCACAGCATAGAGAATAGAATAAATAATGTATGGTATGTTTCAAAATTCCAAGATAGTAAATTTCAAAAGTGCTTACCACACACACACACAAAAAAAATATTTGAGGTGAAGGTTATGTTAATTAGCTTGATTTAATTATTTCACATTATACCCATATATCATAATGTCACTTTGTACCCCATAAATATATATAACTATAATTTGTCAATTTCCAATTTAAAAATTAAAAGTTTAAATTAGAAAAAAAAGCATTGTGTTCAGTGAAAGAAGAGAGATACAAAAGATTACACCCTCTGTGATTCCATTTATGTGAAATTATGGAAAAGGCAAAACTACAGGGATAATAAACAGCTTTGTGGTTGCTAAGAGCCAGGGGTAGTGGATAGGAATTTGACTATGAAGAAGCATGAGGGGACTGCTAAGGGTGATGGGATTTTTCTCTACATCTTGATTGTGGGGCGATTTGTGTATTTCTAGCTTTGCATATATTTTTCAAAACATCACACTGTATACCTACAAGGGTGAATTTTGCTATATGGAAATTCTTCCTTCGTATACCTAAATTGTATTGAAAAAATGAAGGAGACAATGGCTGTGAATCAGAGATGAGATGGCCTCTGAAGTTACATAGCCTGGAAATAATCATGTATCCCTGAAATAGTCCAGGGGAACCAGAGACCTGCTCCCCCTGGTGGCCTTCCAGGAACAGCGACAGTTTGCTTCAGGCTGAGAAGCTCCCAGGCTGCTGGCATGGGTGCACTGACAGCTGGATCAGGTCCTCTGGGCTCAGAGTTTGGTTGCCCAGGGCACTTCAGGCTCTGTCGCCAAGTTTTGGGGGAGTATGACTACTGAGACAGCAAAGAGGGGCTTCTATTAGGATTTTATTTTGCAGCGTTGGGGCAGTGAGGACAAGGTCTCCCTGCTTCAGCCTTCCTGAGTAGCTGGAACCACAGGCACCTCATGTCTGGCTAAATGGACTTGATTTTTCAAAAATTTTTTTTGGGGGGATCAAGGGCTTTGTGCATGCTCTACAACTGAGCCACATCTCCAGCCCAAGAACTTAATTTTTAAAATCAGATGTTATCCAGTCCTGCGCAAGGAAGAGCACAAACTATTAAAAAGAAAAACAAACAAGCAAATAAGCAAAACCCCCACTTAAGTACTTCTCCAAAATAAGATAAATGTCAAATTATCATGCTCACAGGATATTCCAGCTAGCTACAGTTGTGAGCAAGCAGCAGCCATCCACCTGGTAGTCATTGCATGCAGTATTTTTGCTAGCCTTGCAGATTGGCTTCTTACTCTCTCTGCTTCCTGAGAGGGACACTTAGGACCACACAAAGTAGATGTTATGTCCAAATTACAAGGACCCAGATCTCAGCTCCCAGTTGTCCTAGCACAGATCCAAGTTACAGGAGACCCAAATGCCAGCTGGACCAGGCAATAGAGTGGTGTGGGTTCAGGTTGCCAACCTTTAATCCAGCACTTTCATATCCATGGCCAGAAGTAAGATTGGTCTATGGTCGTCAATGTGAAGGTGGGTGGGCTAAGATGGCTTATCTTCACCAGATTTGGTGTCAGGATTATATTAGCTTCATAAAATCAATGGAGACATGTAAAAATCAATTCTATATTTTTCCCTATATACTCTGGAAGAGTTTAAACAGCAGAGAAATTGCCTCTTCTTCCAGTTTGAAAGAAACTCATGCTAAACCTGTCTAGGTCTGATGTCTTTTTAGAGATGACAACTTTTAAATGTTCTTCTCTTTAATAGGTCTTTTAGTGTTGTTTACACCTCAAGTTAAACTTGGCAATTTATATATTCCTAGAAAAAATTATTTAATGTTGAAACACTCCAATTTATAAGCAGGCATGAGTTCTCTTGCATTTCAGAAGCCATCTCATGGCTGAGCTACATTCTCTTGGAATCCTACTTTTTGTATTATTACTACATTTATGACCAGCTGATGGCTTACTTTAATTTGCCTTTCCCCCTTTCACTAAGAACAGTCTAATTCTGAATTATACTACTTCCGGAAGGAATTATGCTTCTTCTTACCCATCCTCTTTTTTATTTTTTATTTTTTGTATCAGGGATTAAACCCAGGGTGCTTAACCACATCCCGGGCCCTTCTTTATTTTTTATTTTCAGATAGGGTCTTGATAAGTTGCTTAGGGCCTTGCTGAGTTGCTGAATTGAACTTTCAATTCTCCTGCCTCAGCCTTCCAAGCTGCTGGGATTATAGGCGCGTACCACTGCACTCAGCTGTCCATTCTCTTTTTGAGCCGCTGTTTCTGAGAGGAAGGGGATGAGAATTTGGACCGTGGTCTGGCTGTTCCCAAGTACAGATATCTGCCTTTTTTTCTGACCCCAAGATTCCTTTGAGGATCCGGGGAAACCATGCTCTTATCTCCAGAAATGTGCCTGTGTTTAAATCCTGACTCCCATCCTGAAGGAACCAGGAGAAGTCACATAACCTCTCTGTTCCTTAGGTTCCCCATCTGATGGGGGGAAAATAGTGCTTCCCTTATGGAGTCTCTGTGGGGATTACACCCCGTTTAACCTTTGCTTATAGCATTTAGAGCAGAGCCTGGCACATGCCAAGTGTAGGAGAAGTTTAGCTGTCATCGTCGTTATTATTCCTGGTGTTTTTCCTCTGTTGTATCTTTTTCTCTTCCCCATCCACAGGAGCCCCTTGTGCTTCCCCACCCCAAGGGCCGGAATCCAAACTGGCTTCTGTAATCTAAGGCACAGGGTGGGACGATGGAACGCTGGAACCTGGAACAGTGACCCAGAAGGGAAGGGAAAAGGAGGGAGTAGTTAGGGAGGGGAGGAGAAGCCCAGGAAAGAGGCTGGAAAGCTTCCCCAGACTTGGGCGGTGGCCTCATGGTTCTGCCAGCGGCGAGGACAGTGTCCAGCTCCTGGCAGTGCTCTGGGGAGGTGTGAACCTCGAGGGACATGGCTGTGTGATATCCTTGTTCCCAAGCTTTGCAGGAAGCAGAGACACAGGACACAGCCCTTGGAGGTTCAGTCAGCCAGTCTGTGCACAGTGATGGGGAACTGCGGACCACAGGGCCCCCTTCTGATGTGCCAGGCCACAGGGCCACCCTCTGGTAATATGGCCTTAAGGGTAGGAAGAAAATGACTCAGGACATTAAATGTCCCACTTGGTATCCAGGGGGCTCCAAACAGATTAAATCTGATTTTGAAAAAAATTTTGTAAGAAAAGCTATGTCATATAACCAGGGTCGGGGGGAACCCAAATCCATCTCTCTGCTTTCCAGGTGCGGCGTTTATCCTTACTGCTCTTCCAGGACTTTCTCATTCTTCTCATTCTCATTCTTCTCAGAGTCAGCTGCAACTTTCAGGGTGACATGTATCATGTGCACCCTTGTGTCCCGGTGAGCTGGCTGCTTACTCCCTCATGCGCAGGCTCCGGTGAGGCTCCTGGGATTCAGTCAGTGCCTCCCATTCTCTCTGCCAGCTGGTGCCAACCCTGGCCAGGCCTGCCCACAGCACGGCCTGCATGACTCAGCCTGGGAGTTGCAAGGTGTGCGGCCACTTTCCAACACACACTGTGGCTGTGGCATACTGGATACAGCCGTGGTGGAGAGCCACTGTGTAGGGCCCATCCCTGCGAGTGACCAGCTCAGAGATGGCATGTGGGAGTCTAAGAGGACCTTGATCTCTCTTGCCTTGATCCCAAAGGGCAGGAGATTACTGGCAGAGCTGGGAAGTAGCCCCCTACCCAAGGCTGGAAGGGTGTCCCCACTTAGGAAGTGCCAGCTAACACCAGCTGGTCCAGGGGCTGGGTGTCAGAGTGAGCCACACATGTGGGCCGGCACAGGACATCATGGAATCATGAAGAGATCTCCAGTGTGAGGGGGGCCTCAGACTAAGGAGCTGATGGGTCCTCTTTCTCCAGAGTCAAACTTTGAAGTCTCTTTTTTCATGGAGTCTGTGAACATCTTTTGTAGATCCCTCGCCCCTAACCAAGCAGCCTATTGAAGTCCCTCCTCGAAGTCACTTTGAGGATTATCAGACTCTTGGTCTAGCAGTCAGATGGCACATAGGGCCTTCCCTGCCATTCACACCTAAATTATGGAAGGTCTTCGTAACACTGGCCCAATTACAGCTTCTCACAATAGGGGGTTACGTGTGGCTCAAGAAGAGACAGGACGGGCCCTAGACGAGGAGTGCCTCTGCCCTGAGTAGAGGGGACACGGCCTGGTGCTGTGTCTGGGGCTGGGAGAGCAGAGAAGGTAAAGCAGTGGCCTGGATGGCCATCTGGTTCTAAGGTGTCCCATCATGCTGTTTTTGCAGACCACCTACCTTGTCCAAGGCAGCCAGGCACTCTGTCTCCTCCAGTGAGCTTTCCTGAATGTGCCAGGCTCAGCTCCTAGTTTGGGGTCTAATGTCCCTGCTTCAGACCCCAATAGTGGCATCCCACAAGCTGGGTGATGCCCCAGAGAGAACTAGGCCTCAGCCTTAGCAAACTCTCAGCCTGGCTGGCTACCAAGTCCAGCGGTGGCCCAGCAGCCTGCCTCCTGCCCCAGGATGGACCTTCCCTCTTGTTCTCCTTTTCTCCCTCCCTTTCCTTCTCTCCCCTCTCTTCTCTTATTCTTCCCTGTCCCCTTCCCTGCCAGACTAGGATGAGCATTGGGGGTCAAGGAGCTTGGCCCCTTCAAGATGCAGGTAGGGACACTGAGGCCCATTGGAGGGGAGAGTTAGGGCCACTGGCATTTTCTCTGCTCTTTCTGTCCTTTCCAATCTCCATGCGTGTCCATGCTATCCCTTAAGGGATTCTGTGGTTCACACCAAGGGAAAGCCATAGGAGGCCCCGCTGCACCTCATGGGGTTCCCACAGGCAGTACCAGGAGTGGTGGTGAGCCCCTCAACACTGGGGCAGAATGAGGAAAGGACAGGGAAGGATTCTGGGCACGTGACCTTGAGGGCCTTTATAGCCCAGGTTGAGTCCAGCACACCAGTGCCCAGAAGTGCTGATGGAGACCCCCTTGGTCTGTGAAGGCCAGAGGGAGGTGCCGCCTCAGGAATGGAGACCATACGAACCTGCACTTCCTGGCCTGGGGAAGCCTGGAAACCTTCTCCCACTCCATGTATGTCCACTGCAGGGGAAGGGGTGGGAAAGCCCTGGATGAGCTACATAGGGTACCCCAGTTTATGTGGGGAGAAGGAAAGGCTAAGGAAGGCTTCTAGGAATTGGGGTTTTTACTGGTCCTTGAAAGACAGATGGGAGACTAAGGGGGGGCAGGTGAGCCTGCTTCCTGTGGCCTGGCCTCCCATCGGATATCTGCACCTGGGTTGGGGAGGGGTCCAGGTGATCCACTTCTTCCCAGATGAGCATAAGAGAGGAGCCAAAACCAGGTGACAGCAGGGCCAGAGCAGAGGACGCTGTTCTCCCTGTGGTGGCAGAGGCAGGGAGAGACCTGGCTCCCACTCAGCTGAAGGCCTCCTGACTGCCCCGCACCTGCCAAGCCCACTGCCATCTTTACAACCTTCTCTCCCCTCCCCCAGACACAGACACTCCATCCTGTAGGGAGGCAGAATACCTCGTGAGCCCTGCCCTGAGGCAGTGCTGTGAGGGGGACAAGGGCCACCCAGGGTCCTCGTCATCATGGCTGTATTCCTTTTCTCTGGGTGGGAGCCCTCTTTCCTTTTCAGCCCCGACCCCAGAGATCTGTCTCAGGAGGTTCTGCTGACATGTGGAGACTGGCCCAGGTGTCCCCACCCCTAAGGGCCTGAACTTCAGGTAGAGGTTTGTATACACATGGGGACAATGTGTCAGGAAGTCTCCATGTCTGAGAGTCCCCCACTTCCCCATGGTTTGTATGTAATGTGCTTCTTTAAGGAAAAGCCCCCACTCTGCTCCCCTTCCACTCAGCCCTGTTTTCTGTGCCTGATACCCCCCCCCTAGAAAAGCGCACATGCCTGGCATTTGGCCCTGGCCCAGGCTCAGAGACATGGGTTCTGGCACCGTGACTGCCCTAAACTTGCCTGTGGCCCTACACAGGTTCCCATCTTGAGCCTGTTTTCTGGCTTAGGAATTGAGGACATTTGAATCTATCTCATAGGGGCCTTCTCAAAGTCTGAAATTGGGTGAGTTTGTCTGACTCCTTCCTGTTTACTCCTGGGGGTACCTAGAAAGGCAAGGGGGCAGGGCTGCAATAGGACAGTCACTCAGAGGCACTCATGGGCCACTGCTGTTTCCCAGCTCCCACAGTCTCCTGGGCCAGCCTCAGAGGAAAAGTGGCAGGCTGTGGCAACCATCCTATGCCAGGAGAGTCAATCCTAGCAAGACTTGGTTGGGGAAAAGCGGGGCGTAGCCATGCCTCTCTCCCCATCAGAGGACCTACTGCCAGGATCCCTGAGGCAAGGATAGTGTCAGAGCCCGGAACAGAATCTCCTTAGGGGATCTAAGTCCAAAGAGGCTAGTCTGAGGGTCGAGGGCCAGCACCTGGAGCTCACCCAGGGCCTCCCTACAGCAGCAGCCATTGGCTTTTCATGGCAGCATGTGAGCCAGGCGGAGAGCATTTCCATTTTATTGATGGGGAAACTGAGGTCCAGAGGTAAATAGCATGTCTGGCCAAAGTCATAACCAGAATTAGTCTGGATTCCAGAGACCTGGTTCTTGGCCCAAGTCTCTTTCCCTTTCTCACTAGCATTCCTCAGGTGGGAAGAAAGAGTCCTGGCAGAAGGCAGGGGGTGCAGAGAAGTTCTGAGGGATGGTGGGAAAGGAAGGAAGAGGGGCTGAACCCTCCTTTTGCTTCTTCCAGACCCAGCCCAGTGTTTAGGACTTCTGGGATGTTGCTAAGGCAAGAGAGCTTGCTTCGACTCTCTCCATCTCCCAATCCCACCTTCCTTGACTCTAGGACCCCCTTGTTGCCTTTGCTCAATGCTACACCCTCTGCCTCCTTTCTAGAAGGAGGCCTCCTTCCATGTGATGGCTCCCCCAGGCCTCTCAGGTACTATCTCCCTAGGTGTGGCATATACCCAGTCCCCATGTGGTTGTGTGAGTACCCTGGGGGCAGGAACTGTGATTCTCCTGTGTGTGCCCCAGCACCGCGCCTGACATTCAGCAGCTGAGCAAATACAAGGGAGCAAGTAGCTGGTGGGAAGAGTGATCATAAGAGGGCGCTCATGGGAAGGAGGCTGCAGGCTGCGGGGACGTGCAGATGAAGGGGTGGGCATCACAGCAGGGCCCAGGGGTTGCAGCCACCCCAAACCTGCTGGGGCCCTCACCCAGTGGGATGGGGTCCTTTTCCAGGGAAGTGGAGTTGGCCTTGGGCTAAACTCACAGGGTCTCCACCATGGCTTGACACCCTCAGACTCTGGGCACCTGACAGGTTGGTGGCTGGTCTTTCCACATTTTGCAAGAAGAAGGATGAAGCCTGAGGAGAGCCCCGGAGCCAACCCAGTGGTGGCCATCCTGACCAGCAAGCCACATGCAGAGCCCCAGAGTAGAAAAACCTTGTTTTATTCAGCCCCGACCTGGGCAATCTTGCTCTGTGGTATGGCCAAGATATAAAAAATAAAAACCAACAACTGGCAAAACAATGTTGTAGAGAAGAGTTAGGTACAAAATGGGGCCTGGCATCCAGAATCCCTGTGGTTTGGTCCACGTTTGCTCCCTGAGGCCGGCAGGGAGGGATGCCCCTGGCGTCTAGCTGCCCCGCCTGTTGGTTGGGGGACTGGGCTCCTCCTCCGTGAGAGGCTGCCTGGGGAGCAGGGTCTGCTTTGGAAGGGGAGAGGTTGTCTGTCTGTCCCTCTCGGAGATCAGGATCTAGAGGAAGAAAGAGAGCAGGTCAATGGTGGCTGCAATGTGGAGCCCCCAGGCCTCCCCAGCTGGGGCTTTCCTTCCACGCTCCAGACCCCTTGAGGAGAGCTCCTGAGGCGCAGGCTCCCTCAGGAATTTGGGTTCAGGGAAAAGGGGCTAAGTCCTCAGCCCAGGTCTAAAAGAAGAGGTTTCGTGGATTCCCACCCACCCAGGGCCCAGGGTCAGTATGCCCCCCGCCCTCACCCCAAGTCCAGATTGTTTTCTAGGCTGTGTCAGTAGAGCTGCTACTGTCTGGAAATACTTTTTGGCTTGTTTTTTCTAACTTAGCCCTTAAAAAAAAAAAAAAAGCCTTCTTTTTCCTCTTCAGAAACATGATGGAAACCCACAGGCGTCAGTCCCTTGGCCTTTCTGGGAATGCTCCATCCGGCTTCCTGTGCAGGCTGGCCCAGCAGCCGCCTGTGGTCAGGGTCACGGGGACGCTCTAATAAGACCTGGGCCTTTCCAAGCACTTATGTAAAGAGGCTTCGGAAGGAAGGGCCCCGGCCTCTTCAGCCCGCAGGCTCCCCTAGGAACAGAAGGGAGGCCCGGCTGCTTCTCTGTCTGCCTCCTGAGGGCCTCCTAGGTGCTCAAGGTGCTTCTGGGACATGGGACACTGCCCCAAAGCCCCTAGAGGGAGAAGCAGGCTCCCTGTCCGCCTTAGCCCTCAACAGCCTTCCTTCCTTCCAAGTTCCCTAGAGTTACTTCCCAGAAACCCTCTACCACAGGTTGCCCCAAAGGCTGAATGGCTGATTGAGGAAGCCCTGGGGAGCAGGAAGGTGCTGGAAACTCAGGCAAAAAACAAAACAAAACAAAAAACAAAACAAAACAAAAAAAACCCAACTGCTAGAGCTGAAGCAGGTGTCAGTGATTTCAAACACCCTCTGTGCCCTGGGTGATTGTGACCTGATCCTACTCATGAGGAACCCAATCTCCTTATTGAATTAGCGGCTGCTGTTTCCGTTTTTAATATTTCATGGTGTGGTGTGTGTGTGTGGCAACAGGGTGGAGGTGGGAGGTTGTAAACAGGTTAGAGGTAGCAGCCAAGGGTGAAAGAGCTGTTTCTAAATGAACTCTGACCTAGGCCACACAGACTGAACCCTGACCCTGGTGACATACTGAGCCTTGACCCTGGTCACAGATTAAAGCCTGATCCTCGTCACATGCTGATTTCTGACCCTAGTCACACACTGAGCCTTGACCCTGGTCACAGACAATCCACAGGCTTAACCTTTCATACCTACCTTCCATTAATGAGCATACACTTTTGGGGCAAAATGTTTCTCTGGGCCTTGGAATCTCCATCACCTGTCCCTATTTTATGGACTAAAGCTCAAATTTCCAGGGCTACTTTTTTTTTTTTTCCAATGGACAAACTGCTTTGATCTGATCAATTAAATTCCCATGGAAGGGGTGGGGTTCTTTGTGAGCTTGTCAGCAGGGGGTCCCTCTGCCAAGTGCTTCCTGTGAGGGGAGACACTGAGGACCCTGCTCAGCAGTCAGGTGACAAAGCCTAGGCCCAGATTTTATTCACTTCCTCCACAGTGCGCCTTAGGGACACACAATGGTCCATTCTAACCAGAATTACTTCTAATCTGGGCCTGTGTGATGGTCACAGCTGCCATTAATTGAGTGCTACAATGTGCTGGGCTCCTGAACATGCAGATGTCAGGCCTGTAAGTCATCATCCCAAGCTTAGGCCAGAGGTATCTGTTTATCCTTAAGAAAAGTAGCTCAGAGGGGAAAGGTGAATTATCCAGTATCACAGAGGGGAGAAGTCACAGAATTCTCTGCATGAGATCACATAGTCATGCCCTTGCACTGAACCACTCTTCCTTCTGCTGGTTTCCACTTGAAAAATCTTAGGGAGCCACATCACTGGGGCCTAGATCAGCACTCCACAGATGGAGCCCCACCATAAACACTCAGCTTGGGACTGGCTTGGTCTAGGCTCTTCCTGCTGGGCCCAGCTGTAGCTGTGTTCAGTGACCCCCCTCCCCCAAGTGCAGGTGTCTTAGGAATTTCATGTGGCTCTGCCTGTTCCCCAGGCAGGAAAGTGGCTGGGGTAGGAAGGATGCTGGGTAAGCACGTACTGAACAATTTTGCAGTTTGTTGTAGAAACATAGCGCCCTGTGTAGTGGATGTTGCATCTCACCACATTGTTGGTGAAGTCAGACTCCAAAACAATGTACTTTGGGTTCACGTGCACCTGGAGAGGAGAAAGAGAGAGAAAGAAACTTAATCAAGGAGGCTGCCCTTCACCTGGTCACCAGAGAAAATGGTGGAGAGGCAGGCTGACAGATAGACACGGAGGGGACAGAGGGAGACAGGGAGATGAAGAAAGACCACTAGAGACCAAGAGACAGGGAGAAGGAGGTACCTAGAATGACATGGAGAGGAAAGAGGCAGCTGGAAGTCCAAGAAAACATTATCCCATCTCCTTTCTTATCAGAAGATGGGAAGCTTCCCCAGAGCCAGAACCTGGACCAGGTGTACCCTGCACAGGACCTTTGGGGTCAGAGAGGCCAGGGCCTACCTCAGAGAATGCAGTAACGAGGGACTGAACAGTCAGTGTCTCCAAGGCTCACAGTCAATCATTGTGCATCCTTATCCAGATAACCCATGGTGGGGGCAGTCTGATGCCAGGTGGCATCTCCTGCCTTGGAGTCCAAGGAACTTGATATTCATTGAGATGATGGTCTGGGCATGACTTGTAATTTTTGTCTGGAAAGGAGCTACTGGGACATAACACTGACAGGTTGGATTAACTGGGGTAGGGACCTGCATTATTTGCAGAACACTGAAGAACATACAGTAGTGTTATTTTAAACCCTAGCATGCTCCTTATGGCCAGAAACTGAGTATTGCTATGGGGTCTGTATGCCCAGCATAAGAATGAACTCAGGTCTTCACTCATGTTTGATGAGAAGCTGAGGGAGGGATGGAGAAGAATATCCTGACATTCCCAGCCCAGGGAGAGGCCTGGCAGGGTCATGCGTTTGGAGCCCACTGTGAGGAGTTCAGATGGGGCTGCAGTGAGTTGCTTCTGGCTCTTGCTTTCTGGATGCAGCCTCTCTCCCAGTCTGTCTTTCTGCAGGGAAAGACACCTCCTGCAAGCCTGAACTCCACTGCCTCCCTGCACTGAACTTCTGCATAGAGTGGGTACAAGAGAACTGGCAGAGTGATCCCCAGCCTCGCTTAGTATCTGCACAGAGTAGGCTGAAATGGGGCTTCCCCAGGTGAGGCCTTGACAGAGTGGCCCTGCACAGCCTTTATGGATGTACCAAGTTGGGCTGTGTGTCCTGAGCATGCTTTTCTACTTGTCCCCCCAGCTAAGGGAAGGGGTGATGGAGTGAGTGACATCCTTCCCTGGAGCTGGAGGGGCTGCCTCTGGAAGGGCCTCTTGGTCACAGGAGCCCTCTCATCTCTTGCCCAGGTTGAATAAAGCCTGCCCAGCCAGCAGACAGGGGGATATATCGTTGGCACTTTATCACTCTGAGGGGATGGTGTCATCATTTTCCTAGCATCACTGAAGCTGGGCTGAAGGTTCCTTGGGGTCTTCAGAGAAAGCGATGCTTTGGGTGTCTGCCTGAGACCTAAACCCTCAGATGGGAAGTATAAAACCTCAGGTGGTGGCCCAGGTGGTGACTGCTTGGCAGCTGGGGAAGAGGGAACATGTCCGGGAGTTGAAGTTGGGCACTGGGCATGGCCATCAGGTTGGAGGGAATGTAGGAGACCACAGGGCTCACCTTGAGGATGTAGTTCCCAGGCTGCACATCGGTTATGTCAATCCATTGGCAGTCGATGTCCGCATTGTAGGTATCATAGCAGCCTGGGCTCAGGCCCTGGAAAAAGGGACCAGAGGAGAGGCTGTGGTGCTCGACCCTCTGAGCCACCGCATACCCACATGCAACAGTCAGGAGCCTCCTTCCTCTGGCTTCTCCCCGGACCCTGGTCCATGGTGGGTCTGCCCTTTAACCTGAGGTCACTGGATGGATGGACACAGAGAAGACAGAGCTACAATAGACACAGAGAGGAATGAAATGGAGTGGGGAGGATGCTTGGCAGGGATGGGTGGAGGAATGGATGAAAAGACAGACACGACAGACATTCTGTGGCCACTGGATGGACGGTTAGAAAGACAGCCCGATCCCTGTGTTCCCATGCCACCACCTAGTTGCCCTAGCCCAACCTGTGTGTGAGAGGTGCACGCATAGCGCTTGAGGTTGCCAAAGTCGCAGGTGCTGTCCTCCAGGCAGAAGCTGGCCTTGTGGCCCTCAGCCACCTTCTTGCCCGTGGCTGCGTCCAGCAGGTCATAGTGGCTGAATTCGTCCATGCTGTGGTAGTGTCTGGGGGCAGGGGAAAGGAGGAGAGGAAAGAGGTCTAGTCTTCCTGGATCTCCCAACCCGTCCCTTTGGGAGATGGGTCAGATGACATGTTGTGATGCAGTCTCCTGACCAGTCTGGGCTCTTCTGTGCCCCTGAATCCCACTCTGGTGCTCTCCACCTAGCCAGGTCACCCTCATATAATGCTGCCTCAAGATTCCTCACTTCCTTTTTAGGCTCCTTCCTGTACTGACTTCCACTGGGCAAGGCCCTGTATTCTAGACATTTCCATCCCTTACCAAGACCAATCATTCTATGGCCATCTTCCAGCCTAGTCTGGCTAAGGCTCCTCAGAGAAACTCGCCCAGTGATCGATTCTTGGCAGGAAACACCACGGTGAGGGGGGTGTACCTCCAGTGGGCACCTGTATGGAGCTCAGGTACCAAGGCCCCTGGCCCAGAGGAGGTGGAAGAGGCAGGTAAATCCTGCTCACTCACTGGTGGCAGCTGTGCCACTCCCAGGTATGCCGCGGCCGGTTGGGGAGGAAGTCTGCTGTGCCCTGGTTCTTCACACGCTGGGGGAAGCGCAGCAGTACCCGCAGGTCATAGTCAGTGGCCTCAGGGGCATAGGCTGTGCTGTGGGAACAAGTGGAGGGACAGGAGTGGGCCTGGGGCATAGGGACACTAAAACCCAGAATGGCTGCATCAGCCCCTGCCCCCAGCCCTTGGCCACTAGCCCTCCAGGCAGACCTCCAGCCTCTGAAAATCCTAGCATCTGATCCTGAACTACAGAGAGGCCCTGGCTTCTTCCTTTCTCCCAACTCCACAAAGGCCTGGCTCTCTCCTCCTGTCTGGCCTCCGCTGTGTGGCTGGAAGCTGCCCATGGGGTCTTACTAAAGTGACATTGGCCTAGCAATGAGCCTCTGAGGGTTCCTCATGCTTGTAGGTGACTCAGCTGGGGACAGCCCCTGGGGCCATTTAGAAATAAGCAACCCTACCCAGGAGATTCTTATAAGTCTTCCCTCCTCTGGACAGAGCCCTAACCTGTGACCCAAGAATGTGCTGTCTCCAGTATGAGCCTAAAAATCAGGCTTGAGCTCCTCGGATCAAATTCTTTGTACTTTGCCGCTTCCGTGTGTTGTCCTACTCCCACACACCCAGCTCCCTCTTTCTCCAGTTCACCCTTTGCCCATGCTCGTCATTCGGCCTAGAACTACAATGCACACCCAGCCCCCTAGGCCCACCTCAAGTCCCCTGCTCCCAGAAGTCTGCCATGATTGCCACACTTAGAGGAATCTGGACCGCCCCTGAGGTGCCACCTGCAGCACACCCTCATGCCACATGCATGCTGTGCTGGTTTAGGGGTAACCAGGCTACCTCTCCTTGATGGCATGGCTTCACGGCCAGCAACCTGCCCTTTTCCCTTCAGGGAGCATGGGTCTGGCACACACTGCCTGCTCACAATTCACTTGCTACTCCAAATTCCCAATGGAGGCAGGCTTTGTAGGAAGAGGAGAGAGGGCAGCAGTGAGAGGAGACGCACACATGCATGCACACATCCACACGCATGCGCACACACGTGCACATGGGGGCAGTAGGAACAAGAAGGTGGGCCGCCAGCTCCCCTCCCTGCAGCTGACTGCTGACAGCTGTCCTAGCTGGCCTCAGGGGCGCTTCCCTGGCAATCACTAAGGTCTGGGTTGTAAGGCCAGAGGCGAGAGGTGGCCAGTTGTAGGGATTAGCTCTCTCTGAGAGTATGTCTGGACAGCAGGCAGCTCAGACTCCGTCTGCCAGGACGTAAGGCCCTCGGCCTTGTCTGGGGGAGGCTTGGAATCCATCTGCGTCTGGGTTGAAACAAAACATCCTCCTTCTCTGTGTTCAGTTAAATCCTGCCCTTCTGTTCAGCTCAGCACATCGTGGGAAACCATCAGGATCTAGGTTCTAGGCCCAGCTTGGCTGCAAGCTCACAGCGAGACTTGGAGCACATCCCTCTCCTGCTCTGGGTCCGGCCTGCAGTATGACCTGGCCCAAGTCTACAGCCTACACCGCAGACGATCTTGGAGGGCCTGTCTGCTTCAGGGCTCCATCTCTGCAGTATTTTCTGGGTCTGTAACCCTGCTCCCAGCCTCCCTGCAAAACCTCCTCGCTCTGACCTTGCCAGCCCCAGCCTGGGAACCATGTGTCCCAGCTCTCACCCTGCTCCTGCTGCCACAGGGGCATAGGCAAGGGCATAGGCAAGGCACTCTCCAGCTAGACCAGGAGGTCCCTCAGGACAGAAGGCAGGCTACCTCTTCCTTCCTGTCTGGGAGCTCAGGTCTGGGCACCTGGGGTGCTCCCTGAAGGTTGGTTTTGACTAAAACCCTTCTGAACTGCAGGAGCTGCCACCGAGGCCATGAGTTCCTCATCACTGAGGGGACTGACAGCAGGAACATTATGCCCTCTTCCCTAGGACAACTGAATGAGAAAGACAAGACCTGAAGGGGCAGGCTGACTGTGTGGTCCTGGGACCAGGGCCAGTTTGATGTGAGTCTGTGATAAGAAACTTTCACCAGAATGTAAATCAACCACAACACTAATCACTCTGGTTAGTTCATCTGACACTTTTCTTTTTCTTTTTTATGCAAGTCTTTCTCAATGAAGAAAGCAATAAACTGAGTTATGTTCTGGGGCAAGCTCTTTATCCTGTCACAGACGGGTAACAGTTTGTGATCAGCCACTCTGAGCGTCAGTGAACTAGAAGTTCTAGAAATGAGATAATGTTGAGATTCCGAAGGATTTCCTAGATAGTAAAAAGCAAAGGGAGAGTTCAAATGTCAAAGTGAGTAATTCAAGGAAAACAGGTGCTTTCAACATGGATGTCAACAAAAACAATCTTTAGTTTTTAGCAGAGGAGATGCCCCCAAACTCATGGTTGAGCAGAACATGAACCATTAATGTAGACGCAAGTTTTGCAGGAGGCAGAATCACCCTTGAATAAAGCAGAGTGGGTCAAGCTCACTGCCTGGGCTCGTGTGAACTGGATTCCTTTCTTTCTCTTAGTACAACACATAACAGGCCTCTGTCCTTTGCCCCTGCTGTGACCAAGCAGAGACAGCCTGGGCCAACCATAGGACACAAGTGTCCTCTGTGGACATGCTCCATAATCCTGCATTCCTTCTTGCAGGCCTGTCCGCCCTACAGGACTTTCCTGATCCTGTGTGAGCATAGAAACTTGGCTGTCCTTTAAGGAGCCTTCCCATTGGGCAGCTCAGATCTGAATGGTTTAGTTGCTTTCTTTGTACCTCATTTTCCAGATGGGTCAACACATACAGCAAAAGCAAAGTTCTTTGTATAGTGATGCACAGGCAGGTTGGCTGTCTGCTCATACCCTTCCCTGCCTGAATTCTTGCAGTGGGTAAGGCTCACAAATAAAGAGGGCAAGGTCACTAGAGGCTAGGGCACTTGGTCAGGGTCATGAGTCTTGCAGGCAGCCTTGTGTGAGTGCTGGTTCTGGGTGATTCCCAGGGACTGTCCCGAGGCTCTACACTTCCTCTTTGTCTCCTTACCTGGCCAGACACTTCTCTTCTGCAGCACAGCGCAGGGAGTAAAGGTGGGCTCTCTGCACGTAAGTGGATGCCTGCACATAGTTGGGGTCCGGAACCAAGTCAGGGAGACCTGGAGTAGGCAGTGGGAGAGAGGGAGGAGGGAGGCATTGAGAAGGTCAGGCTGTCCACTGCTAATGCCCAGGGACCTACCCCACCCCAACCACCTGTTGCCATTCTCCCTGGGCAGAGGATCCTGGGTCCAGAAGGTGGGTCTGAGAATTTGGGCAGCAGGCGGTCACCCCTAGAGCTCTGTGTTGTGAGAGCCACTGAGATCTCCTAGAAGAACTGGGACACAGACAAGAACTGGGAGGCAGGGTGGAATTTGGATCGTTAGAAAAGGAAAAGGTGTTCTTGGCAGGGACAATGGCCTGGCATGAGCAAAGGCCTGGAGGCAGGACTGAACCAACCAAGTAATTTCCTGACAGAAGCACTCCTTCCATGTCCTTATTCCCCAGGCCTCAGAAACCAGCCCCCAAATGCCCTCTGCTTCTCTCACCTTTGCAGCCAGCTTCCTTTGTGAACCACCAGAACAGCCCTGGGCTTCTGGCCCAGAGTGAGCCCCAGAAGGCTTAGGGCCAGAGCCAGGTGGATGTTGGCTGGCAGCAGGTGGTGGGCAGGAAGGGACGGGTGGGAAGGAAAACAGTTCCCCAGAGCAAGCTGCTGACCAGGCGGGATTCTGAGCCACTCCAAGATGCTTCCCTCCTGGCATGGCCCCTGTTCCTGTCTCCCCTCACCTGCTACTACTCCTGGCCATCAGCCCCCCAGACCTGCCCACACCCTCCCCTGTCTGCAACATCTGGCTTCCAACTGAAGGAGGCCCCAGCTCCCTTCCTGTTCCAGCCCTTGTGACCACTCCTTCCTCAGGCTGTGCCAGAGCCAAGGGTCTGTGCTTCCTGCCCTGGCCCCCTCCACCTCCCCTGCCGTGCATGGATTAGTCCCAGTTAATCCAGTTATTATTAGGAACAAGTAGAAACCAAACTCAGGTGTCCAGACCCCATCTGGCAGTGGAATACAGAATGGTCTCTCTCTCTCTCTCTCTCTCTCTCTCTCTCTCTTTTTTTTTTCCTGTCCTGGGGTTGAATCCAGAGCCCTGCAAATGCTGGGAAAGTGCTCTACCACTAAGTTACATCCCAGTCCTTTTAAAATTTTTATTTTGAGACAGGGTCTCACTCAATTGTTCAGGCTGGCTTTAAAATTCTCTTGCCTCAGTCTCCTGAGTTGCTGGGATCACAGGTGGGCACCACTGTGCCCAGATAGAAAAAATGATCTTTTGATTTATTTTTGGTACTGGAGATTGAACTCAGGGGCACTCAACCATTGAGCCACATTCTCAGCCCATTTTATATTTTATTTAGAGACAGGGTCTTGCTAAGTTGCTTAGAGCCTCGCTAAGTTGCTGAGGCTGGCTTTGAGCTCACAATCCTCCTGCCTCAGCCTCCTGAGCTGCTGGGATTACAGGCGTATACCACCGTGCCTGATGATAAAACGATCTTAATGTTGGGAGGGATGGGTGGGGGCAGGTGGTCAGTGGGTTACTCCCAGAGCCATGCACTCTATTCTAGTTTGGCCACTGGCTTAAAAGGGAATGATCCTGGTACTTCCAAGTCCCTTTTCTCAGGCCTCAGGGACTCTGTCGGACTAGTGATGACAAGAGGCTGTAAGTCCTTCTTGGTTTCTTTGAGCTCTCTGCTCTTGGGCTTGAAATGGAAGGAGAGACCAGAAAGGGGATTTTTAGCATGTGGGGGGCTCTCAGTCCTCCTTCTTGCTGTCAAAACCCTCCCATCAGCTCAGGCTCAGACATTAAGGCCAAGGAAGGGAAGTCCTCTAAGCCTTTGACAGAGGTGTTTACCTGTGTGCACACAAACCCTGGGCTCCCAGACCCTAGCCCTGCTCTCCCTGGGGCCTGGGCCTCCTGGGGGAGCCCGAGCTAGGCAGCCAGGGTGATCTCACCTACTTGGAATGGAGAGGAAACTTGGAGTACAGGGTGGGTGAGGATGAGGTGGCTCCTGGCTATTGGGGGACCTCTTGGCTAGTCTAGGTCCCATTACTCGAGCCCCCTGGAATGTTTGCAGTCATTTCCCAAGGGATCCTCCTCAGGCTCTCAAACCAGCTGGGAGCTGGTTCTTACCCTCTGGTTCCTGGAAGCTTCTGGAGGAAGGGTGAGAGGGAGAGGGACGGTCCCCTTCTCTATTGTCCAGTGCCTCAGCAATAGACAGGGGTGGGGCAACTTGTGCTGGAGCCTCATGGGACCCAGCATTCAGCACCAGACAGTCTGCCGCCCCCACCCCAGGCCCGGTTTCAATAAATACTGCACAGATGGCTCCGCAAAGCTTTTCTGGCCTGACCCTTCCTCCCCAGGCTGTTTCATAAGCTGGCTCTGCAATCTGAGGGTGTTGGGAGAGACACAGGGAGAGGCCACCAGGGGTACTTAGGGCTTGTGATATCAGTCTCTGACCATGGTCATAGGCTAAACCCTGACTGTGGCCACACATGGAGCCCTGCCCCTGGTCCCACACCAAGGCCTGACCCTGGAGATACAACTGGGCCTTAACTCTGGCCACACACTGAGACCTGGCATCTACCAACAACTCTGAACATCAGTCTTACTATCCCCCGTCTCTGTCCACGGATCCTGGGCTAACGGCTCTGTATTTTTAAAAAAGAAGAAGAAAGAAAATGAAAAAACGAAACAAAACCTTAAAAAGGAATTTGCTTTAACATCTTCTGTCCTTTCTTATTAAACCAGAGTGGATGGATTTGTTGTAGGGGCCACAGCTGTCGGGGAGGGGGGCTTGTACAGTACTACATGTGGGGATTTGGGGGAGAGACCAAGGACACACAGCTCAGGGATGCTGGCCACAGTCTGAGCCCTAACCCTGGCCATAGACGGTCGTCTTCTTCCTCCCACTGTTGGGCAAACACAGGCTCAAGCAGAGGCCTCCTGCTCCAGGAAGTCTTCCCTGATTGGCAGTGACAGTCCAGGCCATACACATTTGTCCTCTCACTACCCATGGTATTGATCTATAATTAGATGTAATCATATTCACCCACGTCTCCTCCCCTCCAGACTGAGGGCTCCCTGAGGGCAGGGCCTCAGTGACAATTCACAGTGCTCAGGAACTCTGGCTTTGGGTATTAATGAGTGACCCGAGCCCCCTTGGCCTGTCAAGCAAGCTTCTTTAGTGATTAGGCTCCCTATGTTACTGTTCTAGGCATCCATAAGTGTGCTCCACCTGTAACCTCAAGATACCAGGGTACATGATGCTTTGGGGAATGTAAAGGAAACAGGCTCAGAGAGGGCAATGAATTTGCCCACAGTCACCCAGTCAGTCAGGGCAGCCCCAGGAGGAGATCCTAGGTCCTGACTCTCTTCCAGGACTCCAATTATTCTTTCTATAAAAATGAACATCTTTAAAGGTATAAGCTATACACAGTCAAATACACAGGTTTTAGGAGCACAGTTGGTAAGTTCTAGCAGATGTTTATGCTGTGTACCCACTATCTCTATAAAGCTAGGGATTGCCACCACCATCTCTATTGTTCTTTTCCAGGGAAACCCTCCCTCTCTGCCACCCAACGCCATCATTGATCTGCTTTCTAATGACCATATATTTTTCTAGTATCTAAACAAAATTACTCTAACCATTATCTGATCGTTTTCTTTCTGGCCACCACCAGGTCCTACTGTGATGCCCTCCCCTAAGTCCCCACATCATCCCTGTCATACCCTCATTGCCCTGGGAATTCAGGCTGAGTGCCCCCACCTCACCCTCTGATCCCCTGCTGAGGTCCCAGGGAACAACAGGCCCCCCTCCCTCTGCTGGTATGTTTTTCCAGGAGGGAACAATGCCTCCTTCTCCCTGCCGTTCTCCCCTGGGACATTCCGTCAGCAGCCAGGCCTGCGGGCTTGGGCTTGGGCGTGAGGTGGGGGGGCGGGTTGATGTTGGAAGGGGATGAGGGAAGGCTTGAGTGGCGCTGGTAGGCATAGGGCTGGGGGGAGCAGTCTGCTGTTGCTGGCTTGTGGGGACAACCACACCCTCCAGGCAGGACGGTCAATATGAAGTTGTAAACAGACTGTGTGATCAACCCTCATTCCAAGAAATGCACATTTTAAAGAAAAACCCTGTGGAGTTGGGGGGCTTTGCTTGCTCCAAACAGTGGAGGATCATCAGTCATCACGGTGTAATTTTGAGGAGGAGCTGGGATCACTTTTCCAGCATACAGAGTCATCCAACCCTCTGGCCTGGAACAGGAGACTGCAGAACTGTGGGTTCTGGGGAGTTCTTTTCCCTGAGACTCCTGTATTTATAAACGTAGAGAACTGAGTTAGTCATAGTTCTCAGTTCAGAGCAAACTAAGCAGTATCCATGGTCCACTCACGTAAGGCTTCCCTCTCATCTTACTGATTTTCGCCTTGACCCTCACCCTGACTCTCAGACATGCCCCCGAACACTGGTGGCTACATACGGATCTGTGGTGCATTTGAGATGAGCATGCATTTTTTTTTTGGAGAGGGGCTACTGGGAATTGAACTCAGGGGCACTCAACCACTGAGCCACATCCCCAGTCCTTTTTTTGCATTTTATTTAGAGACAGGGTCTCACTGGATTGCTTAGCAAATTGCTTTTGCTGAGACTGTCTTTGAAATCTTGATCCTCCTGCCTCAGCCTCCAAAGCCATTGGGATTATAGGCGTGCACCACCATGCCCAACTCAGATGGGCATGCATTTTTAAAGTCTATAAATGAGTCTCACAGAGCTCATGCTTTCTTGATTTTGCAGTCAATGTAAACTTTTGAGGCCTTTCAAGAAGGTTTGTGGCCTGTCATTGCTAAACAGGAGCCCACAGGGTGCCTCTCCATATTCCATCTAGTCAGTGTCCTGGAGGGACACCCAGGTGGCCTTTGACCCCCTGTTCTGCACTCAGGCTAAAGCAGCGAGCAGCTTGGCATGTGCCTCCTGGGCTGGTGAGGACAGATATCACTCTCTTCTTAACCCTGGGTCACGGTCAGCCTTGCTCAGCTTCCTTCCAAGCCCCCAGAACCACTGGTGGGGCAGGGTCAGATTGTCCAAAGGCTGGGAGATGGCCTAGCTCAAGCTCCCCAGGGAGGCCCTGGTTACCATCACCCAGGAGGGAGATTGAGCCTGGCTCTTACCTTCCTCTGTTGTAGACTTTCCATGTGGCCCTGGACTGTCAGGTCCCTTCCTAGGCCTCACGTCTGCGCACCTGCATTTTATCCACTTCTGATTGCCCCCTCCCCCATTTGTAGCCTGGAGCCCTGTGCTGGCCTCTCCTGGGCACTCTTTCCCAGAAGGAATGTGTTGGCCATAGGAATTCATGCTGCCCACAGCCTGGGCCAGAATGGTGGGGACACTGGGTCAGAGGGCAGCAAAGCTGCTTGGGATAGCCAAAGCCAGGTTGTTCTGCTGGGGAGGGGCAGAATATGAGATGATTGGGTCCCCAGGCCATTCTGCAGGCAGCGAGCCACTGGTATGGGGGACATCATCTGACCCTGGTGGGCACAGGCGGTGAAGATCCTAGCCAAGGGAAAAGGCCCAGCACTCTGCATTCCAGCTCTGACCCTGGAGCTTCCTCTGCAGGCCACCCAGGGTCCAGTGGGAGGACACACCATAGTGACTCTTAGGGCCAATGTGTACAGGACAAGCCCACCCTGCCATTCTGCCCAGGCTGGGCCCGTGACAGCCCTGTGAGCCTATGGGCAGCATCTATCAGTGTCTTCCCTGGCAAGTTCCAGTAGGGGCCCAAGACTCCAGAGGCAAGTTCACTCCCTTGTTCTGCCTATGTCCAATCTTTCTGTTGCCAAATTCCCTTACTCTTAGGCTCAGTTTCCCTATCTGGATGACAGGGAGATTGGACTAACTGGCCTTTGAGCACAGGTTGGATGGATCCATAAACACTTGGTGATTAAAATACTTTTTCGGAGCTATTCAGTCCATTCCCTAGCCTTGGGCAAGAGCCCGGGACCTCTCATGACCTCCACAGCCCATACTTCACCAGTCAGGAAATTCTCCCACTGTCTGACCTAAATCCTTCCTGCTTCATTAGAAATCTGTTCCCTCCTGCTTGGAGGGGAGGGCCCTGTGGCTACAAGCCTGTCACTGCCCACGCCTCACCTGCTTCCCTCTTGACTTCCCCTTTTCTGTGGGTTCAATCAACCTCCTCTCTGAAATCTGTCTTCACTTGGCCTCCTGCTCCCCAGGAGCAGATCACAGGAGGGGGAATGCAAAGGAGCCCTAATCTCTTGAGCCCAGGGCTGGAGGATAAACAAAGTCCAGCAGGAACCCATCAGTCAGTCGGTTGTGAAATATGTGCTGAGCGGGATGTTTTGGCTAGCGCCGCCAGACTCCAGAGGAGCCCCTAGGTGGGGGAAAGCAGCAAGCTCCACTGAGTACAGCACTGAATAAAGATGAGCCAGAAGAGGGCCTGCAGGGCAGAGCTGGCAGCCCTGAAACCTCAGAAATGATCATCTAATAATCGAAACACTGAGTTGTCCACATCAGCCCAGGGGTGCCACACCTTCCTGGGAGAGTGCACTTTGTTTCATCGTGAAGGGGCAATCCCTACCTGGGCCCAAGGGTTATGATGGCTACAAAGTCAGACCTAGAGCCTTTAATGGCTCCCAACTGCCTACAGAATCAAGTCTGGATGTTTCAGGGTGGTAGCTAGATCTGCTGTGGTCTGGTCTCTACCTGGCCTGCCAGACTCTTAACCCTAAGGATTGGGAGGCAGCTCTTTAGCCTGGTCCTTAGCACTGTGCCATGGTCCAGGATTTCCCTGCTACACAACACACACACACACACACACACACACACACACACACACTCATGCACGCATGCACGCACGCACGCACGCACGAGCATGCGCTCACACTCTCTTTTATGCTGCAAAACTAAAGCCCACCTGGTCAGTCTTGACCTCCCCTCGTCTACCACCCTCCACCTTCTTACTTGTCTCCTACCCCTCCACTGACTGGGAGACATCAGCAGCAGTGACGACCCTGCCCCTGTGTGTAGCATGGCCACCCGGTGAAGGGGAGGGGTATGTGTTCAATTGAAAGAACTGCCAGGGAAGCAGGCTGGGCCAAGCGAGGGGAGGGCCTTGGATGCTCAGCACCTCCTCTGACCTGCTGCCACCTCTTTGCACACCTCACTCAAATCTCTTCCCAGTGTGACCCAGCCCCTGCCCTCCAGCCCTCCTGTCCCTCACTTCCCAGGATGCTTCATTCAGTCCCCGTAGGTTCCCTCCCTGTCCCTGGAGGCTTTTCTCAGTGAACTGAAAATTTCACCTTTCTTACAAAACCAGTTCCATCCACAGTCTTCCCATCTCAGCTACTGTCATCCTTCCAGCAGCACAGACCATAAACCATTGTGCTCTCCCTGGCCCTTCTCTTTCTGTCACTACCCACATCAATCCATCAGGAAATTCCATAAGCTCCATCTCCAAAATAGATCCTAAATCTGGCCTCCCAGCACCCCCATGGTTCCCACTCTGCATGGGCCTCCGGGGTAGCTGCTCTCAATCTCTCTGCCTGACTCCTGACTGCCCACTCCCAGCATAGCAGTTGGACCCCTATTTAAATGCCACTGCCCAGCTCAAATTCTGCAGTGATTTCTGGGGCACAGAGAGTAAAAGCTAAAATCCTCACAGTGACCCCCTTGAACCCGTCTCCTTTTATTCCCCTAATTCTATTCCACTCTGTCCTAAGCAGACTGAAACACACTTGGAAACCCACAGAATTTCTGCCTCAGGGCCTCTGCACTGGAGATTCGCATCTCTGGAGTACTCTTCCTGCAGATAGCTGCACAGCTCACTCATATGCCTCCTTCAAGTCTTTGCTCAGATGTCACTCTGACCACCTGGGCAACCTGCCCCTTCCGCCTACTCTGATCTTCTTACCTACCTCCATGGCATCTATCATCTTCTATCACTCATCTATGTATTATGTTTACACATAAAAATACAGATCCGTAAGAGCAAGAATTTTGTCTTTTTTCACTAGTGAATACCCAGCTCTAAAGCAGTATCCAGAGCACAGGGAGGAACTAAAAAATATTTATTGAATGGCTTATTAATACATGATCTATGGATTATTGATATTGATATATGCCCTCTCAGCCAGACAAGAGCCCCTGAGGTCAGGGGTAGGGGTGGGTGGCACTGCCCTTTGTGCATACCCAACTGCCAGCCTGGTCCCACAGGTACACAGCAGGAACTGGGAGCTGGACACAATGAAGGGCTTGGGTCACTCTGCATCCTAGGAGCCTGAACTCTTCTTGCTAGTGGGTTCAGACCTTGGCAAGGGCAGGGATGGGCCTGGGGCACCTCTGAATCCCCTACACCCAGGTACCACCCTCAAGGACTGGTACCTGTATGTCCTCAGAAAGCACACGCCTGAACCCCCAAAGGGTCTGGTGACATGTAAGTCAGGCTTCACTCTCAGACAGAGGCTGCAATTGATTCCCAAAGTCCTTTCTTTTGAAAAAAGATTTGCTTTGGTTTTGGAAAACCCATGTTTCCAGTTGGCCTACAGTAGGGGGAAGGGCGGGCTGTCTCCCAAAGTTTTGATGGCAAAGGCCTCCATCCCTTCCCTCGCTGACATTCTGAGCCCCTCCCCCAACATTTCCAGGTGTTTGTGAAATGCTCAGTTTCTGGGGTGCCCATCACCAATGGGGAGAAAGACCCAGGCCCCACCCTCACTCGGTAATCCAGACTGCACACCCGAAGGCCCCTCTGTCCAGCTGCCTGTGGTGAGGAGGTGGTGAGGTCAGGGCCAGGGGAGGGAACAAGTCTGAGCCTCTCCTTCCAGCCCCCACCTCCCAGCCCTGCTGTTCCACAGGAATGCTGGGCACAGGAATTGGAAGCAGGTGTGGGCTGCCTAAGCCGACCTCCGCCTCCTCTCTGTTCTCTTCCTCTCCTGCCCATTGGAGCCATCGCCCTGGGGAGATTTCCATGTGTTCTTGGTTTGGAAAAGAAGTAGGGTGGACTCCGGCTGGGAGCTTTGGGGGAGGGTGCTCCTTCTGAGACCAGAGGACCGGGTAAGATGGGGATCCCTGGGGTCAGGAGAGAGGAAGGAGTGGGGACAAAAGGCCAGAACTCCCTAGCCAAGTCCAGCAGGATCCTGGTGCCAGCAAAGGCACTAATGACTTCCCACACTGTCTCCCCACCATGACTGGGAGGGAGATGTGTGTGAACTCGAAGGAAAAATCTGACTTCTGGTGGGGGGGAATATAAGAGGGACTATGATGAACAGAGACAGGTGACTCAAGATGTAAAATACTCTTTCTTGAGGGGCAGAGCAGAGGGAGAGCGGAGTCGTTAGATCCAAGCTTGACCACTCCTAGCCTTGTGACCTTGGGTGAGTTCCTTAGCCTCTCTGAGCCTGGTTCCTCATCTGTAAAGTGGGGATGATAATACTAGCTATTTCACAAGATGGTTGAGGGTATTAAAT
This sequence comes from Urocitellus parryii, assembly GCF_045843805.1. Classification (NCBI taxonomy): domain Eukaryota; kingdom Metazoa; phylum Chordata; class Mammalia; order Rodentia; family Sciuridae; genus Urocitellus; species Urocitellus parryii. The sequence continues at coordinate 117,211,164 of NC_135536.1, read as the reverse complement.
GAGAACAAGAGAATAAATACTTGGCACAGTGTCTGTCCCATAAATGGCAGATGCTACTGTTATTTCTATTATTTAAAGTAGGAGCTGTCTCCTCCCATAGGAATGGGCCAGGCTGAGGCCAGGGAAGGTACCTTATAAGTGGTTGATGAAAGAGGAGACAGAAAGTCTGACTAGAGGCCTCCTAAAGAGGCTGCTCAGGACACTGTTGTTTGTTCAGACCCCCAGACCCCCCTCTCTCTCCACTGCTCCCTTGTCAACTTTCTCAACCCAAAGGTTACATTTCTTTCTGAAGAAGAAACTGAGACCACTTCAGGGAAGGAAGGAGGGATGCGAGCTGTGACTCTGGCTCCAGGGAAAAGCACTTAAGCTTTTAGGGCCTCGGTTTTCTCACCTGCAAAATGGGGATGCTGGCAGTACCTTTCTTCTAGGGCTGTTATAAGGACTCCAACTATAGAGCTCCAAGAACAGTGAGAGGGCTTGGAAAGCCCCGTGGAAGTGTTTGCTAAACACATTTTGGAGCCTAGAGTGAGGATGCCAAGGCCTCACTCCAACCCACACTGAGGAGGGACTGTTCACCTCCCCAGTTTTTCATGTCCACTGTCCCATCTCACCCTGTTATAACCATGCCCAGAATATAGTAGCCAAATATCTACTGACAAGGAATACATGACCAAATGAATGAGGGAATAAACGAAATGTGCCAGATAAGCAATAATACACAGAAACAAAATTTAAATGGTGCATGGTTAAGAAAGCCAGATGGAGAGTCATGCAGACTCCAACCATGTTTTTCTCTGTTAAAAAGCAGCAAATGAGGGTTGGGATTGTGGCTTAGCGATACAGTGCTCGCCTAGCACGTGTGAGGCACTGGGTTTGATCCTCAGCACCACATAAAAAATAAATAAATAAAATAAAGGTATTGTGTCCAAGTACAACTAAAAAAAAAATTAATAAAAAAAAAATTGGGCAAGGGAGCCCATCACCTTAGCTACAGAATGGGCCAAACAGCAGTACCTGGCGTGGACCTGGGAATTAGAGGAGAAATGTATAAGAAGTTAAGTCAACCGGAGCGGAATTCTCTCCCTGGATGCAGAGAGAGCTGAGGTGCAGAGAGGGTCCCAGTTCACACGCGGCCTTGCCTGGCAGGCTGAGCCTGATGTCCTCCTGGGTCATCTCAGTGCAATGCAGAGAGTAGGCTTGGGCTCTCTGAATTCCAGCTTAGCTACACCCCACTGAGTCACCTCCTTAGGCCTCAGTCTTCTTTACCAGGAGCACTAGAATCTCCACATCACTAGGGGTTTGTGGGGATGAATGAAATCACACATTTAAGCCACTAAGCTCAGTAGGTGCTCTTCAGCAAATGGCCAAATTGTTACTATTTGTATCTTAGTGCTCTAACTCTAGGAATTTTTTGAGTGGAGGCCTGTTCTGTCCTTCCCTGAATCTATTCCAAGCCTTGTGGAGGAGGAGGTAGGTGACCCAGAGGGGCAGGCAGGCCCAAGTGAGCTAGGGGGTCCAGCAGTGGGAGTAGGGGTAGAGATCCAGGGCTGCTCTCAGGGACAGAGGGTCCCAGTTCGGCCTCTTGGGCACAGAACACTGGACAGAGAAAGGGGGTTATCTAGAAGCACCCCCAGGTATGGGTAGGGAAATGTGGCATGTGAGCCCAGGAGCAGTACAGTCCCCATGTGGGTTACAGAGACCTCTGAGAGGAAGGAGAAACAAAGGAAAGGAAGGAGATGCCTACACTGAGGTATTGAGATCTTGTCCTCAGGGTCCTAGGGAGCCACAGAATCTTCTTGAGCAGGGGAGTAAACTGGTCAGCACTACAAGGGTTTATGTGCCCTACATATAGGGTGGTCTGAAGAGAGAGAGGTTGAGACCAGGGGAGCAGGAAGGAGGCAGCTACGATTCCCTCCTGGCCTCTGACTGGCCAGGTGAGGAAGGGTGGAGGACACATGCTAGGCAAGGCCAGCACAGCCATCCAGATGGCCTGGGAGGTCACCTGGAGCAGCCTGCTCTGTGCTCTTTTCACAGGATGGCTGGAGTTGGTGAGTGAGGCCAGGTAGAAAGGGGAGGCTCTTGAGGAGAGCTGTAGTCTTGTGGGGCTCATCTCAGCACCAAGACCCCCAACTCAGAGAAACTGAGGTGAGGGGAGGCAGGAGCTGGGAGAGGATGTTGGGAAAGGAGGGACTGACAGCAGCAGAGTGCGAGGCCACGTGTGAGCCGGCTCCGTGCACGTTACACAATGGGCCTGGGAAGCAGTCGGCCACCCTCTAGTCCTCTCTGTGAGAATGTGCTCTGAGAGCTGGCTCTGGATGTGACCCTCTCAGAGTCTCTGTTTTCTCCTTTCATTCTTTCCAGCTACAAGTTTCAGAGTTGGAGACGATGGTACTGTAGGAAGCCCTGGATAGCCCCAGCACCAAGTGGGAAGGAAGAGGGTACAGGCGCCCAAGGCAGAAATAGGCGCAGGACAGCCACTTGGAAACCCACCCGCCCATGGAGGGACGTGGGCGATGCTCACATGTGTTTGGTGTTGTGAGGACACATCCACGCCCACACACACACACACAGTCTGCCAGCGCCGGGCCTCAGACCCCGGGGTGTGTGGCCAGGAGGAATGAAGTCAGTCTCAGAGAATCCGCCCTGGGCTCCCACACCAGGCCTGGGGGTCTGATCTCAAGTACAAGGCTTGGACTTCTTTGGGTTGGGATTTTCCACGGTCTCAGCCTAGTAGGGTGGGGAGGGAAGAACCAATGATGGGGGAGACTAATGTTCCTACACTGGCTTCTTTGCGGGCCCCAGACTAGCTTGTATCCCCCCATCTCATTTTCTCCATGATTAGGGGAGGGATCATTCTCTGAGAAGTCCTCCCTGAGCCCCAGCCTCTGACTGGGGAGGCCCCTCCTCCAGGTTCCCATAGTCCCTTGCTCCTGGTGCTCACCAAATCACAGCAACTTCTCTGCTATGCATCCCCCAGGACAGGGCCTGGATTTGATGCATCTCGGCCTGCTCAGCTTGACACCTAGGACACTGCCTTCAGGGGAGAAATGTCTTTGACCCAAAATAAACTGTGGGGCTCAGGAGTAGTGGCCAGAGGCCCTGCTCAGTACCCATCCCACCACTCCAGACATGGCCTTGTCCTGCCCAATCCTCCTTTGAACAAACTGACTTCCTTAAGAACCCATAGGCCAAGGAGGGGCCCTAGAAAACATATTGGCTTGAAGCCCAGATGCCTAGTCCCAGGCCTGGCTCTGCCTGTGTTGTGGCATTTGAGGCCTCAATTATCCCCTCTATCCAGAGGTGGGACCATTCTGGCTGAGCCTCACACTGAAGTCTTGAATTCTAAGAAAAGTTGACACAAAGATTGAGCACCTGATAGGTCAACATCTCCTCTAAGGTGCTCTTGGAGCAGTTGGTGCATAGCTGTAATATAGCCTGCTGCAGAATGCTTCAAGTTTCTGGTAACACCCAGGAGGGGTGGATGTACCCTTCAACACATTACATAAGGGCCCCTCATCTTATTCTGAGCTTCCGCAGTTCTCAAAGTGGGATTCAGCAACCAACTCATGTGCTGCACCTTGGATGTATGAGAAAGGGCACAACCTGGGAGATACTTCTCTCCCCTAGCTTTGGGCTCCACCTGCGCCCTTGGCAGCAGCCCTTCACTGAGGCCTTCTTGACTGGAGACTGAGCATCACTCCCATGCTGATAGGGGCTGAGGAGTGGAGACTGAGGTCAGCACTAGCACCAGCACCTTGGGTCATATATGGTTCAGCAACTGTGATGGGGAGCAAAGAATCATAGGCAGAGGGCACTGACAGCAGCCTGAAAGAGGCAGGGCAGAGTGGACTGAATATGCATCAAGGACTGAGCAGAAAACTTGGACCAAAGAGCTGAAACCCAGGGAGAGAAGTAGCAAGGGGATACCAGGACAGTGAGGATGGGCTCATGGCCATCCAGCCCTATCCAGACCCACCAGTTGGCCCTAGTCCAGCCTGCTAAGAGAACTGTGGAGTCTGTCCATCTGACACAGGAAGACTGGTTCCACCCCTGTGACCTTGTGTACAGCAAAATGGCTTGGCCTTTCCAAGAATAGGCCACATCTTCACTCCCTCTCCCTCCAAAGCCTCAGGGTGGCCTCTTTACAGTTGCCTCCCGGGACCTTTCCCTAGGGCTGGGACTAGGGTAAGGCTAGTGTGGCCCTGACCTAGGCTACAAAATTTAAGTGGGCACCAAAACAAAAACCCAAACAAAAAACCTCAGTAATAAAGATAAGTGATATTTAATACAATTTTTTTTCCAAAAAATCAAAATCAGTGCACAAAATCTGTGAACAAATATCCAAATAAAGACAGGACCCAAGTTGATTCTTGAATTTGCCTCAGGCACCCTAGGGCACCATTATTGATTCTATTTAAAATTTGGATACACTTGTTCATGGTGTATTTGGGAGCATTGTTTTTTCTTTAAAAAACAAAAACAAAAAACCCCTAGAATTATTACTTATCTCAATTTCCAAGTTTTTTGTGTCTCCTTAAATTTCGTGCCCAGGTCAGTGCCTCGGTGGCCTCTCCAGCATAAATCTCACACACTCCCCACCAGGGGTCTCTAAGTCATCTAGTCTGAATTCCTGCCTGGGGCAAAAACTTTCTCAGATCCGCTTAGCTGGAGCAAGCTCGTGCATGCCCAATGATAGGGAAACCGCACAACTAACGCCTTTCTGACCCTGAAGAGATGGCACAGGGGCATCTCCAGGAATGGAAGGAGGTACCCTGATTGGAATGAGAAAGAGTCAGGAAAAAAGGCTTCTTCCCTTTGTCCTCAGATGATCCAAGCTAGGTCTGAAAGGGGCCTCCTCCCAAAGCCTGGCTAGTGCTTCCACCCTTATCTCCAAAGCCTCGGTTGGAACCCAGGCCTGCCTGGCTAAGTCCTGACACTGATTGATGATGCCTGGCTGTTAGGCAGGCCGGAGGTGAAGCACCAAGGGGTTGCGGACTGGGGCTAGGTGTGGTGCGGGGTTCATACTTAGCAGCGCAGGGGAGGCCTCTGGAGAGGGATGGGGAAGGGGTCTGGGCGCCTGGAGTCATGAGGTCGGACAGCCGAGCCTTAGGCCGCGGGCGCGGGTACTGTACTCACCACGACCGTTCTGGTTAGGTCTGTACACGCTGCCCACGCTGAGGCGGCCCTGCTGTGCGCCGTTCCGCTCCCCACCCGGCGGGGGCGCGTCGGAGCTGCGCACGGGCAGGTAGGGCGGCTCCAGTACGCGGAAGGGTGGCTGCGGCTCCACCACACGCGGCGGGACATAGGCCTCGGGTGGCACATTGGAGTAGGGTGGATACCAGCCGAGGCGGGGGTCGCCGCCATAGGCCCCACCGCCGCCCGGGCTCTGCGCCGCATCCGGGCTGGGGTCGGGGTAGGCCTGCTCGAAGCCCGCAGTGCCCTCGTTGTTGTACAGGCTGTGCGAGTAGCGGCGGTCCAGGCCGTCGGGGGGCTGCGGCTGTGGTTGCGGCTGCGGTGCGTAGGGCCTCTCCAGAGCCGGGTAGAAGCCCTGGGCCGGATACTCCGGCTGCTCCTCTCCGCCGCCTCCGTACTCCTCGTAGCGCGCTCGGGGCTGGAAGGGGTAAATGACCCCCGCCGAGGCCACAGCTGCTGCCCCTGCACCCACGCCACCGCCCGCACTGCGGTAGTACACGTAGCCCTGGTCGTAGGTCCGCGACGCGGGGTCGTAGTTCTCGTACTGGCTGACGAAGGGCGCTTGCGGGTAGGGGAACTGCTGCGGATAAGAGGACGGCTGGCGGTAGGTGGTGGCGAAGGCCGAGGCCGAGACCGAGGAGGCGGAGCCCCCATGCCGTTGCTGGGAGACGGAGGTGCGGGCCCGGGCCATGCCGGTGCTGTCCCCGACGGCCACTTCGCGCCAGTTGTCGGGCACCTGTCCGAAACCGAATGGGTGCCGAGCTTGGCCGCGCACAGTGTCCGAGCCCACGCGCCCAGGCAGGGGCAGAGAGGGCGCCTGCCGACGCCGGAGGCCCCCCTGGCTGCGCCGCTGCGGGGCCTGGGGTGCGCCAGCCAGCAGCACCCGGGAGCTACTCTCCGCGCGCTGAGGCCCGGCAGGCACGTACTCTGAACCCGAGTTGAGCAGGCTGTACACCTGCCCGTTGTTCTCCCACTGAATCAGCTGCCGCCAGCGCCCAGGGTCCGAACCCTGCCCCGGCTGTGCCTGCTGCCCATGCACCAAGACGCACAGGCAGGCGCCCCACACTACGGCCCCCAGCTGCCAGCCGGCTCGGACCAGAGCCATGGTGGCCCCTCAGCAGAGGCCGGGTAGTCAGAGAGGCTCTCAGGAGTGGCCCCTTGTGCGTACTTCTCTTCCCACGGCCTCGAGGATAGGACGGTTCCTTGCCTGCCCCAGCTCTAGCTTTGTCCATCCTGGCCTTGTCCCGAGCGGGACGACTCCTCCGATGACACCATTTCGAGGCCAAGAGGTCAGGGCAGGGCAGGGGCGGTGCCCAGGGCTGCACGAGGCTCTCCGCAGGGCACGGGCGAGCAGGACCGCCTGGGGGCCTTACATGGCCAACCCCACACTGGCTGGCCGCTGGGCTGGCGCTTTCCCACTCTGAATGAATAAGCAACAGGCTGGGAGCGACGGGAGGTTTCGGGAGCCTGGTCCGCCTGCTGGGGCCTCCTCCGCGGGGCCCTATGGCCCGCCGGGTTTTAGCTATGTGGCCTGTCCCACAGCTGCAGTACTCCCCCGGTCCACTGAGCCAAGCCGCAGACCTGCCTCTGAGGAAGGGAGTGAGGCAGAGAGTGGGATTGGGGGCAGGCGCCCTCTGGGGACTCAGGCCTGGTAAGTGGGTCTCTGACAGGCAGGAAGGGACTGGGTGTCAGCCCTGCCCTGCCTGTTCCTCTCTGCTTTGGACATGGCATCCATGTTCTCAACCTTACCTACTGGTTTTGCCTTTCTCCAGGATTCCTGGGTTCCCTTTTCCCTTGTTCTCCAGAACCACTGCCAGGAGACACCCTTCTTGTTGATGGATCTCCTTGGGGGAGATGCTGAACAGGATCCACCCTCTAATTCTGGACCCCTGGTGCACCTTTTTCCTTGGGCCTGGGTATAAAGGTGATGGACCTTCAACTTTTCCTTCTTGGCACACCTTCCAGCCTTATTCTTTCACTCTGTAGGATGGGGTGTGTCCCTGTGCTCAATAGGGCTTGTGAACTCATGGAAGAGACCAACTCTTGCACACTCTGAGTGGTTTCTGTCTTGCTTCTCTTGATTCTGTATGGCCTGAGAATAATCTGAGTGTACACATGAGTAAAATGAAACCCAGCGGCTGTCTCTGCTATGGGATGGGGTCTTGATGAGGCAGAGAAGCCTATAAGCATTGAACAGCAAGGAGGAGGATTCAGGAGAATTGTGGCTGCGAGATCTTGGGTAAGTCCATTCCCCTGGTCTAGTTGCTGCTTCTGACCAATGGAGGATTAGCCCACATGGTCTCTAAAAGTGCTTTGGGAGGGCAGCACCTATGGGGTGCCATTACAAGAGTTCTGTTTCTATTTTTCATACTTGAATAAATCCTACTCCTTACACACACACACACACACACACACACACACACACATACACACACACACACACATGTGCTTTGGGAGAGTCTCTGTTTCCACTGGGGGATTGCAATGATAGGAGGAGTCCCAGAAGTTTGAACTTCTTGCTTTGGTGTCCAAGAAATCACACTCTGAATGCTGCTCTCAGGGCCCCACCCACTGGGCTCCCCTCTCTAGCCTTGCTCCTTGGAACTGGAGAGAAGAAATTGCCCCTTTGTGTTTATATACAATATAGGGAAGACCCTATTTTGGAAACTCTGAACCCACCTTGGGAGGAGACAGAGTGGACACTCCTCAGGGACACTCCATCCTTGCCAGGCAGTATTTTGTTGTTCTTGTTTATTTTATTGTATTTATTTATTTTTATCCATTGCTCTATTCTTCAGGACTGAGGCTTGATTCAGATGACTTGGGACATTAAATGCCCATAATCTAGCCAGGATGGTGGAGAGCTTCTAACACCATTCCTGGCCAGAGATCACTCAACACTTAGCTCCCCAGCATGTGGTTTGGTCTCAGACTCCAGATGGGATTCCTGAAAGGAGCCAGGACACCAAACAAGATCCTGAGGCCTGGGCTCACTTAGGGCCGGGACCTGGAGGGTTAAGCCTTCCCTCCCTCATGCCTGCCCCCTGCAGTGTTGGCCTCAGCTGCTTGGAATCCCTGGGGTCCTGTAGGGCCCTCCCGCCAGCCAGATGGGCAGCAGAGAGCAGGAGGAGGAATGGAAACAGGCCTCAGGGTACCCCTAGGCATGGAGGGGAAGGGAGGAGGAATTGAGGGAGGACAGAAAATGGTTGCCAGGTAAGGGAGCCTGTTGGCAGAAAGTGGAGAAGGCAGGTCCCCTCTCCATAAGCTAGATGGGGGCAGAGGCTTCCTCAGGGCTTTGGTGTGGGGAGATCAGGGCACAGGCCATCCCACTCAGCCGGCTCTGCTCTCGGAGCCAACTCTTGGCGTGAAACCCTACCCGGAGCTGGCTCCAGCTCCTCTTTCTTTTTTCTTAATAAGGTCGAATCAGCGTGAGTCAGAAGAGCCAAGTTTCCTGTTAGGCTCTGTTTGAATAAACTCTGCTCTGAACAGAGCTTGGGCCAGTACTGTGGCCCTGCCAGCCGTCCCTGCTGAGGCAGGAGAACTTGGGTCCACAGGATGACTTGAGCAATGGGCCTAGCCTGGCCAGACCACTCCCCAGAGAAGCTGTTAAGCTCTCAGAGCTTCAGTCTTGCCTCTGAGCCTGGGGGAAATAATACCTTTCTTGGGGCAGATATGGGAGGTTGGAATGAGAGGATTATGAGAAGTACCCAGCACATTGCCAGATCATGTGGCCACTATTTTCTTCTTTTCCCCTTGACTTGTGAGAGAAGGGAGGGGTTATATCTGGAGCCGGGGGTCCCCCATGCCATTTCCTCTGTCCCTTTCTTGTTTTTGTGTGTCTTTATTCTTCCTTGCCCAGGATGAAGCTTGTGCAGGGCAGGATCAATCCTCTTCCCTCCTCCCTTCTCTCAGAGTCCAACCTCCTTCTGTTTCCAGTCTAGGCCTCCTGCAGTATCTGACTGGGACCAGCTGGGCCATGGCCAGCAACTCTGGGAGCCCAGGAGTTTGCCTGCCTCTGCCTCTCAACACGCAGGGCAGAGCTTGCATCTGTAGCTTAGGTATCCTGGCATCCTTAGGTTGAAACCTGCAGAGTGGGGGTTCTAACAGAAACCATGGCAGAATATGGAGGGTATAGAGCATGGGTCAAATGAGGGCTTAGATTCACTGGGCTGGGCTGGGACAGCTGTCTTTGGGAGGACAGCTTCTCTTTCAGCCCTGTCCCTATAGACTGGGATTCACACCCACATTTTTAAGACCTAGATATGTGGTTGAGGCCAGATCCTGGCACTAGAAACCAGTCTCCAGGGATCTTGGAGGGCTGGTGATGTAAAGTTGAGTTCGTTGGTAGTACACATCTTTTTATAGCACCTACTTTGTGCTTAACTGTGTTGCTGGGGCTCCCATGGAGCAGCCAATATCCTGTGACCCTGAGATGGTCCTGAAAAATCCATGGGGAAGCAAGGAAGTGCGGACGGACCTCATCAGCAGAGGGGTGTGGGAACAGAGAGGGATAGGAACTGTGGATGCCCCTTTGCTTGGTAGACAAGGGCCATGAGGCCGACTGTGTGGGTCAGAATTTTCTGTGGTTGAAGGGAAGGGATGAGGGTAGGCACTGGGTCGCCTCTGCCCTCTGGCTCCCAGACTGGGCCTGACTGGGTTCCCCCTCTTCCCCATGGTCACTAACTTCTGAGGGCAGGTCTGGGCACCTGCACCACCAACTCAGGGAGGCCACTGATGGGATTCGTGCTGAATTGGGAATGAAGCCCCAGTCCCAGCAGTGGACTGTGTGGTCCCAGCTGCTGCCTCTGGAAAGTGGGCTGGAGGAAGTGCTGAGCGAGGAGGCTGGGCGAGCTGGCACAGAAAGCGCTGACTCCACAGGGAGAGGACCACCGAGTGACCACTGCCAGCTGGGCCCTGGGCCCACCCCTCCCCCGCAGCCACATCTGGTGGAATGGTGGGGGAGGCAGGGGGGACTTTGGTCCCCAGAGCCAAGGCAGTGGTGGAGGGGGCCCAAGGAAAGGGCTAGGGCATTTTGGTTTGGAAGTGTCTCTCTTAGGGGCTGGAGCTCCTAGAGAAGTCAAGGAGCGGGGGAGGGGAGGTCAGAGCATTTTTCAAGGGGCAGATGATAGGGGTGGAGGAACCTACCTTCTCCAAGACCCAGAGGAATTGGGGGCTCTGGCCACTTCCCCCTCCCTGGCTCTCCTGAACCCCTCCCCTAGGGTTCTGGGGAAATTGGAAAAATCAGAGTTGAGAAAACAGACTGGGCATGGAGGACAGACCCCAGGAGGGCAGGAGGCTCCCTCAGCCCCTTCAGGGCTTCTCCCCTCTGACCTCCCTGGACTCTGAGGTTTTCAGGGAATGGTAACATTCCCTGTCTCCACTCCCCACTTAGGGCCCTGGGTGATTGGAGGCAGAAGTGGGTCATTATTGCAGGAAGAGGGGCAAGTGAGGAGGATCTGCCTTGGGTGGTGGAGGGATTTTGCATGGTTGTTGGCTAGGGCCTGCTGGGTGGGAAGGCTCCCTATGACAAAGTTCTGGGAATGAACTTCAGCCAACAAGCAAATAGGGGAAGGAGGCACTAGCATCCACAGCCCCAGGGAGAGAACTAATAGAATCAAGCAGGGTGCCAACCCTTGAGGCTACAGTCCCACAGAGGCCTGCAGAACTAACCGGAAAACTAAGGCAGGAGCCCACTGTTTCTGATGGATAAAACTGTGGCAGGGCTAAGGGAAGCCCTTTCTGCCCAGCTCCACTTTAGTTTTTGCTTCTCTAATTTTCATTTGGATCTCCCTGGGTTTTGAAAAAATTGTTCAACACCCTCCCTGTCTTCTCATTCATTCATTTGTTGTCTCGGTCTCCCTTTCCGTGTCTTGCAGTCTTCATCTGTCTCCATCTGTTTCTGTTCTTTCCTGTCCCTCACTCGCTTTCTCTAGGTGCTGATATTTCCCCCTCTTACTGGAGTCCATTAGTTCATTCATGCCCGCAGACAGCATGTTCCCTGGCTGCCTGCTGAGGGCCAGGCCTTGTACTGGCCAATGGAGTTACAGAGAGTCACCAGACCTGCCAGGTTCCCAATAGCTCCCAGGGTGACACAAGTGACCTCCCATGTGGAGGAGAAGCCAAACATTGTATTGACTCTCTGACTGACCTTTGAGAGGCATTACTATTCTCCATCTCAATGTCTGTCTGTCCGTTCATCCATCCATCCATCTCTGTCCACTGGTGACTCTACCATTGTTCCATCTTTGTGAGGTGACTTTTTCTGCTTGCTGTAGGACACCTGGAGTTTACTTGCTTCCCCCTGGTGGAGGGAAGCAGTGGAGCCCGAAGAAGGGCAGGTGGTCTAGGCTGAGGGTGGGGTGGGTATTAGGAGAAGTGAGGACATGGGCCTGCCCATGTGAGGGACTGTACCCCCAGGACATAAGTTAGCTTGGGAGTCTACTCCAAGGGTTTCTTTAAAGGCAGTTGTTGGATGAGTTAAGATGATGGTCATACGTATGGGTTAAGCTCTACTGTGTGCTAACAGGATTAGACAAAGTAAGACTTTTTACTAGTGGTATTTCCTATAATTTCGTGTATGTGATCCCCACCCACACCCAACTCCACAAGTCCTCACTGAAGTCTAATTTTGCCCAGCTGGGGTCTGGGAAAGGAAGTGATGGAAGAAAGAGATGAGAAATCAGCAGTTTCTCCCTTCTGATTTTTTGTATAACTTTTTATTTCATATTATAAAAGAAATATGTTGGGCTGGGGATGTGGCTCAAGCGGTAGCGCGCTCGCCTGGCATGCGTGTGGCGCTGGGTTGGATCCTCAGCACCACATACCAACAAAGATGTTGTGTCCGCTGAAAACTAAAAACAATAAATATTAAAAATTCTCTCTCTCTCTTTAAAAAAAAGAAATATGTTAATTCTAGGAAATTGAGAATATATAATTAAAAAAAAAACAATTCTGTAAGCTTAATGGTTCTTTGCCTACTCGTTTAAAGAAACAATGGCATATGCCCTATAAAGGGCCTTTTGATGTTCACTGAGGAACAGTTCAGGGATCAGGGTAAGTGCCAATTCACCTTGATCACAGGGGCTTTGGCCTACCCAAACAGGAGGTCAAATCTTTCTTTCCCCACTACCTGCCTCCTACTGGGAGCTGAGGGGCTGGCTCAGGTGAGGCCTCAGCCCTTCCTCTGTTAGTACCTTGTCTTTTCCAGAACTGGACCTGGATCCTGAAAATACAGTCAGACCCCCAGGTCTGCTCTGAGAACTGAGGTCTGTAGCAGCTGTAAGCTTATCCTACTGGTTGAGATGGACGTGGGGAGCGGGTAGGTACCTTAATTTCTGTCTGCCCAAGTATCCAGCCATTTCCTGCTCATTTTCTTCCTGAAGTATCAGAAGAACCAGGCTTTCTCTGACTAGGAAAGTTTGTTAGCAAACTCCCATTGGAGCAAATAATGACTGTCAGTATATGTAACTGAGAAGGATCCCCAGGACCTGCTCCCTGAACCCAGTAGATCTGCTTCACAGACCTTCTATGTTCCCCTAGGAGAAGAAGCACCCAAAAATTTATTGAAGGAACTTGTAAAGAATGTTCGTATGACATACAGGAAAGTATACAAATCCTCCATGTACAGCCAGACGAATGATCCCAAAGGGAACGCTCTGCTGGAATTGCTGCCTGTATCAAGAAATGGAACAATCAAGCAGCTGGCGACTTCTAAAGAGATGCTCCTTGTCACGGCACCTGGCTACATTCAAAACTAGTTTTTTGAGACAAGGTTTTAAATGACTGAATTGTCTGGAAAAGTCATACTTGAATGAACAAGTTGTCTGTTGATTTCTTTGTACCGTCTTAGCTATCATAGGTGATGCTCTAGTGAGCACTTTTGAACAGAAATCTTGGCGTCTACCTCTGCTAGGTATCAGCGTCAGGGGGCCTGGGTTTGGTTCTAGCCCTCCTTGTGTGTAAGCAATGAGATTTCTGCCTTTTTTCTTTCTGTGAAATGGGAATGATAAGGATTTAAATGAAGTGGGTTTAGTCCAGAGCCTGGCGCATCTAAACACTTAATAAACACCAGCCATTGTTAGTCTAGTAGATTATTTTATGGAAAGTTGGATTTCTGGTGAGAGGATTTTAATGTTTTTAAGGCATTGGCACAAAATAACTAGCTTCCCCCAGAAGGATGATCCCCATTTCCTGTCCAGAGTGCTGTTACTTTTATCAATATAGGGGACTGCTTTTGTTTTTTAAAAGAAATATCATTAGCACAATAGCCAAACTGTGGAACCAGACCAAGTGTCCATCAACAGATGAATGGATAAAGAAAATGTGTGTTTTCTCTCATATGTGGAAGCTCGAGAGGAAAAAGGAAAAGAAAGGTGGGACAGATGGCATGAAAATCAAAGGGACATGACTAGAGGAAAGGGACCCTGGGGTGGGAGGTGGGAGGGAGGGGGGAAGTACTAGGAAGTGATATTGGCCAAACTATATTGTTATATTGTGTGCATGTATGAATATGTAACAACAAATCCTATCATTATGTACAACTATAACATACCAATAAAAATGCAGAAAAATAACATTAAAAGTTGGCTAGATTAAACAGAAAGTGAATAGTTAGCCCTTGGTGTCCACAGGAACTAGTTCCAGCACCACTCTCCCACCATGGATACCAAAATCTGCAGATGCTCAAGTTCCTTATATAAAATAGTGTACTATTTGCATCATTCTCCTGTGTTCTTTTATTTATATATTTATTTTAGAGACAGGGTCTCACTGAGTTGCTTAGGGGCTGGCTTTGAACTTTCGATTCTCCTGCCTCAGCCTCCTGAGCTGCTTGGATTACAGGCCTGCACCACTGTGCCCAGCCTCCTCCTGTGTTCTTTAAATCATCTCCAGATTATTTATCATTCCTATACAATGCGAATGCATTGTATAGTGGTTATACTGTATTATTTAGAGAACAGTGACAAGGAAAAATGTCTGTACATGATGCAACTTTTTAAACTTTTTCAACCTGTGGTTGGTTGAATTTATAGATGTGGAACCCAAGATATGGAGAACCAACTGTTTTTAGTTGCATTTTTTTTTTTTTTTTGGTTACCCATGAGAGTGAACCTTGTGTCTTATGTTTATTGACCTCCCTAATGGCCTTCTTGCTTCTCCTTTGTTCCCTTCAGCCTAGTCTCTTGAGAGAATGCTCCTTTTGAAACATAAGTCACAATTTCACTCTTGGGCTCAAAGCCCTTCAGTGGTACTCCATCTCACAAAGAATAGAAGAGAAAGTCATGTTTATGGCCTGGAGAGTCCTCACATTTGGTCCCTTGTTTTAGTTGCTCTAACCAACCAGTTTCTCGCCAGCTCTCCAGAACACTAAGACTGTCTGGTCCATGCCCTCAACTTGTTCCAGGTTTTACTCACCTCCCTACCCATGAGCTGCCCACCCTACTCCTGATTTCTTTTTTTAACCAATAGTATGTATCACCTTCTAAAAGACCTCATGTTTTACTTGTTTATTGTCTTTCTCTCTCCATTAGAATGTGAGCTCCCTGAAGGCAGGGACCTTTGTCTTCTTTATGGATGTGTTCCAAGTACCCAGAACAAGTATCTAGAACCTTTAGTCTGGCACATAAGAGGTGCTCAATAAATAATTGTTGAACAAATAGATGAATAGTGAGTTTCCTGTTCATATTCCTTGACTATTTTCTGTTCAGACTGTTGACCATTTTTGTATTGATTTGTAAGATGTAGAATATTTAGCAGCTTTTGGTGTATCACTCTTTATCATACATTAAGCAAGTAATTTGTCTTTGCATCAGACTTTTTGATGCTTTCTTTATGTACCAGAGCACATGATTTTTAAGCTGTCACATTGGTAATCTTTCCTTCAGGGTCTCAGACTTCATTGTTGTATAACCTTTGCTTTTGCTAAGAATTTGTGTATTTTCAGTAAAATTTTTGTCTATGATTTCATGGTTTCATTTTTTATACTTCATTTTTTGTTTGTCTTCATATGTGGTGAGGGAAGAACACAACTTTAAAGCAAATTAAGCAACAGTCTCAACATGAATCATAAACAACTTCATCATTTCTCAATGATCTGAAAGGCTATTTATCATAACCAAATATTTTTATATGTTTGACTGGGCCTGCTATTCTGGTCATTCTTACGCTAGGATTGAGTACTCTATTTTAGTCATTGTGTCTTTCTGTTGTTGTTTGTTGGTGCTGGGGATTGAACCCAGGGCCATACACATGGTAGTTAAGTGCTCTTCCATTGAGCTACATCCCGAGTTCCAATGATTGTGACTCTCGAATAATAACTAATAATTGACAGCACAAGTCCCCTTTATTTATTTTTAGAAATTGTCCTTTGTGGTGTTACCTATGTAATCTTTAAGATGAATTCTGGACTTTTCTTGGCCAACTTAGGCAAGCAAACAAAAATTTCTCTAGGATGTACAGTTGGATTAAATTTAGTGCCAATCAACTTCTTTGCAACACTGAGTATTTTCCTTAGGCCATCTTTATTGTAGTTTTTCAGTGATGTTTTATTTCATGGAGGAATATATGTGTTTGGTGCTCATTCTCATGAATTGCAATGGCATCTGCGGCAGGCAGCTTCTGAGCCCTGCCTACTAGAAGTTGCACTCTTGAGTGGTCCCCTCCCTTTGTGTGTGGCCTGCACCTGGGGACTGGCTTGTAATGGGCAGAATATAGCAAAAGTGATGGGCTGTTACTTCTGAGATTAGTTTATAAAGCATAGCCAGTCTCTCTCTGGGGTCCTGTCACTTGACTGCTCTGATGAAACCAGCTGTCACAATGTCAGCTGCCTTAGGGGAAGGCCATGTGGTAAGGGACTGGGGGTGGCCTCCTGCTAATAACCAGTGAGGAGCTGAGGTCCTCAGTCCTCAAGTGGGGACAAACTGAATCCAGCCAACACCCAAGTGACTAAACTTGAGAGCAAATCATTCCCGTTAAACCTTGGCTGACACTTGGTTGTTTGTAGCTTTGTGACAGAACTTTGAGTCAAAAACTCAGCTGTGCCATACCAGGATCCCTGACCCACAGAATATGTGAGATAATGGATGTTGTTGGTCTAAATAAGTTTTAACTTGTTACACAGCATTAGATAACAAATACAGCTTTTTTGGGGGGCGGGGGAGTACTAGGATTAAACCCAGCTCTTTTTATGCTTTTATTTTGAGACACAGTCTTGCTACGTTGTTTAGGACCACAAACTTGGGATCCTCCTGCCTCAACCTCCTGAGTCCCAGGAATTACAGGTGTGCTCCACTGTACCTGGCTACAGCCTCTTCAAAGTCATGTTTTTAAACAAGTTATTAGGAAGTGGGAAAGCTATTAACTTTTCTATAGTTGTTTTTTAACGACTACTTTACTTTTATTATTTTGTGTTTATTTTGTTAGTTTTTCTGGAAAGACAATTCTGAGGGTACACAGAGGCAAACAACTCAGTTTCTCCTACTAAACTCCCACAATACCGTACACCCCTGTGAGGTTTTCCTAAACACACACCAAACAATCAGTTCTGCAGGAGCTCTAATTCAGTTCAGTCAACTTCATCAAGCGCTATGTACCTGGAGTAGTATCATATCCCACAAGTTGAGAGCTCTGTCCCACGAGTCCACCCCCATATCTAAACCTATTGAAAGTGAGGGGCCCCGGAAACTTCTGGCCAACCTGGCTATAGATCATGGTTCTAGGACCCCCTCCCACACCTTCCCGGAACCTCCACGAGTCTGGCTATCGGAAACCCTCCCAACTCAGTCCCTGGTGGGTTTGATGGAGCAGCCCTATGGACAATAATCCTCCCCATTATTGCTGGATGGTGTGATCCTCACTGGACCCTGACAGATACACCCCACGTCATATGCATAACAGTTTTTTTATATTAAATTTTAATATTTATTTATTTATTTATTTATTTTTGTTTTCAGCGGACACAACATCTTTGTTTGTGTGTGGTGCTGAGGATCGAACCTGGGCTGCACGAATGCCAGGCGAGCACGCTACCACTTGTGCCACATCCCCAGCCTGCATAATAGGTTTTAAATGTCTACTTCCAAATCTTTTATACAATGACTTTCCTGCATTGATTTTACTATTTGGATTCTTGCTTGTTATGAGTATATCTCTGAGTAGATCTATAGAAGATATGGATGACATTTCCCCTCCCCATGAAAGGTAGAGCCATTCCTGGCAAATATCTTAAGTTCTGGCATGTTAGGAGAGTCTTTTTCACTTGTCTTCATGCATGAATACACCCGGCAAATTGTTAACATTTTAAGTCATAACAATGCTTTTTCAAAATTCCATAGAAATGTGATTCCCAAAGTATATTCCATTGAGCACCAGTATTTTCACATAATCTATGGAAAAGAGGTTCTTAGTTAAGTAAATTTGGAAAATGATGCTTCTTTATATTGCCAATTTAACAACATGCATGGACACTTTAAAAACTCTGAGAAAATTTCAGTGTAGGCTTTTGTCTTGTTTTGATTAATTTGGCTTTCCTCAAGTTAGTTGATTACAGAAGCCCACCCCCCATCACTTGCACAAGTACTTAATATTCACTGGGACCTCTCTTCAAATTAGACATTGTAGGAATGTTCTTGAAGATATTTCCCCTATGTTTCCTTCTACATAGATACTTACAGAGTTATTTCTTCTTTTGGGGGCAGGGTAGTACCAGGGATTTAACCTAGCAACGTTTAATAATTGAGCCACATCCTCAGCCCATTTTTATATATTTTTTATTTTTGAGACAGGGTCTTGCTAAGTTGTTTAGGGCTTTGCTAAGTTGTGAGCATGGCTTTGAACTTGAGATCCTCCTGCCTCAGCCTCCCGAGCAGCTGGGACTGGGCCAGGCAGAGTTTTTTCTTTACTGTTAAAATTGAAAAGATTCTGCTTGGAATTTCTAGGTCTTAATTTCTTTTTTCATTTTCCTTTTTATTTGGGCTGCACTGGTGATTGAATCCAGGAGTGTTTTACTTCGAGCTACATGCCCAGTCCTTTTTATGTTTTATTTTGAGACAGAGTCTCACTAAGTTGCTTAGGGCCTCACTAACTTGCTGAGGCTGCCTTTGAACTTGTGATCCTCCTGCTTCAGCCTCTTGAGCCGCTGGGATTACAGGCCTACACCATTTTACCCAGCCTTTTAAAACAATTTGTTTCAAGACAAGTTCTCCCTAAATTGCCCAGGCTGGACTTCATCTTGTGATCCTCCTGCCTCAGCTCCTGAGCTGCTGGGATTATAAGTGTATGCCACTGCACCTGGCCTGTGTTCATTTATTTTTGTTAATTTGGTTTAGAGAACAAGGAACTTTTTAAATATATATGCTCTGTCTTTTCATCAACTCAGGAATATTTTCTTCTCCTTTCTTTTGTCTTCTTTAGGTCCAGATACCAACTAGGTTCTCTGTGGTTTTGTTTTGTTTTTAATTCCTTTGCATTCCCAGAGAATGTCTCGTATTTGTACTCCACATTTCCTAATTCAATTTTCTGTGGTTTCTGTTCTTTATTTACGTACTAAAGCAAGTTAAAATTCTGCTACCTTTTTGGTTTCTTTATAGTCCTCCCCCATCCCCGTACTGGGAATTGAACCAAGGAACACTTAACCACTGAGCCACATCCCCATCTCTTTGTATTTTTGATTTTGAGACAGGATCTCACTAACTTGCTTAGGACCTCTCCAAGTTGCTGAGTCTGGCCTTGAACTTGAACTCCCACCTCAACCCTCTGAGTTGCTGGGATCACAGGCGTGTGCCACCACACACGGTCAGTCTTCCTTTCTCTTGTGTAGTTTGTTTTCTATTTCTACCTGTTTCTCATTTCAGTCATTCCATCTTGTTTTTCAACTCTCGTTTCTTAGCATTCATGATTTCATTAAACGAATTGAACACAAAGCAGATGTGGCCTGAAAGTTATTTATGTTTCTGTGATAAATCTTTTCAAATTAATTTTCTCTGCCCTTTAAGGGACACACTGGCTCTCACTCATGATGCAGAATGTTTTCAAAGGTGTGTGTGTTTGCAAGTGTACGTCTGTGCGTGCAGGGCTAGGCGTACAGGTATGTGGTTGATTTTCCGTGTACTCCTTTAAAAATGAGTGTTTCATAAAATCTTATTATTTTATCATCAGACTATTCAATAATAGTTATTATTTTACAATAATAATGAAGGCATGATAATAATGGATTCTTTTTTAGCTTCCCATCCACCTGGATGTTTTTGCCAATTGTCCTTTCACATTTTAGGCTGATGAACTGGTTAATACAATGTCACATCACAGATGGCTGTTGACGTATGTGACATGCATCTCCTCTACTCATTGCTGCTGTTGACCTACCGCAGCGCACGCATGCACGTATGGGTGCTTTCTCAAGCATTGTCCTGTTATTGCCTCACTGCAGCTAGAGCCTTCGAAGGCCATCACCAGCTCAGAGGTCTAGCAGGGCAAAAGGGTGGGGGGTGGCTGGGGCAGCCAAGCAGGGGACCTTACCTCTGCAGCAGAGTTGGCTCTACATGCACTGTTCAGGGTTTCCAGGTCGTTCCTCTAGGTAATTGTTGTATCCAAGATGTGACTTATGCCTTGGAGGAACATGTTCTCTGGGAGAGCCTGACTCAGGGAGGAAGCCCCCTGCCCCCTGCTTCCCTGGTCATCTACTTGGCAAAGCAACCATGTGGTTCCCTCTCTCAGGCCTCCCAATCAGCTCCCTCCAAACACAGTAGATCCACAGCACTAAGAGGGGTTTCCAAATGATGTATTCTCTGCAACCCCACGTCTCACAAACCGGCCTCCTAATCTGAGGGCAGTAAATTCTGCCCAAATTTCATCTGGTTACTTTTCATGGTATGATTCTGCTGTCTCAGAAATTGGAATTTGCAAATCCACCTTGGAATGTCCCTTCAATTTGGATCATGCACATTTCATAAGAGATCTCTGGCACTGCTGGCTCAGGAATGTGTCTTCCCTGGCTTCTGGGTCCGCTCAGTCTTCCCTGCTTGATAGGCTTTGATCAGTTCACTGGGATCTGGGAGGGAGGAGGCTCTTTGTAGCATAACAGGATGTTCTGTGGGACTCTTCCTCCTGTTCTGGAATTGCAGCTGAGACCCAAAGCTAAGTACAAAAGTCAGGAGAGCCTGAGGGACTCTGCACTTGGCATTCAGAGAGTTGCCTGAAGGTGGAGAGTATCACCTCCCAGAGGGATTAGCAGGGAACTAGGGGTGGGGAGCAGTTGTGGGCCAAGTGGAAAGGGCAGCTCAGGGTTTCAGGCAGAGGCTGCTTGCTGCCCTCTTCATGAGGTGGGGGTGATTTCCTCCCTGAAGCCACAGGGTATCTTTTATAAGGGGAGACAAGCCTGTCACCTTCCCCCTCCCTCCACTCCCTGTCATCTATAGACTCCATGATGCACATTTGAGCTGCTTGAGCAGGGGAAAGGAACTGGGGACAGGTGGCTGGGGCATGCTGAGTGAGGTGGCTGGGCTCAAGTGGACAGGCTGGTGAGGCCCTGTGTGACCTCCCTCCCAACCTTGGGAGAATGCACAGGCTTTCCAGAGAGTCACTGGGCAGAAAACACGGGAGGGACAACCAGAGAAGCAGTGACAGCCAGGTGAGCGTTGCTTCCACATCCCACTCTCGTCCCCCTCTCCAGTCCCAGAGAGGCCCAGAAGAAGCAGAGGAAGGGAGGGTCTAGAGCTGGATGCCTGGGCCTCTGGGCCATGCCGCTGGGGGTCACAGCTCTAGTCTGAGAGAAGGTGTGGATGGCAGGAGGGGACGAACAGGAGTCTTGGTGCCTGAGAGATTTCCAGTAGTTGAAAATGACATCAGAATTGTGGGATGTAATCATGATATCATTAGGATCCCCATTGCCCAGCTGGAGAGGGGATTTGAACACAGCGCCATTGGGAGGGGTCATTAGAAAACAATTTCACATTTATAGCAATAAATTGAGGCTCTACAATAGATACATTATACTCAGATTTTAAGAAAATCTTTCTTAAAGGCAAAGGAAGAAAACAGAGTCATGGAACCCTTTAGGGACAGAGAATGGACAAAAATGTCAGGTGAGAACATGCTGATGAAGGGGATGGAGGAGGCCATTGGCAGGGGACAGCGGATTGAGGAGCCTCATACTTTTGGTTACAAATGACAGAAGCTCAACTTGTACTAGCTTAAGCAAAAACAGGGATTTATTTAAAGAATCCTGGAGTATCTCATAGAATTCAAGTAAGAATCCAATAATGGAGACTGAGGGGGCCAGTGGTGCAGGTGGGTATCAGTGACACTGGAACCAGGGATCTGTGAGCCATAGGAGCCTCGCCAGGTTCTTGCTTTTGCTTTTTGCTATAGCCAGCCTATTAGGTCCTCTGCTTGCAGACTAGTTTAGTCCACAAGACAGACCACTGACAGCCTCTGAGTAACCCAGAGGCTCTGTCATGGGAGAGAAATGACTGTCAGAGGCCATCAGTCTAAATCACCAAAGGAGGGGCTCCTGGTGGAGCTCAGGCCATGTGCACAGCCCTGGACCATCAGCCTGGCCCAGGAGAGGAGCCTCGCCTGAGGAGGTGAGAGGGGAGCCCCAGAGGTGAGCCAGGAGGGGCTGCCCAGGAGAAAGAGAGTCAGGCAATTGTGACTGGTGTTTCCTGCAGGACTGTGACTTTCTGCAGGACTGACTCTAGCAAGAAGCAAAATACAAGAACTTGGGGAGGCTCATGTGGCCCTCTTCAGAGATGGCATTCTGACCACCCTGTCATTCTTCTACCTCCCAGGGTGTCATGTCAGCTGTAGAAGCTCTGATGAGACTATGCCCTTCATATCTTGTGAAGCCCATGGAAGAGAGTAGTAGTAATGATAATAGCCCGGCCAAGAGTAGTAATGGTAACCAGCATTTATTATCATTAGTAAATGTGCCAGGCCCAGGGCTGTGAGCCACATGAATTTTTATTTTATTTTCATGGCAACTATAATAATCCCTCTGTCTTGCAGATGAGGATGCAGAGGCTTGGAGAGGTTAGGAACACAAGGTCGTAGCCAGGCATGGTGTCACACACCCGTAATCTTAGCTACTTGAGAAATGGAAGCCAGAGGATCACAAGTTCAAGGTCAGTCTGGGCAATTTAGAGAGATCCTGTATCAAAGTAAAATAAAAAGTGCTGGAAATACAGCTCAGTGATGGAGCACCCCTGGGTTCAGTCCCCAGCGCTGCAAAAGATAGGAGTGAGGGGCAGCAGGGCACACTTCCTGAGTCAGTCTGGCTCCAAGTCCATGCTCTTCAACACCAAGCTCTCCTGCCTCCAGGAAGGAAGGTCTGGCTGGACCTTGGCCCTTCCAGGGGAGGTAGAAAAGGCTCCTGGCCCAGTATGTGGTTCTGTTGTGTAGATTAAAAGCATCACAGCCAGAGCCTGAAGGACCCCCCCCCCCGCAACCCCCTCTGGGGGCGGGGGGGGGGGGGAGAACCCTGTGCCTTTCCTACTAGTAGCTGTGCACCAGAGGTTTCCAGAGCTCATTGTGAGCTCCTGGGGAGGTGACTGCTGTAAGCAGCTGCTGTGGTTGGTGAGTGGCCACATAGCTGTATCTTCCATCTTGGTGGCTTTGGGTCCTGGTTGTCTTCTCCCTTCATTTCCCATCTGTTTTTTCCCTTTGCCTACCCTCTTCCCCAGGCTTCCCTGGGCTTGCCAAACCAGTTCCCGTGCTGGGTTCTCTGTGGGCTGCCGGCAGCACTGTGGTCAGCAGAGGGCGCCAAAGCCTCTTCACATACCAGGGCCCAGACCTGATTCAGGATGGGAGAGCCAGGTTTGAGGCAGGGCTGCAAGCTCTGGGCCCATTCTTCCACCTCTAGGGTCTCAGTCAGACAACTGGTCTGTGTGCCTGCACCCTGAGCCAGAAAATGTGCATGTGTTCTCGTGTGTGTGTGACTGCTTATAGCTGCCTGTGCATCTGATTGTGTACCTGTGTCTATAAGTCTGCAGAGCCTTGTGCACCAGTAGTTTAATTCACCTCTGGTGTGTGCATCTACATGTGAATTTGTGCATGGCTGGGTGTGTCTGTGCTGTGGGAGTACACCTCTGTGATGGTGAATATCTGGGAGTGCTCATGTGTTTGTATGAATAGGTATACTTTTGTATGTGTTCATGTATCTATTACGCACATCAGCTGTAAATATCTGAGTTTGCTTGGCTGTGTGTGTGTGTGTGTGTGTGTGTGTGTGTGTGTGTATGTGTGTTATCTTGTTCCCCTAGGAAGCACATCTGAGAGTCCCAGAGTATCAAAGAGGAAGGTCAGCGGTCAGAACATAGGGACAGATACTATCTATAACACACTACTCATTTTTATAGATCTCAATAAAAGCACTTTCTGGGGCAGGCATTGTAATTCTAGTTTCTATTCTACTGTGGGATAGGCACAGAATGATTTTCTATGAAGAGAACGGACAGTTATCTAATCCTTCCTCTACATGAGGCTGTAGTGAGAAGTTTTATATTTATTATCCTAGTTGGCCATGCTAACAGTCCTGTGAGCTAGGTAATATTAGCCCCATTGTACCGATGTGGACAATGAGGTTCAGTAACTTGCCTGAGGTCACATAGGTAGGAAGTGGCAAATCTAAGATTTGAACACTAATCTCTCTGAGTCCAAAGTTCATGCCAGTTTCTCACTTTCTAAAGCCGACCTCTCGTTTTCCTCACTTGCAGACCCCACCAAAGATGGGATTGAGAGCAGCCCAGGGAAGTTCCAGGAGCAGCAGCTGCTCATAGCTGGAATGACTGAGCTGAGAAATTAATGCTGATGGACAGTTTGTGGCTGATTCCTAGGAGTGAAAGAATAAGGGACTATATTTAGCTGTTTGCTGTGGGTGAGTTAGCTGGGAGGGAGTGAGGGCCCAGAGTGAGAGGAAGGAGAGGGAGAGGTCCAGTGTTGGCCCCTGGCCTAGGGTCCTCGCGCTCAGAGCTTGGTCTCTGATTTTGCATGGGACAGTGGTTGGTGGGTCTTTTGATGAAGGAAAGGCCTGATCATATCATCAGGCTGATGGGACAGAGACTCTTCCAGGTCTGATCAACCTCTCCACATAATGTAAGTTTGGTCTACAAGTCATTTTAAGCTTGGGAGCACTGGGGCCCTGTAGCCCAACCCTTGGCAAACCTTATATCCAAAGGACAGTTTCTCAGCACTGATAATACATCTTCTATGAGGTTAGGGGTTAGGTTTGTCCCTCTGATTAACTCAATCTCAGTTTCCCCTCCATTTTCTTCCTCATGAGGGGAGATCAAGGCACTTAGTCTGGGTAGACTCAGTCCTGGTTGGCCCAATCAAGCCAATCCCCAAAGGAACAGGGAGGCAAGGGCCTGCCTTCACCCTGGGCACCCACCCATCCCGTGGAGGTCTGTGGTTCTGCCTCAGCTGGCCCCACCTTCCTCCTCAACATACTTTGTCCCCTCCATGTGTAACCAGTGGAGCTGGGCCCTCATCTTCCTCTTCAAACTGCCACACTCCTCCCCACTCTAAATTCCACTCACTCAAAGACATCGGGAGCAAGGTCAAGTTGATTGACAGTTTGGGCATTGATGTAAATACTCCTAGAAGATCATGACAGGACAACCAAAGTTCTTCTGAGACATTTCTCTTCCCACCTCCCCAACTCCTCCTCTGCCATCTTTGCCTACCCCTATCCTTTTCCTCACTTGTAGACCCCACCAAAGACTGAGAGCAGGGATGGGATTGCTTCCTTGTAGCACAGAGAGCCACCAGCAACCAGGACTCCTGAGTAGGCCCTGGAGAATTATAAACTCATAACGACAAAAACTTTTTTATATGAAGAAGTAGCACAACAAAATTCCTAGCTTTCTCTACCTGGGTAGCTTTGACTCTGAGAAAGGACATCAAACTGGTGCCCAGGGATCCATCAAGTCTGCCCCATCCATGTCATAGATGAGCAAAAGCTGGTCCCCTCCCTTGCTGAGCCTGGGTTTTCTGGATTGTCACTCAGAGACATCTGAGTTTTTCTGATTCTCAGGCAGGTACACTTCCTTCCAGACCACACTATCTGGATGGGGAGGCATAGGATCCTTGGGACAGAGGCCAGGGAAGGGACCAACACCTGGTCTTTTCCCAAGTCTGCTGATTCTGCTCTGTTCCTTGAGACAGCCTCATAGCTGGGACCTGGAGCAAATGCTGGAAACCCACAAACAGGTTCAGGGACTCATCATACTGGTAGCAAGAAATTAGTAAGGGGGGCAAATGTTGGCTATGTGGCACTCTGAAGAAAAAAAAAATAAAGCTCCAGTTTGTAGGGGTTGCTTATTTCCATGATGTAAATACTCCTATGGGGACTCTGAAGAAAGTAAAACCCCTGATTTTTAGCATTTGCCAATTTCCATGATATAAATACTCTCAGATGGCTGATGTCAGACTATCAGCACGGTGGTCCTGGACACTGGACTGGGATGAGATTCAATTCCCTTGAGCCAACACAAGCTGAATTCAGCACCCCTCTGGACAAGGGAAGAGCCTCCTACCTGCCTGTGGGGTCTGTGGGGCCTACAGGGCCTGTAGGGGCTGCCCACAGGGCCAGCCACAGAATCCCACACTGTGGCCCATGGGGCTGAGCTCTGGGTCACCACCCCGCTCCAGTCTGGTTGGCTCTTCTTATAGCTGACTTCACAGCAATGCTCATCTAGGGTGGGGTGGGAGGCCCAAGGAGGACTGATTGTGATATCCAAGAAAAAAGGCTTCCTAGATGAAACACCAGGGCTGTCCTAGAGCAGAAGCTCGGGGTGGGAGGGAGGCAGAGGGCAGAGCCAGGATTAGAGGGTTCCACACTGTTATTGGGGCCGGTGTGTGTGTGTGTGTGTGTGTGTGTGTGTGTGTGTGTGTTAACAATAGGTAATTCAGTGTTGCCTGAACCCACGTCTAAGGCTGGAAAAGCAAGCGACGGTATTGAAGAGGCAGAAGGGACAGGACCACGGAGGATCTTGAATCCTGAGTGAAGGAGCCTGATCTTATGGGTGATGAGGAAAGAACTGGATCTGATGTGTTGCTTTTTTGGTTTTCCTGAAAACAAGCCCTTTGAGGAGGATTTGGATGAAGCTATTTGCTTGGGAGGTGATCCCAAGAAGCCTGTGAGGGAGCGGGGATGAGGGAGGGAAGAGGCCACAGGAAGGCTGCTGGTGCTTAGGCGACTGCTATAGACAGCGGGGCTCACTCCCTCTGGAGCCCCAACTCTGCAGAACAGGTTTCAGAGCTGTCCCATGGAGAGATGAGAAGCAGGTATTTACCCACCAGCTTCCATGCCTCCACGAGGAGGGCTGATCCTTGGTGTTAATACCCTTGACATTCCAGTCAAACTCCCATGTGGGCCAAGTTCAGTCCAAGGCCAGAGTGCCCTCATAAAGAGACCCAGGAAGCTGGAGGGCTGGGCCCAGGGAGGGAACAGCAGAGAACCTGTTATGGTAGGGACTGAGTGGTGTCCTTTGATGGGCAGTAGGGTGTTGTCTGAGGCTCTGGGAAGGGCAGCTGCAGTGGAATAGAAGGGCAGGAGCCAGAGAGAAGTAAGTTTATGGAGAGAATGGAGAGAAGGAAACAGTGACTACAGACTGTTGTGAAAAGCATGGAGAACAGAACTGTTGGAACCTGGGGCTGGAAAAAGGCAAACTGAGAGCTGATTATGGTATTGCTCTGAGCTGGGAAGAGCAAGCAGGTGATCCTGCAGGAGTGACAGCATGTCGCTCCACCTGCTGCCAGAACTGGATTGGTGGAGCGTAGGTGGG
This sequence comes from Urocitellus parryii, assembly GCF_045843805.1. Classification (NCBI taxonomy): domain Eukaryota; kingdom Metazoa; phylum Chordata; class Mammalia; order Rodentia; family Sciuridae; genus Urocitellus; species Urocitellus parryii. Next base: position 117,184,192 of record NC_135536.1, on the reverse strand, counting down.
CCCCCCTGGGCACCCCAGCCTGCACCGATTCAGATAGAGCAGCCAAGGCACTCAGCTGCCACCTTGCTCTTCCATCTCACTCCTCCAGAGTTGTGGATCTGCTCGGCATGACCCAATTCTGCAAGTGTTTGATTGATTGGAAGCAGACAAGGCCCTGCTCTCCAGGGGAGCAGACCCCGTGCTAGGCATCACAGGGAGTAGGAAAATGAGAAAGACCTAACCTCATAGTTTAGGGGAGATGTAGGCATGCAAGAACAGATGCACACAGCAGGCTGTGGGGTGTGCCCCTGTGGTGGTGGGGAGGGTAATGAGCAAGGCCAGGGAGGAGGCAGCTATTCCAGCTGGGTGGGGAAGGCTTCTTGGAGTGGCAGAGCCTTGATAGATGGAGAAGAGGGGACTGGTATCCCTGGACCTCAAAGGTTTCCAACTTAAGCCTCCCTAATAGCTGACATCACACCTCCTTGGGACTAGGGTGTTTGCAGGTTCCAGATTAGGTCTGTGTGGAAAGATTAGGTCTGCATGCTCTGTCTGTCCTTGATGGAGTGAGACTGCCTCACTGCGGAGGTGTCAACAGAAGACACTTGGAGGGAGATGAACGGGCCCATAGCCAGCTGCTAGATTGGGTTCCTTGGTGTAGGAGGCTGAAGGACAGCCCTGGCCTTACCTCCTAATCCCCAGAGACTGTGTTACCTTATATGACAAAAGCGACTTTGCAGATGTGCTTGTCAGGATCTCAAAATGGAGGAATTATACGGGTTTCCTAAATGTAATCACAAGATCCTCATTTAGAGGGAGGCAGGAAGGTCAAAGAAGAAAGTAGGAGACATGACAGTGGCAGCAAGAGGTTGGGGTAATGTGAGCAAGGGGCCCTGGGCCAAGGAGTGCAGGCAGCACCCAGAGCCAGAAAAGGCAAGGAAGTAGATTCTCCCCAAGAGCTTCCAGAAGGAACCAGTCCAGTCAACACCTTAACTGTAGCCCAGTGAAACTGATGTCAGACTTCTAGCCTCCAGAACCAGAAATAAATGCCTCCTGCGGTAGGCAGCTGCCTAGGTTGCCCTGTACCCAGGCAAATGTTACACTGCTGGGAGAACAGCAGCCAGTAGCTGGTTGGCATTCTGGTCTTGGTTCATGCTGACCCTGTACTGTTAACTATACCAGGATGTCAGCATAGTTGAAAAAAAAATTGAAATTCATGTAATAAAATTAATTAAAGATCACACGTAGAAATCCACAAAGATTGAATGGCTCTGAATTAACCCAGCTCTTAGCTGATGCTAGCATTATGCTCAAAAAGATAGTTCTTGGAAACTTTTCATCTGGCCCAGCGGACCCAATGATGGCTGATGCCATTGATTTCATGGTGGACAGGCTAGAAAGTTTGGATCAGAGTGAACTGGCTTCAAGACTTACCCTGAATTGTCAGAATTCTTATGTGGAACCCAAACTCGGGACATCCTTGTAACCATTATGGTTGAATTTGACCAGAGTGCACTTTCAACTGAAGCTAAAGAAGAAATGTACAAACTGGATCCTAATGCCTGGAGAGCTCACTTTAAAACAGGAGGCAATTTTCCCTACCTGTGTAGAAGTGCACAGTGAGTCTTTATGTACAGATACATTTGCTGCAGTTCCATGCAACCAAATATGCTGCCATTGACCCATCTATGGTCAGTGCTGAGGAGCTTGAGGTGCAGAAAGGCAACCTCAGCGTCAGCCAGGAGGAGCAGTAGATGTGGCCTTTGCTGTTGCTGTGAGGTGACCCAGTGTGTTCTTGTACAATCAGTGGCGTCAGCACCACCAGTCGGCCTCTTCCTTCAGGCTCGTCAGGCTCAGCGGTTCTCACTGTGTTTTGGAAGTAGGACTGATTGTCATCTTGACAGGCAGCAGCTCTTCTATGCCAGTGTAACTAACTGTCCCCACTTCGATTTTTTTAGCTTTTGAAATTGAAAAAAATACTTTTGAAGACTCCCATTTTACAAATTGTGAAAATTTACTATCAAAAGTCTTCACCATTGTGTTAAGTGAATACTAATTTCTGAGGGTTGGGATTTTGTTTTTCCTTTTTCTGTTTCCTGTGTTCTTGATTTTTGTTCTTTGCTGTAAATGTTCACATCCAGGTTGTGTATCAGAAGGACATTGGTTGTTTTTATGCTTTCTTGGCATACCCATCATCAGAGTGCTAAGGCTGGCACTCTGCTGTTAGCTCTCCTGCACATCAACTGCTTTTAATTTCCAGTTAAGCACATTATTTGGAGTGTTAGATGTTTTCTTTCTAGACTTTGCGTTCATTTGGAATAAAAATTAAGTTTCAGAAAAAAGAAATGCATGCTGTTGTAAGCTATCAAGCAGCAATTTGCTACAGAAGCCAGAGAAAACTAATAGATCTGAGAAGAAGCTTGCCATGAAGATTTGTACCCAAGAATTTGAGTGGGGAGTGCCCCTCACCTGGGGGGATTGAAGGAGCAGATGGGAACATGGGAAACTGAACTGCTGTGAGGTTGCAATCAACTCCCTGGGGAGCTCTGGGGGCTGCAGTGGCCCTACAGGGTTGCCCCCAGATTGAGGCCAGAGAGCCTAGCCTAGGCACCCCCACAGACATTGGACAGGGCTTCCCTGAGCAGGGGTTGAGACATGGACTAAACTGTTCCTTTTGGCCAAGGGCAGTTCATGGGGAGGGACTAGGCCGTGAGCCCTCAGCAGGCCATGCTCAGCCTGGTCCTGAGGGTGTCCAGTGGTTCTGCTCAGCATCCCTCAAGCCATGGGAGGTGCCTGTCCCTGAGCCTTCTTCCTTTGGTCAATTGGCCCAGTATTTTGACAACTTTGTAGCATCCCAGACTTCCTCCTTATGGATCTCTGTAATGTACCCACATCTTTTCCTAAGCAAGGAATTCAGGGTTTTCATTCCAATTTCTATAATTGTCAATAAATACTTCCCATATGTTTCTGTCTTTAGCCCTAGCTATTATTATTTTCATTTTATAGATGAGAAAACTGGTACTCAGAAAGATGAAATGACTGTCCAAGGTCAGGGCCAGGACCCTCCCTAGGCCGCCTGGCACCCTTATGCAGCACTGACTTTTCCTCCCATCGCCCACCATTACCTGTTGGCAATGTGCTCTTAAGCAGGTCACTCTGGACTTGGTGTTTTTTTTTGTTTTGTTTTGTTTTTAAGAAAACAGGACTCTAATCTCTGCCTCTCCTAGGGCCTGAGGACAGATGACCTGTACCCAGGCTTTGTACCTGGACCTGGTCCTCTGCTTTGCTGACCCCCTGGGCCCACCAAGTTTGCCACTATCTGTGTCTCCTTCGTGTCAGCCCCTGGGAGCTCTGAGCCTCTGGTTATAGGGGAGGAGGAGGAAACAGGAAGGGAGGTGTCTCATCCAAAGGTCTCATCACTGGCGGTTTGTGACCTTGACCCTGGGAATTATACAGAACTGCCGTGTATGGCCATATGGTCTGTGTGGTGGTACTTCAGGGAGGGAATGTGGGGCTTGAAATCCAGCCCACACTGGGCACTACTGCTTGGCACAAAGGCACCTTCTTCCCGGGAGGCAGCTTTATTTAATGTTCATAAAATCCTGCATCAGTTCTCAGAGGTCTGGGAATTGTGAGCTGGCTTTGTAGGAGCCCTGGGTTAGCAGCTCAGCCCTCAGATCCTGGCATTCAGAGGAACAGAAGGGGCAGGAAGGGGTGTGTGGGAACGAGAAGCAGTCAAATTCTGATTCATAGTCCCATCTCCCAAAGAAACCAATCCTGTAAATCCCTCTGTGGGAGCTTCTTGAACCCTCCAAGAGGCACACAGAGGGAGCCCCAGGAATCTTGATCATTCACCCCAACACCTTTGGCCCACTTAACCTATGTAGACCCTTGGTGGTGCCAGATGGCAATTTTCTGTGAGCTGGAAGGCCCTCACCCCTACCACACAGGAACTGACTGCCCATTCTGCTATGAGCTAAGGGCCTGGAGCTGATTCCCAAGGAGGTTCTAAACATTTCTCACTGGAAGAACTAAGGGTTGAGACTCAGAGACCCCCTCAAACATAGCTACCACTGGATTCCTGGGAAACCCATCAGCCTGCAGGCAGTCAGCAAAGACTAGTGAGTCCCTACTGACAGAAGATAACAAGTATGAGTGACTGTCCCAAACAGGAGCCACTAGGCATATGCAGTTACTAAGCATTTGAAATGTGGCTGGTCCCAATTAAGATATACTAAAAACAAAGTATATACCAGATTTTGAAAACATATTACTCAAAAAATTGTAAAAAGTTCATTAATATTTTATATTATGTGTTGAAACAATCATATTATGGATATATGGGTTAAATAATTTTTTACCTGCTTTTACTTTTTTCATGTGGCTATTCAAGTATTTAGAAATACCCTGGTGGCTCACATTTTATTGCTATTGAACATCACTGGTCTTGGGTGTAGAAAGACGTAGGAGAGGTTCTTGGATGGTTTTTCACTGTGAAACAGGTCATGTTTAGAAATTGGCTAGAGATACAGAGATGGTCTCTGACTCCAGCTCACACAGAACCTCGACCTTGGCCAGTGACCAGCACTGGTTCCATGGCTGCCCTGTGGCCAGAGGGCATGGCTAATGCAGCTGCTCCCAGTGCTTCTGAGCAGAGCCCCAGCTGGTGAGAACAGTAGCTCCCTGGGTGTATCTGTGCATGGTGTGTGTGGGTGATGATCAGTGGGCCCAGGGAGGAGACCCGAGGACACATCCTCTCCAGCCACCCTCATTACCATACTAAGAGATGACTCAGCGCAAGTCTTGGCTCTCCTTAGGCCACCCTGGGTAAGCACAGGCCATCATTTGGGCCACTAGGGTGATTATTGTCATTCACCGTGAATCACAATGGACTAGTGTGTATGTGTGTGTGTGTGTGTGTGTGTGTGTGTGTGTGTGTGTATTGGGGGAAGAATCTGAACTGAGCCAAGGAAGGGGATGTGGAGGCAGGGCATGGTCTTCACCACACTTGCCTGTGGGACTCTGGGGCTCCCAAGAGTTACTTCCAGGGAGATCCCCAGGGTTCCCCAAGCCCCGAGTTTCCTTCTCAGCCAGAATGGAAGGCTTAGGATCCCTGAGAATCATGAACAGAATCCTTCCCCCATCTTCCCAAAGAGCTCTTAACCCAGGCAGTTGGGCTCGCTCCTTCCCTTCATCCCTTCCACCCCAGTCAGGGCACAGGGATTGCCCAGGGACTCTCACAACCTGGGCAGGGTGCCTCCTCCCTGGGGCAGGGCCGCTTCCCGTGGAGTTCTAGGTTATTTGTGGAGGAGCGCCCTCTGCAGTGCGCAATGTGCAAATACAGGTTCTTCAGGATAGAGGCAGCATCATTCTTGCCTGCAGTTATTTTGGGATTGTGGGAAGCCACAGGCCCTGGAGAGCTCCTCAACTATTGCTTCTTGGGTTAAAGAATAAACGATAATGGTGCACCGGACTCCTGGCAGTGTCTTTCTGGCTGTGATGGTTAAATTTAGGTGTCAACTTGACTGTATTAAGGAATACCTAGAACTCTGTAAAGCATTATTTGTGTGTCTGTGAAGATGTTTCCGGAGGAGATTAACATGTAAGTCTGAGTGGACCAGGTGAGAAAGATCCCTGCCTCCAATGTGGATGGCATCGGCTAATTGGTTGTTACCCAGAGAGAACAAATACAGAAGACAAAAATGGTGTTTTGGGGGGGGCTTTTTTTCTGCTGGTCTTTGGGTTCTAGGACTTAGACCAGCAGCCCCCTGGTCTCAGACTTTCAGCCTTGCAATGAGAGATACACCATCAACTACTCCAGTTCTGTGGACTTTGGACCTGAACTGAGCCTGAACTTTGGACCTGGAACTAGCATCCCAGAGTCTCCCAGCTTACGGATGGCCTGTGGGACTTGGCAGCTGCCATAATCATATGAGCCAATCCCCCTAATAAATCTCCTCTCATGTATTTGCTTGCATTGTTATTGTTTCTGCCTCTTTGGAGAACCCTGAGCTAATATACACTGAAATACTCTCCTCCTCCTCCTCCTCCTCCTCCTCTTCCTCCTCCTCCTCCTCCTCTTCCTCCTCCTCCTCCTCCTCCTCTTCCTCCTCCTCCTCCTCCTCCTCCTCCTCCTCCTCCTCCTCCTCCTCATGACTTCCACCACCCTCACCTCTTCTTTGGCATCCTTTCCACAATGACTGTAATTAACATTGCCTCTGTCATCTTTTTACCCACAGGATCACAACCAGTATCACCTCCTCCATGACTGTAATCACAACCAGTACCTCCATTGCAATGTCCCCACCATTACAGAGATTATTGTCTCTCACAAGCCCATTTTTCACCTCTTGTCACCATTATCTCTTGTTCACATCACCACTATTACCAGAAACTTCACTACTTCCACCTCCACCTTTGTCATCTTCTCAACTATATAACTTCTCCTTGACTTTTGATGGAGCTTCATCTGGATAAATCCATCATAAATTGAAAATGTCCTAAGTTGAAAATGTTGGTGTCCCCCTAAAACTCATACAATAAATGTGACCTACCGCACATCATACCTCAGCTACACGGTACACTGTGAAGCATTTGTTCTTTCCCCTCACAACTCCAGGCTGACTGGGAGCCATAGCTCATGGCCACTACCCAGTATCACAGGAGAGTACTGTACTGTGTATGGCTAGGTCCAAATTAAAAATTGAGAGTATAGTTTCTATTGAATGTGTATCACTTTTGTACCATTGTGAAGTTGAAATGATATATTGAACCATCATGAGTTGGGGATTGTATTTCCAACTCCACAATTTCCATCATTAACTTACCCATTACCCCCACCATCTCCACATCCCTATCACCACCGTTCTGTCTGCTCAGTGCTTACCACTGAAACTGGGATTTGGACAAGGAGCCCAGTCAGAGAATACTCTGCATGGCTGATAGACACCCCCACTCAATTTTCTCAGAGCAGAGCATCAGCAAGCCAGGTGTCCAAACAATCCCTCTCTTGACCTGAGAGTTGACCCTTCCTCAGGATGTTTCTGACAGGAATCAATTCAGTTCTCCCTGTCATCCATGCCTCTACCTAAAGAGACAGCTGCTGTCTGGTTGAAGGATGGAGGCCACTAATCGGTGCCTGCCCTTGTTTGCATAATGATTGCATACATTTGCATTCCATTTGCTTCCAGCTTCTGAATGCTGTACTGTGGGTGTTTGGGTACCATTGCATATCACTGCAGGTGAGGGTCAGGCCTTTGAGACTTGGAGGCTTATTAATTCCCTAAAGATTCTTTTATGTGCTGGTTCTGAAAAGAACCTGGAATGCTTAATTCTAGAGTTATTCAGCTAAAGGCTCTAAGTTGGGGGTCAGGGGGGAGCAGTTCAGAATCACCAGGAGATGGCACGAGGTACTTTGGTGCAGTCCAGAGGGAAGTACTAGTAGGGGCTAGAGGTGCCTCCAGAGATAGCTCTACTTCTCAGGGCAGTGCCCTGCACAGACACTCCTGTCTCCTCTGCACCAAAGTCCACTTGCTGTGAGACCTTGGGCAAGTCCCTCCCCATCCCAGGCAGACCTGGGACGCCCTGTGTGTGGAAAGAAGGGGTCTGAACAGATGCTCTCTAATCTTCCATTAGGCTCTTGCTCTTTCCTCAAGTGTTCTCATCCCTGGCTGCACTTGAGAATCACCTGGGGAGCTTTTTAAAAACACCAGCAGTCTGGCCCACCCCCAGCTATTCTGATTAATTGGTGGGCCCTGGGCAATGGTTATTTTTAAAAGGCTCCTCTGGTGCTTTTCAGGTATAGCCCAGACTAAAAGCCACTGCTGGAGACTCTACCCTCCTACCCCGGTTAATAGCTTCCATCATTTTCAGTTGCTGGTCTCTTCCCCAGTGTGGACTCCCTAGTCCTCAGCCTCTGGAAGGACAGGTGGAGCTAGTGCTCTTGTTTCAGGTCTCAGAAATCAATTGTTTCCCTCCTGGGCAGGTGCCTGATAGCTGGCCTGCGGCAGGGCAGCCCTTGGCATTAAGCAGGAAATCCCTTCTTTCTGCCTAGGCCTTGCCCCACCCTACCTCCCTGCCATTGAAGCAGGTTCAGAGAGGGCTCTGCAAGGGGAGGGTCAGGGAAGGGAGGCAAACCCTGGTCTGCTCTCCTCCACCCCTCGCCTCCCAGAGCTAGTGCTCCCCATTCCCTTTCCCCATCACACACGTGGCCAGTTCCAGTCTCCCAGGCTCTGCTATTGCCATTTCTGGGCCAGGACTACCAGACTATCTCGGCTTCTTCCCTCCCATCCCTGCAGGCTGATTTTCTTGTAACCCCAGAGCTTCAGCCTGACCTTGGTCCTGAAGAAGGAAAGTAAAAAAAAAAAAAAAAAAAAAAAAGTCAAATGCATTTTTTTTTTTTTGTTTCAAAAGAAGTTGTAGTGGACATGGCTGTATTTTGTCCTTTCTGAAACTTAACAGGCTTAAAGAAGGATAAAGGAAGTTAGGATGGAGTCTCCTACAACAGGCCCTGCCCCCAACAGTCCAGCCCTAGAACATTTCAGTCTACCTGAGAGTCATCAGTTGCCAAGAATAGGGTGGCTTGTGAGATGAGGGTCTGCCCTGCAAAGGACCAGACAGGAGACTGAGTATAGGCTGTGGGGGTGATGGCAGACCCCATAAATTTCATAAACAAAAATTTATTGCTCACTGTTCTTCAGGCTATGAAGTCCAAAATCAAGGCATCAGCAGATTCAGTGGTAAAGTATTCCTGGACTTAATCCCCAGGCTGTGGGCAGGTAAAAAGGCTGACAGAGTACGAGCAGGCCCAGGACCGTCACTGCAGTGATAACTGGTCCCCATTCAACTCTCAAGTGTCACAGGAACAGGGTTTATGTCTTTTTAATTCTTTTTCATTTACTTTTTGGTACCAGGGATTGAACCCAGGAGTTCTTAGCCTCTGATTCATATCCCCAACTCTTTTATTTAATTAATTAATTTGAGACAGTTGCTTAGGGCCTGGCTAAGTTGCTGAGGCTGGTTTTGAACTTGCAATCCTCCTGCCTCAGCATCTGGAATAGCTGGGATTACAGTGTGTGTTACTGCGCCCGACTTGTGTCTTTTTTTGTCCAAACTGTTGAATCTCCATACTTGAACAGCAGGCAGCTCAGTTAGTACTTGTCATAGTCTGAATGTTGGTGTCCCCTAAAACTCAGTGTGATAATATTAAGAGGTGGGTCTCTGGAGAAGTGATTGTCATGAGGGCCCCACCCTACTGAATGGGATTAATGATCTTATAAAAGAGGATGAAGGGAGTGGTCTTGCCTCTGTTTTGCCATGTGAGGATACAGCAACAAGCTCCCTTCTGGAAGCAGAGCAAACCCTCCCCAGACACTGAATCTGCTGGTGCCTTGATTTTGGACTTCATAGCCTGAAGAACAGTGAGCAAGACATTTCTGTTTATGAATTACTTAGTTTAAGGCATTTTATTACCACAGTATAAACATAACAGATAGTACTCAATAAATGTGCATTAAAATAAGCTATTTAGACCCACATAGTTTCCATAATAAAGCAAACTTAGGCTTTAGGAGTCCAGAAGTGTGTCCCTGGCTGGCCCTTACTAAAAGAAACCCGACACAGGGCTATAATGATAAACTAAGCAAGCAGAAACTCCATGCTGGCTTCAGGCTATGCACAAGGCTCAGAGGTGATCTTAATCTACAACCTGCTGGGCCAGGAGTGTGGCAGATGAGGGTGGGCTCTTCTCAGATCTTTTCCTTCATCATTTTGTCACCGGGGATTCTTCAGAAGCTGGATTGATTTGGTGTCAATATTTGATCCTCCTCATCTTAAAGACCTAATAGAAAATTTCAAACATGCTCCCTAGTTGGCCAGAGGTTCCTTGGTGGTACCATAGGGAAGGACATGAGGTTCAACAGGGGACCACAGAGGTCCACTCAAACTTCTTCCCTGGGGCTCCTGGGGAGTGTACTCACAGGCCTCAAGTGATTTAAAAACAGGCTTGGAAACCATAGATTTAGTAGTGAGTTCTTGGATCTTTTTAGTTGTGAGATAACTAGATGTTTGGCATTGTGTATAGACTCCAACCCCAAATTATAGGTCAACAAGTGCCACCAGGCCAAAAAGACCATAAGAAAATGTACATCTATGTTTCTATTGACTCTTCTCATCCCAAGTCCAAAGCTAGTTTAGCAAGATGTCTTTTACTCTGCTTCTCTGGTTGTTTGGTAAAACACAAACATGGATTCATTCTTGGAGAACTGAATTGTAGGTAGGAACCTCATTTAAAGAAACTGTCTTGGGAACCCAAAGCTAAGGACAAAACAGGATACGAATTTACCATCAGGCGTGGCGGCATACACCTGTAATTCTAGCTTTTAGGAAGCTGAGGAGACCCCAGAGGATTGCAAGTTCAAGGACAGCCTCAGCAATTTAGTATGACCCTAAGCAATTTAGTGAGACCTTTCTCAAAATAAAAACCAAAAAGGGCTGGGAGTGTAACTCAGTGGTAAAGTATTCCTGGACTTAATCCCCAGTATCAAAAAAAAAAAAAAAAAAAGAGAGAGAGAGATGAATTTTTACCAATATATAAATATCGGTAAAATGCTAGCTCTTTAATCCCGCAAAGAAGATGTTATAGATGGGACAGGGCCCCCTTCTTCAACACCCCCTACCTCCCTGCACAGACAAACAGCTAAGAGATTCAGAGAGCCACGAATGGAAAGGAGACCAGATAATAATTAGGGACACGGTACATTTTACATGATGGTCACTGAGAATGACAGGATGGGAGCAGGAGGGAGGGGTGGTTGACTAGAGCTTAAGCAGTATGATTTATGCTTTACCTGCAACGACAAGTCTATAGAAAAACCAATGGCTCCCTCCTGTTCATCCATCAGCCCTACTGTGTAGGGTAGGGCTCTGTGTGTGTGTGTGTGTGTGTGTGTGTGTGTGTGTGTGTGTTGCTGAGCAGCTGGTGGGGGGCACCCAGCCACCTCAGTTCTTTTTTTAAAATATTTATTCTTAAGTTTTAGGTAGACACAATATCTTTATTTTACACTTACGTGGTGCTGAGGATGGAACCCAGTGCCTCGTGCATGCTAGGCGAGCACTCTACCTCTGAGCCCCAACCCCAGTTCTTTTATAGGTTCAGCCCCTTCTGGTGTTTCTCCATGTCTGTGCTCAGGGTACCCCAGAGAGAGGTCAGACAGAGCATGGACAGGCTGGGCAGTGGGGCTTGGGGCTGTGCATGGCATATGGGAGCAGGTGAGACATGCCTCTGACCCAAGTAGAGACTGGCTGCCTGGGCAAGAGCAGGCAGCACTCCCCAGAAGAACAAGTAAGGCTGAGAAATACTTAACTTGAGGAAACATTTGTAGGCTGAGAAATGAAGGTGCAGTTGTGAAGGGGCTTTGAAACCAGGAGGGGGATTGCCTGCTGGTCTTTCTACTGACAGTGAAGAAGCCTGGGAAAATAACTTAGTTGTGTGATTGATGGGTGTGTTAAGAATAAGGGGAGCAATGGGGGTGAGGAGAGCAATGTCTGGGGTCACCTTGTTGGGACTTGAGTCCCAGGTGCAGACTAATCCCCGTGAGATATGTTTAGTATTGTCTTGCACAAGTGCCTGGAAGTGTGTCAAGGTTGGCACTGCCCTTAACCATTTGCTTCCAGATATGGATCTACTGCAGCCCTGGAAAACCCTCAGTTGGGGACATGTTGCTGGCCCACATAATCTCATCCCAGCACATCTCTAGCCTCACAGTGATCTGCCCATCAGGCTCTCTTATTGTGCAGTCCCATGTGTCCCCAGCTCCTAATGTCAAAGGAGACATACTGCCACCACAAACCATTACTCAAAGGCTGTTTGTTTCATGACTGTATTACCTGCTCCCTCACCCCATCACCCTGCCGGCCTTTATCCTGACCTCAGGACTGAAGAACCACCTTCGGTTCATTGAAGGCACCTGTCCATGGTAGGTATCAATGTTCTCAGAGAAAGAAATTCTTCAATGGCTGAGGAACCTGGAGAAGAGGAGAGTTCCCGCAGGAGTGAGGGAGACACACATTGGTCTGTTGCTCTCCTTCAGTTCATCCAGCCAGTGACATACTCCTGAGCTCCTGGGTGCCCAGGCCTGTGCCCAGACCCACGGGGATGGACACAGGGATGGGGATGAGGTGGTAATTCCAATCTATCCAGGGAGGTGGAGCTACACATGGGCACAGAGAAAAGACCATGCAGAACAACTTCCTTGGGCTGGCAGCAGAGGATGCAGCACAGACTGTGTTTCTGAGGTTGAATGTGTCTGCTGTGGGCTTGGTTTGGAAAGTTGGGGAAGGCTTCTAGGAGGAGAGTGGGGAAGAGGTGGGCAAATATTGGGCAACTTACATCTTTTTGCATGAGCTCAGCATAAACCATGCAGGCGGCAGAGATTAGCTCATCAGCATCAAGGTCGATGAGTTTGTTGCAGGCCTGCAGGGAGATGCCAGGGGTTGTGTGTGTGTGTGTGTGTGTGTGTGTGTGTGTAGGCAAACATGTCTCCCTGTGCTCTTGCACACAAGGGAAGAAGGCCACTGTTCATGGAAGTTGTTGGGGGTCCCCTGGCCTTTACCCAACCTGCTTGAAACAGTGCCTGAAATTTCATATTTGGAGGAATGATCAACACAGTTTTCACACAGGGGTCTAGGGTGTTCTGGAGTTCCACCAGTTGTCTCAGGCACTTCTAAGGAGATCTTGGTTTATAATTGGGACGACACCTAGGATTTTTTTTCTCAAAGATTTCTATTTTTAAAAAGAGTTGGAAACCTCTAGGTCCTCCTGCAACAGGAGTGTCCCAGGGCCCAGGGTTAACTACAAGGCAGTAGAGTCGAAGTTAAACCATTCAAGGTCTCAGTCTCCTTGCAATGCTAACTAAGGATGGTAAGGCCCTCATCGCACCTCTGTGTTGGGCTTGTCAGAGGCCTAAACCAGCTAGTCTAGGAAAAGCCCTCAGCACAGTGCTCAGTGCTCAGGTCTCATCACTATTCCTGCCCAAAGGCAAGGTGGCATGGAAGCCCAGTGCCCCATAAGCCTGGGTTTTTCAGCCATGGCAGGTAGGGTGTTGGGGCCACCAGAGGCCAGGGCAGGTCCTGGCCTGTGGGTGCTCTCACCAGGAGGATGGCGTCTCCGCTCATGCTCTCCAGCAGGGCCTGCTCACGCACCATCTGCAGCATGCTGTAGGCCACCAGCACCTGAAAGTTCCTGCAGGGCTTTCCTGTCAGCAAAACCTGCAGGAGATAAGTGATCTCAGCCTGGGGCCCGCTGCCTGACTGCTGACACCCTGAGGATGGTGAGCCCCACCAACTGCATGCCCAGGACCAGCCATTCCTGGGCCTGCTGATGCCTCGCTCACTCATTTGCTCGGATAAGTGCTCACAGGTACCCCTGTGGCTCTGGGCATCATGCTGGCTACTGGAGATTCAGACAAAGGCCTTGTGGAATTCACTGGTGGGATGGGGTACTGGGACACTATAACATTTGAGGGGAGTTGAGTTTGGCAAAGCAAAAGTTGATAGAAACTCAACAAATCAGCGGTGTCACTGAAGGCCTGTGTTGATCATGGACTTGGGCAAGGAGACCAGCAGTCCAGGAGGGAGGGGCCAGGCCAGTGGAAGCTGACTCATGGGGCACTCAACACCAGGCTGGATTCTAAAGGCAGTGGCAGTCTCTGGGCAGGGCAATGATGAGTGGTGGGTATGTTCTGAAGGAAGTTCATCTGCTGATGGCCCTGGGGAACTATGGCAGAAGACTGTGGGTGTCCTTGGGGGCCATCATTCTAGTGGTGGGAAAGGTGAAGCAAAGGGCGGCCAGGGCAGTGAGAGTAGAGGGGCAGATTGGCAGGCAGCTGGACACCGGCCAGGCCTCATGCATAGGCCCAGAAGGCACAGCCAGAGGGGCTTTGCTTTGAATGGAAGGATGGGCAAACTGAAGCTCTAGCTTCCTCCCAACAAGGAAGCAGGGTTGCTGGCCTGAATAATCCCCAACCCACCACGCTCCATCCAAAGCCAGGATAAAGGGAGAGGCAAGGAAAATGCAGCTTCTGCCACCCGAGAAGTGCAGCCTCCCCCACGGGTCCCCAGCTGAGTACCTCACCTCCCAGAGCCTCCAAACGTCATCGAAGGATTTGAAAGCGCGCTGGAAGCAGAGGCAGAACCAGGGGAAGAGGGCCTGCACGGCCCCTGCACCCTTCCCTTCTGTGGGGAGAGAAGCAGGTGCAGCCCAGGAGGCTGAGGTCAGGGGAAAAGGGGGACAGCACACACAATGAAGCCAACACACACAAATGAGATCATAACCAAGAGCACGCAAGACACTTGGGAAACATGAATACCCTGGCTAGGACTTTTCCACCTGCCCTTGGAGACTGTTTAGGGCTGACGTTCAACAGTGCAGACCTCCCAGGGACTGGTCAGAAGATCCACCAAGCCTTCCCTCTCCCCAGGACAAAGGGCAGCTGCTGTAGCTGGGCTTGGCCCCTCCCATGCCTGCCCTGGTGGTGGGTATGAGGTGCCAGGAGATGGGGACCACTCACTTAGGTGCTCAGCAAACACAGGGTCCAGGAAAGTGATCAGGTTGTTGAGCATGTCCAGGTTCTTGCCCACCCCGATGTTGATGACACAGCTGTGCTCCTGCACGAGGTGGGTGCAGGGAGGGAAACCGAGTCCTTCTCAGCTGAGGGCACCAAAAGAATCAGCCCCACTTCCTCCAGCTCCAACCACGGGGCCTTCTTTGTAACTGGCCTTAGACCAGGTCCCCGTTACTGCATGAGTGTGTAACTCATATCTCATCTATATCTATGATGTGGCCTGTGTGTGCAAGTGTGCCTGTTTGTATATTAGTATATATTTGTGCATGGGTGGCCATGGACGTACTGTGTGCATCTTACTGTGTGTGTGTGTGTGTGTGTGTGTGTGTGTGGATAGGGCTAGGGATGCAAAGATGTCTCCAATGTGATTCAGAGTCTAGTGAGACCTGTTAGCTCTATGCATATACACTATTCCATCAGGGCCAATCAGGACAAAGGTAAGGGCAGTGAGCACATTGTCGAAGGGGTAGAAGGTGAGTGAGGGGGCTTTGGCATGGAAGGAGACTTCCCAGTGGGGTGTTCCAGGGAACAGCACCTTCAACATCCCTCAACCTGGACACAGTAGGTGTACCTGGGAACTCCAAAGTCCCTAGGTGTTTGGAGTGTAGGTCATGTAGAGGGAGCAGTGGGTAGCCAAGACAAAAGGGGAGGTCTTGAATGCCTAGCTAAAGCTACTGGGTTTTATTCTGGAAGCCTTAGAGAGCTCCGAGGATTGACAGGGTGGAGAGCTACATCAGGGGAAGGGAATGCCAGGAAAGGATGCCATCACTGGGCCTGGCCAGCCACACTCACTCTTTCAAGATTTGGTGACAGGTGGACTCAGAGCATTGCTCCACCCACTTCACCTTCCAGTGCCTGCCACCCCTCTGGGGGACTTCCCAGGCTCCTCAGTGCCTCAAAAGTCTGTCTAGGAGCTGAGGAGAATGGCAGAGGCTGTTAACACCTGCCCAAGCCTGAGGGGTTGTTAGGGGAGCGGTGGGTCCCTGAGCTCCGACCCAGTCCTCACTGTTTTCTGCAGGAAGAACTGAAAAAGCCAGAAGATCTCATGGTCATGCTCCACCATGATCTGGAAAAGCATCACCATCTCATGGAAGCCCCGCTGGTATTCTGCAGAGGAGAGGGCACTGTGAGGAGACGGCTGGGCCTGGTCCCAGGAAGGAACTGGAAGCGGGCAGGGGCAGCCCTCTAGCTCACCTGCCTGGTTGTTGCAGACGTAACTCAGGAGCAGGGTCTTCTCGAGTCTCTTCTTGTCAATGAGGACATTCCCCAGGGGATCTTTATCATAGAGTCTCTGGAGATCATATGCTAGGTCGGGGGCAAAGGGGGTTGCACTAGGTCACCTTGAGCAGAGGGTCCATGGATGAGTTCACCCCCCACCCCAAGAGGCTCACTCTAAGACGGACTGGGAGAGAGTTATCCATACTCAACTACTCAGCCCGCCAGCTATCTGGATTTCTCCCCTCCTCTGGGCCATACCCTCTGCCAGGAATGCCCGGCCCCATCCAATTCAAATCCAATCTAGTTCAAGGTGGGGTGGGGACAAAGTTCTGTGTGTCTAGGGGCACCCCACAGACCTAGCAGGTGGATTAGCCAAGTGTAGATGGAAAAATTCCAGACACAAATCAAGGCAGTTCCTAGGATGGCAGGAACCATCCAGTCCTGGCAATGGCTGAGAAGGGGGTGGGAATGACTTCGCCAAGCACCCCTCCCACCCCCACCCCCCCACCTAGTTCTCTCATTCTTCGCTACTCACCAATGTTGTTCTGAGTTTCTATGAAGTTCCGGTGCAAGTTTTCCAGAAGGGGCTGAATCTTCTCATACATCTGGCACAAGGCATTGTAGTTCTTCCTGTGAGAACAGAATTGAGGCTGAGCAAGGTGGCCTCTCCCTCTGTTCAGAGGGGAAGAGAACTCTGAGTAGCAGCAACAGCTGCTGAGCCCAAGGAGGTTACAGGGCAGCCTGGCCCACCTTGCCCCTACAGTGATGTTTTCCCCTCATCTCATCCTGTGCCAGTCCCCAACATTATTTAATGTGGGTCTGGAGTGCAAGATAGAGATGGTTTAACCTCTGAGCTCTGCAGGCCAACCTCTGCACCTGAATCCTGGCTCTATAGCTTAATAACTGAGTGTCTGCTGCTGGGGTCAAAGCTTGGGCATGTCACTTTCCCTCTCTAAATCTCAGTTTCCTCATCTGTATAATGGGGATGATATTGGCACCTACGCCTCAGAATTGGGAGGATTCGATTAGATGGTGGTTTGTGCTTATTATTAAAATGTGATTTGTTGGTATACTGGGCAGACCGGTAACCTTGAAAAAGGTAGGTCCAGATGCTGGAAGGTAAAGAAGGGCTCTACAGCCTATGAATGTGAACTTATTTAGAAAAGGGTTCTTTGAAGATGTGATCATTTAAGGATCGAAAGATGAGAACATTCTGGATATTCTGGGGGGACAACAAATCCAGTGGCAACTCTCCTTGTAAGAGTTACACATAGATGGTCATGTGATCATGTAGGACACAAGTCAGTTCACCAGGGTCCAGTGTATTGGAGTGAAGCACCAGGGAACATGGGAACCCCCAGATGCTGGAAAGTGAAGAAGGGCTCTCTTCCAGAGCCTTCGGAGGAAGCCAATGCTTTGATCTGGGTTTCTGGCTTCCAGAACTATGAGGGACAAACTGTCTTGTTATGGGCAGCCTCTCAGTCCATGGAACTTTGTTTCAGCAGCCTTAGAAGACTAACACAGGTAGACTCTAAAGACTGTGTGTTAGCAAAGTAACACATCCTGGCTCTCTTGTCTGGGAGGGCTGCTTGGAGGAAGTCCCCTGTCCAATCTGAGCCTTGGAGGAAGGGTGGATTTTGAGAGGGCAGATGATGGGGAGGCCCAGTAGGGGTGGAAGACAAAGAGCAGACCAAGAGCAGAGGGAATACAGACGGTCTGTGCTGGGGCAGAGGTGGGGTGAGAAAATGGGGTGCCAGTCAGCCAGACAGTGCGGTTAGAAGGTGAGGTGCTGAAATAGGAGGAGTCAAGACCAGGATAGGCCTTGGCGGAAAGACGATGCTATTTGAAATATTACAAGTTGTACCACTGGGGATGTTTTAAAGTCTCCTGTTGGGCACTTGGGGGCGGGGAGGTGTGGGCATGGGTCGGGAGGTGGAAGCCTGGACCCAGGGAAGGCAGCACAGCCATGGGGCTGAGAGGTGGGGCAGGGATGGGGCCAGGGAAAGAAGGTGGGAGAAGCAGTTCCAGGGCTGCTTCAGAGGTAGTTATCACAAGCCTAGGGGAGGATGGGATCAGGGAGAATGGATCATGAGAAGAGGTGCTGGGATTAAGCTCATGCCTGGGGTTGACTGTGGAGGTGCTGGCTCAGACCTGGCTGCACCTGCTGTGTGAGGGGCCTGGGTGGGGAGCACGGGGTGGAGAGGTCTTGTCTCCCAGAATGAGTAGTCCAAATAGGGAAAGAAGACTGAATGTGCAGGCTTGGGTGGGCAGTGCCTGCCACCTGTAGCACCAGCCACCCTCCTCTGACAGAGGATCTGGAATGTTCTACCTCCTCATGCTGTTCACTGTGAGCCGCTCATCCTGGGAACTCTGCCATGAGTAGTAGCCTGTGAGGAACTTCCAGGCTTCTGTCCTCACGAAGGGGTGCAGACCCTGGGGGTGGGAGGTGGGTTTGGGAGGTGGGAGCCCTGCCAAAGAGTTCCACCCAACATCAAGCCACTTCTGTCCCCCCAGTTCCAGGGCAAGGCCAAGGGTAGCTTGGGGACCATACCCTTTCCAGGATGTTAACACAAATGAAGTCCCGTGACTTGGCCAAGTGACCATTCTCATCGAAGAAGCTATCCCATTCCGTCTTGTCAATGGGAGGTTTTCTCTTCACCTGACGAGGACAAGCAGTTCAGCCCTCTGTGAGGGGCCTTGGCTTTTCTTTTCATTCAAAGTGAATTTTAAATGACACGCTCTGCACTTTGCAATAGAAATCAAAGCTCACAGCTTCTGACTCATGAGGAAATTACTGAAAATAAGTAAAAAAGAATCCTGTATGCACAATAATTTTCATTGCACATTACTTACCAAAATGAAAAGACAAGCAGTCAATGTGCTCCAATAAAGGAACAGTTAAGTAAACTATGGTTTATATACACCATGGAATACTGTGAGGCACATAAAAGTAGAGGTTCACAAGGAATGAATAATCATCTGGAAAAATACAAATGTTAACCAAGAAAAGCAAAATAAGGAATTAGATATTCAATAGTCTGTGTACTGTACTCTATAGCACTACCACATACTCACAGTGCAACCTACGTATTATGTCACATATTATAAAAACTATATCACCTCTGATATAACATTTATTAACCACTGTAAAAATTGTTTGGGAAAAAATTATACAAACATCCTCTACATCAGAAACAACAGTGATACGCTTTGAATAATAGGATTTTTTTTCCTTTATCTTGTACTTTCAAAATTTTCTATAATAATATAAACTGCTTGGGTAGTGGAAAAACACAAGATATGCACTAATTAAACACATTCTTGTGCTCCAGTTTATATATCCTGGAAATGTAGAACAGTTCATCACAGGGAACTGTTTCTAGTTTAGATAAGGTGTGTGTGTATTGTGCGTGTGTGCACACACCTGTATGTGTGTGCTTGTGTGTGAGTCAGGGGTAGGGGGAAGGCAAGTGCTTTGCTTGCAAAGCAATTCAAAGTGTTTATATCATAATAAGTAGGAGTTTGGGTTTCTGTTCGAGTAGGGAAAGCTTCCTCTCTCCCTTTGGTGCCCCTCCTGTTGAAGAGGATTTTGAATGTCACATTGCAGACAAAGAGATGTGCTGAGGGCAGAGAGCAGCAGCTGACCAGATGATCTAACATTCAAACTCTCGACTTTCCTGGGTACCTGAATATGAGCACATGTGTTCAAGGCAAGTTTGCATACAAATCACATTAGGGTCTTCTTTGTCTTCCTCTTTTTCTTCTTCTTCTTCTTCTTCCTCTTCCTCTCCTCCTCCTCCTTTTTTCAGTACTGGGGATTGAACCTGGGCATACTCTGGCAGTGAGCTACATCCCCAGCCTTTTTTATTTTGAGACAGAGTCCTGCTAAGTTGTCCAGATTGGCTTCAAATTTGCAATACTTCTGTCTCAGCCTCCCCAGTCATTGGGATCACTGGCATATGCCAGGGTGCCCAGCTGAGGGTCTTCCTACCTGCAGATTCTGATTCAGAAGTTCAGGGCATGGCCTAAGATCATACATCCCTGACACCTCGAAGGTGATTGGTGATGACACTGGTCCACAGACCATGTGAGGAATGACATTAGAAAGTAAATAGCACCAGAAATAAAAGATAAGAGCCCACAGGCCCCAAATGGGGATAATTTCACTGTGTGTTTGATAGGGTTGGATTGAGAATCAATCTTTAATAATAATCAATTCTTTAATAAATCATTCATGCTCTATCTTCTGAATCAAAATAGGATGTAGAGGACCAAGAAGGTACAGAGAAATTGACATTGGCCTACCTTGGGAAGCAGGGTTGACCCTGATACCTTGTCCCAACCCACAGACACTCTCCTTGTTATCATAAGTGACCATCTCCACACTTGGAGGCTCCCTCATGTATGAGATGGATTTGCAGCCCACTGCATGGATCTGAATGCCAGCTTTACACTTACTAGCTGTGTGACTGTCATCAAGTTTCTAAGTCTCTGTGCTTCCATTTTCTTATTTGTAAAATGAGGACAATAGCATCATCTATCTCATAGGACTATGGTGAGAATGAATACATAAAGCATTTAGGACAGTCATTGTGCACGATAAATGCTGCATGACAGCTTATTTTATTATTATTAGCCTTCTCTAAATTCAGAGAACATAAAAAATTTAAATCAAGACCTGGGGATAATCTGCAGTAAAGCAATAACATTTAAAACTCTGGAAAAGAGGTGCCCATTTTGCATTTTTTTATGCATGACTCTCTTAATCACTATGATTAATGAGACTTGAGATTGGTTGAGGGCATTATAATTAGTTATGATTTTTTAAAAAAATACCGTGTGGAAAATTTTTATGACGGGGGCGGATTTCTAAGGAATCTTATTAACTAGGTTTGGAACTGCTTACTAACAAAAGCATTACTGCCACCTGGTGGCAGCCTACTGAAATTGTTGGCAAAAGCACCAGAGAAAATTCACCAGCATTTTCAGGAGTGAATTGGCAAATCTAAAACTCAGTACTAAGTCAGAATGTTACATCTGGGGAGAAAGTAACACTGGCTTAGAGATAACGTAAAAGGAGACACGGGTGTCTCAATCCTGCTAATGCTAGTAAGATCAAGTACAACCACCTGTGTCAGCTCAGGGGTCTCGCCTTTCCCACCCAGCAGGGGAAAGGGCCCCAGAGCAAACCAGTGTTTGGGAAGGGCTGCACTTGGAACTGATGAAGAACACACACCAGGATGAAGGAGGCTGACAGCATGGCAGAGAGGCTGTTTTCAGGAGAGAGAGTGGTCATGGCTCCTGCTAGCTGTCTTCAGGGCAGCCTCTGACCAGCACTCACTTGGAGTGAGGCTCAATTAGCAGGGGAAGGTGTCTTTCCGCTTAGGTGAGTTGCAGTTCCAAGAGGAACTGGGCCTCTCCTGAACCACACTTGTACAGAGCCAGTCTGCCGTGTGTCACAAAGTCCCTGGAACCCTCATCATAATGACCTCAGAAAGTGGGAGCGCTCACCTTCAGAAGTGAGACACACAGAAGACACGGGACCAAAACTACTAGTCACCCAGAAAAATCGCAGTACGTGTGGCATGTGCAGTGGGGGTTAGACTCAGCAGGCGTGGGGATCAGTATGGGTTGGGCTGCTCAGGGTGGGTTTCCTGAGAGAGGTGGGCCCTGAAGCCTCTCACCTTATTCCTGGCTCTCCTCTGGACTTCCTTAGCTTGTTATTTCACCCAACCAGTATCCAAACCTAGATCTAAACCTAATTAAACTTCATGTTTCATATTTTTGGAGGACCACTTTCAAAGATTCTGAATCAGTAGGTCTGGGCTGGGGGCCTAGGAATATGTTCTGATCAATCTCCTTGAGTAACTCAGATTTAGTATTTGAATGGTAGCCTCTGGAAGATAGTTATATTTGCCTAGTATTCAGAGCCCAAGTCTTGTTCAACCTAAGTCAGTCAGCCAGATTGATGACTGTATGAATGATTTAATTGAATAAGAATGAATGATGCTTTCTTGGATCTCATCTCACTTCCCTCTCTGTGTAGATTACAGAGATTGGTGCATGCGCCATCTCCCCTCTACCCGAATAACTTTGGGGGCAAGGATAATGTCAGATTCTTTTGTCCTTGCTCCTCCCAGTGCCAATCCTGCTGCTGCCTGGCACTTGGTAGGTGCCTCTTATTCATCCAATGCATCCAGGGAGTTGGTTCCTCATGGCTTCAGAATGACCATTCCCCGTCTTAAGCACTGCTCACACTTCTACTCGAATTCCATGTAACTGGAAGGCATCCTTAGTCATTAGAAGATGATAGTAATGAGACGAACCAAATTGGAATCAGAAGCTCCAAATTAGAATTTGGACTCTGAGCTCAAATTTGGATACCCCCCTCCTTCTGAGCCACAGAGCTTCCAGCCATGAAATCAGAATACAGTCAACCTCTGGCTTCCACATCCTTATTAACAGAATGAATCAGTGTCCATATGGAAGTCCTCGGTGCACACAATTCACTATCTCATTCACTGGGGCTGTTCTGCTGGCCTGCAGCACTGCAGGAGGACTTTCATATCACAGCACATTATTATCGGCCTCCCTCCAATGCCCCATCTTGATTTAGGAAGGTGCTAAGCACCTCTTCCCTCTAACTGGCTTCCCCTGTACTCCCGAGTTCAGGAGGTGAGTTGGTAAGGGGTGGAATGAATGGGACGCTTTTCACATCAGGATGGCTTCCTTCTGAGATCTGTGAGAAGTCTCCAAGGCAAATGTCTGGAGCAGGAGACATACATGAGCATTCCTTGCCATTTGGGGTGATGGATGCTCCTGTTCTTCCATATCAGCAATGGAGACAATGGCGAGTTAACTATAAGTTTCCCAGAGCAGATGGGAATGAGGCAGGGAGCTGGAAAAATCTGACTACTAAATTTGAATGTGGTTGGATATGGATCATCGACTGAACTTCCTCTAACCTCTGGCTCCATGTGTGCAAATCGAAGGTCCTAACTCTTCCCAAATTAGCCAGCATCATTTAGGCATATTACAAAAATCTCACAGTAACCACATAAAGGTTTAATATCCAAACAGAATCACAGGACCCGCACTAAAGCAAGATGGGTTTTGATCTGTCCCTACCCTTCTTTTTCAGATTCTTAAAAGGGCTTTATAGTGTCCATTTATTTTTCTGGGGCTAAATCATTATTGCCATGTTCGTTTATGTACATAACCACCCAAGGGCTTTAGATGCATGTCTCCATCTCTGGTAGGAATCCATTTTTTTCTTCTTTAAATTTTTGTACATGGGGATTCTTTAGGGCACAAAAATTCCAGGTTTTAAAATATTATTCTTAGGGCTGGTAGAGTGCCTGCCTTGCATCCATGAAGCTCTGGGTTTGATCCCCAGTACTGAAAAAAAAGAATATATTATTCTTGGTGTTTGTGTTGAAGTCCTGGAGACGACCATCTGGCCCATCTTTTCTCTGATGAATCTGGCCGTCTGTGAGCTGATGAGGCTGTGCTGGTGAAAAAGGAGGGCAGCTTTCAAAGGTGCCTGGGCAGGACCTTACCTGCTCAGATAGGAGGTTCATGCAGCGAGGAAGCTCATAGGCTTTGGTGCCAGAATGACCCAGGTTCAAGTTCAGACTCCCCACCAATAAAATGATTTGGGTGCCAGCTGTGCGGAAGGCAGTCTCGTGCGTGCAGTCTTGTTGGCCCCTGCTCAGGGGCTGTGTGAGCCTGAAACCCTTCCTTACCAAGAGATAAGGACCCTCAGCTGGTGTGGGTTTATCTTATGTGGGAACACTGACTCCCTGTTCCTGGCTGGGCTCCTTTATTGTGTGTAAGCTTGTGCATCACATGACACCCGGCCACGCCCACTGCTCCATCTATTCCAGGTGGGGAGGGAACGGGTCCTTCACCAGCAGCACGAGAAGGGTATGTACAGACCACATGGCCCGGTGTCAGCAGTGAGTGGAGAGCCCTGGCCATAGGGGCAGACAGCCACTATTGATCTTGCTCTGTCTCTTCTCCATGGGAGTAAAATGTTGTTCCACCAGTGCTTGTGTGAGTTGGGTGTTTCTTGGCAATATCTGCCAACTGTGGAGTGGGTTGACTCCCTGAGACTGCTGCCCCTGGCGGCAGGCATTGTTATGCCATTTGCTACCCTCCACACAATGAGGTGCCTTCCTGGAAGCAGTAACCAAAGTCATTCTCTTCCCCTGAGTCTAGGCATCCTCCTCTGTGCCATGGGGGATGGTAATGCCTCCCAGAACTGAAGGGCAAATAAGACCATGCACGTAAAGAACCCAGCGCGGTCCAGGATCACAGAGGCACCCAGTGCAGCATCGCTGTTATTATTACTAACACTTGAGTCTTGTCCATAAAAGTCACCATGAAAGTTTCCTTCTGTGATCTACACCTGAGTCAAGATGCCGCCTGCTTCCACAAAGCCTGAAGTAATATTCATGCCCAAGTTCAAAGATCCCATGAGCCTGTCAGTTTCTGTTTCTCTGTGTGTCTCAGGAACCTAGGGGACCAAATTATTATAAGAGCAGGTAAGGCCAGTGTTCAAAACCAAGTTGACTCCCGTTTCTTTCGTGTCAACGCAACATGACACAACTCTGTGAAATGCCATGCAACCGAGTCCCTGCTAACACGTGTCAGCCATTTCAAAGGATGCTTCCCCAGGACTGTCTATGTCTGGGGCACTCCAGTTCTTGATATAAATCACAGGTGCTCTGATTTTTATCTCTCTGCCAAGTGCAGGCAATCTTTTATGCTAAAGCTTTGCTTTTCTCTTTGCCCCTCTTTGTGAGGGACAGGGATTAGTTTAGATTTGGGGCCTCAGGTTTCTGCCCTTGCTCCCCATGGAGCATGGTATTTCTGACAATGCTGGAGACAATTGAACATCATGTGTCCCCAACAAGAGGGGAGCAGGAGGAGGGTGGGCGTGAGGAGACAGCTGTCTTCTGAACACGGAGAAGGTGCAGGCTCCCAGAGCAAAAACCAGCCCAGCCACCAGGAAGTCCCCTGAACTGTGTGGCATGCCAAGGGATTATGTACTCCAGCCATAAATGCACCATGGGCCATCTCCTAGGTCCTGGGGAGCCCACCTCCCAGCCAGCTATCATGGTGCCAGAGCTACAAGGGCAGCTGAGACTGAGCTCCTGAGAACCCTCTCCACCCCAGCCCACCCAGCCCTGCTCCCCAGGATGCTGCTCATGTTCTCCTTGCTACCTTCCCCCCGCCCAGCCCCTGAAGCACCACAAAGCAATTCAGGTTCATATTCCCTGAGGCTCATATTCCCTTTCATTTGGACCCCGGAACTACTGTCTTGCCTTTGGACATCCCAACCATAGGTCCCTTTATTGAGCATCTGCTACATACCTCAAGGGAAGTGCTTCACCTATGTGAGTGCCATCTTTGAACACCCTACGAGGACAACAGAAGTTCAGAGAGGTTAAGTTACTTGCCTGGGATGACCCAGCTAGGACGTGGGGAGCCAGGAACCTTCCTAGTTCTGCCAGATTTGCCATTAGTCAGGCAATCTCTCATCATGTGGAGCTGCCTCCCCTGTTCTGTCAGCCCTGGTGGGCATCTTTAAGCCCCTTTCTGGCCCAGAAACTGTGCTCCTTCAGCCCTGTGGGGAGGGGGAGTTGGCTAGGACTTTTCTCCATACTTGAAGGTAATTACTCAGAGCCTGTGGAGATGGCTGGGGGAGGGGTGGAAAAGTACAGCAACCTAGATTGTAAAGAGGATGGAAAGAGTGAAATGGAGAGGAAAAAGGACAAGAAATTCCAGCAAACACCAGGGACTGCTAATGGAGAGAAATAACGTGGCTAATTACATCTCAGAAGGCTATCTATTCCAGAATGAATTTTCAATGAATAAATAATGCATTTTCCCCGCAACTTCAATCTGGAAGGGAAGGGTAGGAGCAGAGCTTCCTAGAGCAGGCAAGAGCAGCAATGTATGTCCAAGGGCACCAGTGACCGCCTCACCTGGATCACTTCCCAGTATCCTCAGCTCTAGAGCGCCCACGAAGCCATCTCCCACAGAAGCCACAGGAACAAGCCACAGGACCCTTGCGTACAAGCAATAGGGCTTCCTGAACGCTGGGGGTGACTCCCTCCACCCAAGCTCAGAAGTGTTTCTGCTCCACCGAGGACCTGGTCGCTTGCCTCTGCTGCTCCTTTTCCACTCTCTACCAGAAAGTTCTGGACTCTCAGTGCAGGGATATGAAGATGACCTCTTCTTGTGAGGTGAAGGCTCATCTCTAACAAGCCAAACAGTTTTGAAGTTTGGCTTCGAACTTCTGAACACAGAGAGGGTGGGTCTGGGGGAGGGTAAATGAGTTCCATTCTCCCCCTCTCTAGCAGAACCTGTAGATCAGATGGGGGAGGGAGAAGCATAAGATTTAAAGTCAAACTGACCTGGGTTCAGATCCCAGTCTTATGACTTAATTGTTATATGGCCCAGTTGTATGACTTGCCCAGGGAAAGTCACTTAATTTTCCAGACTCAGTTTCTTACCTGAAAGTGGAGTATACTTTGCAGATTTGTTGTGTGGTTTAAATAATGTCTGTAAAGTGTTTAGCACATTCCAGGCACGCAATCAATAGCAGTTGCCTGTGCTATTATTTGTTCCAGACCACACCCAGGCTAACCTTGAACTCCCTCTCCCTAATGAGGTTGGGTTCTCCAGCCTCAGTCAGCTCCCCTGGACTGCTGCCGCTTCCTGGGCCAGGCAGCAAGGAACATGGGATCAGCTGAAGTTGCTGCCAATCCTTGACCTCAACCAGACGTTTGTGTTTCTGAGGATCTAAATATGCTGAGGAGTGAATATTGAAGCATGGGATCCTGCTTCTTATGACTGCTTGTGTGCTCCTAAACTTGAAAGATGTCCTATGGCATTTGCAGAATGATGCAAGTACCCAAGGATTTATGTGCCGGATACTTGTGAGCCCTTAACTGCCTTGGCCACTTCTTTGCCTGGAGAGGCTTCCTGCTGGCTCTGACCTTGCTGCCTCCTCTGTGTTGAGGGAGAACTGGGCCCTTGACCACATGCACAGCTGAGTGAGTTCAAGGACCAGCAGCAGCCTCAGCGAACACAGCTGATCCAGTGCCACGCTACCTGGCCCAGTAGCCACAACGGAGCAGAGGAGCTGACTGTGGCTGGACAGTCCTATAAATAAGTTTCATAGGGGAAGAGAGTGGTTCAAGGTTAGCTCAGAAGTATCCAGCTCCACAAAATGCGCATATGACATGCTGCAACAAACCTGTCTTTTTGTTTCCCTGAACACTGCACAAAATTAATCCAGAGCACTTCACTTCTATGCAAAACTTATGCTCAAGTACACCACCCTGCAGGTGCAGACATTGGGGCAGAGTGTCAGGGATGGCACCATGGGGACTTGCTGGTCACAGCAAGTTCACAAATGACTCCTTTCCCTGGAGAGATCCCAAGCCGAGGAGGCCAACGAGGGGTTGGGGGAAAAGGCTGACCTGGGGACTTCCTGGAGGGCAGGGTTCATGAGGCACAGGACAGAGCAGGACCTCAGGTGCCTGAAATGATGGGAGGAGACATGCTGAGCTGGGACTGGGGAAGTCAAAGAGGAACGCTGAACATCCATAGCCACACCCACTCTGGTCCTAGAAGCAGAAAGAAGGTTCCAGATCTGACCTGGCACACTCCAGGTCATCACGCAGATACAAGGAGACAGGAAATATTCTGCTGCAGTCTGGTTGGGCACAATTCATGAGCCACTTGTCCAGCATAAACAAACTTATTTTTAGAACACACGATGCACCACAAGAGCTCTTCAGGAATTCCCTCAGAGCCCAACTGCCACCAAGGGCTTCCCTCGAGCCTCTCAACCCCGACTCCTCCGGCTCTTGAGGCCGATTGGCTGGGTCGCATGGGCAGAGCCAAAAGAGTCCCCCAATGAGCAGCTCCCTGGTCTGAAAGGGCGGGGAAACAGCCCAGTGAGCATCACCGCAGAGGAGCCAATCAGCTGGCAGCTGGAAGTTTGCTGGGGCCCCTTCGGCTGTGGCTCTCAACAATATTTTTCCCCACTTCATTCACTATTCTTTCCATTTTCTGGAGCCATTCTATCCTGTACATCCTGGGAGAGTCTGAGAGAGTCTGTGTCTGGCTTGACAAGGAGTTCTGTCAGGTACTAGAGACCAGACACAGGAGGCTTATTTTGAGGATTCTCTCGGAGCTGGAACTTGAATGGTGTCAGCTCTTCTGGGCTGTGCGGAGAAGCAGGGCTCAGTGGCCATTGTTCTTTGTCTCTGGGAGCCAGGAGACAAGCAGAGGACCTTGGCTTCCTCTGAGTTTGAAACTCTTTCACTCAGTAGCTGGGGAGATGCTAAAACCCAGTGGGGTAAACCCCTGACCCTAACCACACTCACAGACCTGGCTTGGCTATGATCAGAGAGGTAAAATATGTCAGGACATTTGTCCTGTCCCTACTCTCAACTCCCCAATGCCTGCCTCCTTCTCCACTCTCGCCCTGCATGCCTTCTCCTCTGCTTTCTGCAATCCCTGAGCAAGATGGTGGGAAGTGTCCTTGACCCTCCTGGGCAGAGCTGTCAGTCCACCAGCAATGGGACAGTGTAGGAAAAATCGTGGCCAAGACAAACGGGAGCCAGCGAGGCTGACATTACGGGGACAATTCTTCTGAGAGAGACTGTTCCACAACCTAGACCCACATTGAACTCTGATCCTGACCACAGGTTGGTCTTAACCACAGATTTTCAACTGAGCCCTGAAAAACATCCTCAGTAACTCTACTTTATAGAGAAATGAAACTTCGGAAAGGGGCAGTTGCTTGCTCAAGGTCACACAGCAAATCAAAGGCAGACCTGTAACTAGAATCCAGTCTCCTGCCTCCTGGCCCAGTGTCTTTAGATCTCAGCAAAAGGTGAGGTTTTAAAGCCAGACTTTGAAGAATAGAGAGGGAGTGCTCCGACAAGGGAGGATCTTGCAAAAGTTGGATGAAAGAGTTGCAGAAGGTCTTATTTCCTGGTGCAAGCTTGTTCATTTCCCTTCTGATTCTTCTTACCTCTGAGGCCAGGCCAAATAGAGGTCACAAAGTGGTGGATTCTGGTCATGCCTCTCAGCCCAAGGGTAGAAATGGGGGTGGTGGGCAGGGCTGCGTTCCCTCCTCTGCTCTGGTCTCCTCAGATAGAGAGCAGCAACAGGAGCACGTGACTGACAGTTCGGAGAGGCTGAGATAAGAAGGAGAATTGATCTTTCTGCTGCTTCAAAGAGAACAGGAGCCATCCCTGTCACCACTGTTGATCAAAGTCTTTGCAGAGGATGTCTCATGTGCCCTACTGGCTGTCGTTGTGGGTCCTGGGGGGGGGAGTACCACTCCTCCTGCTGAGGCCTTTCTCCAAGCCTCACTGCAAACTAGAGACCTGCGGCTTCCAACAAGGCTCTCAGCAGCTACCGGGAGCCAGAGGGTTCAGGTTCCCTGCCAGCCCTTTCTCCAGGAAGCTCAGCCCAAGGCCAGGGCCTGCTCCCAGGGAACTCATACCATCCCCCTTATGCAGATGAGAAACTGAGTTAAGGAACCTCAGAGCCACGTGCTAGTTATCCCCTGGGAAACCATCATTCTTACAGGATTTGTCCTCAGAAGACCCTTCTCTGATGGTGGAGACCTGCTCCTTGTTCTGGATCTGCCAATTCACCTGGTGTGTGTAGACTTCAGAAAGACTGTGTGAATGACCTCTGTAGAAAAGGAAGGACAGTCCTCTTTCTAAGATGACTCATTTAGAAATCTTGAGAAATCCAAACTCTTCATTTCACATTGCCTCCTGGGTGGGGCAGAGCGCAGATTGTCCTGCCTCTTCCCCTGTGTTCTCTCCAAACCATACAGACTTCATCTATTTACAAACAGTGCTCTGTCATAGGTGTGAACATCTTTAAATGCTTATCTGATAAATATTCTGCAAATTACCAAGTTTTTAGCTTAAGGCACTGAGAAACCTGGAGAGGTTGTATGGCCCAACTTCCTGGGCTAGCATCCTAGCTCCTCAACCTTGGAGCTCTTGGACTCATGGATTATTAAGCAGTGTGTTAATTTCCATTACAGTCATGTGCCACATGAGTAGGTTCTAGTCAACCATGGTCCTTGTACATGAGGGTGGTCCCATAAAATTATATTGCCTAGGACCAGGGCCATGTTGGTTTATGTAAGTACTTTGTCATGTTCACACAACAAAATCACGCATTGACACATCTCTCAAGATGTACTACTGTTATTAAGGGGAATATGGCTTTATCCGGGGGATTTTCCAGATAAGGTAGTCCCCCTTTTCCCCCTTTGCAGTTTTACTCTCTGTGGCTTCAGTTACCTGTGGTGTGGTCCATCATGGTTTGAAAACATTAAATGAAAAAATGCCAGAAACAAGCAATTCATAAGTTTCAAACTGCATCATTCTGGGTAGCAAATGAAATCTTTCAGTCTTTCTCCATCTGTCCAGGATGTCCAGTGTACAGTAAAATAAGATATTTTGAGAGAGAAAGAGAGCACATTCACAGAATTATTACTGCAGCATGTTGCTATAATTGCTCTATTTTGTTATTAGCTATTATTATTAATATCTTACTGGGCCTAATACCACCTATAAGGTTTGGTATCTGAGGTCCCAGACATCCTTGAGGGGGTCTTGGAACACATCCCCATGTATAAAAGGAGACTACTATATCTCACTGTTCTCCATTTTTAGTGAAATTCCATTACAGTCAGAGAACAGACTTTGTTGTCATTTCTATTTTAAATTTGTTAAGGTTTGTTTTATGGTCCAGAATATGTTCTATATTGGAGCAATCTGAAGAGATCGTACATTCTGCTGTTGACATTTGTTGAGCAAAGTTTATCATTTTATACTTTTCGGCTTATCAAGTGGGTTGATAGTTTTTGCCCAAGTCCTCTATATCCTCATTTATTTTCTCTCTACTTTGCTATCAGCTTGTCACAGATGAGTGCCACTCTCCCAGTTTAATTGCATTTGTCAATTTCCCCTTTCAGTTCTGCTACTTTTTGCTTCACATATTTTGAGGTGCTGATGTCGGGTACACGCGCACTTAGGGTTGTTATGTCTCCAACATGAACTGATCATCACTGTGTAAAATTCCTCACTATAAACTTCCTTCTTCTGGAGCCTACTTTGCTTGATATTAATGTAGCCATTCCAGCTTTTTAAAAAAGTTAATGTTTCATGGAGTATTTTTCTTCTTTTAATTTTAACCTATCTGTACCATTATGTTTAAAGCGAGTTTCTTCTACATGTTATTTTTTTTAAACCATGTAATTGTGCTCTACATGTGTATTAAGAATTGTAATGCATTCCACTGTCACATATAAATTACAAATCATATCTTAAATATCACATTGAAATAAAATAAAAATGAAGTTTTACAAACCAAAAAAATCCATGTAATCTGATAATCCTTTAATTTTTTTTTTTTTTTTACCTTCAGGTCAATTATTTTTGTGGAGTAGAATACATGTGTATTAGTGTTCTATAAAACAGTATTTTGGATTGAAAAACATATGTATTTATTAAAACTAAAAAGTCCACAGAAATCATGCCAGTTAACATTTTAGTAAATTTTATCTCAAATTTTATTATGCAAATTAACAGGTATTTAAAACATAAAATTATACTTTTTTTGCCTTTGTAAAACCTTTTAAAAGGCTTTTATTTGTTTAATGAACAATAGATATGCTTTTTTTTTTTTTGGTACCAGGGATTGAACTCAGAGGCACTCAACCCTGAGCCACATCCCCAGCCCTACTGCCCTACTTTGTATTTTATTTAGAGACAGGGTCTCAATGAGTTACCTAGCATCTTGCTTTTGCTGAGGCTGGCTTTGAACGTGCGATGCTCCTGTCTCAGTCTTCGGAGCCCCTGGGATTACAGGCGCGCAACACTGTGCCTGGCTTATAAATATGCTTTTTTATGTTCAGTGTTATAAATTCAAATCGTCATTTTTAAAAAGCTGTCTAACATTTGCTCATTTTTTGGTGAATTTTCAAATAATCTATATCTGTGCATTTTGTTTGCTTCCAATTTTTTATTGGTGCGATAGTTATACGTATTGGAATTTGTTTTTACGTATTTGTGCGCATATCAGCAACATAATTTGATCAATTTAGTTCCGCAGTGCCTTCACTTTCCTGCCCTTCCTCTCTTCCCCCTTTTCTTCTTTTTTCTACTGATCTTCCTTCTGTTTTCATGAGATTTCCCCACCTTTCTTTTCCTTTTTTCCTCTCTAGCTTCCACATGTAGATAAAATATACAACCTTCAACTTTCTGAGTTTGACTTATTTCACTTAATGCTCTCAAGTTCTATCTATTTTCCTGCAAATGACATAATTTTATTCTTCTTTATGGCTAAATAAAACTCCATTGTGCATATATACCAAATTTCGTTCATCCAGTCCACCATTGATGGGACACCTAGGCTGGTTCCATGATTGGCTATTGTGTATTATGCCGCCATGAACACGGGTATGCTCATATTGCTATAGTACACTCATTTTAATTCTTTAGGATTAATATTTCGAAGTGGTATGTCTGGGTCACAGTTTTAGAGTTCCAGTCCATGATTTTAGAGTTGCCCTCCTTGTTTGGGGCCTATGGCCAGGCAGACATTATGTAGGATCATGGTCAAAGCTAAACCACTTATATCACGAGCCAGTAAGAGAGAGAAGAAGAGACGGGGTCCCATAATCCCCTTTGAGGAGATGTCCCCAGTGACCTAAGGACCTCTCTCTACACCCTTCCTCCTAAAAATTCCACCATCTCTAAGCAGCACCACACTGGATACCAAGGCTTTAACACATGGGTCTTCAGGGGACATTCAAACATTTTTGTTTTTCTTCTTTTTTCCCTAAAGTTCTAGGTTTCCTTCAGTTATAATTTCTCTTCCTCATAAAGAATTTCCTCTCACACTTTTAGAGTTGGCATGTTGGCAATAATTCTTTTAGTTTTCATGCCTCTAAAAATGTCTTTATGTTGTCTCACGAGAGATACTTTCACTGGATATAGAATTCTGGGTTAGCAGTTCTTTTCTTTCAACACTTTGGAGATGTTGTAACTGTCTTCAGGCTCCATGGTTTCTGATGAGAAATCTGTAGTCACTTTAGTTGTAATATGTGATTGTATATTGTTATATACACATCTATAGGTAATCTATTGCTTTCCTTTGGATGCTTTCAGAAAATTTTTTCTTTATTTTTTGCTTATTGTGGCTTGATTAAGACATTTGGATCAGATTGTCTTTGAATTTATCATTTTTGTTGATTTACTAAGTTTCTTAAATCTCCATACATTTATGTCTTTTCACTAAATTGGCAGTTTTCAGTCCTTATTTTTTCAAAAATTTTTTCTGCTCCCAACTTCTTTTCCCCTCTTTCTGGAACTCCATGACTTGAATTAGACTTTTTTTTTTACTGGGAATTGAACCCAGGGGTGCTTAACCACTGAGCCACATCACATCCCCAGCCCCTTTTTTGGAGCCACAGTTTCACTAATTTGCTTAGGGAGTTGCCACATTGCTGAGGCTGGCTTTGAACTTGCAATCCTCCTGCCTCAGCCTCCCCAGCCATTGAGATTACAGGCATGTGCCACTGTACCCAGCTGAATATTAGGCCTTCTGATAGTGTCTTGCAAGTCCCTGAATCTCTGTTACTTCTTTTCAATTGTTTTTCTCTCTTGTAAAGATTAGACAATTTCTACTAATCTATTTCAAGTTCACCGACTATTTCATCTCTGTTTTGTTATTCAGCCCATTGAGTGAATTTTTATTTCAGTTAATGTATTTTTTTGTGACAAAATTTCCATTGGATTCTATTTAAAATAGTTGTTTCTTTGTTAGGAACCTCTATCTTACCATTCATTTCAAGACCATTCTTCATTACTTTGTAGACTATAGTGAATAGCTGTTTAAAAGTTTTTGTGTGATAATTCCATCATCTGGACCATCTTGAGGCCTGCTAATCTTGATTGTCTCTTACCGCTGAGAGTGGTTGAGATTTTCTGGTTCTTTGTTTATGAGTAATTTGCGGCATTTTTACTTTGATGTTATTAACCCAGAAGTTCTGACTTGCCTTTGGCTTTTGGTCCATTATACACACATACCGCTCCAGAGTGAGTCCACGATGTCACACACAGATCTAAAGGAGTCCTTTCTGTAGCTCTCCATGAATTCCCTCACACTATAGCTCCCAGAAGCTCTTTTCCTGGACCGTGGCTAGAAATGTGGGGTTTTAGCCTTCTTATATTGTCTCATATTTCTCCCTGACCTGGTTTACCTCCAGTGTGATGCAGCCAGAGAAAGACAGAAAATAAAATTAACAGAATTCCTCCCCAGGGCCTCTTTCCCAGAAAGAAGGATTTTTCTCTCAGAGTTTTAGGTCCTGTGTCACCCATAGGACTAGAGTATGGTTCATGATTGGGCTTTTCTTGGGGAATGCTTGGAGCATGTCCCTGTCCCCAGTCCTCTGAGCAGAAAGAGGATTTCTCTTCCAGCTGCTGCAGTTTGGATCCACTGTGCGGTTCCAAGACTTGAGTTCTCTAGAAGCCAAGCTGGGAGATACGGGAGGGGGGAAAAGCAACAGAGGAAACTCATTGGCCGATTGGTTGTTCTTTGAGTATTCATTTTCCTCCAATCTACCTGCTGCTACCTCAGAATCCTTAGTGTTGTAGGTTTTCATTCATAAACAATGGGAGAGGGGGTGAAGAGTGCTTTCTCCAGCTTGGCCACCATCAGAAGCCTGTAGACATGGAATTTTAAGTTGAAAGGAATGGGAGAATTTCACTAATTTTGCGAACAGTATTGAAATATTGAAGAGAATGTGCAAGTCACTCTATTCATAAATCCAATTTATTAGATTTACAGCAGTTTTTCAAGTACATGATGACAAGGTTTTGCTTGTTTAATTAGACACTTAAGTTACTTAGGAAAATCAAATATATTAAATGTTTAAATGCAGCTGAAACGGTTTAAGCAAATTTAATTTAGTTGTAAATGGCACTGATTGTTTAAAGGAGCTTAGTTTTTTTCAACTTGAATTAATCAAACTTTAATTGAAGAAAAATTGAAGGTCTTGTTCTCATTTTATAACACTTATAAATAGAACTATAAGATGGGTGAGTGGGACTTAATTCCTAAAAAAAAAAAAAAACTGTTTTAAAACGTGTATCCTTCATAAATTGAATATTCATTCTAAAAAAGGAACTATAAATAGTATTTTTGCATGAGCCCCCCTACACACATCCTAACCAGGAAACCCTCAGGGTGGGGGCATGAGGTGGGGGCTCCCCTCCTCCACTCAGGCAACCCATGCTTGGGATGATGTCTTCCTTTCCCATCTGAAATCTGTGGGTCATGTAGATGGCAGAACATACAAGCTTTTGGAGACAGACCCAAGAGTTACTGTTATCCCTTTGAGCCTCAGTTTGCTCATCTATGAAATGCGAATAAAAAAAGGACCCATTTCAAAGGTTCTTTTGAAGATTAAAGGAGATGGCAAACATGAAGTGTATGCGTGAAATGCTGAGCGTGGAAAACTGTAGCAGTAAGGGCAGAAGCTGGAGCAGTGAGAGTAGAATGACTGCTGTCAATGATGGTATTATTCTCTGAGCCAGTTCCAGAGGTACCAGGCTCTGGCCTTGGGCCTGGGAGAGACAGTGAGAAGCCATACTGAAGCAAGGCGCTGGCAATAGGGCCCCACTCCTGTCCTGCCTCACAGCTGCCTCTTCCTGGGCCTAGCCACTCCTGACAGAACAGACAGTTGTCTGGGGTTGCCAGGTGGTGGCTGAAAGGATGCTGGGCTTTGGCCTCAGAGAGATTGGTGTTGAGGCCCTGGCTCTGCTCCTTCCTCCTAGGAGGTTTGGAAAAGCTGCCCAGACTCTCCAAGCTTCTGGAGCTGAGGATACTTTAATTCATGGAGTGGATTTGAGTGCTAAATGAGGCACTGTGCAGTGTCCAGCTCAGTGCCCAGCCTGTGGCTATCTTGCATTGCTACAGTACATGTCCTCTTCCAAAATGGATACTTTGGCCCCAGATAATCTAGTTAACTCATCTACACTGACCTAGGTTACTTGGTTAGCTTGTCTACACTGACTGAACTGAAGAGCGTGATGCCCAGGTTATAACTCTTCTTCCTCCCTGGGACTCCGAATCCTCATCTCTGCATTGGATGTGACAGTCTTCACTCTGCCCCCATAGACCCCATGTGGCTCAGATGGCCCGTGGATGTGGAGGTCTTAGTTCTGAGGGACAGTTTGCAGGACAGGCCTGGGAGATGTGTGGACAGAGCAGGGTTCTCTGACCTCTTTAACTGATGGAGAGTTGGATGCCTTCTGCTTCCAGGGCCTGGTAATGGCCTCCATTCTGGCAGAAGCAGACAGCTGCTCGAGGACTTGTGTGAGTCACCCATTCATCAGCCGTGCACTCCCTCTTTCAGAGCAAAAGCTGCTATGACAGAAGCACAAGAGGAGGAGGTCCTGGGGCCTCAGTGTCACCTCTGCCTCCACTCGAACTCCCTGCCAGCTGCTGTCAGTGCCACTGCTGTTGACTTCTATGCACTCGGCTCTGTTCCTTAGAAACACAGGGGTGGGTGAGAATGCATCCTGGAGTGTTCCTTCTCCTGCCTTTGGAGAACCATCTTAACCCTCTAGGCCATGCTTCAATGCAACAGTGACTACATCCAGCTCACATCCTGCTATCCTCTAGCCCATATCACCCTCTCCCTTCTCTGAGTATTTATGTCCCCTAAACCAGCTCCTGTCACATCTGTCCTGCTCTGATTTCTACTATGCACTCTTACCTGGGGGAAAGGCCCAGGAACATTGTCCTCTCTACCTTCCTTTTAAGGCTTCCCCCGGATGAATTACATGGGGCTTCTGAGACTGCTGGGACCGCTGGCTAGGGAACATGAAGTTGGGGATCAAGATGGGGGGGAGAGAGGCCAGACCCTGGCCATTTGGCTCAAAACCTAGTGATATAAATAAATGGTGAATATTACTCAGCCATAAAGAAGAATGAAATCATGGCATTTTCCAGTAAATGGATGGAACTGGAGAACAGCATGCTGAATGAAATAAGCCAGTCCCCAAAAAACCAAAGGCAGAATGTTCTCTCTAATATGTGGATAATAATTCACAACAAGGGAGGGAGGATTAGAAGTTCATTGGACTAGACAAATGGGGAATGAAGGGAAGGGAGGGGGATGGGAATAAAAAAAGACAGTAGGATGAATTGGACATATCTTTCCTATCCTTATATATGAATACATGACCTATGTAACTCTACTTAGAGTTACATGTTGGAAAAGATGACTCTCGACACCAAAGCCGCATCATGTACAACTACAATAATGGGGTCCTAACTGGAACAAGTCATACTTATTCTGTGTATGAATAATATGTCAAAATACACTCTACTGTCATGTTCATCTAGAAAGAACAAATAAAAAATAAATTTAAAAAACCTAGACTAAAAAATGCCCACCAAGGAAGGACACAAGTCCCCCACAATGAGGCCTCAAGCACATTGGGGACCTCCTCTCTGATATCAGTAAAGAAAATAACTCCTATGTGAATAAGGCCTTACGGCTTCAAAGGCTTTTCTCATCCCTGTGCCAGAGTAGGCATGAGTACTTCTTATCTGCAGAAGAGAAATCCAGGAATCTAAAGAAGAGTAGACTTTTCAAGGTCACGAAGGTACTAAGGGCAAACTCCCAGACTAGCAGCTTTGGCTTCCAACTTCCAGCCTCTTGAGCTTTGTCTCTGGCGTTTGCAGGGCAGGTGGGAGGAGGTAGGGTGAGAACGGAGCAGTGATGAGCAGCCCTTCTGCATCCACCCACAGCCTTTCCACGCTTCCCTCGAGCTTTCTCCGCTGGAGCGAGGGGGCAGGTGGGGGAGGAGGCAGAGTGGGGGAAGCAAAGCTTGAGCTCCTCCTGTCTGTGATGGCTGGTATCTGGAAGCCCTGGAGTCCCAGCGTTCTTCTCCCCTACAACCCCAGCCACGGCCACAGGGACTCCATGAGCTTCTGCTGCAGGTTTCTTCCTGGTTTCTCAGCAGGATGCATTAGGCCAGCATCTCTGGAGCTGAGGCTGGAGTGAGCAGCAAGCAGTGATACTGGCTTGAGGATGCCTCTAGCTCAGAGGCTGCGGCCTCCTCTCTGGCACTGGATCCCAGGAAGCTTTGCTCTCTAAGCACAGATCAGGCTGGCTTCTGTCTTGCATCCTTGCTTTCTGTAAGCTGGAGTTGAAAGGTTATCTTCTCTCTGGTTAATTTTGCATGGGCCCGTTTTCGTCTCCTCTCCTCACCTGACTCTGGGGGCTTCTAAGGGAGGAGAATACATCCAGTCAGCTTTCCTTCCCACCGGCCCACAGAAGCTGCCAGAAGAGGAGCCGTGGGGTGTGTGTGTGTGTGTGTGTGTGTGTGTGTGTGTGTGTGTGTATTTTCTGCCTCCATCAGACAGGCAGGGACCCAGCCTTGTCCCAGCAGAGCTTTCAGAAAAGATGACTCTCGACACAAGGCCTCATTATCCTCACTGGCAGGTTCAGTAAGTGGAAGGTGCTGGCAGAAGCAGCCAGACCAACTCATTAGCTACCACTATGCAAGGGACTGGCCAGGGCTGCAGGCAGGTGGGAAGCTCTGACATACAACTAGGGCCAGGGAGGAGTGGCAGGAGGAACCATGCCAGAGCTTGGAAGCCAGAGGGCCAGAGACACAATCATACTTCACAGATGCTTAGCATTGGCCAAGAGCAGCGAAAGCAGCCAGCATAGTCCCTCAATATACAGATAGGAAAACTGAGGCTCAGGCTGAGGCAGGGGAAACCCAAATACCTATTTTTAGCCCCTTCCTTATAGCCAAATATTACAAAGCAAGGTAGGGGCTGGAAACAGGTATTTAGGTTTCAGTTTTTGTTGTTGATGTTGTTGTTGTTGTTGTTTTGCAACATATCATACTACGCTGTTTCAAAACCAACAACTGGAAAGTGTATTCATGTCTATGCATTGCCCCTTCCTGAGAGGCTTTCAGGTACCAGGCACTGTGCAGAGGCTGGGAGAGATCCTGAGTTTGCTCCCTCCGTGGCCAGAACCCCCTTTGCTGTCTAGGAGCCACAGCAGCCCCAGGGATTGATAACTATGAAAGAGAATGTGATGGGCTGGGGCTGAGGTCGGTGGCTGAGTGTCAGGTGAAGGATGAGGGGAGGCAAGAAAGTCAAAGCTGGGGATTCCTGATGTGCACGTCAGGAAGTAGTTCTAGGTAGATGGGGCAGACCCAGAGGTCAGAAAATCACAGGGGAGATGAGGGAGGTCTGAAGCCAGCAGAGGTGGTGGAATCAAAGAAGAAAGAGGGAGTGGATTAGAGAAGCGATTCAGTATCTTCAGGACCTGGTCACACCTGCAAGATGTGGCTGCCCAGGCCCAAGGTCCCCTAACAGTCTAAGGGATGGCATTGGGAGGCTGTCTGTTGATAGAAACCAGGAAACACAGGGCAGGGCTGCTTGGAGCCAGGGGCCTCAGAGGTCAGGGCCAGGCAGGCTTGGGGTCCATGACTTTGTACGACAGCTGCTGAGGCCCCTGGCACCAGGGCAGGGCTGCTCTTCCCCCTGGAGCTGAGCCACCTGGCACAGCCTGCGCTCTCTGCCTGCTTCCTCTTCATCTGGCACATCCTGGCATGACAGCATGCTGACAAAGAGCAGAGGGAACTTGAAAAAGCCACTGAAGAATGGCGGCATCAGAGCACCTTCCCAACCTAGGATCCCCCCACCCCACTTCAAAACTGGCTTCAGATTCCCACTCAGGCCACAGGCCTGAGGGGGTCAGCTATTCACCAGGGAGGCCCCAAATTGCATGTCCCTCCCCCAGGGAGCTTCAAAGGAAGCCCTGCTGACCTGACCTGTTCCCACCAGAAATCCCCTTGGATTCTTGGATTCAAATTTCCAAATTAAGTATTCTGTCAACAATAACTGCATTCTTTAGCAGTGTTTGTCCCACCCTCTTATTTACAGACAGGAGGTGTATCTCAGGACAACAAGCCCTGGTTGTGGTAGAAGGAGATGTGGGTTCCTAGCATAGTTCTGACAACTTTTTTTAGGTAAACTCTTTGGTCTTCAATCCCTTCAAAATTTGAATGGGATTAGTGAAATCAGCTTCAATAGGCTGATCTATGAATCAAATAATATGATCCATCTAAAATTGTCTCAAAATGCCCAGCACATAATAGGTACTAATTTTCTAAAAACAATTCAATAGTATATATAAGAAGTTACCATGTAATTCCTAACCCTAGTACACCGGAAAGCCCAGGAAGGGAAAATTTCCAGGGGAGGGTCCTTGAGGGAAAGGACCTCAGAAAACTCACAAATGGGTACTATTCAGCTGGGCATGGTGGTGCATTCCTGTAATCTCAGCTAATCAGGAGGCTAAGGCAGGAGGATCACAAGTTCAAGGCTTAGCAAGACTCTTGTCTCAAAAAAAAAAAAAAAAGGGTTTTTTTTTTTGGTAAGGGTTGGGGGTTGCTGATATATGTCAGTGATAAAACACCTCTGAGTTCAATTCCCAGTACCCAACAGACAAATCTACTCCACATCCAATGTCAAAGAGTAGAGGTCAGGTGAAATCCAGCCAGCAGGCACCATGGTGGGAGAGCTCAGAACCAAGAGCACAGGACGGAGAACCATGGCTGTAGGAGCTGGGGCAGGAAATGGTAGGGTGGACTGGGTGATCATGAAGGAGGACTGAAAAAGCCTAGCAAGACATTAAGATTTGAAAGACAAATAAGAATTGTAATGCATTCCGCTGTTGTGTATTTAAAAAATAAAAAAAAAATTTGAAAGGCAGAGAGGATGGGGATAAGAGGTCCTCCCAAGTCCAGTGTGGTGCCTGCCATGGATCCTTCAGGAAGACCATCTTCCCTGCATGAGGGAGGATAAGAGGGAGAAAAGGAATAAGAGGTTTTGTCTATGAATCCTGAATCTCTTGCTCGACAAGAAGGATGACCGGGTGGTCTGATCCAGTGTCATAAATTTGCTTAATCTAATTGCATCCATTCTTAGAACTGACTTTAATGATTTGAAACTCAAATTTACATCATGACCTTTGACCTAGTTAAAACTTCCTCTCCCGGTGTTTTTGTGATTTAGTTTGTGTTTTCCTCATCCCACTGACCCAAAGCCCAACATACTCCTCAGCTGCTGACCATGGTAAAAACTAATGCTCAATGCCAGAACCATTCAAATGAGTTCCTTTTTTTGTTTATATTTCCTTTAAACTACCCAATCCACAATCCCCATGGAAGGCCTAAAGGAGAAGGCCCATGGAACTTAATCAAGGCATGATCTCCCCCTCACCCATCCCCTCCACCCCCTACCCTCCCCACCCCCGCCACCACCACCTACAACACACATTCCCCAACAACTGGCTGAGCTTCCTGTTGCCTCTGGACTTCCTATCAGCCTCCATTGGCACCCCACCCTCTCTGGGACCTGTAAGTAATAAATTTCTTCTCTTTCATATATTGTGGTTTCATTTCCTCATTGTGTCCCACCTGACACACACCCAAAACCTAACTCTTTACTCACTGGGGCTCCTCAAGAGAGTGGCTATCTTGACTATGGTTGTTCTTAAGAGACAGGACCTCATGATACAAATCACAATACAAATCACAAGATCCAGTGAGACCAAAATGTCCTATGCTGCAGGCTCTGGGTTACATCTCCCTGGGGCCTGGCTAGCAGGTGGCATCACTTTGGGCCATTTGGCCTTCCTAGAGCCTTTGCTGCCATTGATCCACCCCAGAATACAAACACTTTTGCTGCTGGAACTGGAATTGTGGTGGTGGAGGAGAGAAGTCCCCAATCCCTAAAGGCAGGACTGGGAACCTGAGAATCTAGGGGTGGATAAACTCCAGGTTCCAGGCATTCCCAAGATATGGAATGGCTGGAATATGATGGAATGTGAATCCCACCCCCCCTTTTTTTGGCCTTCACAAGCAATGCCTGGGGCTCCTGGGCAGGGTGAGCAGGGCCAGTGAAGATGCAGAGAGGATTATGGAGAAGCAGAGAAAAGCAGGGGCCTGAGCATTGCTTCTTCTCCAGAGCTCAGTCAGGGTCTAATGCAGTGGAGGTGTGAATAGTGTTGGTCAAATAGACTGAATAAGAGCAATGTAGAAGGAGATCCAGTCACAGAGATGGGGACATACAGAGACAGAAAAATCAAG
This sequence comes from Urocitellus parryii, assembly GCF_045843805.1. NCBI lineage: Eukaryota > Metazoa > Chordata > Mammalia > Rodentia > Sciuridae > Urocitellus > Urocitellus parryii. The sequence goes on along the minus strand of NC_135536.1, from coordinate 117,142,122 downwards.
AAATGAAAAGAAGTGCAGACTCTCCGAGTGAGGCTTGGGAAGCTGAAATAGGAGGAGAGCGAGTTCAAAGCCAGCCTCAGCAATGGTGAGGTGCTAAGCAATTCAGTGAGACCCTGTCTCTAAATAAAATACAAAAATAGTGCTGGGATATGGTTCAGTGGCCAAGTTCCCCTGAGTTCAACCCCTAGTACGAAGAAGAAGGAGGAGGAGGAGGAGGAGGAGGAGGAGGAGGAGGAGGAGGAGGAGGAGGAGGAGGAGGAGGAGAGGAAGAAGAAGAAGAAGAAGAAGAAGAAGAAGAAGAAGAAGAAGAAGAAGAAGAAGAAGAAGAAGAAGAAGAAGAAGAAGAAGAAGAAGAGGTGCATACTCTAGAGAGAGTAGAAATGGAGGAGGGAGAGAGTGGAGAAAAGTAAAACATCAGAGATGCAGGAGAGATGGAGGAGAGACAGAACTTTCTCCAAGTCCCAGAATAGCAGCTGCTGGTGCCTGCAGCCTGCCCTGAGATGGCCCTTTAATTGGGCTGAATTCAGCATTCTCGGAGTCTAGCACGTCGATGGCGCTGAGGACAGTATGTGCTGGTCCAAGGTTGTCAGAAAAGACCCAGCTGGAGTAGAATGCACACCAGGTGTGTGGCTTCCTGCCCCAGGCTCTGCATGCCCCCTCCAGCTCCTGCCTTGCATGCCTAGTCTAGGAACAGGCACTGAGAAAGTGCCACCAGCCCTGGGGAGGTCAGGGGCACTTCTGCTTCCCCAGGAAGGAGGGAAAAGGATTCAGGAAAGTAAGGCTGAGGGAGCAGTGAGATGGTAGAGAGAGCAGATGAGTACTGCATTTGGGGAAGACAGCTGGATATTTTGAGCTCTATTTTAGGGAGAAGTTATACTTTCTCCAAACTCTCTAATAGGCTGATCATCTACTCCCATCCTCTCTCCCAGATGCCAGCACCCAGTGGCATTCCAAGCAGCTGTAATTGCAGGCATCACCTCCTTTCCAACCATTCACCCACAGTTAGAAAAAAGAGCTAGTCCTAGTGTCCTAAGGGGGCAGAGTCTCTGCGCTAACCTGATATAAAAGGTGATCTGACTGGGCTCCATGCTCCTTAGGGTAAAGTGAAAACACCTGTCATTCCTTGCGCCATTAGGAATCTTGGTTAAATTCCAAGAATTTTCCAACAGCATAAAAAACAAGACTATCATACAGGGAGGGTTAAGCAGAATGAATACTAAACCACCTCCCTGATCATCCCATGGAACATTCTAAACTTTTCTTTATAAACTTGTACCACATCTGTGCTTATGATTCTCAATACTAGGTTAATTTAAAAATATTAATTGGCAATCAGAAAGTACCTCCAGAATTAAAAAAAAAATGGAAGGGAATGAATATTTGTTGAGAATATATTTATATGCCAGGCACTGTGCTTTTTAAACATTTTCACTTGTTTGTATCATTTAGGCTCCCAGTGGGCCTTTGATGTCTTTATAATCATTAATGCCTTCAGATCTGAGAATGTGGCTTGGCGAGATTAGGTAACTTGCCCAAGTTCACCTAGCTAATTTGAGGCCCAAACCCTGATATGCTTGCCTTCAAAGTCCATTTCACTTTCTCTGGGAACCTCAGAAAAGATCTACTTCTAGAGGCATGGCTGAGTGCTGTTACAGAAAGTGGGGTGGCCACAGTCTTCCAGGAGACTTGGGGGAATTGATATGCAAGGCAGCACTCCTCTGCGTTGGTGGGCCTGGGCCTTCAAAGCCAGATGGTAGACAGAGGCATTAGCAAGAAACCTAATCCCACAGGGTCAGAATTTTAGAGATGTCACAGGATGGGCTTACCTGGTAGCAGATGCTAAGATGATTAGTATGCAAAGAATATATTCAAGTGTGGTCTCAGGACCAATGCCTTTATAAGGGGGAAGGAAGTAGGATTGTGCAGAGGGGGAAGCCAGGCAGCAATGCAGTCTTAATGGGGGCAGCAGATGATTCTACAGGAGCTCTGAAACCAGAATGACCCCTCAGAGTTGTCCCATGTTTGGGAGAGCCAAAGCCAACCATCATTGGCCAGCCAGTGGGTGTGGAGTACCCCGGGAAGGGGGTGTTACCTCAGGCAAGGATGTTTTCTTCAGCTGAGACAAACCCAGAGGGGCTGACAGATGAGAGCTGTCAAACAACCACTTTCCCAGCAGCTGGGAGAATAAGTTCTTTAGTCCTTAAGGGACAAACAGGGTGGTGTTGCATAGCATTAGTGACAAGGTTTCTCAATGACACTGATGGGGGAAGTGGCTGGGGAAGGTGTTCCTTAGGCTTGGTGAAGTCAACTCCAGGACGCACAGAAACTTCCAGGGACAAAAAAGACAATGATGAAAGTTTCCAAGGGACAGGGTCTTACAGATTATGGGAGAAGAGGGAAAAGAGTGGCCTGGAGACTTCTGGGAGGTGGCTTGAAGTTTAAATATGCCCCTGCTGCTCCTTGTCTCAATGTTGTGAGACAGAAAAGATGCCTACTGTGGAATTCTGAAAGGAGAATCAAAGCTGAGAACAGTAACTCTCTTGTTAGTATGTCCTCCAGAAACACCCAGAGTGCCTATCCCTGTGTGGAGCTACACAGGTGGGAGAAAATAGAAAAAAACAAATGAAGGACAAGTTGGTCCTGCTCAAGGCATTCACATTCTGGCTGGGGGTGCAGCTTCATCTGTGGGAGCAGGCAGAGAAAAGCACACAATGTGCTTCTGTGCTGTCTCAGATGGTGCTGCCAGATCTTGGGGTAAATTAATTCAGAGGAAGCCAGCAAGGTGGGGAAGTCAAGGAGAGAGACTCAACAGAAGACTTAGGATGAGCCTTGAATAATGGAACACAGGAATATGAACTCTTCAAATGTCCTCTCACTTCTCTGTCCTGAAACCTTCTGGAAGGGTGGATGGGTCAGTTCACACAGGGTTGGTCCATCTCCAAATTACTAGGTGGCACAGCCTTCTCCATTACCTAGGAACCCTCTTCGTCTTCCCAGTGGTCTAGGACCTATCCATGGTGCTGAATCTCAGCGTGCTTGTCCAAGCCTCAGCTTGGAAGGACCAAGTCTTCAGGGTTTATGTCTCCTTCTGTGACAAAGTAGTAAGATGGATGTCTTCACAGAGAGCTATGCATGGGGCTACAGACATCCCTAGGAGATCTCTCCCTGGACACACAGGCTTCAACTTGCCATTCCTGGAATGGCCTGACTGGGCAGAAGAGGACAAGATAGGAAGCAGAGCACAGGGATGGCCACTTCCTTGGTGACTGTAATCCCAGCTACTTGGGAGGCTGAGGCAGGAGGAATACAAGTTCAAGGCCATCCTGGGAAACTTAGCCAGACTCTGTTTCAAAATAAAATAAAAAGGGCTAGAGATATAGTTCAGCAGCAGAGCACTTGACTAGCATGCACAAAGCCCTGGATTCAGTTCCCAGGGCAAAAAAGAAAGAAAAAAGTCTCTCCCTTGAGGAAGCTCCTTTGCACTGATGGATCCATTCTGTGCCTTGATTTTAGTGATGGTGACTGTAATACAGATTTATATAGGAATAAATATAAAACTAAACATACACACATACAAAAAAAGAATGCATGCAAAAATTGGAGAAAGCTAGGTAAGGTCTGTAGACTACTTAATTGTACTGTAGTAATGTCAGCTTCTTAATTTTGATATGGTGTGGTTATCCTCACATTTCCCCCACACCATTGGTGGGGAGCCAGGTGATAGGTACTTGGCATAATTTTGTTATTTTTGCAACTTCTTAAAGTTTATAATTATTTAAAAATAACATTTTCCCAAAACACAGGATACCTGATGGCTGGGCCTGCTTGAAAACCTCAGCTCTTCCTCGCCCTTCTAGACCCTGGGGGCTTAGATTTAGATTTTTCTTCTCCAAGACCCTTCCTGGTTACCCGTGCCTACTCCTGAGTCCCTATAAGTATTATGCAAAGGACACAGCTAGGCCTCTGTCCTGTGTTACTTTGTGTTCTGTTTTGTGTCCATTCCATCCATGCAAAGGGTTCCCAAGAGTGGGGGGTTATATGTTCTGAATCTTTCATCTCCTTCTCAGCTCCTGAGGACACACAGCTGGTGCTCAGTTATTACTTGGTGATGGAACCTCCCTCATCACCCAGGTTTTCCCAAGCCTTTAATTTCCTTATTCCTTCCCAGCTCCCAAGTCCAGCTCTATGGCAGCCTATCTCCAGCACGCATGTGAGGAAGTCAGAGAACACAGACTTGTAGCTACAAGACCTGCTGCATGGTGAACCACTTCCCATACATCTACATCACAGCAGTGCTTAACAGCACCATCTCTCATCTCCACACCCACCCTGAAAATGGGAGGCTGCACCCCATTCTACAGATGAAGACACACAGTAGGAAGAGGAGATAGTGACGAATTGAAAACCAAGGGCTGCTCTGTCCAGCACCACCACATACAGATGTAAACTTGGATCTCAGTTGCTTAATCTCTCTGATTTTAAGATTCCTCATAGCTAAAGCAAAATAATATCTACCTCACAGCATAGGTCAAAGGCAAATGAAATCACCTTCAGAGAATTCATGAGTCTGTGGATTGCTGAAAGACAGGACCAGACCCGACTATGGTGGATGTTCACTGTGTGTTGGTCAAAGTAACCTGTGAATGGATTAGTAATTGAAATAATGAATAAATGCTTCTAAGCCCAGAGTAGGGGCTCTCTGGTTGTTCATTTATTCCTAGTTTCCTGCCCTTGATGTCCTCTTCATTCCACCCCAGCCCTTTCTGGCACGAATCCTCTTCTAAACAGCGCCAGAAGGGAGGAGGAGCTGCCAGTTCCCTCTGGTTGCAAAGGAAGGTCAATGTGCCACCTGCAGTTTGGGGAATTTGGGCATAGGATGGAGGCATGCCCAGGCTGGGGTTCCTTCTGCCCTTGGACCCATCCTCAAGCCTGCAGCTGGGCTGAGGAAAGCTGTGCAAATTAGCAAATGAGGTACCCATAGATCCCTTTTCCATGGGACCCAATAGAGAGAGCCAAAGGCTGGGCCTGCAGCCCCGATGTTTTCTCATAAAGTAACTTTGTGTGAAGGAGTCAGATAATCCTAGGAGGCTTGAAGGACGCCCATCTTTGAGAAAGGATAAGGGGGCCCTACAGCCCATGCCTACTTGTCCTTCACAGAAAATCTTGGAATCTGTGTTTTTCAGAAATATGTCATCAGTGCAAACTCCCGAGAGCTGATTCCTCTCCAAGTAGACACAGATGAAAGTCTTGAACCCCTCAGCAGGTGTGGGTCCCACTATTTCCCTGGTGTGGTCATTCTCTGCTTACCCTAGTGGGAAGGGCAAGACAGATCATTCCAACATGTCTGAATACAGAAGTACCTGAAAGAGTCCTTGGCTCCCCTTGCATTTAGGAACCCCAGGGGTGACTAGCTCCTTGCTCTCTCTCCCCAGCCATCTAGAGCACCTCTATTTGATTTTTCTTGTGGTGTCACAGGTGTTCAAACTGACTCTGGACTGTGTTTTCTCACCTTTCCAGCCCATTTGGGCTGAGTTTATGGCATTCAGAAACACTGTCCTGAGCTGTGCTTAGAGACAGGCTGTGACTTCTGCAGAGCCACTGTGAAGAACGCGTCTGCATTTTCGATAGGACTCAGGGAAGATGCTGCCTGTTGTACAGCTCAGTGTACCTTAAGTAATGGCTCCCATGATAAATTCCGCTTAGAATTTAATGCCAGGAAACATGTTTATATCTCTTGAAAAACTGGCCTTTTGTTCTGGCAGGGAGAACACTATATCCTTTTGGTTCTACTTTGGTCTGAGCTGCCAGGAACCTCAGAGCTAAATTTAATGATTAATTGCAACAACCTCAGTATTTTCAGTGTAGGATGTAGCTCTTTCTTCCTTTCCCATTCACCAGGCCTTCTCAAAGAGAAGACTGTGGATGCCTGGAACATAATCAACTTGCTAAAATGAAGCTTACTGGTCCAATGTCAAACCTAATGGATCAGAATCCTGGTGGAAGGTGGGGGCAGGGAGTCTTGTGCATCCTGAGATGGTTCTTGTGCAAACTGAGGTCTGAGATCCACTGCTATGGGTCATATTGATCTTTTTTCTCAAATGTCCTCCAGTGCAGGTATGCTTTCCTGTAAGTCAACAGCTATTTGGATGCAAGGATTGTTTTTTAAAAATGCATGCAATATATTTAATTTTGTTAAATGAAAAATAAAAGCAATAACATTAAACCTGTGCACAGAATGACTGAAACCCATCTTAAGAATTCATGATTGATAAAATTAAATTTAGAAGTAAGTTCTAAATTTAAAATACATCAGAGTCGACTGTAATGAAACTAAAAAATCTGTTATTAAAAAGTCAGATACTGGGGCTGGGTTTGTGGCTCAGCGGTAGAGTGCTCGCCTAGCACGGGCGAGTCCCTGGGTTTGATCCTCATCACCACATAAAAATAAATAAAATAAAGGTATTGTGTCCAATTACAACTAAAAATTTTTTTTAAAAAAACTCAGTTACTTTAAAAATTACTTAGGGCTGGGTATTTATCTCAGTGGTGGAGCACTTGCTTACCATGTAGCACAAGGTCCTAGGTTTAATTAGCAGCACTGAAAAAAAATTTTTAAAAGGAGAGAAAATTATTTAATAGATCAAGATAACTATTCTCAAAGTCACATAAAGGTGCATCATATTGTTAATGTTTTGCTCCTGATAGTGGTCCTAATTAGGTATAATTCCCATGTTATATATTTCTACAATAAGAAATAGGAGAATTTTGCATTAGAAATAAATTTTGCAATGGAATACTATGCAGCTGTGGAAATGAATGAGGGAGCTTATTAAGAAATGAAAAGATCTCCAAGATATTTCATCAAGTGAAAAAAATAAAGGAGCAGGATAGCATGTGTACAATGCTAATTTTTGTGAAAAATAGGGGGAGGTGTGAATATATATTTTGCTCACTTACATAGGTGTAAAGACACCCAGAAGGCTTCCTAATACACGAATAGCAGTTCATGTGAGGAGGAGTGAGAACTGGATTCATCTTAGATGGAGTGAAAGAGACTCTTTTACCATATGCATTTTATAGTGTTTCATTTTTGAACCCTGTGAATATATTTCACATGTGAATATATTTCAGATTCAAAAAATTAAATATATATATAATTAGAAGACACAATACTCTTAACATAGGTAGCATATGTTAAGCATATGTTCATATAGCATAGTCATAACAATGTTAATTATTTTATTAATATAGGTTTTTGGAGCCCCTAAGCTTCTTCTCTGTTAATCCTTCCCTCACACCACTTTATCCCAGGACAGCCTCCTCTGAGGCCTCTGGAGCTCATGATTTGGAAAGAACCAGCTACAACTGCAGAAAAGAACAAAGAAGACCAAGGAAATTAAGAGAGCCATTACTTTCCCTTGATATTCAGTGCCCACATCAGTAGTGTTTCTCCATCGTTGCTACCTGCACTGTGATAGGCTCTGAGGCCCAGAAGATGCATGCGTTACATGTCATGCATTCATCTTCTGGGGCCACCATAACAGAAACCACAGACTAGGGGCTTAAACCAGAGAAAGTCATTTCTTCAAATTTCGGCTTAGGTGTGGATTCAAACAGTTTGTTGTAAAGTGTGATGGCAAAGTAAAAGGCAGGAAGAAGTCAGATGAGAAGGAAAAGGGAGAGGAAAGGTTTTGGGGGGATCAGCAATAAAGCCTCAGCACCCCTCCCCACAAATTAGTGCTCCTGGGGGATCCCTACATGATGAGGGGTGACTAGGAGCTTTATTTTCATGGTCCCAGCCTCAGTACTTGGCTCTGAATTCTGGAACACCCTCTCTTTTCCAGGCTTCACCCTGAATGAGCTGATGTATCTAGGATCCCTGGCTCCCCAGGTTTAAGTGGAAAGAAGGGACTGTGGACGTGACTCAGTGGTAGAGCACTTGCGTAGCATGTGCAAGGCCCTGGGTTTGTCCTCCAGCATTGCAATCAATCAATCAAGTGGGGAGAAGTGATAGATTTCTTCCACAACTTCCTTTATAGAGAAGAAAAGGAAAGACTCAAGTGACTTCTCCAAGTTATACATACCTTGGACCTGAAGTGGCCATGTTTCCTCTGGTACCATTGTGGGTGAATGCTCATATGCCTGTGGGATCCAGGAGAAAATCAAGATGGGGGATTATCTTCCCATCATCATGCAGTTTATACTATGGAGTCCTTTCTCTCAGGTCAGGGACAAAGGCTTCCCCAAGATGAGAAGCTGACCCATGGGATGGGGGTGGGGTGGGTAATGGAGAAAACACTCCCCAAAGAGGGCTGTCGTTGGGCAAGTGGACACAAATATCTTGGGCCATTAGAAATGGCGAGTTAGGGAGACAGAGATATTTCAGAAAGACTGTTCCTACAAGGAAAGAAGAGTGGCATAAATTATGACTTAACACTTCTGATAAATCCTGATCTGATATTTCAGAGTTCTGGCTGCGGGCGTAAATGCTGGGCCTGTGACGGATGGATGGATGGTGTGCTTGAAATGATGGAGCATCTCTCCAATCTCCCGGATGATGCTGGCCTGTTTTATGCTCAGTATCCATAACAAGGACATGTCCTATGATGAAAGATAGTCCAGGGATGGCAGAATCGACCTGTCTCCATTACATCTTCCCTAGTGACGGGAGTGGGGAGGGCTGTGGGGTTGGCCTCAGAGCCAAAGGAGCTTACCAACCCACTCCTGGTGCACAGAGAGAGCACAGGCAACGGGCCTTCTTTCCCACACATACATCCTGCCACCTCTTGGCCATGGCAGAGGGGTGCAGAGTGACTTTGACTCACATCAGCACAGCAGAGGGGTATCATTTGTTTCAGTCTGGTTTCATTTCTTGTGGCCTGAGGAACCTGCTCCACAAATAAGTGAGGACTACAGTGGCCTGAGTCCTTGGCCATAGGGAGCTATGTCTGACCTTGTAGCGTAGGGAAGGTAAGTCATCTCTGGGCATGAGTTCTTCTCACAGAGAAACACTAGACCCTTGCAGTGGCCTCAGATCTGTGGGTCACCCAAGGTCACTTCCTGACCTTAGTTCTGTCCTCATGTTCAGAAAAACTCTTTCTCAGTAGTCTTTACCACCTCTGCATTGAATCCACCCAGGATGCATTTGGCTCTTATAGTCTTCCAAGCCATTCTTTTTCAAGTTCAAGCCCTGCTTTCTCTAAGAAGTTCACACTGACCATTCCAGGTTGCACTAAATTTTTTCCTTCTCCCAACTCCTCTGCTCTCACCATGTGAACCACGCATTACCCTGAGTTACATATTTTTTTAAAATATTTATTTTATTTATTTTTGTGTGGTGCTGAGGATCAAACCCAGTGCCTCACACTTGCTAGGCAAGCACTTTGCCATTCAGCTACAGCCCCAGCCCCTTGAGATAAGTATTTTGCCCATGTCTGATGGTTTTGTAGGTTTCAATTCCCAACAAAACCATAAACTTAAAGTATCCTCTTGAGCCTGCCCTGCCTGAGTCTCACATAGAGTAGATGCTCAATAAGTAGAAACTGAATGACTGCCTTAAATTGGAATATGAGTCTCTTTTTCCCTGCCAACCTGGGAACTCACCAAACACAAAGAAGCCACTTTCTCAGTCTGCCCCACTGGCCAGCACAGGGAACTGGCACAGGATGTAGGAAGAATGGGGGCCAAAAAAGCTGGCCAGTCCATTCCGTCAAAGCAAAGCTAAGCTGGCTCTCTCTATAATGGTTGGCAGAGCAAGCCTGCCCAGATGTTGGTGCTCAGCTGCCTGATTTTTTTTTTTTTTTTTTTTTTGCTACTGGGATTGAACCCAGAGGCACTTTACAACTGAGCCACATCCCCAGCCCATTATTATTATTATTATTATTATTATTTGTTTTGAGACAGAGTCTTGCTAAGTTGCTTAGTTGCTTAGGGCCTTGCTCAATTGCTGAGGCTGGCCTTGAACTTGTGATCCTCCTGCCTCAGAATCTGGAGTCGCTGGGCTGACAGGCGTGCACCACCAGGCCTGGCCCCCTGGTTCTTGCATGAATCTCCTCAAAGATCCCAGCATCCCACTCCCTGTGAAGATACAGGCAGAATGTCACCAGGGACAACTAGGTTTCCTTCCATCAGAGCCTCTGGAACACCCGAGGCCAGGCAGCACAGCCGCTTCCTCTGTGGGTTGAGCATGGTCACCATGCTGTGCTCCTGGTTCAACTGAGGGACAGTGCCACTGAAGAAGAAAGGGTCCCTCAAAGACCTTCTCATGGGTCAGGGTCATGACATCCATCTCCCAAGGAGCCTGCTCTGACCAGCAGAAGGCCTCCGGGACTTGGTATACATTGAACCCCTGGACTTTTGTCCTCTTCCCAAATGCCATTCACTTTTGCCTCTGCAGTCTTCTTGATAATGGAGCTATTTCTTGTTCCCACAGATCTTGGAGAGTTCCAGTTGCCCAAGCCTGTGTGTCCAAGGCTGTACAGGAGAGATGTATGTGTCCTTCAGAAAAGGAGATAACATTACACTTATGCCAATATTCAGCTATCCTCATCTCCAGGAAGTTCATCTTTGTATCTGACCTAAATCTCTTTCAGTGCAGCTGAAGCCTAGTTTGCTCACTGTTCTCCACAGAACTTGGCTCCTATCCTCAAATTCATTCCCACGCCTCTTCTTTGCCGGCTGTGTGGCCAGGATGGGGTCGTCCTGTGACCTCTCTTTAAATATCAGAGCCTGGGGAATGGCTTTTATCATCCCCGCCAGTTAGTTCCATCTGTCTTAATTACATTTTCGATTTTGTCACTTACCGTCACTTCGTATTTCCTTCAGCTGCTGAACATGGCACAACGGCCTGGGGGGCCCCTGCCCTTCCAGGCCACTCAGTGGTTCCTGGCTCCATCACTCAGGACTGGTGAATTGCTGGCACCTGCCCTGGGGCTCACTGCGGAGGAGGAGAAGTAAATCCCCACCCCCACCCTCCACCCCTTCTAAACAGTCCTGGCAGAGGCCCAAGGCCCTGATCTGGGACGTGCCCGCTGCCAACTCCTTCAGCCTGCTGTCCATCCACCCACCTGCCGCCTGCCTGTGGGTTTCAGGGTGAACTGGGGCTTGTCTCCAAAACACCACAGGAAGCTGCTAGTCCACCAGGCTGCCCTGTGCTGGGCACCTGCTAGCTGGCCTCTCGCCCGGCTCCATCCCTTTCTGAGCTTGCTGTGTGGGTGTCTGCACACCCTCTTCCACCCAAGGAGCAGAGACATGCTGAGGGGAAGGATAAAGAGGATCAGGAGGCCAGAGGAGGCTGAATGTGATGTAGAGGGGGAAATGACATTGACGCTATGAAAGTCTTTCCGTTTTGTTTTTTGGTACCAGGGACTGAACCCAGGGGTGCTTCACCACTGAGCCCCAGCCCCAGCCCTTTTTAATTCTTTATTTTGAGACAGAGTTTCATTAAGTTACTTAGGGCTTCGCCAAGTCACTAAGGTGGTTTTCATTTGTGATCCTCCAACCTCAGCCTCCCTGGTGCTGGGATTGCAGGTGTGTGCTGCCACACCTGTCTTGGTTTTTACCTGGGGGACTGATGAAACTCAATGACCCTGTGTTATCTCCATGCTCCTCGACTCTCCAGGCAGCAGGGGAACTGGAGGTGCCTTTGGAAGGGGAACACAGTGTGCCTTCCTGAGGCAGAGCCACAGGGCAGAGGAGGGAGGGGGCAAGCCAGAAGCAGGAACCACTTTATGTCCCTGAAGCGTTTTCTCGAATATGTCCATCTCTTCTTTGTCCTTAGAGTCTTCAGACACAGCTGAGAAATGTCTCAAGAGACAGGAGCCCCTCCCTGAGGAGCCATTCTAACCGCTCTCCTTCCCACTCCCCAGGTCACGCTGCTGCTCCCTATCCTGCCTGGGCTGGGAAGTCGGCTTCCCCGGGGAGCTGCAGACACCAGGCCTCCCTTCTCCTGCCCAGAGACTGAGGGGCAGGGCAGGGCAGCTTGCCAGTTGAAGCAGTTCTGGAGAGGGGAGAGCAAAGTGGCTTCCTCTGGAAAGGCTTCCTTCTCCTCTCCATCTCTAGCAATGCCTCCTCCAGGAAGTCTTCCCAAACACCTCTTGCTCCTCTGAGCTCTCTCCCACTTCCCTGACCACAGTCCCAGTGACCCTCATTTGGCCGCAGCCTTGACTATGGCCTTCTCTGACAATGGAATATTTATTGCTGTCTCCCGATGGCAATGGCCAGGTACAGTCCATACAACACTATGCATGCGGCGGTGACACCTGAGACCTCATGGTACACTGAAGAGTGGACATAGACTCGCAACTCCAACAGTGACTACAAAAAGGTAGAAGTTTATTTCTCATCCATGCAAAAGTCTCAGTTCTATAGCATTTTTGTGACAACTGCCATGATTCTCTGGTACCTTGTCCTTATCCCAGCTGACAGGAGGGGTGATGGGACTACTATTGTGTGGCATGCTGTCTTCCTACTCCACTATGCTTCCAATTTATTACAAAGCCTGGAAGCCTCAGTACTGTATTTCTTTCTTTCTTTTCTTTTCTTTTCTTTTTTCTGTCTTTCTTTTTTTCTTTCTTTCTTTTTTCTTTTCTTTTTTTTTTTTTTTGGTAGCAAGGATTGAACCCAGGAGCAGTTAGTCACTGAGCCACATCCCCAGCTTTTTTTATATTTTATTTAAAGACAAGGTCTCCGTGATTTGCTTAGGGCCTCGCTAAGTTGCTGAGGCTGGCTTTGAATTCACAATACTTCTGCTTCTGCCTCCTGAGCCGCTGGGATTACAGGCAGGCACCACTGTGCCCGGCTCAGTACTGCATTTCTTAGACTACTTTGCCACTAGACTCTTGTATGTGACTAGTTCCAGCCAATGAGCTGCATCAATGAGCTTGCTATTCAGAAGGCAGAAGAAGGCTGAGGCCACCGTCCCTTAGGAAGCAGAAGCACAGACTTGCAGCTTCTGGCCTGTAGAAGCTTTAACAGAGGCTAAATCCTTCAATCCCCTGACTGACAGCCACCTTGTCATCTGGTAGCAGCTGTGATAGTGACCTCTTATTTGTAACTTCTACATTGTGACCATAAATTCTAGTGACATCCCACAAGCTCCAAGTTTCCAGCTCTGCCAATGATTTTGTAAGTACCCAGTCCCCTGGATGAAATCCCTTGGAATACCTAGAACAGAACCTGCTTTCCTGTACTGCACCTGAGCTGATTCTCAGGTTACATCCAGGTCACCCTATTGGTCAGAACCGGGCACCAGGACCACACCCAGGGAAGCCAGGAAATGAAGATTTTGTTCTGAGAGTTCGTGTGCCCAGCTAACATGCAGGTGTCTATTTACTGAAAAAAGGGGACATAATGTCCACAGGACAGTAGCATTCTGTTTCAGGTGCTCTGATAAACCCTAAGAAGACCAGAAGAGGCCCTGTGAGTGCTGTCACCCAGCTCTGAACCATCCTAAGATGATGTAACCACCATGGATTCCAGAACCCCAGCTGTGAATCCAAGTCTGCGGTAGGGCCTGACTCTCTGCCACTGATATTCTGACCATGGTGTGGAGACATGAAGTAAAATGAGCCCTGGCTTGGGGAAGGCTCTGGGATACCTTGTCATCTGATTGTGTCCTCTTGCCCTGTACTAATAAGGCCTCACACTAGGCACCAGGGGGGGAAGTGACAACTCAGATGTGCCTGCTGCCCTCAAGGAAACCCGACCTTCCCAAGCATACAAAGCCTTCTGTAGCTCCACTGGAGCCCCTCTAGAGGGACATTTGCTCTTTTCCCTGCTGGAAAAAAAAAAAAAAAGCCCTTTCACCTACAAAACCATGAACCTCCAGGGTTGTATAGGATGTCTTCCCTGACCTCCAGGCAGGCTTTGTCGCCCCCTACCTAGGTTCCCATGGTTCAGGGCTTCCTACCAACTCAGCACTAGCCACATTGGGCTGGGCAGGTCAGTCTATGGCCCTGCTCCTCCCATAGAATGGGCTGGGTGGTGTCTGTGAGGACAGGACCCCATCAAATTAATTTATTTTTCTTTTCTTTTCTTTCTTTCTTTTCTTTTTCTTTTTCTTTTTCTTTCTTTCTTTCTTTTTTTTTTTTTTTTTGGTACCAGGGATCAAACTCAGGGGTACTCAACCACTGAGCCACATCCCCAGCCCTATTTTGTATTTTATTTAGAGACAGGGTCTCACTGAGTTGCTAAGTGCCTCGCCTTTGCTGAGGCTGGCTTTGAACTCACGATCCTCCTGCCTCAGCCTCCCAAGCCACTGGGATTACAGGTGTGCACCACTGCGTCTGTCTCATCAAATTAATTTCTGATGCCAGAGTCCAGCACTGCTTGCAACCCCAAATTTACCCTCCAGCCACATACCCTACTCCCTGCTCTTTTCAGATTTGTAGGGTCTTCTACTGTCTCTGGAATTCTACAAACCATGCTCCCTTTTCCTGGAACACTTCCTCTACCTTCCTTTCTCAGTTCTTACCAGTCAAGGCCCACCAGCCTCCAAGGTCAAGGTCCCCTCTGATATACCTCTGCCTCTCTGCTTCCATTATCACCCTTGCTCCTTAGGTGTGGCCACCAGCCACTGCAGCACCACCTGGACCTGCTGAATCAGGATGTGCAATTCACCAAGATCCCCACGTGATTCCTGTGCACATCCAAATTCAGGAAGTGCTGCTGCCACCTCGCTGATGGCATGGACTGCAATCATCTGTCTGGTCTTTTATCTCCTACCAGAGTGTGATCTTTTTTTCTGAGGGCGAAAAAAATTTCTTATTCTTTTTATCCTCTCCTTCCTTCCCCAGTAGGGTTGCCAGATTTAGCAAGTAAAAACACAGGACACACCATTAAGTTTGAATTTGGGATGAATAATGAGTAATTTTTTTTTAGGAGAAGTATAGCTGTGCAATATTTGTATAACATGGTTATACTACAAAAGATCTTGTGGTTTCTTTGAAATCCCAATTTAATTTGCATTTTAATTTGTATTAAATTGATATCTTATCTACAGTCCTAGCCCAGCAACTGACCCTGCATACAAGAAGTGTTCCATACATGTTGAGTGAAGGCTCATAGGAGGAGCGAGCGTGAGCCTCAGTTGTAAGCAGAGAAGCTTGCCCACCTCGCCCACTTCCTGGGGTTGTTGCTGAAATAAAACTGGAGAGCAGCACTTTAGAAGCCCTGAAGCTGTGTGCAAATGTGTTTGTTATTATAGTCATTGCCACCATTGCCGTCGCTGGAATGGCCCCAAACATGTCGGAGCTAGAGTTTTTGAGCATTTGTGTGTGTCAGTAATTCTTTTATAATGCTCAGATCAATCTAGATTTAGCACATTAGGGCAGACGACATTATATTATAATCATGTTATTACTATTATTATCACCACTGTTGATATTGTTACAATATGCTACTTTAGAGATCACAGTGATTATTTTGCCTGAAGAGAATTTTATGTTCTTGTCAGTGACTTTGTTGTAATAATAAAACCCCAGCCCTTCCCCACAGCTCTGAATGGCAGCTTCCTAGAAGCCCTGCATCCCCTTAGGAACCACAGGCAACGGTGGGTACCAAAACCAGGGAGTGGGTGTGCGGGTTGGAGACTTCAGGGGAGACAGAAACAAGGTTAACTTCTGAGCCCAAAACTGGGTCAGCAGTGTCAGAGTGTGCTTCTTGGACCAGCAGTATTGGCACTACCTGAAGCTTGTTGGAAATGCAAATTCTTGGACTCCAGTCCAGACCTCCTGAATCAAACACTCTGAGGGGTAGGGGCCAGCAAACTGTGTTTAAACAAGACTTCCAGCTGATTTGGTGACCCCAAAGTTTAGCATCACTGATCTAGGTGGATATGAGGAACATGGAACTCTCTGATGACTATAATTCAACTACGGTCAGTGGGATCCAGGGAGACAGAGCCAAGGGAGTAAGGGACAGCATGGGTACCAGGGAGAGAAAAAATTGATAGTCTTGGTTTAGGGCCCTATAGCCGGGGTCTCTTAAGTCCCAGGTGTGGGCGAGATGAGTCGGAAGCATAGCAACAGACCCTGGGTTGCAAGACATGCCACCTTATGGCCCTGGGTCTAAGAGTAAAGTCGGCGTTCTGCTTGACAAAGATGCCTCCCCCCCACCACCACTAGCAGAATTAGAAAATTAATTGGGGGCGGGGGGCAAAAACAAAAACCCTGCCCTGACTGGCTGGACTTCGAAGCTCCTGACAGTCAGGAATTTGGGACCTGTGACAGCCACACCCATACTCCCGCACCCCTGGGCAGGCCTTGGGCCCACAGCTTCCCGGTGGAGGCTTTGATCTGGCAGTAGCTCTTGCCATAGGTCCTTCTGAGGGTTGAGATTTTGGGGCAGGTGGGATGGGTAGGACTCGAAGGTCTTAATAGCAGGTAGAATGCTGCCCTGCCCCCTGCCTGGCCTATGGGGAGGCTGCCCTTGGACGTGGTCTCAATAAGGTCTGGAGAAGGTGAAAGTGGGGGTGAGGGGCAAGGAAATAATATATATCACTCCTATTCACCCTCCCTCACCTTATGCCCCTGCCCCAGCCCTGCCACTGCCCCAGCCCTGCCCCAGGGGATGGAGTGGGGCTCTCTTCCTTGGAGGAGCAATAAAGGTCAAAGAACATCAATTCCGTGGCTCCTGTGGACCAGCAGCCTGGGGAGCACAGGGGTATGGCTTCACAGGCAGTGACCATCTCTGAGGGTCTCAGGAAGGAGAACAAGATCACAGCTCAACCCCAACATCCCCAATGACAGCAGAAAACACCCTTAAGCATAATGGGAGCATCCTACAGAGAGTCTAAAAGTCACTGCATGTTTGGGGCAAGGTGTCTTTACGCGGGATTTGTCCTCCAATGGCAAGCAGAGTCAGAGACAGTGAGCTGATGGCAGTTGCTGTGGATGTGCCTGCATTGCTGGGAACATTGTTGGGGAGGCATGAATGGCATGTGCAGAGACCATGACATAAGTCATCCCATGCTTGTTGACAAATGATTGTTCTATAAATGGGCAATATGACCCAGGTTCTTTTGTAGCCCTGTGGTCCCTTCTTGGGGACAGAGCCACTCATGCCTATAGGTTGGGGGAAGTACCTCCCCTGCTTTCCCCAGTCTTACCTTCTGATGGGGAATCCCCTGGGAAGGGGCACATTTTTGCTTTATGAAGCTGGGGCTCATCAGGACTTTGCCACTGAGTCTCATGCACATTACAGAGCTGGAGAGGCAGAAGCCTGCTGGAAGGAATGACTGATCCAAATAACAAGGGAGCTGGGGAGGCAGTCAGCACCACAATCTGACATCTGGCCTGAACTTGTCCCTGGACACCATGCTTTTGGTCTTCAGAACCATCCCCAGAGAAGACAGGGGAAAGTTTGTATAAAAGAGTGCTCTGGTCCCAGTAGACCGAAGCTCCAGGGCTTCAGATCTCCCTGTCCCTCAGTCCCCAGACTCACTCCCAAAACCCCTAGGGCTTAGGCTCTTCAGCTAAGCAGCCCATGCCTTTTGAGTCAGTTGATGGAGGCCAGTGGTTCCCTCATGTGCAGCACAGTGCTTAAGGGCAGAGTCTGGAACCAGATGCTTGAGGTTCTGTTCCTATTCTGCACTTACTATCCAGTCGACCTTGGATAAGTCTGTTAATCTTATGGTGAGTGTTTTCATTTTCTTATTTCAAAATAAGTCTGCTCTCTTGTAGGATTGCTATGAGGATGAAATGAATTTCTTTCTGGAATGAACCCAGAAAAGTACCTGGCACACTATAAGAGCTGGACCAGAATTTAATAAAGACCTCGATCTCTTATCACAGCTCTTGGCATTTCTCTGTTTGGGGTTGGGGTTTCCTAGAGGCTTCAGGAGTGTGGTATTTATTGAGGGTGTCCTCATAAGAGAAAGAAAGGGAGATTTAAATAAGGATGTGTGTTTCAGCTGGGTCTGGACACCAACGGCCCTCAAGACTAGTCTCTTGTTGAGGGAAGGGGTCAGCAGGGGGCTATACTACTCTCCAAAGTGGCAGGAAGCATAACTAGAGAGAAAAGAGGGAGGCTGTGAGCGGTTAGCCACTGATGCTTGCAGCAGCTGGGCAAGGATGCACTGACCCAGGCTGGCGGGGACCAGTGGTGTTGACCTAGCACACTAAGCCCTCTCATCCCTCCTTGTTTTGCCTGACAGAAGGGAAGGTGTTGTCCTTGGTTCACACCCTTCTCCTAATTCTAACAAGGTGGCTGGGCTTCCTCCCCTACTCCACCCCCTATAGCTCTCCTCAGGAGTTAGAGAAATTCAAGGGCATCCTCATCTTTGATGCCACCTTATCAGATCTTGCTGTTGCCCCTCAGAG
Organism: Urocitellus parryii; assembly: GCF_045843805.1. Lineage (NCBI taxonomy): Eukaryota > Metazoa > Chordata > Mammalia > Rodentia > Sciuridae > Urocitellus > Urocitellus parryii. The sequence goes on along the minus strand of NC_135536.1, from coordinate 117,123,802 downwards.
GAGGGCTCTCCTGAGCACCCATGAACTCCTGAGGACTCCCTGAACCCAGGATCCAAAGACTCCTGGCAGCTCGACCCCTCCCTTCGCCACCCCCTCTAGGTCCCTTGGGATGGGGACTTCACCATGCAGGAATTTTCTATCACACCATGAGCACCTCGGAGGAAAATCGGCAAAATTAATTGGAAATTAAAGTCACCAAATGAGCACTGAATTAAGAAACCATTAACTCCAAATGACTGCTGGAAGGGAGCGGAAGTTAATTACAAAGGCTGCCTGGTTATTTTGTGTGTTTTCTGCATCCCAGTTATTGTCTTAGGTCCTGATGCTTGAGTCTGATTAGCATTCTGTGGCTATCTGTGTTGTTTTGGTGAGTCCTATGGACCAACTCAGACATTCAAGAAGCCTCCCCTTGAATAAGACTGAGCCTTTCCACACCTCCTCGCCTGATCCACAGCAGCATCTCCCACAGCTGCCCCCTGCCTCGGTACCCTCTAAGGGAAGTCATTGTCAGTGGCCCCCCAGGGAGTCCTTGGCCACACATTATCATTGCATAATGGGCACCACCATCCACCTCATTAGGCTCTGCTGGGGATCAGGATTAAATGCGATAAAATGAAAGAAACCCATGGCTTATTAGCCAAGGGGGCTGTGGGAGAGGGGGATGCTGACTGCCCACCAAGAGTACCTTCCAGTTGTGCCTCCCTGAAAGGCAACCGAGAACTAGATTTCTTCTCTCCCCAGGAGCGCTCCACATCACCAGAGACAATTAGAATGGAAGTTCCATGAGGGCAGGGGGCTTGTTGTTTTGTCCACAGTTTCATCACAATAGATATTTGCTGAATGAATGGGTGAATTGGAACTCCTAAGAAACCTCCTGACCATGAACCAAGAGAAAGAGATTACTTGAGTAGCCTTCCAGTAAACTGGGAGCCCGGTGAATTCAATTGAAAGATGTGGCCGCGGTGTCATAATCCTTCATGGGCTCTGTGACCAAGCATACTTACTGGTATTCTACATCTGATCTCACATCCCCATCTCCCACCCCTATTCTCTATATTATGTCCCCAAATACATTTTTCTAAACTACATATCAGATCACAGTAATCTTTCATGACTCGTCACTGCCTATAGAGTTAAACTGCAAAAGTAGAAAAAATCCCAGCCTAGCACTGGAGGTCCTTGGAGATCTGCGGTCCCCAGAGCTTCCCTTCCAGAACACCCTTCCTCTAGGAAGCCCTCCCTAAGAACCCAGACCCACTGGGAACCTGAGCTCCCCCTTCTATGACCTCCTTGGTCATGAATTTAGCCTGTGACCAAATATTTGGACTCTTTATTTAGTTTCCCATGAAGGGGTGTCCTTCCACATTGATTATAATCTTCATGAGCAAATTTGCATTTTCTTAGGATTCTCTTAGAAACGCCAAGGAATGCCTGAGAACAGAGAGATCAAAGGATGCTGATTGATCAATCAATCAATTGATTCACCAGCTTCCCCTCCTACACTCCTCCACCTCCATCTCTTATCACAGCTCTTGGCATTTCTCTGTTTGGTAATTTCCACACTGTCTTGTAAGAATTGATTTTTCTCAACTGTTCTCATCCCTAGGCTATGGGATCTTTGAGAACAGGGGAGAAATGCCCCTTCTTTCCAAATCCCCAGGAGCCGGCCCAGTGTCTCAGTGAATGTGAGATGACGACATGACCCCTCCTGGCTCCTTCCTACCCACACTCAGATAGCACCTTATCTGTCCCTTCCATGACATTAGCTTCTTCACTTACTCATTTATTCATTTATTGGTTCAGCAACTGTTTATTAAACATTGACTATGTGTCAGATGCGAAGTTAATTATCGGAGTGAGAGCAAGGGAAGGACAAGCAGCTTAGATATCTTCATTTCTCTAACACAGTGACTTTCTTGAGGTTGGGGACATGCCTGAGTCACCTTCATGGCCCTATCCTAGCACTTGCCATGGTGCTTGGCACATAAAGCACTCACTAAGTGTCTCTTGAATTAGTTGGGAATGCGTCTAATGGGCTTCATCCTCCTTTGAGGCCTGTGGTCTCCCACTGATCCTTTGGGATATTACAGGACCCAGCACTGCTATCAGGCCAGAGTTGGAGAAGCCACACAAAATCCTGCTCCCTGAGAAGAGGTTTTTATTCAACAAACTTTGCCTGAAACATCCCTGTCCTCAAGGAGCTTATGGTCTAAGAAAGAAGACAAAGACAGAGAGAGACTCAAAAGGGTCTGGGCAGGGTTGGTGACAGTGGAACATGGGCACAGGGGCTGTGATAGCACAGGGGAGTGGATGTGTTCTTCTGTCCTGGAGGTGGTTAGGGGACTGCCCAGAGGAGGGGTTATTGATCTGGGCAGTGAGCTAGAGGTGTGTCTTGCAGACAAAGTGAGAAGGGCAGGTGCCAAGATGTAATGAGGGATGCCGCTGTCGTGCCTGGAGGTCTCTTCTCTGGGCATGGCCTCAGCTACCTCTGACACTACTTCTGACACTACCTCTGTGGTTGTTGCCCCTGAACTGGAGGTCTCTTGTCAGTTCGCTGTCACCTGCACCACTACTTCCATTGCTGCTGCCTCTGATTCCTCTGCTGCCATCCCGAGGTTGCCTGGAGGTCTCCTTTTTGGGTGCTGCTGCCCTTGCAGCTGCAACCACCTGCTGCTGCCACAGGAGATACCACTGCCCTGGACGCAACTGAAGCTGACACTGCTGCTGACCCCCAGAGATTGCTTGGTGACACTGCCCCCACAGCTGCAGTTGTAGCTGCTGCTGCTGCAGCCGCCGCTGCTGACCCACTGCCTGGTGCCAACAACCACCGCCACTGCCGCTGCTACCAGGGCCTAGAGGAGAGACTCCAGGTTTGGTTGCATGTGGTTGCACCCATTTGGGGGCACCAACCAGGGCCTGGGTGCCAACAGGTTTTCCACCATAAGAGCCTCTTTCTGGGGGCTCCAGCTGGGACCTGCAGGTCCAGTGTGGGGGAGCCTGTGGGTTTGGAGGTGTCTGGGGTCTTCCTACTGAGAGTGCTGGTAGCCCTTGTCTTGCTGCTGCATCTCAGGGTTTCTCCTTTGCATGTGTGTATCCCAGGTGGTCTCTCTGCAAGTAGGCACAGCACTGAGATCTTGGGACTGCAGCGTGGCCAAGCCTGAGGTATCTGAAGTCCAGGTTAGTGGGATAGTGACTGAGTTTGCAAGGACTGATCTGGGTTTGGTGATCCAGAGAGACATCAGAGACAGGGCTGAGAAACTGTTGATCACTGACAGAGACACTTTGACTTTCCAGCAAGGTTTATTTTATTTTATATTTCAATTTACTAATCTCCCTACCATATTTGGAACAGGATGTTTTATGTATCAGTGTGTGGAGGACAATGATATATAGATGGTGTTTTACATTTTTGTTGTATTCTTATGTCTTTAATTTTTTTCTCTTTGTTCGTATTCTTCTTCTCTTATCTATTTTCTTGGATTTTCTTTTCAGCTTTTCTCCAACCAACAGCCAATCTCTGTTAATTCCTCTTCCACTCTAGAGACATGTGACCTACCCAAACTAAATGAGGAGGTCATACACGATTTGAACAGATCAATTTCAAGTAATGAAATAGAAAATGCCATCAAAAGCCTACCAGCCAAGAAAAGCCCAGGACCATATGGATTCTCAGTCAAGTTCTATAAGACTTTCAAAGAAGAAATAATACCAATACTCCTCAAAGTATTCCATGAAATAGAAAAGGAGGAAACCCTTCCAAACTCATTCTATGAGGCTAATATCACCCTGATACCAAAACCAGACAAAGACACATCAAGAAAAGAAAACTTTGGACCAATATCCCTGATGAACATAGATGCAAAAATTCTTAATAAAATTCTGGAAAATCACATACAAAAACATATTAAAAAGATAGTGCACCAAGATAAGTGGGGTTCATCTTAGAGATGCAGGGTTGGTTCAACATATGTAAATCAATAAACCTAATTCATTATATTAATAGACTAAAACAAGAATCATATGATCATCTCAATAGATGCAGAAAGCATTTGACAATCAGCATATTATAGTAATGCAGCCACGTCAATGTTTATAGCAGCTCAATTCACAATAGCTAAACTATGGAACCAACCTAAGTGTCCTTCAGCAGATGAATGGATAAAGAAAATGTGATACATATACTTTAAAGAGTAAAATTATGGCATTTGTCAGTAAATGGATAGAGTTGGAACGAAATAAGCCAATAAGCCAAGCTAAGCAAAATAAGCCAATCCCCAAAAAACAAAGGCCAAATGTTTTCTCTAATATGTGAATGATAATTCACAATAAGGCAGGGAGGACTAGATAAGAATAGAATTACTTTAGATTAGGTAGAGGGAACTGAAGGGAGGAGAGGGCAGAGAATGTGGGGATAGGAAAGATAGTAGAATGAAACAGGCATTATTACTGTATGTATATATGTGACTGCATAATGAATATGATTGTATAACATATATACTCAGAAAAATGATAAATTACATCCCACCTATGTATGATATATCAAAGTGCATAAATGCATTCTACAGTCATGTATAACTAATTAAAACAAATTTTAAAAATAAATAAAAACTTTAAAAAAATAAAAAAATAGATGTAGTGAGGACCTGGGACATTTGAGGAGTTGCTGGTAGAAGCTCAATGTTGCCCAAATTCTCAAGGTAAAGGAGAGGTGGGAGGTGAAGCTGGAAGGGCAGACAAAATGATATGTTCTAGCCTAAGCAGCAGCACACGCTTTATCCTGTGAGCTGAAGGAGATTAGACCATTGTTACAGTCACCCAAGAAGACAACAGAGAAGGAGAAAATGGCAGTCCACAAGAAAGAAATAACATAAACCCAGCAAGTGCCAAGGGTTTGCCTGTTGTGCTCGCCTGGCCAGCATCCTCTGTCTCTCCACCAAGTAGGAGTCTCTTCCTCCTCTACTCTGTGCCCCTAGCAGTCTCCTGGCATCCACATACCACCTGTGCCAACCTGGCCAATCACAATATCTCCTTCCCCCCACCCTCATGATGGGCTCAGAGATGATCACATGACCCCATCTGAGCCACTGAGACTCAGTTCTGGCCTCTTCTGTTAAAACTAAAGGATGGTCCCTTTCTGCTGAGAAGGTTGAAAGGATATGAAGCTTCTCGGGTAGGTGAAGGATTTCTCCAGGACAGTACAGTAGTCCCATTTTCCTTGCCAATTGTTTTAGGAAAGGGTGTTGTTTGTAGGTCTTTGCCCACCATATGGTAAAGGTCTGCCTGAATAAAGCCAATATGGAGGAATGAGCCAAGAGTTAACACATGGCTGAGTTCAGATGATGTCACCTATGTGCTGAGAGCAGTAAGATCTACTTCTGGAATTTTAAGCAGTTTTTAAAATTTAAATTAAGAAAAGTTGAAACAGGTTTCTGTTATTTGTGACTGAAAAAGTACTAACACAATGAGAACAGTTATAAAGAGGTTGAAATCTCCTAGGAGTGAATACTGGTTAACTGCTGGTGTTCACTAGACTAGAGGTTTGGTTTGCGGAGCTGAGCAGAAGACTGTGTGCCTAAGATAGGGAGATTGGGGAAACGTCTGTGGGAAGAGGCCAGAGAACACCACTGAGTTAATTTGGATTTTAAAAGACGATATTGATCAAGGACCAACATGAGTAACAAAGTCTGTTTAACCAGCAACTGAGGGAGCTATGGAGGGACCCCATCCTGTACTTGGGGGTGGGGTACAGGGCTAAAGGGAATTATCAATAATATAGAAGTACGCTCAGAACAAGTCTTCTGCTCATCATGGAATAAACTCTAGCAGGAGTTAGCAAATTTTTCTGTAAGGAGCCAGGTAATAAATAGTTAGCTTTTGAGGGCCATAGAATCTGTCACAACTTCTCAACATTTTCTTCTGCTAGAGCAAAAGTAGACATAGACAATAAGTAAACAAATGAACATGGCTGAGTTTCAATAAAACTTTATTTACAAAAATAGGTGGTAGGCCAGACTTGACTATGGGCTATGGTTCCTGAACCCTGAACCAGAAACATAAATAAAACTGTTCAGGGTGGTAAACTTGTGCTAAGCCAACAGAACCATGACAGAATATGTCTGAAATTTGCAAATCCCTTCTAATTCATTCCTATCACAGTGGAATTCCTTGGTGGGATGGCAAGGGGAATGTCAGGGTGGACTGTAGTTCCCATTTTCCCTCCGGATCTTAGTTTAAGAATTCAGCCTCCAAGCTAAAAAGGGAACAAACCAGGACAGCAAAGAGTAGAAAGCAGCGACTAGTACCAAGGACAGCGCTACTCCCTGGAAAGCAACATTGAAAAGCTGCTCCCTGTTTCATAATAGAAAAGGCCTGTGCTCCAGGTGGGGAAGGCAGTCTTTGCATCTCTTTCCCCCAAGCTGAACGAGGGGGAAAAAAAAGTCCTGGATAGCCTAGAAGTGCTCTGAGTCCCTGGACACTAAACTCCACAGAGACACCATGTAGCCAGTAAAAATGAACCCTTTCCCTAATAGGTCTAAAAATAAGTCACATTACACACTGATCTATCTAGGCAGTGTGATTTAAAGGGATGCCTGGAAGGGATCTGGAAAAGTCACTTTTGCTCTCAGTGTCTCCTCTTCCTCACCTGTCAAATGGAGATAATCACTTCCCTGCCTTGCTCACAGGGTCATTATCATCATTAAACAAGACAGTGGACAGAAAAGTGCTGTGAACAGCGGAAAGTATGGATGGGAAGAATTCTGAGTCCAAATGTCCAGCTCAGCCCCTGACTTGCCATGACTCGAAGCCCTTTCTCTCTTATTGTTAAAAACAATTGTCTTTTTCTTGCTGAGGGATGAGGAAAAGGAATCAAGGTGGGTTCCAGCTCACGGCTGTCAACCTTGTTGACTGCTCACCCAACATCCACGACCCTGGTTGTTTCTCCCATTTGCAGAAAACTCAATTGAGTTCAGGGACAATCACCTTCTCTGGTAGGTGAAGGATTCTCCAGGACAGTACAGTAGTCCCATTTCCCTTGCCAATTGTTTCAGGAAGGGGTGTTGGAATAATTCTTGCCAATGGGATGTGAGAGAGAGACTTTTGGAAGGGACGGATAATGATCTCACATTGATTAAAAACATTAACAAGGTACACTCAGGAAGAATTGCTCTCTCAGAAGAAGGGAATGAACTTGGGAGTATAAAAGCAGAGTCAGAGCTGCTTCCGGACCACCTGGAGCCTGTGCCACTTTGGGTTCCTTGTGTTGTGAGATACTAAAAACTCCTTGACCTACAGCTCAGAGCATCCCCCATGGATGATCACCTGACCATGAAGAGGAAGCCAGAGAGACCTGATTTCTCAGCTGCACCTCCCCACACCCAGAGTCTCTCCCTCTGCCCATGGTTTCCTCCATCCTCTCTTCACAGCTTCATCTGGAAACAAAACTGACAAGTCAGATGCTCCCCAGTCCTGAGCTCATCATTCATCCATCCTTGGAGGCCAAGTGCTGGGACAGTGATGGAGAAGTGTGGCCCTGTCTCCCATTTCCCAGCGCTATGGAAACTCTCCCTCCATGCATAGTCTTCATGGAACTCAGGGACAGAGCATTTGGGAGGAAATGTTTACCTGACTTTGATCAAGAATGGAAGAAAGAACTTTGTGGCCTGTAGGGCATGTGCCTAAGAAGAGCTGGTACTTGGGGCCTGTCCCTGGGAGCACAGAGCCAGGATTTGGGCCTTTAGACTTGACATCCCATCTTGGGTCTGGGATGGGTTTGTCTGAGGTAGAGAGCTTCACCCTCGACCAGAGAAAAGAAACCGCTGTTTCAGACTCAGTCCCTCTTGACTCCACTAGACCTCAGTTTTCTTTGAATAGAAAGAAAACTTTTCAAGCCAATAGTTACTCAAAACCATAGAAGAAGTGGCTGAGTTACAGGTAGAGATATAACAACATAGGCCATGGGGAGGCCCAGGACTACTTCAGGAGCAGGGGATCAGGAGTTCTGAGTCAGTAGAAGCTGTGATAAGGCTTATTCAGAGCGGGAACCCTAGCTCAGAGACCCACAGGCAAGAAGGAGGCTCAGAGGACAGCAGCCAAGACATGAGGTCACAGGACAAGGCTTCACTCAGAACTTTAAAAAAGAAGCAAACTGACATTCTATTTCTGAGGGGCTAAGTCTAGGGGCTGAGTCCTGTTGACCTCAGACCCACCCTGTTAGGATGGACACAGGCTTTCCTCCATAACTCCAGCCCAGACAATCCATCTTCTTAAGTGTTTCCTTTGACAACAGACTAAAGCACGTGGGAAAACATTGCAGGCTCCCCCCCCCCCCCCGCAAGAATTCTGTGGGAGAGGAAGCATGGCCTCTAGTGTGGGTTGACTAATCCCTCCAAATTCCAGACTTTCTGTCATCTCTCCACTCAATTATTCCTCCTTTTTCTTTCCAAATTCACCATATTTCCCAGGTCCAACACACCACCATCTCTTAGTCTGAGAGCCTCCTAACTGCCCCTTCTCCACTTCAATATCTTCATCTGCTGCCTCTACTCTGGAAGCTAGAATGATTTTTCTAAAGCACAAATCTAATGACATCGTTCTCCTGTTACAACTTCCAATGGCTCTCCAATATGTACAAGATGAAGCCCATCAAACATCTTGAATGCGGCCTAAGCTTTATCATCCTGCCCTGCTTTCTCCTCAAGCTTCAGCTCTCACCAGTCTCTTTGTTGAATTCAGTGCATTGGCCACATGGAACTTTGTTAAGGTTCTCAATTTGCCAGGTTCTCTTCCTGACAATGAGAAGCATTGCCAGATTGCTGGACTGACTTAGTCTCTGGCTGTGCCTAGCCTGAGCCTACAGCATTCTGAACCTTTCTGCATGCTATTTTCTCTGTATGAAGTATTATTATGGCTTACACATCTCCCCTGTCTCCTCTCCTACCTGCCTCCTTAGCTGACTACCCTACCCATCTTATAGCTCTTATTGATGCTACTTTCTTCAGGAAGCCTAATATGATGTTTTGGCTCAGGCTCGCTCCTATCCTTGGGATTCCCATAACTCCCTGTGCTTATTTCCATCAAAGCTGTCACAGGGTCTAGCCATTGCCTCTTTACCTATTGACCTCCCCTATCTATCTTAGGGCTTCTCAAATATTAAGGTGAAACATGAAATTTCCAATATTTGACCATTTTTCACATACAAAATGGTCAACTTCACATGGCTCAACTGAACACCAGGACATGATTTTTGTTACCTTTTGGATTCCAGTATTTAGCAAGGAATCCAAAACAGTGAGTCAGTAATTGTACTTCAACTGCTTTTTCAGTGTGACTCCATTGAGTTTTAATGCCTAACTGCCAACATCAGAAAAAAGCCTTTGAAAGAGAGTACGAGAAAGTAGTACAAGAAAAGGTCTCCTAGGGTCATTGATTTCGCCTCCTGCCTCCACTCAGCTCTGACCATACAAATAAGAAGCATTACTGGATTGCTGAGCTGACTTAGTCTCAGACTGTTCCTAGCCTGAGATGTGTTCCAGCCAGGCCTACAGCATGCTCTCTAGCTGGGGGAGCTAGGTCAATTCCCTAAGACCTCTCATCTGCTGCAGCCCCCTACCTCAGACAGGCCATGTGTCTACCTCTTCCTTGCTCCTAGTCATGATGGGGAAAGCCAGACAGAGGATGGAGGGCCTGAGTGGTAAGAGGACTGGTTTGTACTAAAAGCACTAGGGAACTATGCTCAGTTTTGATCTGGAAGAGACAGGAAGAAATACCATGTGTGGGAAAATGTTTTGGCAGTGATGTCAAGGAAGAAAGAGGAGCCACTTGGAGAGTTCTGAAATAGTTTAAGACCAAGGCTGCTGGGTGTCTGAACTTGGGTGGCAACCTTGACAGTGGACCTAAGGGGGCAGTGAGAGCTGTTTCTGCAACAAGAGCAGCAGCCTGTGGAGCTAATTGACTGTGATGATTGGGGTTGAAGGCAAGAATAGAAAAAGAAACTTCATCCAGGGAAGGAGAGAGCTGGGGATGTAGCTCAGCGGCAGGGCACTTGCGTAGCATGCACAAGGCCCTGGGCTAGCAACCCCAGCACAGAAAAAAAAAAAAAAAAAAAGGAAAGATTGACAACAGAATTACAGAAATTTCACCAGTCTAGGAGGAAGAAAAAAGAATATAGCAGATATCAAGAGATAGAGGAAAATGTAGAGAGAACCAGAAGCAGAGAGACACTGAGAAAAAAAAAGACAGACTACATGAACCCTGCCCACAAGATGGGAGCCTGATCTATGGAACAGCTGCAGGGCAGAGCAGCTGTCTCCACTCACTACTCAGTGCCAGGCTGGTGGGGCCCCAGGAGGAGTTCAAATCTTGCAGGATGTCAGAGATGGTGACTGGTTTAGTGCCTGAGAAGACGGCTAATGTGGAGGTTGGTTGGAGCACAGACCCTGAGCTGGGAATTGGTCTCTGCATCCCATCCCATCTTAGTGACCTCTAGTGCCCTTGAAAGGCAGTACCCACTTGGATTCACACACCCAACCCTGTATAGAGGAGCTGGAGTCTGAGCCCAGGGTGGACTCAAGGAAGAGGAGAGGAGGCTGCAGCCCCAGGAAGGAGCCAGGCTAGCAGCTCTGGAGAGAAAAGCAGGAAGCTGTTCCCACCAGCTCTGGGAGACCCCAAGGTGACCTCTCCTTCTCAAAGATAAATCCTCTGTTCTTCGCTGTCAGTCAAGGCCCTGCACAGACAGGTTTTCTTTCTCCCTTATGGCCTTCACTGGAGGATCCTTCCAGCTGCCTTGCTAAGAGCCCAGCCTGGGCTCCACCAACACTGGGGCACTCCCAGCTCCTCACCGTCCCTCCTGCCTGGGATCCCTTCCATCTCTCTCCAGAGTCCCTCCACTAGTTACATGACAGCTCTAGTCTGCCTCTTCCTGGTGGCTGCCCAGCCCTCGCTTCCTGGGCACAACCCCCCTTGAAGGGCAGGGTGGCTGTGGAGCACCATGCTAGGATGGGACAGGATAACCACCTTCAGGTGGCTCAGCACACGGTCAGAAACAGGATGTCACCCACTGTTCCCGAGAGAGAGGAGAGAACCCAGGATGCTATATAATCAGTTTCTGCCTCTGTGGCCAGCAAGGCCAGCAGAGGTGGCCTGTGTGGCTTTCTCCTCCACTTTTGAAGCCCTGCTGCTGCCCAGGGGAACAAGGCAGCCCAGCACTCTGACTCACCTGGACCACAGAGATTCTGCTTGGCTCACGCCCCTCTCTGGACTACCCAGTCCTGAAGCCACCTCTCCTTGCTGGCCTTGGAGACCTCACAGCAGCACAGGCCCTGCTCATCCTAGCTGCTCTGAGCAGAGCCAGGACATCCAGCTCCAGCCTGCCACTGTCAGACTGTGAGGGTGCTGGCAAGTCCCTAGCTCAGTGTATCTACTCTAGATGTCCTCCCTCTATCTATAAGGGGCATAACCAGGCCAGCTTCACCCACCACTGAGCTTCTGGTCACCACAGAGTGAGGGGAGGGGTGGAAAGGCACCGACAGCACTGGCCATCATTAGTCCTGGCAGGAAGAGGCAGGGCTACTATAAATCCCTGCTTGAACCTGAAGGAGTCTGGAGGCAGAATGGACCCTCTAAGGGGCCAGAAAACCTAATACACATAAACACTCTTGATTTGTGCCGATTAATTACACCTCTAAACCAACCCCAGGCCCAACACGCAGGACAGTTATCCCACAGCCTCCAGGAGGGCTGCAGGGGCTGGAGACTGGCCCAACTGCCTCATGGCCCATGTCACATTCATCACTTTCTGCTCCATCAAGGACACCAGACTTTCTTGCCTTGAGCAATGAAGGTACCAAGTTTCCCTCGGACCCCTGCTTCCCCTTAAAGACTCCGCCCCAGTAGCCATAATGCGTCAGGTCTGGGCACCCAGAGCCTCCCGGGCTTGGCTCCTGAGTGGCTGGCGTGGCTCCCAGGCAATGCTCTGAGTGGGCAGCCAGGGAGCAAGCTCGCCTAGGAGGAGACTCCTGCCGTGAACCTCACACAGCCAGCCTTCGCCTTCCCTCAGCTCCTAGCCCCACAGCCCTGGACTGCCAATTCTCACCCCTGTTCTCCTTAGCCCATCTCCTTTCTCTGCAGCCAGGGCACTGGCAAGAGCCCTCCGCTGAGATGGCGAGACCAGCCCTGTGCTGAGTGTCTTTAGGCAAAGCATTCCCCTCCCGCTCCAGGCACCCCTGGCAAAGGGGATGCACTCATCACCACCAGGCTGAGCCTGGCTTTCTCTGTCCTCACTGTGTATCTGGATACATTTCATGGGGCCTATCTACTCAGAGCTTCTTCTGAGAAAGGCTTCCCTGCCACAACCCTTGGGCCCCTGTTTTGTCCCTCCAGCACCCCCTCATCTGGCTGCCGCTCTTGTGGCAGAGGTAGACATGTGCCCAGCATTAATGAGCAGGTGACCTGGATCAGTGAGCACATAGCTGGGGAAGCCTCCTTGTGGGACAGCTGCATTGAAAAAGGGATATTTAAGCTGAGACCCAAAAGCAGGTTTAGCCTGGAGGCTATGGAGAAATGCTGTGGAAAGGCTCAGTGGCAGGAGGAGCTTAGCACACCTCAGGATAAAACTAAAGTGCAGGTGAGGTTGGACATGGCAGATTTGGAGGTTAAGGGAGGGAAAAGACCTGAGAAGTGAGCGAGGGAGGCATGTAGAAACTTGTGGACCCCATAAGGCATTAGGATGTAATGCCTGCTTCCTTTGGCCCTGCATCCAGTGGCACCTTCGCTCCCTTAATAGAGCCACTCCTCAACCATTAGCTGCATACAACTCCACCAGCCTTTCCTCCTGGCTTTTCTATGCCAGCTTTGCGGCTAACAAACCCAGGCTCTAAGAATCCTTTCCCCAGCAGAATAATGAAAGGCCACCATGACTGGGCATAGCTCTAATCTAAATCATCACAATCACCCAGGAGGTATGGTCCCCATTTTACAGAGAAACCAATTACTGGAACAAACTCAACTGGCAAATGCAGAGCTGGAATTTGAGCCCAAGAATGTTTGATCCCCCAGTTTCCCCCTACTGGGGAATGTCAATGCATTAAGGTAAGGGGTGCAGCAAGCAAAGGGACACAAAGGGGCACATTGTGATAGGCCCTAATCACAGCCAACAGTCTTGCGGTAAAGACCCTCTGAGAGCCAGACAGCATCTTATCCACAGGGCTACCTAGCACCATGTGCCTGGGATTGGTTTTATTTAGTGGCAATGAATTTCACTCCTTGATTGTGTTTTGCTTTGGTCAAAATTTAATTAACTTGTGTTTCCCTCAGCACATGGCAGTTAAAATTGCATAGTAATAGGCCCAGAAGGACACTTACAGGTCATTTTTACTGCTTCTCAACCTTTTTAAACTCCTTTCACCCTTTGATAAATATAAATGCCTCCATCTTGTCTTTAGTGGTAGGCAACATTTCTAAGTTATTTCACTGTTAGAGTTGGAGTAGGCTGAATATGGACCCTAAGGATATCAAGTCCTATTCCCTGGGGCCTGTAAATATTACCTTGTTTAGAAAAAGGGTCTCTGGCAGATGTGGTTAAGTGAAGAATTTGAGGTGAGGAAGTCAGAGGGAAATTTGGCATAAGGCAGAAAACACAATATGAGCATGGAGGCAGAGATTGGAGTGCTGTGGCCACAAGTCAAGGATGTCAACATTCCACCAGAACTTATAAGAAGCAAGGAATGGCTTCTCCTCTTGAAGTGGCACCCCCTTTCTCCACTGAAAAGTCTTAACTGGGCCTCTCCAGAAATCTTCACCCAGACTGACTGTTGGACTGTCAGCAAAAGTGTTCAATGTAGATAAACTTCCTATTTTCGTGTCGCCCTGTTTTACTTGGTCACTGGCCGAGAAGATACCAGCACTCCAGGTGCTGGACACCCCCTTACTAGTTTTTCACAAACATATCCAGTATAGTACTTTGAAGAAATGTGCAAACAAGGCTCTGGCCTTAAGCTGGGCTTCACAGAGATGTCTACACTTTTAAGATAAGAGAAGTTACCAACTGGGATCCATGGTAACAGCTGGCAGGGGGAGAATAGAAAGAGGAGAAGAAGCTCTCCCCTTCTCAGGTGTTGTCCTTGAAGGGTTAACATGCCCAAAACAATGAAGGAAAAAGCTGCTTTTATGTGAATTTCTGAGCCCCTCCCTTTACATACTGGTTATAAAACTCTGAAACTCCCTGAACTCAGGGGATTAATTGATTACTGTGCCCTCTGAACCTGGCTGCAGCCAAATAAAACTGTTTCCTGCTATCTTTTGTGCCTTACCTTGTTTGTCTTTACAACACCCTCAAGCTTCTGAAGGGAGTATGTCGGTTCTAAAATCCTTATTTAAGCCCAGTGCTACTAATCTCAAATTTTGGGCCTCTAGAACTTCAAGAGAATACATTTCCATTGTTTTAGGCCATCCAGTTGGAGGTAATTTGTTACAATAGCCACAGGAAACTAATACAATGATTTAAAAGAAATCAGAGAGCTGGGTCCCAGTGGCGCATGCCTGTAATCCCAGCAGCTTGGTAGGCTAAGGCAGGAGGATGGCAAATTCAAAACCAGCCTCAGCAAAAGCAAGGCACTAAGCAGCTCAGAGAGATCCTGTCTCTAAAATACAAAACAGGACTGGAAATGTGGCTCAGTGGTCAGGTGCCCTCAGTTCCATCCCCGGTCCCCACCCCCCTACACCAAAAAAAAAAAAAAAAAAAAAGAAAGAAAAAGGAAAGAAATCAGAGAGCTGGGGATGTAGCTCATAGTAGAGCACTCACCTGGCATGTGCAAGGCCCTGGATTCATCTCCAGTACTGAAAATAATAATAATAAAACAAATGAGAGTGCCACCCTTGGAGGTTGTGATAGTTCCTCAAGCTGAGAGCTTGATGTTGTCTAAAGCATCTAATTTACAGAGAAGAAAATTGAAGTAGAAAGAAAGGTAAAGATTTGCTCAAGGTCACAGAAGAAGTTACTGAAGAGGCCAGACTGGAACCCACAAACCCCTCCCACAGCCTCGGGCTAATTTCTCCTGTGCTTCATCTTTCTACCTGGGGAAAACAGGATCTAGAAAGTCCAAAGAGACAGCAAATCAAGATTGCAGCCAGACTAGGGAAAGCCTGGGGCAACATACTGGCAGGGATTGGGGGTTATCCAATAGATAAGGTACAAATGTTCTGGTATTTTTCTTCCTGAACAGTAACTTCCAGACAAGAAAAAGTCTCACATCTGATTTCTAAGGCCTGAAGGAAAAGATTGCTTTTACAACTAGTATCCTTCATAAATTCCAAAACGGAAATCAAAGTAAGCACCCGTCAGTCAGGGAGGTGGCTGGCGGAGAAACAGTGCAGATGGAAAGGACAGAGAAGCTGGCTCAGAAGGGGAAAAGGGCCAGGAACAGCCAGCCTCAGAATCTTCAACCTTCTCAGCTTTGCTGGGGACTAGCCCTTGCCATAAGCAGAGGACATGGGCAGATGCAGCCAAGTCTCCGCCCATACTGCGCCCATACAGAGGTATGCACCCAGGAGGCTGGAACCAAGCCTAGGCAGCCAGGGAGAGCTATTCATAATCTGTCATTTGCCCTTTGGGTTACACTTTAAGTCCAAAAGCCAAATGGAGCATGTTGCCACGATTTGTTCTCCTGGCATCACAGCTCTTGAATGAACCTAGATCCCTAGCATGAAATGCAACATGGCAGGGAGTCACAGAGCTTCCTCTCTTCATGGCCTGCTGCTGAACCTACTGCAAGCCTCCCTCCCTCCCTGACCTAACTTTCCCTCCCCTCCCCTATCATTGCCCTGCTATATTCCCAGCACTGGAAATGACTGACCACATCTCAGTGAACAATCACCAAGCTCCAGTGTGGCAGGTATCAGGACATATGTGGGCTGTTGCTGTTGTTTTTTTTAAAAAAATAATAATAATTTTTAAGGAGAAAGAGAAATGTTGAAGTTAGAGGAGAGAGGGAAGGTCAGGTTTAGCAGCTGACCTGGGGAATGTAGCTGCCTAGGCTTGAGCTCCAGCATCTATCCCACATAGGCCATGGTTTGTGGTAGGGGGAGACATATGCATAAGGAAATCAGCCCACCACATGGAACAGAGTGAGTGCAAGGCACACAGAGAAAGGAGTATAATTGGATCACTGGCCCCTTGACTTGAAGCAGGCAGCTGCCAACATCAGCATAGCACCTGGTGTGCAAGGACCAGAGAGCAACTTAGCTGAAACCTGGCAGGAAGTACTGGCTCCAGGGAAAGGAAGGACCGTTAGGCTGATTCTGGGTTGAGGTTGCATCATTGTGTCATTGGTGTTTTTCCAGAACCTCCCTAAAGAGTCTAGAAACAGGCCTTGCTGATGGGATGGTGACCAGACCAAGATGACCAGAAAATGGTATTTGCTATGCCTTGCTCAAGCTGGCACTTCCACTCAGACAGAGCAAGCTCTTTCCCAGAGCAGGGCAAGGATGGATTTCTAGCAAGCAGGGCAGATGAACTCTGGGCGTCCAACTCTAGTCTTCCCCTTCCTCCCTCAAAAGCTTGAATTGAAACAGTTCAGGATGAGAGGATGGAGGCTTGTTCCCATGGTCAGGAGTGGCACCTCCCCATAGTCCAGCCTCTTCTGCTATAGGGGGTGCTCATTCTCCACAGGTCTGTCTCCCTGCCAAGCTCAGTGTCTCAGGGGCATGGACTGTCACATCCATCCTGACCCCAGCTTAGCCAGATTAGACTTAAAAACAAAGTGCGCCCAGGGATTTCCCCTCTTGGTGGAGGTGAGTGGATACCCATCAGAGGCCTGTGAGTTCTTGCATAGAAAGTTCACTAGAAGTTCCCAAGGGTCCTTTCTCCTCCAGAGTCTAGGTGGCACAGCCTTTTAGGGTTCTTATGGTAGAAAATGATGGAAACAAAATTTGAGCTAACTAGGCCCAAAGGGGATGTCACTGGATCAAACACTCCAAGTGGTGGGGAAGGGAGCAGCAAACCTCGGGAGGCTGGAAGTAAGATTCCTGAGCCTCAAGGCCTTCCTCTCAGCCTTTCCTCTCTGCTTCCCACGGCTGTTGGCATCCTTTTCTCAAGCCACCTTCTCCACAGGCCAGCGTTTCACCCACTGGCTGGCAGGGCTCCCTCTGCCTAGAGCTATCCGCACAGAGGGGGTTCTCTTTCCTGTTCTAAAATTTCAAATCCCAGGAAGGATGCTGACTGGGCTGGTTAGGATCATATGCCTATGGGGGTGGGGGACAGGGACAGGGAGTTGTTCTGTCATTGGCAGGATTCTGACAATTGGAAATTTTATCAGAAGAGGCAGGAAAGAGGCTGGACAGACAAACAAGAGGTATCTCAGATCACCTGCACCATCCCTTCCTCCTCCTCTGAGCTGCCGGAACTGGAGGTTGTCTTAGAATAGAGGAGGAAAATGTATAGGTGACAAGCTAGGGCTGTCACTTCAGATAGGCTCTCAGATCCTCTCTGACATCTAAGTCCCTTTACAGCTCCTCCCCCAGACTTCTACTTCTCTAGCTTCCCCAACCCCAAACCCTTCTACCAGCCAAGTAATGTCATGAGGAGCAGAGAGGTTACAAGCCTAGTCTCTGGAGCTAGATAGATGGATTGCCTTGGGTTCAAATTCTAGCCTTGCCACTTTTTAGTTATGTGACCTTGAACAAGTTACTTTAGTTCTCTGTGCTTTAGTTGTTGTGAGAATTAAATAAAATCAGCCATGCAGATGCACTTGGAGCAATGCCTGGCTCTCAGTAAGCCCTCAGGAAGCGTTTGCTGTTCTCATGACCTCTGAGTCTTGGATACCCCATCCCTGAGCTAGAATGCCCTTCTCTTGTCCAAATCCTCTTCCATCTGAGCTTCCCTGACCACTGGACCACCATGGACAATCCTATCTCAGAATCCCTATGATGCTCAGGATTGAGCATCTGATTGTACATCAGCTGGTCCAGGGCCTTTCTGTTTTTAAGCCCTGTCTCCGGAGCATTCTAGCTCAGGTCTAAGCACCCTGGGATGTCAGGAAATGGCTGACTCCCCTCCCCTGAAGGACAGGCAAGCCAGTGCAAAGTGGAAGCTGTTAGTGACCCTGGAGACTACACTGGTGCCAGCAATTGGAGCTAAGTAAGCACAGCCCCTTCCCCCAGTTGTCACTCCCCCCAGGCACCAGGAAGTCCCTGTACCTGTGACATCACACCTTCACCCACAAAAATAACCTGCACCATCACAGCAACTCTGTAAGATGACAGGTTATGAGTGCAAGTCTGTATCTGCAGGGTGGATGACACCCCTCCTCTCTAACCCTGAGCAGGGGACATGATCACCTACCAGCAGAGGTTTCTGGGGTGAGGAGGGATGGAAGAGGCAGGAGGATAGAAATAGGCAGAGCCCAGATTCCCCAAATTAAATCTGGAAACCATAGTCCATCTTGATCTGTGTATCTGATGTGGCGTCTTTCTCTAGCTCTGGAGCTGGGTTTCTGGCCTGCTCCTGCCTTTGTTCCTGCCCCTCCTGACTATCTTAGCTGAGGTGGTGCCCAGGGCTGTGAGCGGCTGGGCAGGCAGAGGGCAGAGTGACAGGGGTTTGAGGAGGACAAACACAGATTAGTCAAGGACTGTCAGACCCGATTACATCTCCATGGAGCCTCACAGTGACATTATTTAGTCCATAGTCCCTCTGAATCAGACACTCCAGGACCCTCTGCCTCCCATGGGATTTCCTCTGGACTCTGGCCACAGAGGGTACCCAGAGCTCCCACCCAGCAATCAAAATGAGCCCAGGATCTGAGCAAGTATCTACAGTTCTTCTGAGCTCAGCAAATGACCAGGGTGGACAGACACATTCCACAAGCCCTCCCAATCTTGGGGGAGCAGACAGGGATAAATAGCAGGCTGGGGTCATTGTGGGGGCCCACACCCACTCCAATCCTACTGTTCTCCAGCATCTGGAAGATTATTAGAAGTACAGCACCTGTGAGAGGGAGAGCTGGCAGGCATTTTGGAGGAGAAGACGATGATGGAGGCTTCACATAAGCTTGCTCCTGGGCTCATTCCTGGGCTAATCCCCTTTATCTCCTACCCCATTTCTAGCTCTCCTGCCAAAGCGTGAGACTAGATAATTCTAAGCGCCAAGTCTATTTAGCTTGGGCTCTCATTACAGAATTATTTTTTCCATCAGGAAATTTGCTGAAGCAAAATGGTGTTTGGCTTCAGCAAATATTGAGCCAGTCTGCTTTCCCTGGACTATCACTGGAGGGAGGGTGGTAGGGAGCTCAGACCCAAGGCAGGCCAGCCCGGGACCTCCCATTGGCAGGGAGAATCCTCTCCTGACTGCCCACCCAGGAGGATCCCAGACTCCTCTGCCTTGGTCTGGGCCTTCTGCCTAGAGTGTTCTGGAATGTTCCTCTATCCCCTTGACAACACAACAACTGCTCTGCCTTCAGGTATTAGTGCACCTGCCACCTCTGTAAAGCTGTCTCTGGTCCCTTAACCCTCCCACAGCACCTTTCACAGTGGTGTTCTGTTCCTCCTCCCTTGCACAGTAGGCTTGCTCAATTCTCTAAACCCTGGGTCTAACACATAGCAGAGACTTTTTGAAAATAAGACATGTTGGCCCCCTAATATGTGCCAGGAACTTTACAAGGAATATGTCTTTCATTCCTCAAATCAGCCTATGGGATCAATTCTCCCAATTCATAAAGGAGATTGAAACTCACACTGTCCCAGAACACAGGCAGGCACTGGACCTTTGTCTTTCTGACACCAGAGCCTGAGGTGATGTCATGTTGTGCTGCCTCTCTTCAGACATGGAAGTTCTGGAAGGTCAGGAGGCCTGAGACCCATACTGGCTGTTGTTTTTGGCTGTTTGTAACCAGAGGTGCTGATTCTCCATCCATAAAGTGGGAGGGCGGATGTGTCCAGCATCCAAGATCTATTCCAGTAGCGGGAAAGGCAATCCTTGTGCCTCCAAGTCCTCATCTTGTTTCAAAGGTTGTTTTCTCTTTGCTTTGCTTGTTTAATTTTAGTCTTCTGCCCCTGGCCTCTGAAGAAGTTTGGATAGGCTGGCAGCTTATGAAGCTGGGATCTCAGACCCTGGGGCCCAGGACTCCTCACCAGGGCACCTCCCTGTGGTCTGCACTATACCCAGCCTGAGGTCTGTCCCAGACCAATGGGAGTCAGCTCCAAAGCCACGGAGAATGCAGAGAGCCCCTCCTTCTCAACTTCTGAGGGTCTGACATTCTGAATGCCCCTGAAGCTCCCGCTGAATCCTGTGCAGTATCCCCAGCCCTCCAGGGGAGCCAGAAACCCAAGTCCCCAGCTGGGTAGGAGGAACATGGGAGGCAGTGCCCTAGGCTGTCTGAGTGCTCAGCTGTGCCCATACGGCCCCTGGGTACTCCCAGACAAGCCTGCCCACGCCACCCAGGCTCAGGACAAAGGAACCCTGGAAAAATGAATCAGTGGGCCCTGAGCCACTACTATTTGAACACTTCCCACAGGGCATGAATCTCTCTCCTCTCTGCCTCCCTCTCTCCATCCTCAGGGCTCCTTCTATCTCCTTGCTCCCTCTCCCCTTCCTCTCCTTCTCTCTCTCTCTCTCTCTCTCTCTCTCTCTCTCTCTCTCTCTCTCTCTCCCTCTCTCTCTCTCTCCCACACACACACACAGCTGCCTCTTAAGAACACCAGATGATGCTTCACTGATTTGAAGTCTCAAAGCCCAAGAAGGCTGCAGGGTCACAGTTTTGCTGTTCATTCTTTATTACAGAAAATTCTCACTGGAGGAAGACAGCCACACTGAGGGTACCCAAACCTCAGGGATCAGGACTTTCTCTCCAGCCTTTTACCTCTAACCGAAGTTTCAAATGTAGCTGGAAATCTACAGAGTGGAGATTTCCACTGTACATACACAGTTACATGTGCACACACACTCAGACACATGTACACACCACACACTACCTGGTTAAGCCAGAGGCAAAGTGGGTGACTGGGGGTGCTCAAGAGATGGAAAGGAGGCAACTTCACCAATGGACAAGGGGGCTGATTGGCAAATGAAGGGATGATGGATGGGACACTGGAGGTGAATGGACAAACAGTTGACGAATGGAAAAATGAAAGAAGTATCCAGCATTGGCAGCACTTGGAGGTGCCTATGTACAGGTGTGGGCTAAGTCAACAACGTCCTCAAGCAGTAGTTATGGGTGCAAATGCATGCTCATACACCAAGGGGTTGCCTAAAATTCCTTACCAATAAACATAGGCAGCTTCCATGACCCCCATTGGACAATCTTGGGTCAACAGAGCTGGAGGGTAGCAGCAATTCAATGAAGGGGTAAAACTCACAGAAGAGCAAGGGATTGGCCTAGAGCAGGGGTCCACACACTTCTGATACGAAGGGCCAGATAGTAAACACTTGAGGCTTCCTAAGCTAAAGAGTCCTGCAACCACTCAGCTCTGCAGTTGCAGAACAAAAGCAGCCAGAGATAAGACATAATGAATGAATGTGGCTGGATTCCATTAAAACTTTATTTTGGGGCACTGAAATTTGAATTTTGTATAATTATCTCATGTCATGAAATATTATTCTTCTTCTGACTTTTCCCCCAATCATTTAAAAATGTAAAAACCATTCTTAGCTCACAAGCTGTATAAAAACAGACAGCAGGAAAAAAAAACATACAGCAGGGGCTGCCACTAGTTGAGACCTTACCTGGAAGGCACCTGAGACAGACCTGGGTCCCCGGTGGGACGGATGGATCAGACCAGAGAGCAAATCATACCACCCACAACCTTGCCAGACTCCAGCCCTCTAGTTCAGGTTCCCCAAGGAGTTTCCATATATTTGTTTTTGTTACTTGTTCTTAGGGAGGGAAGATGGGACCTGGAGTATACAAGTATCCAGACCCTTCAAAAGTTCCAGTTTTCCTTGTAAATGACTAATTCAGCATTTTGATGATAATTTGACTTCCCATGTAGCCTGCCTACTGGGAGAGAGAGGCTGTGCTGCCAAGACAAACATCCGCTCCACTTGAGTAGCATTTCTTATGATAAATTAATAAATTGGCATCAGGGTGTGTATATAAATATCAGTCCCTGTGAGCCTGGTAAATGTGAGTCTGTCACAGAAAGATGAATCTCCTTAGCAATCAGCTCACCAAATCCGGTTTCTGAGGCTGGCGGTCAAGTCCTTGGTACCTTCCCTACATAGATGCCACCTCGAGGGGCCTGCGGGAGGCCAGTGGGTGCTGGTGAGTCCTTGGGCATGCTCTGCTGTCCACCTTGCCACTGTGGAGAAGGCGCTGAATACCTGGCTGAGTGTCCCTGGATTGGTGATGACCGTGGCAGGGGAGATGGGAGGAGACTTTGGGTGGAAGGCTGGGTGGATGCAAGCAGCAGGGCTGTGTCTGCTGGAAAGTGTGTCTCTGGTGGGCACAGCAGGTGACAAGGTGGTCACACATGTCCCAAGAGGGGAAAGGAAGAGGTAAGCACTGATGAGTATTGAACCCCCTACTATGTGCCAGTTTTGAGGCCTAGCACTGTCTCCTTCTCCCCCTTACCCCACTGTCCTCTCTCCCTGCACTCATGACCTTGTCAGGGGTTTGACCTTCACAGGCCTTACTCAGATCCTTCAGGGCTCGGTTACTAATTAAAAGACAACTCTTTTATGCTACTGGAGCTTTCAGGAGCCACCAGAAGGTCTCCACCCACATCCTCTCTCATCAGTTCCAGTCCACACTTTATTTGCAACAGGTGCAGCATGTTTTGCCCCAAACCTCCTTTGAAGGGCAGAACCTATGAAGGAGAGATGACACCACAAATCAGGCCTCCAAAATGACATCCCAGCTCCTTGCTGGCCTTCTTCCTTCTTTATTTCTTCTTAGCACTTCTGTCTCCATTCTTGCTGTTGCCCACTACGGATCAGGTATAGACTGCTCCCTTCCATTCTCAGATCTTCAGGTCTTTTCCTCCAGGAAGCCCTCTGTGATTGTCCAATCTCCTACAGGATGTTACAGCTCCTGAGTCTCATCATTTCACACAGAGACGGATAGCAGGTGTCGTGTGTGTGTGTGTGTGTGTGTGTTGTATGTGTGTGTGTGTGTGAGTGTGTGTGTGTTGGGCAGTGCTCTGAGGCTGCCCACCTTCCCCGCCCCTTGGTACTGAGTTAAAATGAGTCCCAGAGATACTGAACAGCGACAAGTACAGGACTGATGGCTCCATCTTAAATGAGGAGCCGTTTAATTTTCCCAGCGAAGCTTCCTCCGGCGAATGCTCTAGGGGAGCACGGCAGGCCCATTGGAGGAGGGAACCGCCAGAAAATAAACACCAAGCCTGGCTATTATTACTTTTTGTTGTTGTTAATTTATCCCCTGCTTGGCTTCTGATAGGCTCCAAGATGGCTAAATAAAACCAGGAATCGACTCCCTACTCTCCCAAACGCGATCTTCAGCAAGGGAGAGCTCGGTCTGCGGCATAAATTAGCGGAAGCCGGAGTGTAAAAATATGATTCTGTGAACAAACAAAAGCCTCCAGTCATGAGACCAGCAGCCGCTGAGCTGTTCCCACTGCCGTCAGCTCTGTTTCCAAGCAATTAAAAGGCAGAGGGAGAAGAGACCAGCAGGCCCCCATGGACCAGGAGGGAGGCTGGGCAGAAGCAGTCACATCCCCAGGGTCCCCTGCTGTGGCCCCTTGAGACCCTTAGGGCTGGTGCAGGTTTGGTCCAAGAGGCAGGAGAGTGTTCTGTCCAGCCCTAGGGTGCTGGGGGACCTCCAGGCTGTTTTTGCTTCTTGGCCTCAGTTTCTCCATCTTTTAAATGAACACAACTCCTGATGTTTGTTAGTTTTTGTGTTGTTGTTTACAAAGCTGTCATAAGGATCAGATAAAATAAAAGGTGGGAAAGGGGGCTGGGGTTGTAGCTCAATGGTAGAGTGCTTGCCTAGCATGTGTGAAGCACTGGGTTCGATTCTCAACACATAATAATAGATTAAAAAAAAAGGTGCATGACAGCTTGAAAAATATTTTTTTAAAGGTAGGAAAGGATTTGGAGAAAGGCAGAGGTATGTGAGGAATGATTTTGGGACTTGTGGCAAGTCAAGAGGATGTCAGGAGGTGTGTCCCAACTGAGACTTCCCTGCCTGCTCCAGAGCTCCACCTGTGCCCATTCTGCAGATGTCAAAAGTAAGGTTCAAGGAGGCTGGGCCTGGTCCAGGGTCCCTGTCCAGATATCAAGTCCTATTGCAGACACAGAAGCCAGCAGCCTCTCTTCCCCACCTTGTAGTTAGGAGGCTAAACTGTGGTAAACAGGCCAGCAAGAGGGTGAGCTGAGCTGTATGCACATGTATGGTGACCTGGGCCTGGGTCACCCGGCTGAACTCAACATAGATAAGACAGCCACAGCCCAGCACCTACCACACAGTTTGGACTAATGTTATCAGTCTCTCTCTTCCCTCCTCCTCCTCCTCCTCCTCCTCCTCCTCCTCCTCTTCTTCTTTTTCTCCTTCTCCTTCTCCTTCTCCTTCTTCTTCTTGTTTTTCTTCTTCTTTCTACCAGGAATTGAACCTGGAGGTGCTTAACTACTGAGCCACATCCCCAGCCCTTTTTGTATTTTACTTAGGGACAGGGTCTTGCTAAATTGCTGAGGCTGGCTTTGAATTCTTGATCCTCCTGCTTCAGCCTCCTGAGCCACTGGGATTACAGATGTGCACCATCTTCCTCTCTTTTTGTAAGAGGCCTCTGTCCTCTTACAGGAAGAAATTTTGGCCGTTCAGATCCCAAAATAGTCCATATGAGCAAACCCCCTGCTGGGCATCAGGGGCCCTGGGATGAATGGCAAGACACAATCCCTGACCCCAAAAGGTGCCCAGCCTGGTGCTGGTGATAGACTCATCAACCACCTTCATTATCAGCCTTGCACGGCTTGTAATGCCAAATGAGGGGAGTCTAGGATGATAGAGAACACAGCCAACCTTGACTGTGCACTAGCTTGGCGCTTCATGCTCCTCTGCACCACCAGTCCAGTTGGCTCTGTGGAGCCTCCCCTCTGTGCTAGGCATAGGCAGTGGACAAAACAGGTTCCTTCCCTTCTGGAATGCATGGAACAAGACGCTGTCTAGGATGTTAGAAAACAGGAAAAGGAGGTATAGTTTAAATCAGGTGATCTAATTTTACACTCAAATTGCCCTTCATTTGATAGCAGGAGAAACTGAGACTCAGAAAGGTATAGTAACTTGCCCAAGGTCATACAACGAGGAAGGGAGGAGCTATGATTTGGACCAGAAGGTTGTGATAGGGAAGCTCTGCTCCACACAGCCAGGCGACCATCACTCCTCATCCCCTGCCGCAGACAGAAATCTATCAGTTAGATACCTGCAGACAGATCTATCAGAGCTTCCAGCAAGAAGCCCAGCAGATGGAGGAGCTGTGTTTATCCTGGGAAGTCAGGAAGGCTTCATGTAGGAGATGGCAGCACTTGAGATTGGAGGGGAAGAGGAGGCCCCTGCCCCCTGTTTCGGAGGCCACACTGGTGAAGGGCACTGGTGCAGGCTAGGACTGCCTCTTAGTCCCCCGCTGGTTGCCAATCACGGCCTGAAAGACAGGCGGCATTCTCTTAGCCAACCCCTGCCTTCCCGAGCTGACTTGGCTTGGAAACCACACAGGGACAAGAAGTGCATTCCTGTGCCCGTCCATGCCAGGCCCACAGCCAGTCGAAAGCTGGCTCCCCCTCCTGCCTGCCTGCAGATGGCAGAGGAGCCTCCAGCCCTAAATTCTGGGCATCGGCCTCTTGGCCCAGCAGAAGAGTACAGGGAGGGTTGGGGAGTTGACTGAAAAAAAAAAATGTAGAGAAAGAATTGATTTTTTTTTCAGCCACTGGGCTATAAACATAAATGGGCAGATACATCTCTTCCTTTATGGGAGACAATCAAAAACACAATACAAGTTTATGGAGGGAATGTGTCTTTCTTACACAGAGTATTTTCCCACAAACACTTGGCAGCCTGAAACCACTTCATTCCAGAGATAAGTAATCAAGTGGAAGAGGAGGGGAGGGAGCGGGAACCCAGCACTGTATGAGCAGAGGCCCTGGGGACCAGGAAGGGGCAGTTGTCCTTCTCATTCCCTCTATCCTGAATACCCAGGGAGGTCTGAGATGAGCCCATAGTCCCAGGTTCAACCTTTGGCAGCCAAGGTCTAGGCTGAGTCCTCATCACAGGCTCACTTTTCCAGTGTAGCCTCTTTGGGCATCTCTGTGCCAGGTTCTGTGTTGGAGCCAAGGACACAGACGGATGGCACCTGATCCTTACCCTTGTGGGCCAGCCAGCCCACAGGGAGGGAAGATGTTTAAGCCACGGATGCTGCCCATGAGCAAAATGAATGAGGAGTGTGTCAATGTCTTTTCTTACCTTCCCCCCCAATGTTTTTTCTTCTCCTCTCTTCAGAGAGGAAGACTCCAGGGCACCCTGCCAGACACCTACCAAGAACCGCTCGATACAGCTTGCCCACTGGGTCACTGAGGCAGGGCCTTCTGTGGCAGCGGCCTTGCTCAGAATTGGGCTGCTCAGGACCACCAGCATCTAAGCCCCTGGAGCAGAAGCCACTTCCAGCCCTGCCGTTGTTTGCAGGCAGGACAGTTCCTCGCAAGCTCAGCATCTGCCTCAAGTACTGGCTGCCGGTCTTTCTTCTTTCTTCTGATGCCACTCGTGCCCATGTGGGCAGGTGTGATCCAGGGGGACAACAGAGTGACCACCCTCCATCTTGTAGGCAAATAGTCCCAGGAGATGCTAGGAAGGTTGAGCCTGCCCTCCCACTTGGCTTCTCTGTTAATGGCTCTTTCATATCTGCTTTTCCACCTTCCTTGTCTCACTCTCCAGCTCCCCTGCCTGCTACCTGAAGTTCCTCCCAAATACGTCACCCAAGTCCTGACCTCAGGCTTTGCTCTCAAGGGAACTCAAACTGAGACAGCCCCCTACAGATTCTGCTTCCCAACAGGCAACATCTCTGGTCTACCAGGTGCCTCTGGAATTTCCCAAGATATATTCTCTTTTTTGGAAAGGTGGAGACTGGGGGTTGAACTCGGGGGCACTAGACCACTGAGCCACATCCCCAGCCCTGTTTTGTATTTTATTTAGAGACAGGGTCTCACTGAGTTGCTTAGTGCCTCACGTTTGCTGAGGCTGGCTTTGAACTTGTGAACCTCCTGCCTCAGCCTCCTGAGATCCCTTGGTGCCCAGAATGATGCCTGTGCACAGTAGCTGCTTGGTAAACCTCTGTTGAATGAATAAATGGATGAAGAGCAGCTAGGGTTGAGTCACTGGAATCACAGGCATATGCCACCGTGCCCAGCCCCAAGATAGAGTCTCACAGCCAAGGAGAGAACCCTGTCTCAGTTGGAAGAGAAAGGGAGAGAGGACAGTGGGCCCTGTGCTGGGAGCTGTCCCTGCCCCCTCTCCAACTTGACCACAGACACAGTGAGGTCTTGGAGCCTGATGGTCTTGGGGCAGAGCTCTACTCCACCACCACTGATGTGACCTTGGACAAGTCCCTTAACTTCTCAGAGCCCCGTTTTTCCTTGTCTGAAGAGTGAGGATAATAACACCCACGCTGAAGAGCTGTGAGAACTAAACGAGGTCGTGTCTGGAAGGAGATGCACAATCCAAGAGGAAAAACATGAACCGCTATTTGTATGAATTTTTTCTCCCTAAACAGACTGCCAATTCCTTGAAGGCGAGGACCTTCTTTATTTTTTCCTGTTTCTCCCACAGCACCAGCATGGAGCTGGGGACATAGGAAGCTCTCATTGAAAACTCCCTGGGTGCAGTGGGGGTTGGCCCTGGGCCCTGGCTCCTCTCAGACCAGCAAAGCTCTGAGTGTTCAGATGATGGGGATCCTTCTCTGAGGATGCCCTGGCCTGCACGGAGCTGGCCTGGCCCTGTGCCTGATGCCACTGAGAGGACAAGTTGCCTTCCCAAGCGGGGGATGGAGGGTGGTCATGCCAGAATATGGGAGGAGCAGCTGATGCAGCTCTCCCTACCCCCACTACCCCCTGAAAAATCTGGAATGACAGTGTTGGGGGCTTTTATCAGCCCTGAGCTCCAAGCTCCGTTTGAGTAAAGGGAAAAATTTGGCTTCCACTCCGAGCCCAACTGCATCCGACATCTGGCAGCTCAAAGTGAAGTGACTCATGCGATCCTTAGATACAAGGAAGTGGGGGAGGAGGGGGAGAAGGAGAAGAAGAAAATCACACAGAGGGAGGGAGGGAGGGCGGGCAGGCTGGCCGTGCAGCCCAGACAAAAGCATCAGCAGTCAGAGTGGGGAGCAAAGGCTGGTCCCACGCCCAGGTGGCCATGACAATGGGTTGTTTGGTCTTTGTTTTGTTCACCCAGCTTTGAGCTTGGTGACGGAACACTGCTGACCTTAAGAGACACAGGTTCTGACCGGCCCAGGCAGGATGTGACTCAAGCCCCTTTCTCCATCGGTGTTTCCCCATCATGCTTCAGGTTGCTCCCCTGGAATGGGTCAGAACCTCAGGACCCTGTGTCTACCTTTCCACAGACCTGGACTGGCTATAGAAAGGTTAGTAGGTCTGCCAGGGAGGGCCAGGCCAGGAGAGGGCCAGGAACCATGTTCCTGGACAAAGAAAGGGTAGATTCAAGGAATGGCTGTTGTGGCTTTGGTCTGTTTACTTCCTGAGATCCCTTGGTGCCCAGAATGGGGCCTGTGTACAGTAGATGCTTGGTAAACCCCTGTTGAATGAATGAATGAACGAATGAATAGCAGATAGGGTGGAGTCACTAAGCAACACTTGCCCATGGGACACTCTCCAGAAAAAACCCCTCTTCCCCAAACTCTCCCACTCATCCAGCCCCCAACCCAGACCCAGACCTCACCCTGTCCCCTGATCAGTCACAGTCTGCCCCATCCAGATCCCAGTCCCACTCCCTCCCACCAGCCCTGTAGCCAGGAGTAGACTTTGGGGCATCTGTGGGCTGACAGTTGTCACTAGCTATCAGGTCTCAATAGGTCCTTGGAGAACCAGCTGCCTTAGCCAGAAAGTAACTGGGGTCAGGTGGGCAGAGGGTGGCAGAGCACCTCAGTCTGGCTCCTTCCACTGACACTTCTACCTCCAAAACAGGCAGGCAGCTGGAAGGGGTCTCTCCTCCTGGAAGAAGGACAGGCTACAGAGGACATGAGCTGCCCATCCTTGGTCCTTTCCCGAAATGCAGCTCTTCCTCCAGGCCACACCTCTACCTGGTTCAGGACACTCCTAGGCTAGAGGAAGGATAGGCAGGGAAACTGAGGCCCAGAGCAGACTCCTGCCTTATTCCATATTGAATAATCAGCCATCTCTGGAGCTGGGGCCAAAGCTCATGTCTGTATCCCCCACCAAGCGGGAGAGGTCTGGAGGGCTGGGCATGAGACAGGCTAGCCAGGGACAAAAGGGCCAAAGGACCTGGATGGGAGGAAACAAGAAGCTGCTCCTTCCTCCTACCCTCAGGAGACCCGCCCCACCCCGCCAGGGGAAGCCTCAGTACAGTGGTATTAAGAGGCTATTTGTTCCCAACTAGAGTCAGCCTCTGGTCTCAGTTTACCTGGCACATTCCTGGTTTTAGCATCCTCACCCCAGGAAACCCCTCAGTCTCAGGACATGGGGACACACTACTTCCAATTGTGCACCGTGTCCCCTCTTCCAACTAGGTACATCCTGAGTGTTAACCCCAAGGCTTCCCTAGGCACCTGTACCACCTCTGTAGGGCCTAAGCCTCCCTGGGAACAGTGCTGGGTTCCCATGAAGGTCCCAAAGTTCTCCTACCCCCAAACTCCCACAGGGCCACAACTAGGCCATGCTCCAGTACAGGGCTGTAATTGGCCAAATGGAGTTGTGGCATTGTCCTGTCAGGACCCTCTGGGGCCATAATGAGACATTGACAAATGGGGCTTCTCCAGTAGCCCTCCCCAGAGGACAGGCCAATGCACAGGCCTCTGGCTCTGCCTGTGCTTCTGGGGTAATGGGCCAGGCCCTCTGCCTCCCTGCCCCACCCCCCTGCTGGCTCAGCACCAGGTCCAACAGGGGCCTTGCATCTCTAACTGGGTCACTCCCACCCCCACCCCCATCCTGCCTCCACCAGATAGCGTTTCAGCTGCAATTAAGAATTTCAAGTTGCAATTAAAAATTAATTGGAAACCATGGGTTGTTTATATCTCTCTGACCTCTGTCACTGTGGGTGAGGGGGGTGGGGAGAAGGACAGGTGAGAGGGGGAGGAGAAAGCTCAGAGTGGCCGGCCATGGGAGGAGGGGCCCTCTGAGCTGGCTAGGTTGCACAGGAGCTGGTTTCTCCTGGAGGCTAGAAAGGAACGAAGTCAACCACCTGGCCTTTGATGACACAGTCACGGAATTCTTTGAGAGTCCCAGAAAATGGGGATCTATGGGGTGGGGGGGGCGGAGAGTAGAAGACAGGCAGGTGGGCGAACTGCTGGCAGAGTGAGGCCAGGGTAAGGTCAGGGGTCTGAGTTCACGGTTGCTTTTCTGCCCACAAGCAATGAAGGAGAAGCTGGGGCAAGGAATTCAGAGCAGGTAGGTGGGCTTCCTCAGCACCTCTCTGACATGCACCTGGTGTAGGGCAGAAAGCATGGAGTACTCCAGTGTCCTGGGCTCCTAAGTGGCCCACGAGTTCTTGGGCCCTGGGTGGCCTAGTGGCTGAGGCTCTCCTGACATTCTTAGGGGAAAGAGACTATGAAGTCACACTTCTGGGTCTCCTCCAGAACCTGGTCTTCCTGTGGTCCCCATGTTTTTAGGCGACAGTATTCCTTCCGCTCAGTCCCCAACAGACACAGAGGCCAAGGCCCCTTCACATTGCCATCTTAGCCTGTCTTTAGGTGACCCAGTCCCCTCTGCATCTCTTCCCAGCTGAGAGCTGGCCCTTCTGGATCCAGTATTCCTCCCTCCTCCAGGAAACCCCCTCTAGCGTCTACAGTCCACCACCTACCTCCTCTGGCTCCAGAGCACCTCCTGGTTATGGGCCTAGATTTGATCCCATCCATATTGGTGATAATCCATGCTGTGTGACTATGGTTTCCTCTAGGACCCAACAAGGGCAGGTCCTGAGTTTGTTTCTACTTCATGATGCAGAAATTTGATTTAACAGAAGTAATAGTAAAAGGTTTCTCAATAAAGAAGATTCTCCAGGCCAAGTCATGAGTTTGTACCCTGCGGCCCCAGAGTAGTGAAATTGAATGACTTAAAGCCTGGGGCAGCAGACTAATTTTCAGTCACCTTACTCAAATACGTCAAGGTAAACTGACCAATATAGTAAGACAACTTCATGATTATTAGGAATTGAGGTTCCTTCTATCTTTGGACCCACAATCCTTAGCATACAGATTTCATTGTCAGGGGCCCAAGATGGCTGCTTAAATGCCAACCATTATAGCCACAGTCTAGGCAAGAAGCAAAAATAAGGAGGATAATGAAAAAGGTTTACTATTATCTTCTGGTCTTACATATCACTGGTGACCTCTAGCTGCAAGGGAACATGAAAAATGTAATCTTTAATCTGGGCTTGGTACAACCTGGAAGAAAGATGAGGTTCTATTAGTAAGAAAAAAAAGGGAGACACTGAGTAGAGAGAATGCAGTAAGTGGAGCCAGAGCCAGCAACCCCAACAAGCCACATAAGCCCTAAGACCTTGAACCTGGGTCAAGATGCTCTCTTTCATGGAGGAGAGAGACTTCAGGCAGGACTTTCTCTGAGCCCACAGAGAGCAGGAGGCCACAGATCACCTGAGAATCTGCTCAGCAGAACTGCCTCTTGGCTGGAGTTTTTGGCTACACAGGAGAGAGTTGTTGGGAGGAGGACCAGGGGAGATAGACCAGCGACCTGATGATTTCATTCCTGTATTTGCTGTTTCATTGCGCATCTAAATTGTAGGTCTCCAAGAAACGCTTCTAGGAGGCAGTGGGCACCGTGACCGCCTCCTTCCCCCAACTCTCTTCTAATGAAACACCTTTGCCTGCCTCTGGCTCCTGCCAGGAGAGGCAAAGGATGCTGCCCAGAGCCTGCAATCCACCCTGCTGTTTCAATTAGGAAAGATGCGTCTTCTGAGGATGTCCACAGCGAGGCTGGTAATTAGGGAGCAAACTAACCGCCTTCTCATTCCAAACAGACTTGGACACCTCGGAAGGGGCTGCCCGAGTGGCTCTCATGCCCTCTTCCTGGTTCACTCTTAGCCAGCGCTGTTTGGACCCTTATTGGACAAACTCATTTTGAGTGCTCAGGATGTACCAGACAGGGGATAAGTATAGACTGCCTCATTTCAAGTCATTAGGAAGGAGAATCACAATGGTGAGTTGACCAATGGGAGAGATGGAAGAGGAGGAGAGGGCTCAGTCTCATGTGACAGGAATAGAAGCACATTCACAGAATCCATGTTTTCTGAGCAATGACTGTGGGCTGGGCTCAGTCCTAGGCCCCAGAGTGCTAAAGGGAACAAAGGCCTGCCTTAGGGGACTCGCAATCTAGCTGGCATAAGTGGACAGTAAAGGAAAGAACAATGAAACCCAAATGCATGGGAAATAAAGTCAGCCTAGGAAACAGGGAGTGGTGGGGGTGGGGAAGGGTGCTATGTTCTGCTGGCTGATCAGGAGAGCTGCTCCTGGAGGTGGTGAAGCCATGGTGGAGTGAGCCTTGAGGACCTGCAGGCTTGCAGGCTGCAATGAGCAGAAGGGACAGCTAACTCAGAGGCCTGGACGGGGAGGTGCTCAGCACTTAAGAAACAGCAAGGAGGCCAGCATGATGGGAACAGTGAGGGAAGAGGAGAGAAACAGGACAGAGGTCAGTTGGTAAGAGAGGGCAGATCAGGGAGGGCCTGATAGGCCACAGTGTCAAGGACACTGAGGGTGTTGAGAAGAGGGACGGGCTGCCACAGTGTGGAAAGCAGGCTGAGGGGACAAGAGCAGGAGCAGAGAGCTCAACCAAAAGACTATTTCAAGAATCAAAGAGGATATGAACACTGTGGTCAAGGTAGTCTGGTGCAGGGCTGGGGATGTGGCTCAAGCAGTAGCGCGCTCACCTGGCATGCATGCAGCCCGGGTTCAATCCTCAGCACCACATACACACAAAGATGTTGGGTCCGCCGAAAACTAAAAAATAAATATTAAAAAAAGATTCTCTCTCTCTTTAAAAAAAAAAAAAAAGGTAGTCTGGTGCAGCCAGGCACAGTGGCACATGCCTGTAATCCCAGCAGCTTGGGAGGCTGAGGCAGGAGGATCACTAGTTCAAATCCAGCCTCTGCAATTTAGTGAGGCACTAAGCAATTCAGTGAGACCCTGTCTCTAAATCAAATACAAAAAGAACACTTAAAATTGGTCTAAGAATTAATAAAGGAATAAGTTTCACCTAAAGGAATAAACTATGGTATAGTTGAATTAAGTGCTCAACTGAGGTCATGAGGAACTTGGTGATCTTCTCTGTGTCACCCTCCCCTTGTGGAGGCAAATGGACCTCTTTAACCCCAGTTAATGCTGCCAGCTTCTGAATTCTAATAGAAGCACCTGTTTCCCAGTGGTTTCAGCAAAAGTATCAGAGGAGGATCTGATTGGCCTAGGTTGAAACATGTGACTACAACTGCACCTTGATTGGTTCAGCCTGGGTGACGCACCTATTCTCAGAGCCATGGGAATGAGGCCAACTAAGACCTCCTAGGCTGGAATGATAAGGAAATTTCACAAAAGGAAAAGATGGCTTTGGCTTCTAGAAAAGGGGGTAACTGATGCTGATGGAGCAAAAACAATAGATATGTTTGATGTGGCATATACAGAACAGAGAATCAATCTGGATGCACAGCTACCACTAGGTCAAAGAAAGAGAAAGGCCAGATGGAAGGAGGGAGAAGGGTTCAAATATGAGAGAACTTGTTCCAAGAGCAGATTAAGGAGAGAGGAGCCATCAGTGAGGGCTTCCTGGAGGGGGAGAGACTGATTCAGAGGCAGAAGAAGGAGGGCACATTCAAGCAGGGAAAGAGTGGACTGATCCATTGCCACTGACCGGCACACAGCCTGGTGGGTCCCCTCCAGCAAGAAGGCAGTGAGGAGCAAGGGTGCCTGCCCCATGCCCTTGGAACATGTCCCCTAACTGCCTCCCAGGTCACCTTTCTATTTGTGGAGCAGTCATCATGCCCCATGTTAGACACAGCTGCTGTTCCAAATGGATTATTGCAAATGATTTAATCACCCACATCGGCACTACCTAGTTTCCAGGTGCCCCCCCCCACCAGCTTCTACTCTCACATCAGGCTGTCAGGAGCTTTTCTGCAATTTACCCAGGCTGCTAGCCCATGAAAACATTTCAAAAGTACCATGCCTGCCCACAGTGGGGCCACAAAAGGAACCCCGACCGTGTAGGGAGAAAGTTTTAGAATTTTAATTTATATTTTATTCTTTATTTATACTCTTTAAATTATTATTTTTTGAGAGAGAGAATTTTTAACATTTATTTTTCAGTTTTCAGTGGACACAACATCTTTATTTTATTTTTATGTGGTGCTGAGGATTGAACCCAGCCCCCCCCCCTTGTGCATGCCAGGCCAGCGCGTTACCGTTTGAACCACATCCCCAACTATTTTATATTTTGTTTTTTGGTACTGGGGATTTAACCCACGGGTGCTTTACTACTGAGCCACTTCCCCAGCCCCTTTTGTTTTTTATTTTGAGATCAAGTCTCACTAAGTTGCTCAGAGCCTTGCTAAATTGCTGAGGCTGGCCTTGAACCTGCAATCCTCCTTTCTCAGCCTCCTGAGCCTCTGGGATTACAGGGGAGCCACAGTGTACCCTATGTAGCACCTTTATGCTATATGTTTTATAGCATAAAGAATAGATTAGCGGGGCTGGGGTTGTGGTTCAGTGATAGAGTGCTTGCCTCACACGCATGAGGCACTGAGTTTGATCCTCAGCACCACATAAAAATAAATATAAAATAAAGATACTGTGTCCATCTACAACTAAAAAGATATTTTTTTAAAAATAATAAATTAGCACAGAAAAGACACACATAATTTTAAAAACAAATTCATTTAAATATATATGGGAGTGTGCTTACATGTTTTTACTGATAGGAGAAAACTGTTAGAAATGTTTGGGGTTCACTCCCATTGATAATAATAGCCAGAAATTATATAAGCCAGGTGCCAGTTCCAGTGTTCCTTTTATCCTCACAACAGCTTGTTTTACAGATATGCAAACTGAAGCACAGAGAGGTTAAGGAACTTGCCTAAGGTCACTCAGCCTGGAAGATTCAGGGCTGAGATGTGTCCCCAGTAGTCTGGCTTGGATCCATGAAACTTCTCTGATGAGATGGGGGTTCTCAGACACGAAGAGGGAGTCCTAGTTGATTGAGCTCATCCCTTGTTTCTGACAGGACAGCCCCTATACCATTTGAGATTAGTGACCAGGGACCTGCTGGAACAACCCCTCTCCCTGCCCACTCCTGCCACCCAGAGCTCTCCCTTGCCCACACGACCTTTCCCATTCCCGTCATGCCTGTTACAATTT
This sequence comes from Urocitellus parryii, assembly GCF_045843805.1. NCBI lineage: Eukaryota > Metazoa > Chordata > Mammalia > Rodentia > Sciuridae > Urocitellus > Urocitellus parryii. The sequence continues at coordinate 117,088,267 of NC_135536.1, read as the reverse complement.
CAGCCATTTGTTTTCACTTCTCCTCTGGGAAAGTGGAGAACAGATGATGATCAGTTTTGTGGATGGGGACAGGGAGGGCTGGTTGGTGGTTGGAATTCTGTCCTCTTAAAAAAAAAAAAGTGTGTGTGTGTGTGTGTGTGTGTGTGTGTGTGTGTGTGTGTATGTGTCCAAACAGAAGAAAGAAAAGAGGAAGCCAAAAAGAATGGAAGAATCCTGGAGTCTTGGGGTGGAGGGGCTCAGGGCAGGGCTGCCAGGGGCACTTAAGCCAGGGCAGAGGAAGGAGCCCTGCAAGTTTCATCTGGGGTCCTCACACCAACTCTGGGGACTGAAGAGTCAGGGTCTGCAGAGCTCATGTGCCCACTAGGAAGTGTGGGCAGCAGCAGGCAGAGTTCTGGAGGCATTTGAGAAAAGCTGGCTGTCCTCAAAGGGGAGAGACTCCTGCCCCAAAGAACTCCGCGCCCCCCCCCCCAGGCCTTCTTGCCTACAGCTAAGTTCCCCAGGACTGTCCCCTTGATATGGAAAGCTGCTGATGCTCCCTTTGACCCTCTGGCCCTCACTGGAAGCAGAAGGGTGGTGCAGGGGCCAGTGTAAAGAGGCCAGATCCAGGGCCTCCAGCGTGCTGACGATTGTGTATGTAGCAGGGGCTGACACTTCCTGAGCACCCACGAAATGCCACCCTTGGAGCCAGGTGCTTTTTGCTTTCTTATGCCTTCCCATTCTAGGAGGTATGTACAAAAATGTTCCCCGAAAGCCTGTGTTAGATTAAATTAATCCCCACAGCAACAGTGCTGGGGGGTGGGGCCCCATGCCAGGTGATTAGGCCCCAGGCTCCACCTTCTTGCTTGGATTAAGGCCTCCATCACAGGAGCAGGTTCTTCACTGAAGGAGTGGGTGGCTTATAAGAGGACAAGGTGGGCCCCCTCTCACCTTCTGCCATGGATGTCACAGCAAGAAGGCCCCTTATTCTTGGATTTCTCAACCTCCAGAACTGTGAGCTAATATATTTGTTTATTATAAATTGCCCAATCTTACAGCAGTACAAAATGAACTAAGACAAATGCATATCCTTATCCTCACTTACAGGTGAGCAACCCAAGGTTTAGCAACTCAAGACATTGCCCGTTGCCCATGGTGGGAGTTGGCAGTACAAGCCAGGATCTAAACCAGCCTGTGTTGCTCCACAGCTGTTCTCTTAAGGATTACTTTACCCTGCTCCAGCAGGCGTCCCCAAGTCCCTGTAATCTGGCTCTAAAGGGAAATCCATCCTCTGAAAACATTCGCTTCTGACAGCAGCTGCAGGCTGAACTTTGATCATGATCTCAGACTGGGCCCCCACCCTGGGCACACACTAAGCCCTGGCCTCTAAGCACACTGAGCCCCTACTCTGGTTATGCATTAAGCCCCAACCCTGGCCACAGTCCAAACTCTGACTGGTCACACACTGAACCCTGATCCTAGTTACAGACCCTGGTCACACACTGAGCCTCAACCCTAGCCACACGCTGAGCCCTGATGAATTACATACAGAATAAAGGCCACCATAATCATTTGTTGAGAAAACAGTTGCTGCTGGAGAGACATGGGCTCAGATCATGACTTCCTTGGTAAGGGTGTGGAAAGTTCACGCCATGTGGGATACTGATGAGGGAAAATTCAGAGTTTGGTTGGAGGTTCACAGTCTGGATGTGCCTCTTCCAGCAATCGAGCACAGTATCTGAGCAGATGGGCCCTGGGAGGCACAGCAGGAAGGCACCCGGCAGCTAGGATGACCAAGTAAGGCAGAGCCTGGAGTCAGGCTTCCAGGGAGGCAGCGGCATGAGCGGGGAGAGCCTTGTCTGCCCAGCCAGCCCACAGCCCTGTTAACTGGCCTCACCCACTCTCTCAGGGGCAAAAAGGAGCTGTCCCGAGAGTTCCCCAGGAACCTTGGGCAGGTCTAACAAGAGAGGTGGCCTATTCTCCTATAGGTCAACCAAGTCCATTTTCCATGCTTGGTGCTAGCCAGAGTCTTTCCAGAGAATCTTAACTTACCTACAGCATGGACCTCCTGGGTCCTCCCAGAAGCCCTAGGTGGGAGCAATGCAGAAATGGCACTTCCCGGTTTCCAGAGGAAGCATCCTGGATCCAGAGAGGAAAGAAGCCGATCTGAGGTCTATCCACACTTCTCTAAGAAGCCCTCCTGATTCCTGTGGTCCTCCTAGAGCTCTTCATCCCCTTCCCACCTGGCATTGAGGACCCAGGGCTTGTTTTCAGGACCATATTCTGTCTTCACCATTGGGCAGGCTCAGATGTTGGCATGAGTGATGGCGTGGATGAATGCACTCATTACTGGGTGGCTGCCTTGCTATACAGAGAGGGTCTGTGTCAATGTCACAGATATCCCCAAATGGCTTCTCCACGCCTCCCCAGGGACCTGGCCTCAAGTCCCCTCTCCCCTTCACTGCAAAGACCAGGCTAGTCCTGGCTGGGGTGCTTGGAGTTGTTAAACCACTATGTGGGCAAGTCATTTTCCTGTCTGTGCAGTTCCCTTGTGGGAAATTAGAATCACCATTGTGCCCACCTCAAAGGGTTACTGCAAGGGTTGCAGTTGGTGGTGCATACAGAACAGCCTGTGAGTGATGCACCTGGTATGATGCCTGGCACTTAGTAGGTGGTCAATTCAGCAGATACCTGGTTCCTGCCCTCTCACTACCACTTTCTTACATTCTAGTTGATGAGAATTGGGCTGAGCAGCCCCTGTCTGGCCAAGGGAGGTCTAAACCCCAAATCCCTTATTCCAAACGAGTCCCCAGACACCCTCCCGCCTGCCTCACACCCCGTGCACCATTCCAGCCACTTTCCAGCTCTACCTCCACCCCACCCCTGTGTTCTTGTACTTGTTGGTTTAATGGGCACAATACAATTAAGGCAAAATGGGTTCCCATCAAACCCCAGCAACTTCCTTCTCCCCACTCCGCCCCAGCGTCACTGGCCCCATCCACTCCCTCCCTCTGGGACCATGGTGTTTAATTTGAGGACATGATTCCCTGAATAATTCTCCTTCCCTGGAGCTTCCCACATACCCCAGAGAACCCTTGGAAACGAAGATGGGGTTCTATTGATGGAAAGTCCTGGGAATCGGGGCCAGAGCCCAGGGAGAAAGGAAGCGGCAGTCAGGACATTGCCAGAGTGCAGCTCAGGTGGTAGAGCCAGGGCTGCTTTCTGCCTTGACCTCCAAGAAGCGCACAGGTCCTCTCCAGAACTGTCCACCTGGTTCCCATCCCCCACCAGTGGAACCGGGACTGGTAGCTCCCCTGCATCTATTCTTGGGTCGGGCAAGCTTCCCTGGCACCAGACAAGACCCTGAGGCAAAAGGTGGCCAGTCTCAGGGGTGTGCTTGCAAGTTCCTGCTGGCATGGGGAGGGCGAGCCTGAGCTTACCCAGAACTGTCCACTGCAGCTGAACTGAAACCAGAAATTAGCAGAGAAGAGGTGATGCTGGGCCCAGAGACATTCACTGCACTGAGGGCTCTCTTCTGCTTGGGATTCAGTGGCCTCCTTTTGTTGGAGACAGTGAAGGAAGGGAGATCACCAGGATGGTTCCTATCACCATTGGAACCATTCTGTAGAGTCCCTTGTTCATTCCACAGACATTTCTTGAAGTATACTGAGTGCCAGTCCCTGGGCTGGGTGCTGGGATCATGGAGGTGAATCAGGCAGGGACTCTCCCCTCAAGGACTTCCTAGGCCAGGGAGGAAGCAGAGCCACACATAAGTAGTACCCCAAAGATTGGTAGGATCTCAGAGGAGGAATTTAACTTGGAGGGGTCAGGGAGGGCTTCCCTGAGAAGGTAGTGTTTGAATTGGGCTAAAAGTAGGAGTTCACTCAATTAAAACGTGGGGAAGCCTTGTTCCAGGTCCAGAGCCTGCCCACAGCATATCCCATTAGCAATCAGCAGATCACCTACCCACAATGCAATGTGAGCCCCAGAATTCCTGCCCAACTCTGCTGCTGTCCCACCCCAGCCTGGCCTGGCCTGGGAAATCTGAGATTCAACCCTAGGGAGGCTGCCAGCTGGACCCTGAGCCACAAACTAGGGTCCTTTACTGACACTTGGGTCACCCCACCCCCTGGCCTCTCCAGTCTCCCTGATGCCACCTGCGGCTTACCAGGTCTCCAAGTCCATCAGCACCATATTTCCAGCTGGACAATGCAAGACCTTGGAGTTGGAGCCCAGGGACATACACATCTGGATTTGTGTTCTGGCACCACAGTGGTGAGATCCAAGGCCAAGTGCCTCCCTGACTGAGCCTCATTTCCATGGTCTGCACAGTGAGGATCCTATGAGATAACTAAGATGCATGGAGTGTGTTCCCAAAGCTTGGGACACGAAGTGGGTGGTAAATGGCAGCTATTAATGTCAAGTGAATTATTATTTTGATTCAGAAAGGCCAATTGCCCAGCTCATAGACCTTGAGCTGTGGAACCTACCCAGCCAGGGGACTTGCAGGACTTCGGGGGCACCAGGGTGGAACCCAGGACTGGGTACTAGGAAGTATTGCTAGAAAGGACCCCAGAGGCCTTAGCCCCCTGCCCAGGGCCCAGACTTGGGCAGGGTGACCTACAGTTGGCAATTTCCCTTTCAAGCACCTCCCAAACACACACACACACACACACACACACACACACACACACACACACATTCTCTCTCTCTCTCTCTCTCTCTCTCTCTCTCTCTCTCTCTCTCTCTCTTTCTCTCTCTCCCTCTCTCTCTTCCCCCCTCTCTCTCTCCTCTCTTCATTAGCATGAGAATAGGGTGCCGGCTAGAATCCCAGGGCCCAGAGGTATTTGTATTCTAAAGAGCTTCTTCTGTTCCCTCAAAGTCCTGGCTACCAGAGCTGGGAGGCTGGGTGGGATCCAGTGGCCACTTTGGGAGGGCAGCAGGAGAGAGGGGAGCCCACCAGAAAGGGCCGCCCTGTGCCCAAGGGGTCGCAGAGGGCCCTACACCCAAGATGCAGCCGTCATGCTCTTACCTTCCCCTCAACCCCACCCTCATAGTGAGCTGTAGTTGTGGGGTGGGGAGAGGGTGCTCCCTAGTCTAAAAGAGCATATGTAATAAGTGCTTGGATTTATTTTTTGCCTCAACCTTTTATTTCTTTGACATTTTAAATCCTGTTCTATTAAGGGGAGGAGTTTGAGGCTGGTATGCTTATCACAAAGGAACCTGGAATTTTAAAAGGCTGAGAAACACTGCCCAATGGCACTAATAATAATAACCATGACAATAGCTAGCAGTTGGGTGCATAGGCCCCAAGCCAGGTATTATGCTAGGCATGTTACCTACATTTCCTTTTTTTAATCCTTACTAGAATCCTGAGATACTATTACAATCTCCGATTTACAGGTCAGGCAACTAGAGTTCAGAAGAATAAATTAACTTGTCCAGGATCAAAAAGCCAGTGAACAGCAGTAGGGACTGCGGTGCCCAAGCACCCCACCGCACCTACGACTGCCTCTGGAAAGGAGTAGAAGCGAGCCTGCTGTAGTGACGTCCCTATCCACTGCCAAGGAGGACTGACAGCACCCAGGCTACTCAACCCGGTGAGCTCCTGTGCAGCTGTGGGGCTGGGCACAGCGACATTTCCAAGGGCACCGCAGGAGAGTCAGAGAGCAAAGACAAAGCACCCCACATCTGCCACCCACAAGGAAAGAAGAATCCCAGATCCTGGACCTGCCCTGGGAGAATGTTCTTCCCTTGTCTGTCACTTGTCACTATGGTGCAGATACACTGGACACCTTCCCCGCCCACCTCCCCTCCTCTCCACCTCCTACCCCCTTCCCCCCAGAAGCCAAGAACACACCAAGTGCCTCAGCTACTCTGAAAGGATGCAGAGGTTCCTGAGCCCCAGCACAGGGTCCCAGCCACAGCCCCCAACCCAGCCCCCAGCCGGAGGCAGGCCAGGACCCACCCCTGCTGCTAGCCCCCTCTGGGAAATTTGTCCTTTGCTTCCTATTTCTTCAGGATTGAGGGGTGTCATACAAACCAGAAGCCCTAATGTCTGGCTTTATCATTTCCATATCTGGCTGTCCCACGACCCATGTGGTGTGGGAGATTCTGATGGATCCTTGTATGTTTTGTGTGACCCAAACAGGAGGTGCTGGTGGGATTTCAGGTACCATGGCAAAGACATGCGAGGTGATCCTTGGTATCTGTGTGGGGCCAACCAAGGACCCAAAGTCTGGAGGTAGGCGTGGGGCTGGCTGGGTGCTGAGGGGCCCCTGGGGAGGCGTCACCTTGCCCCGCTTTTCATCTGCTCCTCATTATCCTCCTCGCTCTGCCTGAGAAGGTAATTAAGTCTTCCTCCCATCAAAAGCTGAGGCTGGCTTCACCCCAAGGCCTGGCTTCTGTGGAAGGGAGATAATGAGCGCTCTCAGCAGGCCTGGGGAGGGCAGTGGAGCAAGAAAATTCCAGCAATCCAAGATGTCCTGCAGGTCAAGGGTGTGAGTCCTGTTGTCCTGTGCCCTGGGATTAAAGACCTGGCCGTGGAGGGGACCTGAGCGGAGGGGGACATGCTCACAAGTCACTCTGGTATTTACACAGACAACTTGGACAGGGACCGAGGTTGCTCTGGGAGCTCAGAACAGGGTCACAGATTCTCTTATTCCACAAGGATGATGCTGGTGGTGGTGAAGGTGAAGAGGCCCCCTCTCTTGTTGGTGTCCTCATCATTCACCAGGCACTGTGCTGAGCCCTGGTTCCACACGATTTCATCTGGTGACGACCTCTCCACAACCCTTTTGAGGCAGCTTCTTGTCCTTCCCTCACTTTTTCCAGAGATGGGACCTGAAGCTGATTTAATGTGCCCCAGTTACACACGAGTGGGGACAGAAAAGCTTCCTGGAGAAGGAAGGATGAGAAGATGAAGGAGGCTGCAGCGGAGGGGCAGGGAGGACAGAGGCCGGGGTGCTGGGTTGTGGGGAGGAGGCCGGCAGGGAGGGTGGCAGCTGGTCCTGGGGGTGAAGGAGAGCCACTAAATGTCTAGGAGCACGGAGGTAACAGGCACATGCCGTAGCGACAGTGTTGTAGGGTGGGGAGAAAGGTCTGGCCTGCAGCCTGGCTCGGCCCCAGAAACCCCCATTCCTGCCTCTGACCCAGCAGAGGAAGTGGTCCCTGGAGCCCACCCAGCAGGAAAGCACTTTGGCCCAGAGTCACCTTCTGCTATGCCACCTGACCTCAGGCTGCCCTGGCACTAGACATAGTTACAGTAGGAATCACCAATGCCTTTCTGAGCCTCAGTTTCCTCATCTGTGAGATGGAGGAGGAGGAGGAGGAGGAAGAGGAGGAGGAGGAGAAGGAGAGCACAGCAGGGGGACTGGAGAGAATTAAGTGGCTTATTTGTGTCAGAACAGCTCTGCTCTGGTCACCCCAGGTTTCCTCCAGCCAAAGGAAGACCCAGATGGACTCCTGCCTTTTGAAGGGATCTCTCAAATCCCAGGGATGAACACATTTAATGGAAGGGTTTCAGGCCAATGTCCAACTTTCAAGTAGCCTTGTGAGAGCCGCTACTCAATTACTCTTAATCTTCTTGATGAGGTGGAATGGGGCCAACCTTTGCAGGGCCCAAACCAAGTCCCAGGCCCTACCCACAGATTATGCTGCCCCCCCCCCACCCCCAGGCTTCCTCACTACAATCTCCATATGACCGTATGACCATGTGGACAGCTCAGGACAGATTTTCCTCCTGCCCCAAACTGCCTCCTCATGCCTGGGGTATGTGGGGGGTATGGGTGGGGGTGGGGTCAGACCCATAAACTGGAAGAGAAAATGTTTTGGGCTGCAGAGATCTGGTTTGAAATTCCACCATTAGCATTTGGCTCTAGGCCTAGAAGGCCCTTCTCAACCTGCCCTCCCTTCTGGGCAGCCTTATTAGTCTTGAGCAGCTGCATCTAGGAGGGGTTTCATTAGATCCCTTCTAACCAGCAGGTCTCCAGTTAGGAGCAGGTTTGGATGGTGGGATTTTAAGACCAGGGGGTGCAAGTCTTCTGTGCAGGAAAGGAAGCCAGAGGTCAGAGCACCAATGACTTAGCCAGCCAGGCATTCATCTGGAAAGCCCCGCAAAAGGAGGCCCCTGTCTCACAGCTGGAGCTTGGAGTTAGACCATACCATTGCAGAAGACCCATGGCAAAACCCATGAGCATACACACACGCGCGTGCGCACGCGCACGCGCACACACACACACACACACACACACACACACAAGCAAGCGCACTGTCTACTTCTGGACTGGGCACCATCTCACACCCAACAGAAGAGGGGGAACTAGAGGCTGAAGCAAATAGTCCAGGGGAGGGTCTCACTCAGCTCTGGGCTCACTTTCTCTTTTTTTTTTTCTGCAGATTTTCTGACTTCAGGTGATCACACATCTGCCATGTCCTTGTCCCACAGCTCATGGAAATGTGGTGTAGGACTGAGGCCAGAGGACAGAGCCATGACCTGGCACTATGGTGGGCGGAAGGGGTGCTTCAAAGCTGCCCTTCTGTGTTGCAGGGAGATAGGCCCAGGCGTGGTAGGAAGGGGTAGTGGGAGGGAAATTCAGTGGTTGTATTTTTTTTTGTTTGTTTTTACCCAATCACTTTGACTTCAGAGGCTACCACAAGGTGTCACTAAAGGCCCAGAGAGGTTGACTGACTTGCCCAAGGTCACACAGGCCTTTCTAGGCATTTCCTATTAGACCTGGAGTAGATCTGCTCTGCATCTGAAATTGGGGGTAGAGGGAGTGCTGGGCAAGCTCAAGAAGACCTGAATAACATTGCTTGGTGACAAGATCTAAAGGTTTAGGCCCCCAAGGGGGCAGGATATGCCAGGTAACATTGGTGACGTGGGAGGAGAACTTAGAGTCGGGTGAGAGGTACAGGCCTGGGCTCCCTGACACTGTGGGGTAACATTGCCAGGAGAACAGTGACATGCCACCCAGTGCTTGCCCTGCCATTGTGGGGTAGCTCCACTGAACTCACTCATCTGCAGGCCTCCTTCCAGGTCCCAGAGGAGGCTACTTTAGAAATCAGTCAAATAAAGTAGCCAAATCCTCTGACGGTGAACTTGAGGCTGGTCCTATTTAAACTCCTTTTCTTCAAAGGCAAGAAAAGGTCTTGGCAGGCCCAGGACTCCCTGATGTGGCCACCAGAGGAGAGGGCTCTGTGCTCTGATCTCTTGTCTCCCTTTCGCTGGCCGTGTGCTTAAGATCATTTCTCCTGCCAGGCTCCAGGGCCCGAGTCACTGGACACAGTGGGGCCGACGTTAACACGTGTTGAATGCCCATTTGAGGGAGGTCCTTCTGACGTTACTGGCTTCCCCTTGCCTCAGTGGCTCCCGGGCCTGGGGCTGAGGGCTGTGCATTCTGAGATGATGACCACCTGCTGCACAACTGCTGGCTAGTTGCTCAAGTGTCTCCATGACCCCCTTCTCTCCAGCCACCTTCCAGTGACTGGTCAAGAGGTGTCCATGTGACCCATGGACAATGAGATGAAAATGAAAACACAGAGTGGGTGCTGTGGTTTGGATGTTGACTGTCCCCCAAAGGCCTGTGTGTTGATAGCTCAGTGCCCAGGCTGGAGGTGTGGGGCAGCAGTGGTACCTTTAGGAGAAGGCACCTCATGAGAGTTCTTCAGATCACTAGGTGCATGCCCTTGAAGAGGACTGTGGACCACTCGCCCCAGCCCTTCATCTTCTTTTGCTTCCTGGCCATGGGATGAGTGGATTATACTTCCATGTGCTCCCTGTCATTGTCATCCAGCACCCCACCAGAGGCCCAAAGCAGTGGGTCTGCCCAATTATGTACTAGAAACTGTGAGCCAAAATAAACCTTTTCTCTTATAAATAAATTACCGCAGGTATTTTGTTTTAGTAACAGAAAGCTGACTAATACCTTGGGGCTCCAGGAGATTGTTTTTAAAAGACTGAGAATGGACATTCCCTTTAGCCTTTCCATCTTCTTTCTCCCTGGAACTTGGACACAGGTCTGGAGTTGTTGCAGCCATCTTGCTATTTTGATGTGATAAGCACAAAGACAAAGGTTCTCATATTACAGACAGTGGAAGGGACGCTGGAAGGAGCCTAGAGACTTGACAGCCTGGTGGCCCTTAGACTGCCCATCCCTGAATTTCTTGAATGGAACAAACACCCTCTCCCCACCACCCACCTTCTTGTTAGGACACCGCTCATGAGATTTTCTCTTGCTTATAATCCACACACCCCTAATTGTCATACCAGCCTCCACCAGTTAAATGTTGAGAGCAGAGGGAAAAGGGTCTTCCCCCTGACCTCAGTATTTGCAGGACCCTCAGCTTCCAATATACTGAGTACAGGACCCCATAGAGCAGGAAATGCCCTGGAAATGAGGCTGACTGGTGAGTGAACTGTGGCTTCTCTAACAGACCAAGCTCGGGGACCATGTAGTCTCTTCCTCCTCTTGCAAGTACCCAGGCTTTTCTTATCCTCTATACTTTCTCCCAGCTCCACTGACCTGCTGTCTATCTCTGTGTATCCTTTAGGATTCATCCATGTCATCTCTTTCAAAAAATTACTACCTTTAAGAAGGTAATGCCAGGCACGATGGCTCATGCCTGTAATCCCAGTGGCTTGGGAGGCTGAGTCAGGAAGATCTAGCCTCAGCAAAAGCAAGGTGCTAAGCAGTGAGACCCTGTCTCTAAATAAAATACAAAATAGGGCTGGGGATGTGGCTCAGGGTCGAGTGCCCCTGAGTTCAATCCCCGGTACCAAAAAAAAAAAAAAAAGGTAATATCAGGATGCCCATCATACCACTTGTAGCACTGCATTTATGACCAAAGATGGAATGCTACATATGTGTGTCCACCTCTCTCACCAGTCGAAGTGTCTTTTTGCCTGTACCTGGTGCTTACTTGGAGCAGGTGTCCTGGTCACTCAGCATGCCATCTTTCACTTGTTCATTCATTCACTCTAGGGTTTTCCTCTAGGATCTCCCCAAGACCCCAATGCCAGGTGAGCAGATTTGCTGAGCCAAGCTGCAACAGGGCCAGAGAATCCTTGCATAATGGGTCCTCAGCAATAGTTTCCAGAAGGTTTACGGCAGGGATGGGTGCCTCCAGCCATAGGACTAGTGCCTTCCAACTTCACAGAGCAGGCGTGGGAGAAGAGCCTGGAGCCAAGGTCAGCTTTCATTCTTACACTCTGCCTCCTCCTCCCACTCACTAGGTCAAAGTCCCAAGTGTCCAGGTTGGATAAATGCAGGCCCCCTGTGGGCTTAGGCTTTGGGGCTGGAGGGGTGGTCATGGAGGTACTTTGCAGGCTCTTCTTAACAATCATTTCCTCTAGGAATCAAATTTGGAGCTGGGGACCGAGGAGAAAGCAAGGACAGTGGATATCCCCAATGGTTGAGACCTGGTCCTGAGGGCTTATTACAAAAGAGACCACCAAGCACTCAGCCCCTCCCTTCTCTGGACCAAGAAACTTCCTGAGCACCTACCTGCTTCTTTTTCTCCCTCTGTGAGCATTACCGGGTACCAGGCAGGTCCTCTGCATTTCAAAACCAGAGCAGCTGAGCACATGAATGTGAAGAGTCTAAGATCCACAGAGATAACCCACTGGCTCTCTGGGTTGGCATAGGCCTTGGACAGCCCCTCTAACCTCATATACCTACCTCCTGGTCTGACTGAAAACTCTTGGGCATTTAGGAAGAATTCAGACCTCACAGAAAACAGTGTCTTAGTCAGTTCAAGCTGCTATAACAAAAATACCAAAGCTCAGGTGGCTTAAACAATGGCCATTTATTTCTCACAGGAAGTCCAACTCAAGGCACTGGCAGGGTAAGGGCCTGTTTCCTAGTTCATAAATGGCAGTGTTTTCACTTGTCCTCACATGGCAGAAGGGACAAGAGAGCTCTCCATGGTCTCTCTTAGGGGATACTAATCCCATTCATTAGGACTTTACCCTCATGACTTAATCACCTTCTAACGCATCACAGTGTGGATTAGCATTTAAACATCCATTTCACATGGGACACAAACTCTCAGTCTATAGCAAACAGGGAGGCACTGGTCTCATCCCAGCTCTTATAGGCTCTAATGGCTGAAGAGGCAGGCATCAGGGTATCCAAGGGCAGTGTCAGGAGACCTACTGTGCTCCCAGCACAGATTGGATGTGTTATTCTGTTACTACACACAGCAAGCATATAATTAAGTAGAACAAGTTAGTAAGCTCACTCTCTTTAGCCAATAACCCTGCCTGGTAGGAACTGTTATTACCTTCTTAAATTGAGGAAATTTACCAAAACTGACAGGACAAAAAAAAAAATAAGAATAGTGGCCAAACTCCTAAAGAAATTGAGTCTTTTTTTTTTTTTTGTAGTTGTAAATGGACAGAATGCCTTTATTTGTTTATTTTTATGTGGTGCTGAGAATTGAACCCAGTGCCTCACACATGCTAGGCAAGTGCTCTGCCATGGAGCTATATCCCAACTCAAGAAACTGAATTCTTAATCAAAACTCTTTTTACAGAGAAAACTTCAGGCCAAAAGATGATTTTCCTGGTGAATTCTACTTAATAATTTAAGAAAAATGAAGTGAACTTTACATTACAAACTCTTCCAGATCAAAAGAAAAGAGAGGATTCTATCTAAGTCATTTCATGAAAGCAGCAGTTGATATCTCACTTCCCATATCTGTAAAGTGGGATAATAACAGGCTGCACAGCATTGAGGGGGTTGCAAGTCTAGCCCTTGACTCCTGGCACCTAACTGCAGCTCCACGAGTGGCAATGGTTTCTATGTGGCCAAGCCAGAATTCAGGCCAAAGCCTGTGTTGGTCTAGCATGCCATTTCTCAAAGAAAGGGAAGAGAAAAGTGAGCAGGGAAACAAGCATGGATAAAGTCCTTGTCCTATGACAGCCGGCCACTTAGCAAACTTGATTTCATGCAACCTTCACAAAAACTCTTCAAATGAGGTGCATCAACACCATTTTACAGGTAGGAAAGCTGAGACTCAGAGAATCTATTACTCACCATGTAAAGTCAAAGCCGGGCTCATCAGGAGACAAAGCTCATGATTCTCTGAGCCTTGCCAATTGGGCAAGTATATTAACCAACCAAGCCAAGGCAATGGAGCTCTTCAACATTTAATCTTGGGACTTAAAGGTTCCCATCTATAAAATGGGTAAAGAAGCTGCTCTCTAGGTTATTGAAGGACAGAGGAAGAACATAAAGTTTCCTGACCAAAAAAAAAAAAAAAAAAAAAAAAGCCATGTCTGTCAGAAGAGCTCCCAGGAAGCAGCCTTCCCGACAGGTCACCCACCACCTGCCACAGGGCTGAAGGAATGAGACATGCCACCCATCTCCTGCACACAGTGTTTTTATTGCACTAGCAAGTGCATGAATGCATCCTCATTGTAACAGAAATTAACCAATTCTGAAATAAATTGAATAATAAAAGGACATGTCACCTAACCCTACCTCATTCCCCTTCCCTACCTGGAATGGAAGACTGCTCAAATGGCATGATAAATCTTCTTCCAGGCCTCCTTCTATGTATTTATTCACATCTCTCTCTCTCTCTCTCTCTCTCTCTCTCTCTCTCTCTCTCTCACACACACACACACACACACACACACACACACACACACACACAGCTTGGGGGCTGCTGGGTTGACACCTGAACTCTTCCTGCAGTCATTGTTCTGCACCTGGCTTTCTCCTCTTGGAAATCGTGTGTACTAATTCTATCCTCTTACTTCCCGACGGATGTGAGGAAGTTCATCTGCGCTCCAGGGTGGGGTGCAGATCAGCGCAAGATTGAAGTCCCTGCCCTCCTGCTGCATCTGGGTGACTTTGGACCAGTCCCTAAACTCTCTGAGCCCCGGTTTCCACATCTGTGAAATCATGTGGTTACTCATGAGCTCAGTATGAGAATTCACTATGATCAAACAAAAGGGTACTCAATGCTTTCAGATCCTCAGCTGACCTGAGGCTCTGAGAACAAGGATTTAAGTGGTCTGGACACTAGGAATGGACCCGGTGGTCCTTGGAGCTCAGACCCCAATGCCTTGAGGCCTCCTCCTACCCCAGACGAGTCAGAGAAGGGGGAAGTGCCACAGGGTGGGGAGGAAGACTTGGCCTTGCTACTCACTGGGTCCCTCCAGCCACATTGGGAGCTTTGAGGGAAGGGCTGGATGTCCTGCCCTTCCTTGTGCCATGGGGGTGGCAGCTGTGACATCAGCCTGATCCCTGCTTTCTCTAAGCCAGAGAAAAGCAAGCTGTTCTTCATAGTGCCTGTTGAGGGACAGGGGATGAGTCTCCCAACTATTCCTTCACTTCTGAAGAGTGTTGGAAACTGCTTCTACTTATTTTGAACATGAGGAAACTGAGGTCAGAGAAAGTCGGAGCCTCTAGACATCATCTGGCCCAGCTCCCTCATTTGGCCCTGAAGGGAAAAGAGGAAGAGACACGAGACAGCCCTCATTTCTAGTTAGCACAATAGATGCCTGTTGTCCTCAGTCCAGATGTTTCATTTTTCTCACCCAGCCCAGTCAGGCAGGTATGACCTACCTACCATTTTACAGGTCAGAACACCTGGGTAACTTCCTCAAGGGAATCACTAATAGGAACCAGAGGTAGAATTTTGGGAGGTGTCTCTCACCTGCCCACTCCTCTACGCTGCCCATCTGCACCTCCCACCAGGGTGACCCCCAGCCTGCCTGGCACAGAAGAAGCAAGCATGAATGTTCATGGAAGGATGGGAAGCCCATGCTCTCTCCCTACCCACAACTCCTGTGGACAGAGCCAAGGTCAGGAGACAAGGCCCCAGTGTTTATCCCACTGTCTCACCACCACTCTCCCTTCCAATTCCCCAGCTTCCCCCTCCCCATAGGCAGCATCCCTCCTTGCCTCCCTCAGCCCTCCAGAAATGCCTGACCAGGCTTATTTCCACCAGGGCCCAGGCCTCAGTGAGAGCCGCTTCACCAGGCCTTAAGCAGGTGATGCGACCTTGACCACAAACCAGCAGGGGAAGGGCTTGAAGGCCTGGCCTTGTTGCACCTGCGAAGCAACCGCTGTCTGGGAGCCCCTGTGGTCTCTTTCTGAGGTGGGGAGGGGGCTGGGGAGACTCCCATGTTTGTCAGTGGAGTACCATATTGGGGAGGACTAGTTTCCATGGATACAAGCCATGGGAGCTGCTGGGAGATGGGGCCATGGTGTACACAGACACAGATCCACACGGACCTGCAAGAAAAATAGCAACAGATTTGCTGAGTCATTGGCCCCACATATTTATAGTCTCTGGCAAAGGCAGACCTGCCTATCAGAGGCTAATAATACTGCAGCGGCGTGTTAATTGCAAAGACGGAGTCTTCAAGCATCCATTCAGACACCCGAGACTGCTCCTTGAATAAAGAGTGGAGCCCTCACAGTGAGAGCCTGGCTGTGTGTGTGGTTAGGAGTGCCAGTGTGCAGGTATGTGGAGCCCGCATCTGGCTCAGCAAGAAAACCGTGTCACATCAACCAGACTGAAGCTGGCCACAGTGCAGTGTGACAGAGCACTCTCCAATCACCCACGGCTGTCTAGGATTCAACCCACTCTACAGATGGGCAGGGTGTGGAGAGGTCGGAAAGAAAGGAGAGGGGGCTGTCTGGCTATGTCCCAGGGATGGGGGAGGTGGAATGGGATGCTGGCCTGCAGCCCCGAGTACCTCCACCCCGCAGTCCATGGGGACAGCCAGGGTGCTCTAACCCTGAGCCTGGGCACCCCCTTACTTACATACCCAAGGACCAAACAACCCTGGAAGAGAGACTTTGCACCCTGCCTCTGAGGTCAGGGGACCCTCCACCTCGGAATCCCGTGTCAAGTCCTCACCTCTTATCACTTCCACTCAGACACGGCAGTCCTGCCCCTGAAGCACTATCTTACAGTGACATTAGTCATGCTCTTGTCCACTGTCTCTGCCACTCTGGGGTCTCCGGGCACTCTAGCATCCGGAGAGAAGCCCTTGAGGAGGCTGTGGGTGAGAAACCAAATGCCTCTGGTCCTTTGAAGGCAGTCCCGGATTCCCTGCATCTGCCGAACTGCACACCAAACATTCCCCTGACCTGGGGTCAAGTCTTCTCCCTGGTCCTGTTCTTCTCTAGGTTTCTTCTTACTGTGCACCCCTGCACAGTTAGTGGAGGGTGGGTTCCTGAAGGAGTCCCTCCCTGTGGCTCCCTATGCACACACTCCTGCCTTCCCAGGAGGGCAGGATCACCAGGTCCCCAGGCTTCCACCCTCCTGCTCAGCCTACAAGGACAGAAGTCCTCTCTCTCTCCAGGGATCTGACAGAGAGGTGTGGTGACCCCCAGGGACCCACCCAGGAACAGTAGAGCAAGGTTCTACAGGAGGAGGGGTAACCAGGTTGCTGTATGAACCGGGCCTCCATTTCTCCCACGCCAACCCCCAAACAGCTCAATCATTTGTGACTGAGTCCACAGCATTCCAAGGAAGGGAGGCAGAAAAGGAAGGAGGAGGGGAGAGAGAAGAGGGACATCCTTCAGTTCTCACTTCTCAAGAGAAGGTTGACTCAAGAGCTATTATTAATAGTAAATTAAATAGTGCGGTTATTCTGAATAATAAAGAGCTCTTCTGTTCCAAGTTTCCACCATCCTCTCTCCAGGGAAATACTGCTATGGCCTGAGATGTGGCATCTGGTGATTGGCATTTGTAGGACAAAGCTGATGCTCCCGCTATGCCCAGGCACAGGCTGCCAAGCACTCCCAAGGATGCCTCCCAAACCGCTGTATCAGAGTGTAGGGAGGAAACAGGTTTCCAGTGCCTGACACCCTCCAGGACCCAACCAGAGGGCTAGTCTGTATTGACTCAAGAGTGGGAATCTAATTGATGGGGTTTCTGCTGGTGGACAGTGGCTCTCCCACTTGCTCACTGTGTGACCTTGGGCAAGCCATTGAACTGCTCTGTTCCCTTATCTGTAAAATGGGGATAATGCTAGTGTCTACCTCATAAGTTTGTTAAAAGGACTGAAATTAATATGTATAATATAGTTATTATATATGATATATATATATTATATATGGCAAATATATATGTGCTTATAATTGTGCCTGAAATAGAGACTGCTTCAGATGTGCATGGGGCAAAGTCCAAAAACCCAGACTCCATGCTTCAGGGTCTTTGTGACTGAAGCTATTACATTAGAGAGCCCCCTGCAGTAGACCTAAGGCCAGGCTGAGGGCAGGGCACAGCAACCTGATGTCATGCTCTTCTCGGGGTCTAGGTTTCTCCATACACCAAAGGAAGATGAAGATATGTCAGGTGACAGCTATGGCCCCGCCTTCTCTGACCTCTGATTTAAAGCAACAGCTTTCCACCTAGTAGTAGTTTTCCTCAGGTATTTTGTCACAGAGACAAAAAGCTAACAAACACAATATCTGCAACCAACACCAACAAGATTCTGAGTAATAAAATACTAGGAAGGTGTTGGGAGCCGGCGACCGCACCCTGAATATGGCGCTGGTCTCGGCTTCCGCTTCGTTAGCGGTTAGAGTTGTTAGAAGTAAACAACTCCTTGTAAGGCTGTGGGGCTGGGCTCTGGCCTGCTTCCGCTGCGCTGAACCTATTAGACTTTCCCGCGTGGTGCTAATTCATTGGCCGGGCTGGGTACTTAAGCCAGGGCAGACCAACCGCTCGCTCTCTTATTCCTGTTTTCTCATCATGATTCAAAGGTCCTGAGTAAACTGCTGAAAGAAGAATCCTGTGTCGTGTTTCCCTTGCCGGCGAGGGGTCTCGACAGGAAGGGGCATTCATTCTTTTTTTTTTTTTTTTTTTAAATATTTATTTTCTAGTTCTCGGCGGACACAACATCCTTGTTGGTATGTGGTGCTGAGGATCGAACCCGGGCCGCACGCATGCCAGGCGAGCGCGCTACCACTTGAGCCACATCCCCAGCCCCTTCATTATTATTTCTTTCTTTTTTTTTTTTTTTTATTGTTGGTCGTTCAAAACATTACATAGTTCTTAATACATCATATTTCACAATTTGATTCAAGTGGGTTATGAACTCCCAATTTTACCCCGTATACAGATTGCTGAATCACATCAGTTACCCTTCCATTGATTGACAAATTGCCTTTCTAATGTCTGATGTATTCTGCTGTCTGTCCTATTCTCTACTATCCCCCCTCCCCTCCCCTCCCCTCCCCTCCCCTTTCTCTCTCTACCCCCTCTACTGTAAATCATTTCTTCGATTTGTATTATCTTGTCTTACCCCTCCTTTCCTCTTATATGTCATTATGTATAATCCTGAGGATCGCCTTCCATTTCCATGCGGTTTCCCTTCTCACTCCCTTTCCCTCCCACCTCTCATCCCTGTTTAATGTAAATCTTCTTCTCAACCTTTCGTCCCTACCCTGTCCTTGTTTACTCCCCTTATATCAAAGGGGTCATTTGGTATTTATTTTTTAAAGATTGACTAGCTTCACTTAGCATAATCTGCTCTAATGCCATCCATTTCCCTCCAAATTCTATGATTTTGTCATTTTTTAATGCAGAGTAATACTCCATTGTGTATAAATGCCACATTTTTTTATCCATTCATCTATTGAAGGGCATCTAGGCTGATTCCACAATCTTGCTATCGTGAATTGTGCTGCTATGAACATCGATGTAGCAGTGTCCCTGTAGCATGCTCTTATTAGGTCTTTAGGGAATAGACCAAGAAGGGGAATAGCTGGGTCAAATGGTGGTTCTATTCCCAGCTTTCCAAGAAATCTCCATACTGCTTTCCAAATTGGCTGCACCAATTTGCAGTCCCACCAGCAATGAACAAGAGTACCCTTTTCCCCGCATCCTCTCCAGCACTTATTGTTGTTTGACTTCCTAATGGCTGCCAGTCTTACTGGAGTGAGATGGTATCTTAGGGTAGTTTTGATTTGCATTTCTCTGACTGCTAGCGATGGTGAGCATTTTTTCATGTACTTATTGATTGATTGCATGTCCTCCTCTGAGAAGTGTCTGTTCAGGTCCTTGGCCCATTTATTGATTGGGTTATTTGTAATCTTATTGTCTAATTTTTTGAGTTCTTTGTATATTCTGGTTATTAGGGCTCTATCTGAAGTGTATGGAGTAAAGATTTGTTCCCAGGATGTAGGCTCCCTGTTTATCTCTCTTATTGTTTCTTTTGCTGAGAAAAAACTTTTTAGTTTGAGTAAGTCCCATTTGTTGATTCTAGTTGTTAACTCTTGCGCTATGGGTGTCCTATTGAGGAATTTGGAGCCCGATCCCACAGTATGTAGATCATAACCTGAAAGGAAAGTGACCACAACACTCGGAGTGACCAAAAGATCTTTATTGCAGCAGTGCAACAAAGAGAAAAGAAGGAAGGAAAGAGAGAGAGAGAAAGAGAGAGAGAGAGAGAGAGAGAGAGAGAGAGAGAGAGAGAGAGAGAGAGAGAGAAGAGAAGAGATGAACAGGGAGAGAGCAAGAGCAAGAGAGAGACAGAGAGTGCACGCAAGAAAGATGAAGAGCAAGAGAGCGAGCGAGCAAGAGAGAAAGAGCAAGAGAAAGAGAGCAAGAGAGAGGGGGGCCTGGCAGAAGGGAGTTTTTATAGCCCAAATCTAATGGGGCCTCTGGGTCTGCAAGCTGCCTTGTTGGCCCAAGGGGGGTTGAGTGCTCAGCCTTGAGCGGGACTTGACACAAACAGGTGATAAAGGACCAGATAGAGGGGGGTTTGAGTGCATGGGCTATCTTGCAGCCAACATCTGTTCAGCCTGCCCTGCAGACAACACAGTTCAGCCTGCTCTGCACCCAACATAACCAACTTTTTTTTCTATCAGAGGGGCATTCATTCTTAAGTCAGAGTTCCTACTATGTGTCAGGGACTGTGCTAATGAAATGCCAGATTCGTGGGACCCCAATAGACCTCCAGGAGCCGAATCCGATGCAATCACACAAGAGTCTTTATGGCACGCTCGAGCCTGGACTCACAACCGTTTCTGACACAACCGTTCTGGGGAGTGAGCCCCAGTCCTTTGTTCAGTGAATTTTTATAGTTTTTTGGGGATACTCTATGTGTCATAACATCACACAGCAAATCATTTCATACCGTGGGAAAATCAAACAACAACTCTTAACATTGATTAGCCATTCACTGGCGGGAACAAGTTGGGTAAGGGTGATTGGTTAGTACAAGATGGGGATTCATTTGAACTGATTGGTTTAATCCGAGAGGTGTACGTGCTAAACTACATGGTTTCCTGACATGTTATCAATCACCGAGACTACTCGGGGGGTCATCTGGCATCCCAAGTATTTTCCCTGTCTCATGCTGATTGGTGGTTGCTAGGGGGTTGCTATGGGTCCTCACCTAGTGTAACTGAGTCAGGGACACCTAGCACCGCAGATCTCTCCTGTTATTTACAGACAAACAACTCATCAGAGTGGCTATGTGCCTAGGAGTGCTCTGTGGGTTTTTCCAAGGACAAGGGTCATGCCCCCTCCCTATGGACAGGCCTTGAGGTAGAAGCTGGGTTTTCAAAAATGGAGTCACATCAGTTTCTCACTAAGTGCTTCACTGTTCGGCAGTCACTTTAGTAATCCTCAGGACAGTTCTACAGGTGGGCACTCTGTTCTGCAGAGAGGTGCAGAGAGGTCAGGTGACCTGCCCAAGATCACACAGCTAATAAGAGATGGCGGGGTGAGGGGGGGCTGGAATTGGAACAAAGTTCTGTTCTCTAAACCTGACTTCTCATCAAATATATGGCCCTTGAAGCTGTGTCACCTGACCTCTCATCAAATTTGTGTCCAGGAACATGTTGTATAATTTAGGATTACTTGTGGGAAACCAAAAGAAAAGACCTGGGCTGCGCCCACCCCAATCCAGGCTTAGCTGTCCATGTGATATCGTCTTATCTCAAGCGGTTAGAGCTTTAGATGGCTGCCTGGTGGTTGGGGAAGACAGAGTTGAATGTGGATCCTTTAAAGAAAGGGGTGAAGAGACCCTAGAGGGCAGATGGGCAGGGGATGAGCCTGAGGCCCAGTGGAGAGGCAGGGACAGAGCCGGTCAGGTGGATGTGTAGAAGACCCAGGGGGATGAAGCCCACAACCCCCTTTGCCTCCTCCCTCTCATGCCTCCAGGGCCCACTTGGCTTCCCCCTCCTGCATCTCCAATGGCAGCAGTTTTCGGGAAACGATTTCCCCTGGGGCCCCAGCACTGTGCTAAGCTGCTGTTTACGAGGAGGAAACAAGGCCGCCTGCATTTTCTAAAGAGGCTCCGGGGACCAGCAGCCGCCTGTGAGGCCGGCATCTGGGGCCTCCTAGTACCCTGTGCTGTTGAAGCTGGGGCAATGAGATCTGTGGGTCACAGGCCTGGGAGCTAGGGGACATTCAAGCAGAATGTACCCACGAGTATGAGCAAAATGTTCCACCTAGGGCTGACTGAGCAACCCTTGTCGTGGGACAGGCTCCAGGCTGGGAGATGGGACCTGGGGTGGGTCAGGTCAGTCTGCAGCCCCCTGGGATCCTGGAGATAGACTGAGACAGAAACCACCCTCCCCCTGTTAAGTACCAAAGACACAGTGAGCCCAGGCACTGTGGAGTGAGCCCTGCCCGGGGAAGGAAAGTGGGGAGGACATTCCAGGAAGAGACACAGTATGTCAGAGGCCTCCCCACCAGAGGCCCAGAGGGAGACTCAGGTTGGCCACCTACCAGGAGTTTTGAGTGGCTAGAGGGGAGACATTAGGGATAATGGAGGTTGGGGGGGGGGGGCATGGATAGAGGCCAGTTGTAAAAGGCCTGAGCAGTTTACCTAAAGGTTTGGGTTTTCTGCTGAAGGCAATAAGGAGTCACTGAAGGAAGTTATCCGATCTGATTGGCTTTTAGAAGATCGCCCTGAGACTAGCTAAGCCCCATTCAGCCCTTCCAAGCCCGGGCACAATCCCTGAGGCATCACAGTGCATCTGCCTGAGGTCCCATTCCCTAACAGAGGGTGGTAGGGACCAAGGGATGAGCACGCTCACAGCTCAGGGACATGGGCACAATACAGATCCACTATTCAACCAGATTCCTCCCAGGCAATGGGTCTCCTCCCCATTTCAACACGACTACATTAGAAATAATGATAATGACATATCACAAAATCAGTCCATATAATTAATCATGTCAATTACCAGAAAGGGAAACATTGTGTGATCATCTTAACAAAAAATGTGTTTGACAGAATTGAACACCCATTCTGATGGAAACTCTTAGTAAGATAAAAATAAATTTCCTTGACATAACAAAAATTATCTGTATCTGTTATGGCTTAGATCTGGAACATCCCCCAAAGGCTCATGTGTTGAAGCCTTGGTCCCCAAAGTAGCAATATTCAGAGGAGATTGAACCATGAGGGCCATTGTCTGTGGACAATCCATTGATGGATTCATAATTTGATGGCCTCATTGGGAGATAGTAGAAACTGTAGGAGGTAAGGCCCAGTTGGAGAACGTGGGTCACAGGGGTGTCCCTTGGAAGGATATTGCTCAGTCACAGTCCCTTTGTGTCCCCCACCCCTGATTCCCAACCACCACAAAGTGAGCCACTTTGCTCCTCCTTGCCCTCCCCGCCATGATGATCGGCCTCACCACAGACTCAGAAACAATGGAGCCAAGTGACAATGGACTGAAACCTCTGGAACAGTGAGCCAAATACATCCTCCTTCCTTCAAGTTGTTTTTTTCTCAGGTATGTATCATAATGACAAAGAAAAAAATTGACTAACACAACATCTGTAACCAATACCAATGCCATTCTTAGTGATAAAACATCATTGAGGGGCATTCATATTTAAGTCAGAGGGGGATCAAGGAAGCCTGCTATTACCACAATTATTTTACATTGTTCTGGAAGTTTTATTCAATGCATTATTATATTAAAAGATAAGAATAAGTATAACATTTGGAAAGGAGAAGAAATGGCTATCATTATTTGTACATGATATGATTATTTATCCAGGAAGCTCAAGACAATCAACCGAAAAACGAATAAGAGAGTAAGAGAGAGGTCAGGAAGATGGCCAGACTCAAAATAAATTCACTAGCAAAATCCAGGTGGAAAACATTAAGAGAAAATAAAGAAGTTCCAAAGTAGAGTGAGAAAGTAGCTCAATGGTACTCAAAGCCCATAAATAAGCCCCAGGGTCTGGGACATAGCTCAGTGATAGAAACCATGGTTAGCACATGACAAGGCCCTCGGTTCACCCACAGCACGAGAAGAAGAAAAAAAAAAGTTCCAAGTCCCTCAATAGTCTCCTGCAGGAGCCCAGTGGGGAGTTGAAAAGATGGGGAACAGAGGTTGTATCTGCAGATGGGGAAGAAAAGGGTATCCTTAAACATCTTCCAGGGTTTGGACTGGGACCTGCCTGGTGAGGGGAAGATCAGCCCTTTGGGCCTGATTCCCAGCAGCACTGGAAGACAGGGCCATGAGACATGGGCCGTTCCAAATGGTCCACTGAGCCTGGACTCACTGAGAGGCAGAACCTGCCTGCTGTGAACTCCAGGCTGCACCAGATCCAAGGTAGGTAACTGCAGTCCCTGATGGAAAATTGTCATCCCCTGCAAGGCTCAGACTCCCCAAAAGTGAGATCCCAACTAGAAGAGTATCTGAACATTCAAGAGGCTGATTATGACTTGTTCTTTTGGATTCATTAAAGCAGATTTCCCAAGAGAACTTGCCCATAGCAAGGAAAAACATCCAGCCAACCTCCCAGCTCCACTCCAACAGCAGGGCCTCACTCCCCAACTTTCTGCCTCCAGTCTCCTGGCAACTGGACCCTGTTCTGCTTGGGTGGCATGATTCTCGGCCATCAGGTCTCCAGCATCACAGCTGTGATGCTCCCAGGGCCTGTGTTTGAAAAGTGAAACTTGGAGATTTTTCCTCCATCCATGATGTGAGCATGGCATGACGGGTGTGCATGTGTCCTCTCAAATATTGACTAGTCTCTAAGTGTTTAATCCCCTACCCTCAAACCCTCAGAGAAATGCCACAGCCCAAGGAGTGGCAGGCGACCCAACATTTCAGGTTAGCAAACTCTCTTGTCCCTCACAGCCACCTCCCTCCCACCAACACACACATAATTTTTCTTCTTTGTTCACAGATCCCATCTGCATTAAAAATACCTTACTGTCCCTAGCCTCCATCATGACTGCCCCCATCCAGTGCCTGGAATAATTCAAAGTAATAGTTCAAAAACTGGAAATGAATGAGGAGCAGCACTGCAGGAGGTTTGGCATTGAGAGGTAGGAAGGAGAGGATGGATAAGAAGAGAAGAAACAGATGCATCTTGAGCATGTCCAGGCGCTTTCCCTATGATCTCCCATGTAGCCCACAACCTCAGGGTGAAGGCATCCTTTACACCTGGATTCACAGCCTGGTCACTTGGACTCCACAGCCTGTGCTCTCAAGCGCTGGTCCCTCCTATTTAGAAAACCAAGCTTTGGGTGGCAAACCCCAGTCATTAAGCAGAGGCTAATCTGTTCCTTTCACCTCCAACCCTCAACTCTATTTCCCAATGACCTTGATCTTCTTATCTGCTTTGGTGCCACTAATGCTTTCTCCACTTGGGACCAGACTTGCCCTCCTAGGGGTGCTCTGTGACCATTTCAGCTCTTCCTGGGAGGCGCCACACTGAGCACCACACCTCTGTGGTAGGGAGCTTTTCAGGCAGGCCTGGGTGGGTACAGTAAGGAGAGGAGGGCACAGGATTCTTTTGCAGACTGCCCTCACATTCCAGACTGGCATACTCTCAGCCCAATCCTTCCTTCTTCTGTGAGCTCATTGAGAGCCCTCCTCACAGAGCCCAATGGTACTCAAAGCCCATGAATAAGCCCCAGGGAGGACACTAGCAGGTGGGGGGAGGGGGTCTTATTTGATCTAATTTATCAAGTCCCCCTTGTTTCTTGGTCTTGTCACCATGGAAACTTTGTGAGAGTGGAAGAAGAAAATGTCTCTCCCCTACCAAAGTGAACCCCCCCACACTTGGCTCCAGAGGCTTCTGCATAGGAGTAGGGAGGACAGAGACAGTCTGAGGGGAGAGACTCAGCCCCATTCTCATAGAGTGACCCCTTGATGCCCAAGATGCTGGCCACTCAGACAGATGCCTGCCATCTCCCTGAACTTTCTCAGCCATCCTTGGCTGGGAAGAAAGAATCCTGCAGTCTGTGCACATGCACACGTGCCAAGCAGGCTTTATGCTACACCTGGAGAATGGAGAAGAGGCTCTTTTCTGGCAACACAACTGAGCAAAAGCCGGTCTCGGAGATCCAAAGGGCTGCTGGGAGGCAGGGAATAGGAAAGAGAGAGGGAGCCGGAGTCTAGACCAGTGCTCCAGACTGCTCACCTGGAGGTAAGGGCAGGGGCTGCCAGATGGTGTCCACACAAGAGTGGAGGAGGCCAGGGTCCTTCCCACACAGTGAGTTCTAAGGTTGGCTCAGCTGCCACAGGCCCTTCACACCTCCATTATCCTCACTGCCAGCGGTGCTGGGGTACTTTCTCACACTTGAGAAGGCCCAGCCCACTTTTTGCTCTCTTTGAGGCCAGCAGTGGGGCCAACAGCCCAACTCCTCATATTCTCCTCTATCCCACAGATCACCATCAACCCTGCACTCACCATGACCACCACGGTCACCAACAGCCTCCTTACCACCTTCATAATTCACCATCACCAACATGGTTACCACCTCAACTACCATCCGACTGCACTACAGTCCAAACCATCACCACCATCTCTCCCATCAATGCTGCACTCGCCCTTATCATCACAACAATCCAATTCTAAGTCCTCACCATTGCCCTCGTCAACACTACCACCACCATAATCACCATCTCACTGCTAAAGCCACCATCTCCATCAGTGACATTGTGGCTTGCCATCTTTACCACTGTGACCTGCTACATGGTTACCACCACCACCTTCATGAGTGTCACACCATCTGAATCACACATCATGGCTGGGATATGGCTCAGTGGTAGAGCATTTGCCTTGCATGCTCTAGGCCTTGGGTTCAATCCCCACCACAGCTAAATAAATAAATAGTCACATGTCACCTGTCATTACTACCATACATCCGACCCCACCACCATCATTTAAAGGGAAATGATGTCCTCCTGTCATCCATCATAAATTCAATTCATCAATTTCAAATCCCTCAATGGGCATTGTGAAGGAAGGCTCACAGGGAAGGGCACCTGGACCGCATGGCTTGCATTCTCCGGATTCCACATCCTTCAGGGAACCTCTCACTAGTTGCCAGGGTTCCAGCACGCTGACCACACGAGCTCTTTCTTTAAAA
Source organism: Urocitellus parryii (assembly GCF_045843805.1). Taxonomy (NCBI): domain Eukaryota; kingdom Metazoa; phylum Chordata; class Mammalia; order Rodentia; family Sciuridae; genus Urocitellus; species Urocitellus parryii. The sequence continues at coordinate 117,061,956 of NC_135536.1, read as the reverse complement.
CCTGAAGGCAGAGCTGAGACAAAGCGAGAGCATTTATAGTAACTGGGCCAATGAGATAAGCGGCTGATGAGAGTATAAATTGGCATGAACTTTCTACAAAGTAGTTTTACAATATGACAAAAGCCTTTGGAAAGTGCATTCTCAGAAATTTTACTTCGAAGAACTTATCCTGGGGAAATAATTAGATAAATGTGCAAAGATGATGTGTGGGTGTTATAATAGCAATAATTGGAAACAGCCTGAATGCATAGCAAAAAAAAAAAAAAGAATGTTCAAAGAAACCATATGGATTAATATGCAGCCATTAAAACAGACAACAGGTTTATCTGTTGACATAGAAATATGCTGATTCTATATTGTTAATGAACATAATCAGATTAGCATTTAGAGAATAATCCCCTGCTCCTGAAAATATGAGTTCATGAAAACAAGGTTAAACTAATATATTTTAGCAGCTGGCATTGAAACTCTTTTGGGGATAAAAATCTTTGGCCAAATGTTTATACACATAACAATTTTAAATTTCCCAGACTAGGAGAGGAATTCCTTTTGCTCCCAAGGAAGGTGGCGGAGAAAGGTGAGATGATCAGAGAAGGAAAAAGAGAAGCCAAGATGGGTACAGATGCCAGGAAATCTCCCAGTGGGGTACAGAGTCTGGGAAAGCTTTTTAATTGCTGAGGTTCCCTGCTCTTCTTCAAAAGTTGCCTGGGCGGTTTTCCTGTGAACCATTTCTTCTCCCCCCACCAAATCTTCAGTCAAGTCCACTAACTGCTGAGTTTCTGAAAGAATGATTTTTCTATGGGAATTGGAGAAGGAGCTGAGTTTCAAACTTAATCCACCCCAAGATTGGTTATTTTTGGTGAGAAAATTATCGGTGATTTGTGATAGTTTTATTTATTTGTATTCTCTGATTTTCTAAAATAAACATAAAAGATGTAAGTTTCTAGGTCCACAAATTAGGAATACACCATAGAGTCGGATGGAACTAGATTATCTGGATTACAAAGTACAGGCTCCACTTCCCATCATGGACCATAAGTTGTGTGCACGTTATGAGCACTGTCTTCACACTCACCACCCAGAAGCATCCACCTAGATGTCTCAGCACCCTGAAGCCTGATCCCAAGAGAGGAATATTCTGGGTAGACAAAAGGAGTACCCCCATTCCAATACTAAGACCCATCTTCTCACTCTATTCTCAGCTCAGCAACCCCACATCTTCCTGCATGGCTAACAAACAATAGGAAGGAGTCCCCTTTTGAGGACATGTCTTGCCACTCACAAGGACTTAGGCTTGTGAGCTTTCACAAGACAGCATCATAAGATAACACCAGAGCAGTTCTGATATAATCATATGAAAGAGGCACACGCAGACAGCAGGATGGTCATCTCCATACATCCCCATCCTCCATTATTGCCTCTAGAACCTCAGTCTCCTCCTCCTCTTCCTTTTTTTAAAATTTTTTTGTAGTTGTAGATGGACAGAATACTTTTATTTTATTTTTTTATTTCTATGTGGTGCTAAAGATCGAACCCAGTGCTTCACATGTGGTAGGCAAGTACTGTGCCACTGAGCTACAGCCCCAGCCCTCCAGTCACCTTTTAATGCCAGCAATGGACAACTGCCTATATTCTGGGTAAGTCTGAAGTGGGTCTGGAGGAAACACAAAAAAGAGAAAAGTAGGTGGGAGGGCTGTTTTCTTCCCACCTCCTGTCACATCCCCCAATCTGCACAAAACCCTGTGCAATTCATTCACTTGGTATTCAATGGAATAATGTAGTTGGTAATGAATTTGTTTTGCATTCAGTTGGATAACACTGTTAGTTAGGAATTTGTAATTTGCAGAGGGATAGGCTTTTTTTTTTTTTCCTTTGAGGCGTCAGAGAAGCTGTTGCTTACAAACTTGTAATTCGCCGCTGCAAATCCATCTGTAAATGACACTATTGCAAGCTGAAAATCTCCCAGGCACAAGGAATACAGCCTCGGAATTAAATTGTGTGTTTGACAAGAACCTGCTGTTCTGTCCAGCCCCAGCCCCTTTGTCCCACCCTTCCTCCTGAGTTTGGCCTCAGTCTTGCTACCTTCCCTCTTACCATGCAGCCACCACCACCCTGGCTCCCCGCAGTCCAGCCTCCACATTCGGCTTCTCCCCTTCCACATCCAGAGGAGAGTGAATAACCTGGCCAAGATAGCATGACTCTCTGGAAAAAAGTGCAGACAGGCTGGGCCAGCGCTGTCATAATACACACCTGTGGAATAGACAGCTCCGTTGTCACTTCTCTCTCTGGCCCTCTGTTTGGCCATCATTAATGGGACCCCAAACCCCTTGGAAGTGCTTCGTCAGGTTTGCCAACCAGAGTGTGAACAGGAAGTGAGCCAAAGAGTGGGAAGTGCCCCAGCCTGGACTGAGCCCAGGCAAGGTAGGAGGGCTGCTGGAGGATGAAATAAATAACAATTCATTCAAAGATGAAAAAGGCAGAATTGGGTAGGTGGCCTTGACTTGTGGGCAGCACTACCCACACATACTATATGGAGCCCAACTTGTTTGTCTCAACCATTTCTAGGCTCTCGTCAAATTTTAAATTTTGGGTCTTATTTTCATTCTTGCTTATCAATTATTCCCTGATTTACTCTTTATTAGTAAAAAGCTTCTTTCAAAGACTTAACTCAGAATGAAAATAAAAAGGAGGCATAATCCATAGCTGAGCTAAGGAAAAATTTGGTGCTTGGTAGGAAATCCAAGCTAGAAAAGAAGTTTGGGGGCTCATCAACAGAAAGCCAATCATCAGCATTCACAGTTCTACGTCACCACTGCATGCCAAATACTGAGCTAAAATTGGGGGTGTGCAGGAATGAATAAGAAAGCTGACCCCTGCTTTAGAGGCTCATGTCTTAGCAGGGAAGATATGTCATTCAACAAACAACTCTGATAAGGTGTGATTACTGTTTTTGGTAAGGGGAATCTGTGTATAGTGGGATCTCAGGGAAAAGGCACCAAAACTAGTCTAAAAGGGTTTAAGATGAGATCTGCTACTGATGAGCTCTGTGACTTCAAGCAAGTTGCTAACCACCCTGAATTTTACCAATTGTTGGTATTTGTTGAGTATGTGCATTGTGGTGGAGAAAAGGATTCTAGATTCTAGCAGAGAAGGCTAGAATGTCACATTATTACAAATATAGCAGAAGGGTTAACCTTGTCTGGGAAAAGAGTCTGGGAAGGCTTTCTGAAGAACTGTAATTTAAGTCAAGACCTTAAGGGTGAACAGAAGCTAGTTGGGTGAAGAAGGGACAAGAGTAGCCAGGCAGAGAGAAGAGCATGTGCAACAAGGTCAAAAGGCAGCTATGTATTCATGTGGGCTCCATCCTGTGACTTACCACTCCCCAAAGACCCCACCTCTTCATACTATTCCATTGGGTATTAGATTCTAATCTGGAGTGGGGGGGTGTCACTGATATTCAGTCTATAGTCAAGAGGATAATCAAGTCAATAGGAAATATTCTGAGATCAGTTTTGCATTTGAGCTTCAGGAGACAGTGGGATCCACAAGTCTAGAACCTGAGGAGTGTCTAGGCTGAAGATGTAGATTTGAGAGGAGTCATGCCACTGGGGACTGAAATCACCAGAGAAGGGGATGCCAAGGGGGCAGAGGAAGGTGAGAAAGGAAAGGAGCTAGATCTGAGCCTTGAGCAACTGCAGCATTCAAAGCTGGGCAGGGCAGGGAGCGGGCAGGGCAGGGAGCGAGCCGGCCGGCTGTGTACAGACAGCAGAAACCCAGCGAGGCTGCGTCCCTAGGCAGAGGGAAGACAGGTGGTTCAAAGGGAAGATGGCTGATGGTTCAAACAGATGGGAAGACAAGTCAAATCAGGACTCAAATGAGCCTTGTGAAGGGAGCAGCTTGGAGGTCACAGTGACCTCCGCTTTGAAAGGGTTTTCAGGAAAGTGGCAAAGGTGATCACTGGATTGCAAAAGAAAGAGGAATGAGTGGGAACCAGGGAAGGAGAGCAGGCAATGAGGACAACTCCAGGGTGCTCTTGGCTGTGCGAAAAGAAAAGATGAGCCAGTGCTTAGAGAGAGCAGCGGGTCCTTAATTTTAAAATGGGAGAGTATGGGAAGCAGGTTAAATACTGATGGAAAAGAACCAGGACAGAGAGAAAGATAGACAGAGATTGAGATTTAAGTGACAGGAGAGGATGAGTAGCATAAAATTCCCCAGAATGAAGGGGATGACAACAACGCAGCTCTTTGGTGCTGTTGGCAGACTCACTGGGCATTTTTGTTTGAACAGAATATCATCTTCCTGTATTAATATCCCATTTCTAAAAGAGGAATTGGACCTGCAGGGTGGGTGTGTGGTCTAAGTTACACTCGGGGCTCTGCTCTCTTCCCTGGAGAGAGCAGCATCTGAGTGTTACAGGTCAGAGTACATGTTGCAGGGCCCCTAAGCTATGTGCCACACTCCTTCCCTCCAGCTTTTTCCATCTTAGCTTAATCAAGGAATATGCTGTTTAGTAAAGATGTAAAATAAGCAAATATTTTAGAGAGTCATTTGATATTCACCACACATACCTTTAAATTGACTAGAGCCAACTTGGATCAATTAAACTAGTGGCTCTCAGATGTGTTCAATTGAAGGAGTTGTCTCAGATTATTTGTACTAAAACATATTAAACCCCAAAGTCAAAATATCAGTAAACAGTAAATTGTTCTAATGATAAACAGGACATTTTTCTAATAGATGCAGCAAAAGGGAATTGAAAGCATATTTCCAAATCCTTCATACCACGTGATTCAGTCAAATATGAATCCAACATATGGTGACAAACTTCTCTCATGGTCTTGCACTTTGGTTTACATTGGTGTTTGGAGCATGCACACCAAGAGGTGACATGAAATCAAAGATGGGTTAACTGAGCATGTTAGAAACTAAGGAGAAGCTGAATGATACTGCAAGCAGCCCCAAATGGGAGTGAATGGAAGTGCTAGGCTGAACCACGCATTGCAAAACAGGTGGCAATGTTTGGGCAGAATGCTAGACACCAATTCCCAAATCATCAGTATCTGGTTGATGGGTGGGATCTATAATAACAAAAACCTATATTTCCCTTTCTGGAGCAAGGTTGCAATGATACCTGACAGTGCCCATCGATTTGCAAGTAATAACCACAACCATCAGAGTAATGCATACTTTATGAAAGAAATAATAGGCATTGACCATAGCATGCTCTGAAATTCCAGGAATAGCAATAGACAGGTTCTCTATGACTTATGGTCATTTTTGTAGACCACAATAATAGAAATAGTAGCCACGTTTCCAGGAAAATGTTGGATTTTGGAAAAAAAAAATTGACCCATAGGGACAAATTGTTCAGTCAGAGACTTTGACCTGAAGAGACAAATTGTTCAATCGATCCGCCAACTCTGCTGGCCTTTAAGGGCATGAAGAGCATAATCCAATGCCTGTCCTCCAGCAGCTTGAGGTCTGGCGGGAGAGAGCCATTCACCGTGACAGTGCAATGTGGCAATCACTGTACTTGTTCTGGACCAGGGCTTCACGGTGATGGGTATAAGACAGGACCTGATCATCTGCAGAGAGAAGAAGGTTGTCGACACCATGTTAATGGGGTAGAAGCAATAAAGCAATAAGGCTTAGTGATTAGTTACATGTGAGAGGGGGAGATAGAGAGTCTAGGGTGATCTCAAGCTTGTGGTGTACATGGAGGGGTGGGGATGGTATTTTTTGATATGGGGAAGACTAAAGAAGATGCATTTGAGGATAAAGACAAGGGGTTTTGACTTGGGCACATGGAATTGGAGGTGCCTACAGGAGATCTTCATGGAAAAGTCCAGCAGACAGGTAGCAATATGACCTGAACCTTCCGGATGGAGAGCAAATTGGAAATCAAAGACTCTTAGGGAATATGGAAGAGCTAACTCCCTTGGGGCAGGTTATAGCATGAGAAGAGAACCTAGCTGAGAATCCCAAGGACTACCAACTTCTCGGGAACCAGAGAAAGAAGATGAACCCTGAGTCCAACTGAGAAGCAGCAGCCAGAGTCATAGAAAGGGAATCAGGAAAGTCATGAGTCATGCTGCCACCGAGGAGAGGGAGTCAGGAGGCAGGAGGAGGTCAGCAGGGGCAGGTCCCAGAAACCTTGACCGGGGGAAGAAAAGTGTTCACTGTTGTTAGCAAGAACGAGGCTGTGTGTGGGGAGGATGATTCTACCATCCTCCCCCAAACAGGACGGCAATGCAAGGACAATAGAAACAGGTGAGAAGGTTTGAGGAGTGAGTTGGGGGTGAGGCAATGAAAGCAGGGAGCCTGGAAAACCCTTGAGAAATTCCACAGTGGAGATGAGGGTGGACAGAAAGATGGCAGAAATGTCCTCAGACATGGCTTCCCCCATGGGAGCCCTGCCTATGTCCAGCCACATATGGGATACTGTTGTTCTGAAGTGGCCTTTCCTGGGTGACTCAGATTTCACCCTCTGCAACCCCTGTTTTTGGGGATTTATAAAAAGTCTATGGTGCTAGCCACTCATCCCAAACTTTGTGTTCAGAAAATTATCCCAAACCCCAGTATCGATAATACCAGCAGCTGATATTTATTGAATGTATACTAAGCCCTGTGCACAACACCTTAGGAAGAGCTGTTTAATTTAGTGCTGGACAGCTCTTCAGGAGGTATTTATTTACATACCAATCCCAGGGAAAGAGTCCGATTGGTCTTCCTTGGATTCTGTGCTCATCCCTTGGACCAATCACTGTTGCTAGAAGATGGGGTTCTGTGATTGGTGCATTCCGGATTACCTGCCTACCTGGTCATGGTGGGATAGGGATGGGTGGAAGTAGTGGGTACTTGAACTGACAACCCACCAGCATTATGATACAGGGAGGAATTTCCTAAAGGATAAGGATGCCAGAAGTAGGATGGTGGAAAACAGGCTAGAGAGGTAAGAATCACTGGCTGTCACGCTCCACTCCACTGGTCCATGTGAGAGGGGCAGACATCATAAAGGGAGTTTACAGCTTCACAAGGGAGTAGAGCTAATAGGCAGGGCTGGGGCTGGGGCTCAGTGGTAGAGTGCTTGCCAAGCACGGTGAGGCACTGGGGTCCATCCTCAGCACCACATAAAAAATAAATAAATAAAGGTAAAAAAAAAAAATAAAAGACATTTCTTAAAAAAAAAAAAAAAAAGCTGATAACAGCCACTACCTATGGAGCACCTACCAGGGGCCAGGCCTGGTCAAATACTTGCATGTGCATTATCTATTTCCATGCTCACAATGACCCTGGAAAGAAGGTACTATTATCATCTCTACTTCTCTGAGTCCAAGACACAGTAGAAATGACTTTTTTTTTTTTTTTTTGGCAAGATAGCCAATTCAGAAAAACAGAAATGTTTATGGGTTCCTCATGCCTGCTCAGAGATGTTAAGTGACTTGCTCAAGGTCACACAGCTAGCACATTAAATGAACATCCTGGGAAGTATTTGGTTAAGAGCCAAAAGAGTGCTTCCATTTCTCTCTCCAGCCTGAAGGATTAGGGAAACCTACCTGACATATAAGCAGAGATCTGAAGGATGGAACATCTGGGCAGGGAGACTAAGGGAAAGTAAGATGGGTCAATCCTAAACAACTCAGGAAGGCAAGCCTGAAAACCCCCAGATCCTGCCTATTCCTTCTTGCCTATGAAAGCCCTTTGGAGATCTAAATCAGAGACTTCTCTGAGAGTCTTCAGTCTGCCTGACCAGTCCAACCATTCTTCAGGGTACTGTATACCAGTTCCCTTTCCATCCTGGCTGCTCTCCTGTGCACACAGCCTGTGAAATGAGGTGGTAGGCATAGTTTGAGCCACACAGATGATAGAAGAAACATCATCTCCTTTTTTCTAAGAACCACTATTCCATTAATGAGACTCAAGCTCTCATTGATGAATAATTAGGTATTACTCTTAAAACAAGCTCACTGACTCCTAACACTCGCAGTTCAGACACACGTCCCCCATTCTGGATGAGGACGAGAACTCCAGACCTAGGACTAGCAACTTATTTTATTTTTTTTCAAGCTTAGTCCATTTTTGATGTTGGTTATCCCTTAACATTACAGCTTCCATAAAAGTGATTAGTGGGAATGATTCTACTCCTCTCATCCAGCCCCCTTTCCAGTGCCACCCACATCAGTACTTAATGCCACTGAACTGTGCTCTCAAAAATAGTTAAAGAGGTAAATTTTATGCTATGTGTATTTTACCACAATTTAAAATAAAGTGACTGATGGGCCCTGTGAATCTACTTCCTCAGGAGAATATCTACCCCGACCCTGGCAGCTGGATTTCCATCTATACAACTCTGGTCCTCCTTCACTGACCCTCAAAGATGTAGGAGTTACCCAGTGCCGGCACAAGACCCCCGGAAATACACGTCTGAGAGAACTCAAAGGCCAAATGAAACCCTTAGTACCCACATCATCATCATCATCATCATCATCATCATCATCATCATCACTGTTCTGAAATCCAAGCCTGCTATGGGCCAGCCTCAAGCCACCTCCAGTCCCATCCCCCAAGTCCTCATTTGTTTCTAGCTCAGGAGCACTACTTCCCTGTCACCTGAACTTCTGAGAATGTCACCTGCACTCACCAACTCCTGTTCCCCACAGCCATTCAGTCCTTAGTGCCCAACAATTTAGCTCCTCTCACCACCCCCCCACACACCAAATTGCCCCTGACTCGTCACCAGTAGCCTCCTAAGTACCAAGGACAGTGAACACTTTCCATTCCTTCTCTCATGTCCTCTGCAGTTTTGGACAGCACTGAGTCCTGCTTCCAACAACCCCTCCTCCTAGGCCCATAGGACTCTCCACTCTCTTGGTTCCTCTGCCTCCTGATGGCTCCTTCTCCGTCTTGCTCATGGACACCTCTCCCAGCTGGACCTACTGCTTTTGTTACACAATCAGCCCTCTAATGAGGAGTCCCAAACAAAACACTATTTACTCTGGAGCCCAGCCCCTGCCATGAGCTTGGATCTATAGACCGTCTTCAGTATCATTCCACCTGTTCCAAACTCCTCCTCTTCATCCCAGACCTGGGATTCCCCTCCCTTCTCTGACTCAGATGGTGGCACCACCACCTATCCAGTCTCACAAATCAGAAGCCGGAGGCATTCTGCACCCACCGCACTTCTCAAAGTTCAGTGAGTCTCTAAGTGCCTCCATGCTCTAAAAGATTTCTCCAAGCAGCCTCCTTCTCTATCCTTGTTGCCACTCTGGCCTGCCTCCCTCAACTAAGGACTTTAAACAGCCTCTAAATCTGCTAGCCTGTGGTCTATTCTTCCAATCCACCATACAGGGAGACCCAGAGGGATCTCCTAGGAAGGCAAGGGGGATTAGCTTGGGACCCAGCATCCTCTGTCCCCTCTGCCCCAGGATAAAATCCAAGCTCCTAACCATGGCCCCCCTAGCCTCTCCGGATCTGGTGTTCCTCTAATCCACTTCCCACAGAGCAGTCAAAACAGGAACTAAAAGGCCACCTTTGACTTAAACTCCCCCTCTCTGGCTTCTGTTTTGGAGCCCTTGCTCCCACCCTCCTCCCTGCTTGGAATGCCATCCCCACCTCCTCCACACTGACAGTCACTTGGGTAACTCCTACTTCTCCTTTGAGATGCAGCACAAAGGTTGCCTTCCTGAGAGAACGTGCCAGACCTAGCCTATACTCCTTCTACCCTCCCCACCGATGTTACCATTGCTTCTAGAACTTTCTAGAACTTGCCTCTGTCCTGCATGTACCACCCCTCATTTTGCTCAGGAGTGTTGTTGTAAGCTGTGATCTTCCTAAGTGCTACTTTTTCTCTCCGGTGATTTCAGAACCTAGAATGGGACCCAGTACATAGAAGGTAATGAATAAATGTTGAGGAAATGGGTGAAGAGCCGGAAGGAAATACCTGATACTGGCGGTTGTCTCCAAATCCTCCCCACACACCCCAGAGCAGTAAAGGTGCTCAGTAAAGGTTCTATTTTCTGAATTAGTATAATTTAAGCTAAGGTCTGGGGTGGTTTGAGGTATGACGACGGTAATTGGGGTCTGGATGCAGAAAACAATCCAAAGCGAAGCTTGGGGTACACCGCAAAGAGGGAAAGAGGCTGATGAAGTGTCTTGAAAGGTGGGAAGGAACTAAGTCCCTAGTCCCCGCCCCTCAGCGCCCCAGGTCGGTGAGCGTCCGGCCAGGCTAGCCCGCCTCCAGCCTTACAAGCTCTGGCCCCTTTCGCCTCTCTGGGGTGACGAGACCCCCCGGCTCGCGCAATGTGCGCTGTGCGCTGTGCTCTAGGAGGCGTGTGTGTCGCTTTAAAAGCTCCCTCCCGGCGCGCCGGGCCGGCCCCTTCCCTGTCAGCGCCGAGGCGAGCGGAGCCGAGCGAGCCCGGCGGCCTCTGAGGGAGCCAGCGCCCGCCCGGGCGGCCAGTCCGGCGGGGGGCGGCGGGGCGGGCCGGGGGCAGCCGGGCGCGGCGCCGGCGATCGGGAGCGGGCCCAGGCCCTCGGAGCCCGGTGGGGCAGGGCAGAGCGAGGCAGTGGAGAGAGGCCCAGCCCCGACCCGGCGCCTGTTTGTCCCACCTGCAGCGACCCGGCGCCCCGGGGCTGCGAGGCAGGAAGCCGAGAGGGAGCGGGCAGGAGGCAGCGGGAGCCCAGCGGAGGCTGCGAGCCCCGTGCGCCCCGGTCCGGCCCTCCGGGCGCCCCTCCCCTCATCCCCTCGCCTCGCCTCCTCTCGCCGCCTCTTGCCTCCTCTCTTCTCCGCCGGGCGCCGCTCCAGCCCGCGCCCGGGCCGCCAAACCCAGCCGGGCCAGGCCCCCAGCCTCGCGCGCTCTCTGCCGCGCCGAGGGAAGACGGGGTCCCAGCGGCAGACGCCGCCCTTTCCCGGGGACCCGGCGGATTCCGGACCTTTCGGATGGTGGCCTGAGCCCGGGGAGCGTTCTCGCTCCGGGAAGACCGCGGGGCTGGGCTGATCGGATCCTCGCGGCCGCCCAGGGCGACGCGGGTGCCGGAGCGCGGACATTGTGTGTCCAGGCTGAGCGCGTCCTGGGCGCCTGGTAGTGCCGCTCACTAAGGGCAGGGCAGACCGCGGCGGAGCCCGGCCCTGGCCCATCTGGACTGGACAGAGTGCATCCCGGACAGTGCGGAGCCCGGGGAATGCCGGGCGTGGGCTGAGGGGATCCCGGCGCCCTCGCAGCCCTCCGACTTTGGCTCGCGCGCTCGGACCGGCCCGGCGTCGTCTCGGCCGCGCTGCGCCCGAGTCACCTGTGGCCTGGGAGCCCCAAGCCCGCCGGACCCTCGCTCTTTCCGGACCCGGAGCCTGACGGGTGCAGTGGGGGATTTTGCCGGCCCCCTTTCCTGGAGCGCCGAGGCCCCGCCCCCTCCCACCGCCCAGATGTCTCCGGCCGCGGCTGGGAGAACCTTCCTGAGGCCAAGGGCCGAAGGGTCCAGAGAGAGAAGTCCGCCCTAGGGAGGCTTGGGGGCCCCCCAACCTCATCTTGGGGCTTGGCCCCCGACGCTGCTTGGAGGGAAGGCCGGTGCCCCCACCCTTGGTGAGTGCTGGAGCTGGGCTTCTGAGGGAAGGCGGCGCTAGGGGAGGGAGGGTCCGCCGGGAACGAGGGCACCCTGGGGGCACTGGGAGGAGGATGGAGGACGGGAGAGGCCCTCTGGTGTACCAGCGGAGTCAGGCTTGACTGGGGGAGTGGGGGTTGGGGAAACCCAGGCCAGGGTGCCCTAAAGGAAGCTGAGGACTTATGCCTCTAAAGCAGGGGCTCCCCCACCCCATGCCAGAGAAGGGGTGTGCTGAAAAGCATTTGCTTCTACCACCCCTCCCCACAAAGAAAAAATAAATAAATCCCCAGCGAGAAGATGCAGACAGGGGAGAGGAAGGAGGAAGCAGCATTGCTGGCTGGTGCTGCAGCCTGGGAGGGCTGACGCCAGGCTCGCTCTCTCTGCAGGGGGCTCCCCTCTTCCAATCCAGCTCCCTTTCCAGAGCCGCCCACATCTGGAACCCCCTCCACATCTGGAAGACCCCGGCGGGCACTCATCCCTCTGCAGGTGTCAGTTGCTTCCAGAGACCTCTGCCTTTGCAACTGCCTAGGAGTTGTGAGGGGATTGCTGCTGCCTTCCCCCATCCCAAGGGCATCCCTTACCCTTAGTCCCTGCAGAGTCATCCCCCTGCCTTGGTATCTAGGCTCAGGCAGAGAACCGCTCTGCACACCCACAGTCAAGTCCTGGAGGCCACTCCTGGGACCCAAGGCCCCTCCCCTTGCCCTCTTGTGCCCTCACCTTGACCCTCTCTGTTAGACTCTGTCTCCCTCTGGGTGTTCATTTCCCACCCAGAGGAAGAGCAGGCGGAGTGGCAGGGAGCAGGGACTGGGTGAGGGCTGCCCAGTACCAGGGTGGGCTGGGGGGCCGTTAAGATGTGGAGCTCTGCCCGACTGAGGGGGGCTCCTTCAAGGAAGACACAGTGTGTGCCCGACTGGGGGGAGTATGGGCAGGCCTGCGGCCACGTGGTGAAGGATGAACATTCGGGGCACCCCGGACCTCGGGCAGCCCAGTGACGACCCCAGCAGTGGTGGTGAGCGAGAGAGGATTCGACAGCGCATGAAGATGGTCATCGGGCAACTTGAAGGCATCCTGCGGGAGCTCAAGGAGGTGGCCAAGGAGCTGAGGGAGGTAAGCGAGGGATGTACAGGAGCCACACAGACCTTAGACCAGCCTTCCTGGGCTTGGCACCAAAACATGTATGTGTGTTTGAGTGTGCCAAGCCATGTGCACATGTATCACTCTGCTGGGGACCTCTTTTCTTCTCATTCTCCTTTCCTCAAATCTACTTTGCCAAAACTCTTACCATGCCCTAGAGCTGCAGAGATTGCTTGGGCAGCATGTCAGTGGACCCAGCCCCATGGTTAATTTTTAGGGTCGCCAAAGTGGCCAGTAAAAACTAATTCCACCATAGCTTCTTAGAGGGAGATATTCTTCTGGGACTTGAGCTGACTCTTGACTTTACCATCTACCTCATAGACTGAGCTGGTCATAGAGGCCCTGCTAGAGTGTGGATGACTCTACTTAGTTCCCACTGCTTGAGGCCCTGCTGAAAGCATCACCTCAGAGATCACACAGATGTTCAGAGCACTTGATTGGGGAAAAATTAAACCAGCCAAGCCCTCCCTGTCCTGGGGTAAGAATGGGCCTAGGCACTAGTGGACATCAGGGTTCCTTGTGTACCATGGCGGGGGCAAGGATCTCCTCTAAGGAGATGTGTTCTCCTGCCACGAGGGATGTTTTTGAATGGGTTTGCCAAGCCTGAAAAGTCACTGAGAAATGCTGGGAATGTGTATGTCCCTTTCTGTGGAGCTCGGTTTAATTACTGCTTCCCACATCGCTGGGGTAATGAGGTACACAAGTCGTCGGCCCTGCCCCCTGGGCTGTGTTCAAGCCCAAAATGCATGACCAGCGTTCTGAGCCACTGGCCTGAATTTGCCTGCTGGGTGCCATTACACCAGCCAGGTGGGCTTTAGGCAAATTTCAACTCCTTGTAACTAGGGCCCCTACAGATATAGCAGGGAGAGTGATTGAGCTGGAGTTATGGGCGCAGGGAGGAGAGGGGCTCTAGGAGGGCTGAGGAAGCGGAGTGATGATGGGTACCAATCCCAGACTGTCAACATAGCATTCTAGTGTGGTCTGAGCCAAGGAACAGGAGTTTTTTGGAAGAAACTATGTTCAGAGTTGGGGAGGGGGTGGGTTTGCAGAGATTCCTGGAACTACTATTGGGCTGGGCAGCCCCTCTGTCCAGGTTCAGCCTCATAGAGCCTGCCAGGAAATCCGGTCTCAGGAGGTAGGAATGACTGTTGCCTCAGGTAGACAGAGCAGGGGTTCTTCTGCCCATGGACTAAGCTGGCCATGGTGTGGACTGAAAATCTTTGGTAGTACAATTAGAAAGTCAAAGACTAGAGGCCCCCCAAGCAGTCCCTTCTCCTCCAACCTTATGGGTCCAAAGGATTATAATAACTTTTCCTACCTTCTTTGGCTACTTTAATTCTATCAGGGCCATGGGACCTATTCAGAGTTTCAATCTTGGTCAGGAGCCTGGGACCCATGCCCCAGCAGGCCCATGCAGAAGGACCCAAGATTGACTCTAATCTTGAGTCTCAACCTTGATACAACTTGGCCTACTCCCAACTGAGCATCTTCCAGGTGCCTGCATCCCCTCTCTCTCTAGCATAGTCATCCAGATCTTGAAGGGATCTCGCAGGTAATCCAGACAAGCCCTGTACATTTACTGTTGAAGAAACTGAGGACCAGAGAGTGATAGGGGTTTGTTCAAGACCATGCAGCTACCAGGGGTAGAACTGAGTCTAGAATTCAAGTTCCTGATACCTATTCTGGGTCTTCAGCAGGTGGGTTACTGGGTGATCTCTTTGCATTTTGACAGGGGACTTCTTGTGCTTTGATGCTATGGCATTGGGATTTATTTGCAGAGTGTCTAGATGTTCCCCTTCCCTTGTCACACTCACCTACTCCCATGCCTCCCACACCAGAGCTTCCAGGCATGGACTATGCAGCCTAGAGGCCTGAGACAGGACAGAGGAAGATGAGTCCCCTCCCCCCCGTACACCCTGTAGGCCATGTGCCTCCACCCAAGACTTTGGCAGGTTGCTATGGCAACCAGAGTCTACCCCGTATGCCACTGCCTGCCTGCTGCCAATGGCACCCATCTGTGGGGGTGGGGGGGCTCAAAGCTCCTTCATCCCCCCAGGCAGGGTCTGGACACGGAGTGATTGGCAGGAGAAAATAGGTGAGACTCAGGAAGGCCCAGGCAGAAGACATGCTATGCCTGTCCTCCTATGGGATGGAATGTCAAGAATGGGGTTACCAAGTGGGGGAACCAGGCTCTGGTTTGTAATTCATTCCTTGGAGCCTGTCATCTTGGCTCTTGGTCCTCCAAAGGGACTGTACAGCTGATCTTCCTGGCTCTCCACAGTATTTTTGTGTGGTATTTTTTCTTTGGGGATCTGGGCAGACCCAAGGTCAAGAAGGGACCAGGCGTTTGTTCCCTCACCACATCCCACTCCCTGGGTAGTATCTGCTCAGTCCCCACCAGCTCTGCTCTTATATCAGGAAGGCAGGGCACTTGGATATGGAGGCAAAACTCATACAAAGGACTCAGGGAAGCTGCACAGGATGCTTGATGGGGGAACAAGGCAGCAGAGAAGAAGATTCAGCTTGGTTCCCCTCTGCCAGCCTCCTCCTGTCTGCAGGTCCTGGGCCCCTTGGCCCCCAGACACCCCTATCATGGCATACCCTTTTTATCCTCTTGAGTATACATCCTGAAATTCACTGTAGGATGAGAGATACCAAGGCACTTCTTCCCCAAGCTCCTGAGCCTCAGTTTTCTCACTTCTGAAATGGGGACAATGATGATTTGTACCTCATAGTGATATTGCAAGGATTCATTGGGGGCTTAGCATGTGGAAGAGGGGAGCCAACACTACTCACACTCCTAGAGGATTTGGAGTTCCCTAGCCTGTACCTCCCTCTCTCTCCCTAACCCCTGCTCTAGCTCTGCCACCAGCTCCCCTGGTAACAGGGAGCAAATTCAATCCCATGGGTGGGGAAAGTCATTTAAAAGACATAAGTGAGGTAAGAAATGCAAAAGTGCTTTGAAAGCTAAAATTGTACCTCAGAGGGATATGACAGTCAAACATTAATTAGCCCTCACTTCTCCTATGTTCCCCAATACTCCAGGATACCAGGCCAGTCCCAGCAAGCTTTCTAAGCTCCTCAAAATTCCATGGATCCTAATTTAGAGATGTAGCGCAGCCCAGGGACTAGGAGCACAGGTCATATACCAAGTGTCTTTACTTCAGATGTGAGCTCCATCCTGTGTGAACTTGGGAAAGCTACGTTACCTTTCTGTGCTTCTGTGTTCCAAATTTTACACCACCCCCACCCCCTGTCCCAGGGTTGTTGTGAGAATTAAAGGAGATATTATACATAAAGTGCTTAGCCATCAATGGGCCCAAAGCCAGCTCCATATTTGTTATGTTTTTGTTTTTGTTTTGGGGGTGCACAGGATAGAACCCAGGGCCTTGTGCGTGCTAGGCAAGTGCTCCACCAGGGAGGCACACCTGGCCCTCTGTTAGGTATTATTACTAATGATCCTAGCACTGACGTGCTCCTCATTTCCATGTATAACTTGGTTTTCTGGAGCCACACCAGCTTCTTAGCCAGGAGCAGGGTCACCGCCAGGTCCTGACCTCCTGGCCTGGGCCTGTTGGTGTTGCCTGCATTACCATTTTTTACCAGCAAGAAAAGGGGATAGAGACAGTGACAGGGTAAGAAGGGAGTCTCTAATAAGGTGGCATTGGAAGAGAAACAAAGGAAGTGGGGGAGAGGGTGGGGAGGTGAATGACTACCCATGGGAAGAACGTGGCATGCAGCAGGTGCTCTGGGCCAGATCTTGGCAGAGGTGCCCAGCATGTTCAAGATCATCAAGGAAGCCTGCAGCTAGAGCAGAATGAGCAGGGAAGAGAGCAGAAGCTAAGGTTACATGGGGTATGAGGGGTGAACTCCAAGGCCTCTTGCTGAGCATGGTCTGCAATTTGGATTTGTCCTCAGTGAGAATCACATACTGTCTTCAAGAACTTCCTGTTGTGTTTCTGGGAGGGAACCTGCTTCCCTGCTGCTTCCTGTTGCCCACCAACCCAAACCTCCCAAGGGCAGGGTTCAGGATCCTTCTGTCCTTGGCCTGCCAGATATTGAGCACCTCTTGAGCAGGTACTTGGCTTCTTCCTCCCTGGGGGATCAAAGGGGATCCTTGTGCTGACCACCTGTATCCCCCATATCATCAGGAATTCTTGGGACATACATAACTTAAAGGCGCAGTTGCCCACCTTGGCCCAAGGGTGAAGGGGTGAGCATAGTCTTTCCTCAGCCTGGGGTGGCAGTAGAGGGCTCTCCCACCTGATTTTCACAGGAAGCAGGCATAGTGGCAGCCTGTTTCCTGGTTGCCCCACTGTGCAGTCCCGGTTGGCAAGGAGCTGTGTATGAAGGTGGCAGGGAAAGCCAAGGGCCTTGCGAGCCTGAGAAAAATAAATGTGGCCCAGCCAGGAAGCAGCTGGAGAAGGAGAGGCTGGGGACCACAGGGCCATGCCAAAGTGGGTCAGCCGCATCACCCACAGCTCAGCACGAATCGCGCAGATTTTTTATTATTATTATTTTTTTCTTGCCTGCCTCTTCTCCCTTTTCCCTTTGCTTTCTCCTACTCGGACAGATTCACTGAAGCTCCCTAGCCAATTAGGCCAAATTGCAGGATGAGAGCCATGAATCACGGTCAGCTCACTCTGTCTCTCCCCAACTCCACAGCCCCCCAGGAAGATAATAAACAACGTAATCACAGAATTAAAAAATAATCAGTGGTCATAAATAATGCAGAGTCTCCAGTTATGTAACCAGCTGCCCGGGGAGCTGGAAGAGAGGGAAGGAGACAGCAGCTTATCAGGGGAGGTGGGGGTGGAGTTTGCTGGGTCTGGCATTCCTGGGTCCTCAGTCCAGGCTGTAGGGCCTTAGGGAGCACAGAGGTGCCTTCCTTAAAGAGAGGGTTCAAGCCAGAGCTGGAAGGAAGACTGGACCAAGCAATACAGAGGTGCCTAAGACTGTGGAACTCCTCCTTAACAAAGAAGCCCCCAGCAGTTCTTATGAAGCCTTTAGTCACCAGTCTGTAGCTGTGTGGGCAAAACAAACCCATCCAGCCCTGCCTCTCACGGGGAGACAGATATCAACTGTATCATACCATGTATGCACAGAGTTATACCAGTGTCAAATATTGCCCTCAACTGCAAGGCTTCCTCATGGAAGTGTGGATAGCCGTAGGGAGTTGGAGAGGAGGGAGGGCCCAGAGGCAGATGTGAGATCAGTGGAGTGCCGGAGGGGTACTGAGAGGGCAGGCCTGGGAAGGTGGAGCCTGCTTGCTGGACAGGAAAGGGAACATTAGGGATTGTGTTTGGGAGGCTCAGGATTTTGGGGAGCAGGGAAAGGCTGCAAGCAGAGGGTGACGTGGTCCTGTTGGGTGACCAGAAAATTCTCTGGATGCAATAGCACGGAGAAGGCTGTCAGTGGGAAAATTAGGTGGGTACAGTTGTTCAGGAGAGGGAAACTAAAGCTGTGACCAGAACAGAGGTTGGAAACATCCCTGGGACAGGGGCCTGGGCGATGCCTGGGGTCCCCAGTGAGTTCTATCACACCCTTCAGCCCTGTCCTTCCTCTCTAGTGCTTGCTCTTGGTCCCTCCTGAGTAGGTCATTCCTGGTCTTAAGGTGCAAGGCCCTGAAGTCAGGAGTTGACTTCTGTTCTCAGCGCCACTCCTTCTAGTCTCTGGGCCTAAGTTTCCCATCAGCAAGCACAATGAGACAGGTGGACTCAACAGTGCCTCTCCAGCCTTGTGACTTTGAGGTTCTATGATTCTGTGATTTTTATGCTTCCACTTTTTTCTCTCCCCCTCTCTTTCCTTCTGTGTATATAATTATTTCCCTGTACTCCAAGACAAACCCAAATTACATGTAGGCAAAATTATTATTAAATCACAGAGAGAAATCACAGATTTCAAAGACATCTGAAGCAGAGAGACAGGTAGCACAAGGCCTGCGCCATGCCTGCCCTCCCTGAGGCCCATGAGATGAAGCACCAGGGAAGGGCAGCAAGGTTTAGGGACTGACTCAGGTCCCTGCGTAGAAACCAGGTACCCTTGGGCACATGGCTTTCCTTTCTGATCCAAATTTATATCATTGATTAAGTGGATGTGACCTGTCCCACCTAATAGACTGGCCATATTTGCCTGCAAACCTCACAGCCATTTGGCTAATAGGACCTTCTGGTTCTATTCAGCCTAGAGAGAGACCTGCTTTAGGCAAAATTGGTACTACCCATGTCAAGGTGGTGAAAGGCCCACCATATTCCAGTGTTCTTCCCCAGGCTTGGAAATTTCCCTATTAGAGTGTCTTTCCTTTGGTGAAGAACTGATTCCCATTCGCTTTTGGGCCTGGTGCTAGGGACCTGGACATGCACTCCTGCCCAGTGGTGCATAGCAGATATTGATAGGCTATATTTTTCTACATGCTTTCCCAAGAGCATTAGGTCATTAAGTCCTCACAGCAGCCCTATCAAGTAGGTACTACTAGAATTCTTCTTTGACAAAGAAACAGAGGCACAGAGAAGTTAAGTAACTTGGCCAGCATTACAGGTCGGGCTCCAGAGCTCAAGTTCTTTTTCTTTCTTTCTTTCTTTTTTTTTTTTTTTTTTTTTTGGTACCAGGGATTGAACTCAAGGGCACTTGACCACTGAGCCACACCCCCAGCCCTATTTCGTATTTTATTTAGACACAGGGTCTCACTGAGTTGCTTAGCACCTCACTTTTGCTGAGGCTGGTTTTGAATTTACGATTCTCCAGCCTCAGCCTCGCAAGCTGCTGGGATTACAGCCGCCTGGCCAGAGCACAGGTTCTTAAGTTTTTGGCTGTCCTAACTCTGCAGTTTAATCTGTTTAATCTTCATCAACCAAGCAAGGAGAGGAGTGTCATCCCTTTTTATAGGCCTGAGACCAAAGCTTGGAGGTGTATTATCATATCTGCTTAAGTTCCCACAGCCAAGAGGAGGCAGATTTAGGACTTGAACCCAGGTGCCTCTCTGCTTTTCCTCCATACCTCCCAAGTGGAACCCAAGAGGGGCACACTAAAGAAGGGAAGGGCCAAAGGGAAGGCCTTCTGAGCAGGTGGCCAGCTTCAGCTTCCTGGATGGGAAGAGCGTGTCTAGGCCTGAGGCCCGTTGGTGTCATCCTCACTGAGCATCAGGGAGCCTCGCTTCCTCTTAGTCCCTGTGAAGTCTGAGAGGTCACAGCCAAGTCATTGCACGCCAGATCCCTCCTGGCAGCACCACCCCCCACCCTTCAGGCTGCAGCAGCTTCTCAAGAGCCCTGGGGGTTGGGGGATGGGTAGAGCTGCCCAGCTTTTGTTTTCACCTTTAGTAAATCCCCAGTACCCAGACTAGTGGTCTTCAAAATATGTCCCTGAACCAGCAGCAGCAGCAGGGAGCATAATGATCTCATGGGTGGAGGTGACACTCAGGAATAGGAAGGGTAGGAAAGCCTGGCACATAGTAGGTGGTCAGAGGTGGGAGATGATGTCATTTATTCCCAAAGTTCCTTGAAGTCCTTCCACTGCCCTTCTCATTGTTCCTCCTGACACTCTGCCAAAGTTGGCAGGGCTGGGAATCTCACACTCACTTGGTGGTGAATGAAGCTGACGTGCAGAGAGTTTATGTGACTTGCTCAAAGACACACAGCAATGTCTAAGCTAAGCCTGGTGTCCTGACTCCTCCAGCTTTTCTGCAGGCCTCAGCCACTCCTGGTCTGGGGCTGTGGTGAGTGGACCTTCCTAGGCAGTGACACCCAAAACAACTTAAACTCACCTCTACAAACACAGTCTCCTAGAATCCCAAAGGTAGAGGAATCTCGGAGATAAAACTAGTTCATCTCCTCTCTCTCTTTACAAATTGAGAAAGACCCAGAGAGGAAAAGGGCCAACCAGGTCACCTGCCCCTGACCTCCAATTTTTGATGGAGCAGTCTTCCCACAGGCCCCAGCTACTTTTGACAGTATTTTTGCCCACTGCTTCTTTCACCTTAGCCACTCGCCACCCCACCCCTTGCCAAGCATCTAGCACATTTCTTGCAGCAGTAGTCTTCAATACGTGTTTGTTGAATTAAGGGCCTAGTTAATTAATTAATTGACTGCTGTGACTCCAGGTAAAGAGCACCAACTGGCATTGGGTGCTGGATTCTCGTCCAGATGACTTGCTGTGTCTCTTTATCTCTGACCCTGGGTCCCTCTGCTTTGTTTTATTGTTTAGCTATTTTGTTTTTGGACTGAATCTTCTCTCTCCTTTCTTGTGTTCTGTCCTCTCCCTAGGTCTCTGACTGGACCTTTCTCTTTCCCTCACAGTCTTCCACCCTGATTGATGTGCTGACAGAGGCCCAGGCAAGGGGATGTCCTAAGGCAGGGCCACCTGCATGGAGGCTCAGGGCTTCACTTTATGCAGGGCAGGGCAGGATGTGCAGTGACCTCCACAACCGAACTGCCTCCTGAGTGCATTTAACAAGCAGCTCTGGGCCCAAGGTGGATGGTTTCTTTATTGCTTACCAAATAACGCTCACTTTATTCCTTTTCCCAACAAGCCAGGATGGATCTCTGCTCATTGATGAACAGGAAAGGCAAGGAGGGAGGAAGCTCTGGGGGCACAGGGGTAACTAACTCAGCCACTGCCACACACCTCTGTTCTTATCTGGAAGGGCTGGTGGGTAGCCAAGACAAAGTCCCTGACCAGCAGCAGGAACTGTCCAGGATGCTTTAAGAAGCCTGAACAGGGTCCTTCTCATGGCCACCCTCTATCATTTCCTCTCTGAGGATGGATGGGCCTCTGAATAGGCTTGCTGGACTCTCTCAACCCTCTTAAATGGCCCCCTCTCAAATCAAATGAGGATCAAGCCCTGAACGGAACAGCTCCCCAGAAGCAGCTTTGTTTGGGACAGGAATGTGTAAATGGATGGATTACAGGGCTGGAAAGCAGTCTCCCCTTCCCCCCAAGGGACTGAAGACTTGTAAACTGACCTTTGGGAATGGCCGGAACAAACTCTGTACATCCCAGTCCAATTCTGGCCGTTTGGGACCTCAACAGGACACATAAACCTATGACTTCAAGTCCAGTCTTTTCCTTTAGGGTTACCAGCCAGGGAGTCTAGCAGGGCAGGGCAGAAGTACACTCATATCCAGGTGGTACTAGGCCCCCACCTGGCGCCTCTCATCTCCTCTCCCCTTCCCTGGCTAGGTGGTGAGCCAGATTGACAAGCTAACCTCTGACTTCGACTTTGAACTGGAGCCAGACGACTGGACCACGGCCACTGTGAGCAGCACCTCTAGTAGCGACAAGGCAGGAGTGGGTGGCCCCTTTGACCTGGGCCATCTGGACTTCATGACAGCTGATATCCTCTCGGACAGCTGGGAGTTCTGCTCCTTTCTGGACGTCTCCACACCCTCAGATTCTGTGGACGGCCCTGAGTCATCGCGGCCAGGGGCTGGCCCTGACTACCGGCTCATGAATGGAGGCATGCCCATCCCCAATGGGCCACGAGTGGAGACCCCCGACTCCTCCAGCGAGGAGGCTTTCAGTGCTGGCCCTACTAAGGGCCAGCTGCCCCAACGGACTCCAGGGACACGAGAGAGGGTACGGTTCAGTGACAAAGTGCTTTACCACGCTCTGTGCTGCGATGACGAGGAGGGGGACGGTGAGGAGGAGGCAGAGGAGGAGGAGGTGGGCCTGCCCCCTGAGCTGCCCCATACGGAGACCCATGTGACCCCCCTCAAGCCCTCCCCAGCCCCCCACAAGACAAGGCGTTCTCCACTGACTGGCCGTCACTCAGGGCCCACGTTGGCCCCAGAACAGACCCGAAGGGTCACAAGGAACAGCAGCACCCAGACAGTGTCAGACAAGAGCACGCAGACAGTGCTGCCCTACACGGCCACCAGACAGAAAGCCAGGGGGAAAAACTAGGGGCTGGGGAAGCGGGTGGGGGGGTTGGCACATAGAGCTATAAATATATATATATATATATTTAAACAAACACAGTCATAATAAAATTTAAAAATGCTAAGGATCCGGCCCCGCAGGCCCCAAAGCTTTTCCAGAGCTCATCTTAGACACAGATGCCCTCTTACCTCCTCAGTCCCAGGAAGCATGGTCAGAGCCCACCCTCCTTCCCTTCTCATTGCAGGGCCCCTGAGGAGGTATCTAAAAGTATGTGAGTGAGATGGGGGTGGTCTAACCTGGCAGGCGGTAAGCACAGTGGTACTAGGTGGCTGCTGGCTGGGCCATGTCTTGGAGGAGACCCATCTGCAGAAGGCAGGCTCTAAGAGAGCAGTGTCTGATGGCTGAGAGACTGCAGGACTCAGGGCCCAAGGGTGGCATTGCTCCCGCTGGGCCCTGGATCACTTGCACCCCCATCTTTCTACTCCAAGGCCTCTCCTTCTCAAAGGAAAAGTTACCTGGATTGATACAACCCCACTCTACCCCCTTGCATCTTAGGGTTTCCCAGGACATAGAGGAAGGGAAAATTGCTCCAAGGGGCTAGGAAGCTGGGCTTCCACAGAAGTTGCAGGACTAGACTAGGCTGGGCAGGGCAGGGGCTTGTGGAGGGCCTGGATCATTCTGATCCTTTCATTTCCCATTTTCAGCTCATCTGAGGATTAGAGCCTCAGAGCAGAGCCTCTGGCTTGTTCCTGGGCAGAACTGAGTTGTGTATGAGTAACAGGCAGCAGTCATGACAAGGCTGTGAACCGGGGCTACAGACCAGCCCCCAGCCACCTTTGCCAGGCAGCCAGCTGGGAGGGGAGTGCAATGGTCCTCCTCGGCCCCTGCTTCTCCACATCCAACTCCCACGCCCACATTAACAAGTCTTGAGCAGAGACAAGGGAAAAGCCAAGAGGCATCAGGGCTTCACTCAGGGCATGACCTGCTAACAGGGACAGCATCTGAATATCCTTGGGATGATAATCACTATCATTGCTCACATTTATTGGGCAGGTCTCTGTGTTACTACTATGCCAAATACATTTTATAGCATTATCTCATTTAATCTTCACAATAACCCAACAAGATAGCTATTATTCCCATTTTTTCAACTGAGCATACTGAGGTTCAGAGAAGTTAAGTAACTGGCCTTAGGTTATAGAACCTATGCCATCCTACCCCAATGAGCAAGTGGTTTCCAAACTGTTCATGACTCTGCTACCTAGCAGCTGTGTAACCTTGGGCAAGTTCATTTGCCTCTCTGAGCCTTTCTACCTCATCTGTCAAGTGGGTCTGATAGTCTTCATCTACCTCAGTG
Organism: Urocitellus parryii; assembly: GCF_045843805.1. Taxonomy (NCBI): domain Eukaryota; kingdom Metazoa; phylum Chordata; class Mammalia; order Rodentia; family Sciuridae; genus Urocitellus; species Urocitellus parryii. Next base: position 117,038,000 of record NC_135536.1, on the reverse strand, counting down.
GCTGCTATGGGGCTCCAGCAAGATGGTAAATGTGAAAACACTTGATAAACTATAGGCACTGGATGAAGTGAGGTCAGTGTGACCCCCCATCCCACATTTCAGTGATATCCTGGGCAGAGGAGTCATGAGTGGGTGGAGAAAAGAAGCTGCTCCCTTCCAATCAGAGGCCATCGCTCAGTCACAAGCACCACATTGCTTTGTCCCTCAAAGCAGCTGTCAGTCAGGAGATGGCCACCACCTGATTTACTGCTCCTCACCAAGAGCAGAGAGGTAGGGTCAATGGCACAGCAAGGACCTGGCTCCTGGAAGCCTCCCTGCTGCATATTTCAATTAAGGTGGTTAGAGAGCACTCCAGGGCCTTTCCAGAGGGGACCCCATGTGAGGGCTAAGGAGGGTCTGACTAGCAGGCTCAGCAGCACCCCTGCCCCTGCCTGGAGGGGTGCTACCAGCCCAGGCCACGGAGAACCAGCGAGATTGTGCTGGAGTGAGGAGGGGATAGAATTGGGAGGCTATCTGCACATCTAGAGTGTTCTGTAGTGTGGGTTTGCTCCTTGGGCCATGGTGAGGTCAGAGCCCTACAGAGCCACCTGGATGCAGCCTCCAGAGTGGAAATCCAAAGATGGGGTGAGTCAATCCAGGTCTGTGAGCCAGCAGGCAGAGTTCCTCTATCAGCCCCAGGAAGCCCCAGGCAGGTGGTGCTGATCTTTCCAACAGTCAGGGGAAAAAATCCAATAGAATAGTTTCCATCTCACAAAGGAAAAAACTGAGGGTTGGAGCCAGGGGTCTCTGAGAGAGCCCTGAGTAAGGATATGTCCTCCCCCCCACCCCCGGAGCTACCCCCCCCCCGCCACCCCCTGCCCTGGCTCTATTAAGACTGTATGTGGTTTTGGCTAGTGTCTGTCACTTGTATCCAAATGGAGCAAGTGTATCCTGAAAGTGTGGAGTGGATTTTGAAATGGATACAAGTTCACTTTGCTGAAAGCCCAGAAAGTATTTGGCTGCCATACCCAGTGGCCCGCTCAGGTGGGATCCCTACCGCTTCTCATAACTTGAAATAGAGAATGTGTCCACTGGAAGAAAATTATAACTATCATAATAAGCTGTTGAACCACAGAATGGGTGTCTCCAGGGAGTGAGCTCCCTGTCCAGCCATCCCTGGACCCTCCTCCAGACCTTCCAGCTCCAGCCAGGTGCAGTGCTTCCTGCTCTTCCCCGCCTCTGAACCTTCCCGGGTGCCTGGGTTTCCTCTCCAGAATGGCCCACGGGGTCTGCTTCCAGGAGGTCTGAGTCCACTAACCAACTACTGTGTTCACAGTCTTGTGCTACATGGTTCTGTGGAAGAGGCGGGAGGGAGCCAGGCGCTGGTGACACAAAGGAGTTGTCGTCAATAGCTCTGAGTCATTGATTATGCACTAGGACTGAGGACTGTCCTAAGCATATGCCTTATCTCATTTATTCCTCATAGTAAATTATGAGATAAGCCATTTTACTTATGCCTATTTTTTAATGAGGACCCTGAGGTTCTGAAAAGTTAAGTCACTTTGCTAACGATCACACGGGATGAGTTATGGACCAGGATTCAACCCCAAACTCAGTGACTTAGCAGTCAAACATCTGCTGCAGTTCAAATGCATGATGGAACCAGTGCTTTGGTCTCTGGGGGGGAAAGGATGAGGGCTGAGTGGCCTAAGAGCCAGGAGGACCTTGGGGAGTGAGTTGAGAGGGAAAAGTCTATGAGCAGAGTTTGGAGAACTTTGTTATCATCAGCCTGAATATCACAACCCCTGACTCAGAGCCTGGCACTGAATGGGTCTTGGGTTCAATAAATGTTTGTTGAATGAATGAATGAACCCCATTTGCAGAGGAAATATCCATTGTGCATTAATTCGATCAACCTTTATTGAGGATCACCTATGTGCCAGGTCTTGTGTCACTTAAGCACACACATACACCCAACCCCCTCCCCTGTGAAGGTTTGTGAGCAGGGACTAGGCAAAGTCAAAACTGAAGGGTTTGGGGTTTCAGCACAGAAAAGCCAGAAATGACACTGGGTCCAACCTGTGATGCCAGGAAAAAGGGGGCCAGGAGCATGAGGCAGGGGACCAGGTTGGTGAGGTGGCCACTCTGGGGCATGTTCTTCAGGGATAGAGGATCCTAGCCACTTCTATAGGGTGGGCACACCGCAGTGTCCCAAGTGTCTAAGAATGACGAGGCATCACTGTATCCACTTTATAGACAAGGGACAGACAATGCAGCCTACAGACATGGTCTGGTGAAACCAAGGGACAGAAAGGAAGGCATATTTTCAGAGACTCCAGAATCAGCCCCTGTTAGAAACAAAGCATGAGTATGTTAACAAGAAGGAAAAGAAGGGCATGCTGGGAAAATAAGAAGCAGTTAGGCCCAGCCCTGCAATCCTCCCTTCTGAGTTCCCCTTCTCCTGCCCCAACCCCTCCTACCCAACCTACTCCAACCTCCTGATCATTCTTTGTGTGTGTGTGTGTGTGTGTGTGTGTGTATAGCAGGGATTGAACTCAGGGCACTCAACCACGGAGCCACATCCCAGCCCTATTTTTCATTTTATTTAGACAGGATCTCAACGAGTTGCTCAGCACCTCGCTTTTTGCTGAGGCTGACTTTGAGCATCTGGGATTATAGGCATGCTCCACCACGCTCAGCTCCTACTGACTGTTCTGCTGAGACTTGTGTAAGAAAACTGGCACTTATTGACAGCTTAGCAAATGTCAGGCTCCGGATCACACATTTTAACTAACACTAAATGGCAGATTTAGTTGGTCCCAGTACAGAATAGGTTGTTCAATCATCATTTATTGAGTAAATGGATTAACCATGGTCTTCATTTTACAAGTCAGGTGAGGAAACTGGTGAACAAATAAGGACTTTGCTCAAAGTCGCACAGGCAGAGATTGGCAGAGCTGGGACTTGACACAGCTATTATAATTCATACTATATATTGAGAGCTAGTGTCTATGAAGTGCCTGCCATGTGATTTTCTGTATGATGCTCAGCAGGGGTCAGGCCCACCTTCATCAATTCAGCTTGGGCAGGAGCCCTAGAGCCCTACCCCCAGTTGCCAGTGAGCCTGGGGCACTAACCAGGTGACCCAGAGAAAAACAGCTTCAGGTCCAAAGTGCCCTTTCCTCTTCTGTCTCAGGCACTGCCAGAAGACCAGCCTGCTGTCTACACTGTAAATGCCGAGGTCTTACTGGTCTGGGCTTTTGGGGCTCTGAGAGCAGGAAGGGAGCGCTGGAGTGTTCAGGAAAGGATTCTGAGAAAAGAAAGGACTTGAAATGGAGCTTCCTTGAAAGGGGGAAGGGAGAATGCATGGCATTTGGAGCTGGTAGGACTTTCAGATGAAGATGATTGAGGTGACTCATATGGTGGACAGTATCGAGGACTTGTTTGAACAAAGGGTGCACATTGGTGCAAACGGAGAAAGCAGAGAGCACTGTCAGCAAGCAACTTCAGAGCCCTCCAGCCCCCTTGGAGGGACTCCATCCTCCTAATTAAGGGAGAAGGAGGCTGTGGGCCTGTCTAGTCTGGTAGACTAGATGGATCCATAGAGACTAACGAGATAGGGACCCCTTTAAAAGATAGAACACCAAATAAGCACATTGGTAAGCAGTGTGATCATGTTAGAACCCTTGAAAATAATTTCATCCTGCACAGCAAGTTAAACATCCCTCCTACAATGCATTCCCAACCTTTCAGGTCAGTAGGGTGGGACATCGGGGCCTCATCGCCTCTGTACATGTAAACTAGCTGGGATTCCAATGTGACCTGATTTATCCCATCTGCTTGCCCTGCACCCCGACAGAGCTGTCATCACCACACACCTCTCCCCTTTACCTGCATCCAACCAAGCAGCCAAGGAAACCAAGGGGTCTTGATGCTGCCTATAGCCCAGGCCCTGTGCTGATCAGATCTGACTCCCTGCCAGGAACACTCAAGCTCACATACCTGCCTGCAGCTCTACTCTCCCTCCTGTTCCTGCTGGGATGTGCACAGGTCAGGAGCCACCCACAATGGAACAGACCCACCTTGGCATCCTCCCCTGCTGCCATTTTAGAAAAGCCACAGAAAACCAGTGTCCAGGCCTTACCATACCTGTCCTCCACCTTCAAGAAAGCAGGACAGGGTGGGGCTCACGATAAGGTACAGGCTGTGGAGGAACCAAGGAAAGAGGCCTGGAGGACCTGATCTTTGTGGTGTTTCCTTGACTCTTTCTGGCCCAGTGGTGGAGCCCTCCCAGGAGATCCCTGGAGAGTGGAGAATTTGTCCTGAACCAAACAGTAGACTGATTGCGGGAGGCTTCTAGAAGGAGGTAGTCAGAGCTGAGTGCACTTTGAGGAAATGAGGAAGGAGGAGGAGGCTCACTAATAGGTAGTGACCCAGGAGTTCAGGGAGAGTTACAGAACTATGGAACCCCTCATAGTCAAGGAACTGAGTACCATCTTTCCCCATTGCCCACCCAGATAATGACTGTGGGGTCACTGCTAGGAGGAGGCACATTTGCCTCCACAACTCAGCAGGGAGTGTAAAGGGTTAAATCCAGAAAATCACCCAATAAAGGCAGATGCGTCCCAGGAGTGCTGAACACAGCACTGTTAGGGTGAGGATGGGCAGGGTTGGCCTGTGATCCCAGACACACCAGGGGAGCACCGGGAGGTTCCTGGGCTATTTATTGGCCAGGAGAATGAAAAAGTTGCTTAGTTTGGCAAACTCAGACAGCTCTAGTACTATTCCCTGGGAAATTCTGTCTGGTATCACTGAAATGTGGTCACATTGCAAGGCCTCTGGTACCTGAGAGTAGGGTACCAGCCTCTGTCAAAACAGACTCCATTCCAGAGCTGGTATAGTCAAAAGAAGATAACTTTCTTGGGGTGGGTCACCATATAAAGTCCAGTTTTGCCTATTTAGCATGTCAGTCTTCCTTGAGGAAGACCCTTTCCTTGGGCTTCCTAATAAAGGGGCTCCTTGTACTCTGCTAGAGGCTGAGGTAGCTTCAGGGTTCTGCCCCAGGGTAGAGAACTCTGAAAACTTCTGGAGCCTAGAGATTCCCTCAGGTCAAGTTGACCCTACCCACCCTGAAGTTTCCTGGGCATTTCTCTTCCTCTCATTCAGAGATTGCAAATTGGTAGCCTGCACACCTGCTTTGCTTCCCACATTGTTCAAAAAAAATTTTACATAAATATCTAGATTTTCTTAGGAAAAAAAATCAGTAGATATGAGAACACAGAGCTGGCACTCACTCACTGAACAAGTCAGCAGGAGCTGAACAGAAGATCGTCTGGGTGGGGTGGGGACCCAGCTTATGACTTATTTACAGACAGGGTCTTGCTGAGTTGCTTAGACCCTTGCTAAGTTGTTGAGGCTAGCTTTGAATTCATGATCCTCCTGCTTCAGCCTCCAGAGCTGCTGGGATTACAGACGTGCACCATGAAGCCCAGTTGCCTCTGCCCTAAGTCCCCCCATCCCTTTTCCACACACACACATATACATCCAGTTGTCTCCCCTAGCAGACTGCAAACCCCATGAGGGCAGGAACAATTGATGTGCTTCACATGGCAAGTTCTCAGTGATGTACTTCTTGCCTCCACTCCAGCTCTCTAAAGCACCTCCTTGGCCCTCAGGATTTAAACGTCTCTTCTGGTTCCAGGTGTAGGGGAGTCATGATTCCTGAAGACTTATGGGAAAGGAGAGGATGTTATGCTGGGTCTTGGGGAAGCGGAGGCCTGAGCGGCCACTTTGCTGGAACCTCTTACTCTTTGTGGCCACTGGCCTCTGCTGGAATTTCAGAAGCACTCACCCCGTTTTGGTTTGTTTGCGGGGGGGGGGGGTTCTTTTTGTTTGTTTGTTTTTATTTTTGCCATTTTAAAAAAATCAAAACATTGTTTCATAGCTGAGGAATGATTTCACATTTTTTAATAAAGGGATCTTCAAATCAAGTGGCTCTCATTGCTATTCCATCAATCCACCAGAGTATCAGCCACAGAAACAACGCATTCACTAAGTAACTGCCATTGTTCAAGTATTGGATGGGATATTGTGAAGTGTTAGCTAAGTGAATTTTTGCTTAACAAGTGCCTTTGCCCTAAGTCCCCCCCACCTCCACACACATACATATACATCCAGCTGTCTCCCCTACAGACTGCAAACCCTGTAAGGGCAGGATCAGTCAAGGTGGTCAGAGATAGAGGTGATTCTCATCTCTATTCTGAAGTCCCAGCCGAGCTCCAGACAAGATAGGTCTAGCTGACCACATCAGCACTGTGTCCCCCAGCTTCCCTGCTGCTGGTGCCTTGGGGTTGGGTGCTATTCCAGAAGTCCTCTAAGACACCCCACTGACTCTGCCCCAAGCCTATCAGAATGTCCTTCACTGGGAGGTGCTGAGGGTATCTGCCAGGAACACCATTCATGTTGTACCTCATGGGCATGGCCCCTCAGCACAGCTCCCCAGAGGACACCACAGGAATGATGCCACCTGCATTTGGTCAACATAGTGATGCTCACATCTGCACAGGACCACAAGGACACATGGTCCTGATTCTGAGCTGAGACTACTGGGGCCTACTGGTCCAGGTTCAGAGCCTCGTCTTAGCTCATCTTTCTGAACTCCACCTGTCCTGAACACCTTCATCCCATGCACTGTGGTCTGGAGAGGTTCCTCAAGGAACAGAACAGGAGGCAGGTGTGTCTACTGAAAGGGTCCCTGCCCTGACCCAGGCTGATCCCAGAGAGCCATCATTCTCACCTCACTGCCCCTTACCCACGACAGAGAGCTCATTCCAAAATTCCAGATGCAGAGAACAGGTTCATGGCAGCTCAGACAGGCAGACAGGGTCCCGGAGCTTGGAGGTTCATAATCACTGACTCCTCCGCCAAATTTAGAAGCTGCCTGTAGAAGGTGATGAAACTAGCCTACAAGTGACACATTGTGAGGTCTCAGTCTTTGGAGCCAGAGACTACATCTGAATTGGGGCCCTGTCTCCTACTCTTGGAACTTCCCTTTCTCAAGGGTGTCAGACCTACCAACAGCACTGCTGTGAAGGCTCAGTGACATCTGTGCAAAGCCCAGATGGCAGGATGCAACCGGTAATATGTGTCCTTCCTTCTAAAAGGCTCTCTGCTTCCTGTCCCACTGGCTCTGGGAAATATCCTAAGCTCAGGAGAAAGGTCCCAGAAGGACAGAATTCCCCTAAACTGGAAGTAAAACAGGAAATCTGCATGGGAACAGGGAGGCATGGCCAAAATGACTCTTAGAGCTGGAAGGGACAATAGAAAGGTGGGACACAGAGAAGCCATGCAAGGCTTCAGCACCTGGGAGAATCACCTCATCTCTGACCACCTTGGCTGATCCCAGAGTTGTGAGGACCTGTCCCCACCTCACTTTAGAAAAAGGGGCTGTTTCCCTAGGGCTCAGCCCCAGGGTTCAACTCTGCCTGCTGCCTCCATCCACAGCTGGCCTGTGCCTTGCCAGTGGATGCCAGGGAGGGACAGGGAGGGACAGCCTGCTTAACAGGCTTCTCCAGCCCTCCTCTCACTAAGACCCCACTGACCTATGGCTATGGCAGGGCCTGGGATCTGAACTCTCTCCTAGAGGCCCAGCAGATTGTCACTACACCCTCCCCTACCCCCATCTGGTTGTCAGGGAGCTCAGGCCTGTAATGAGAGCCCCCTTTATTGTAGAAAAGGATGCCAAATGTTCTAGGGTCTCACCTTCCTATGGTCTCCCTCCTGGGCCCACCCTCTTCCTCCTCCTCTTGTGCCCCACTTCCTTCTTTTCTTCTTCCTCCTCCTCCATTCATCAAGTGCTAAGCAAGCATTGTCCAGTCATCCTTCACATCCTAGAAACTAACACTTTTTAAGCTTTTTAAGGATGTAAGCTCTGGGCTGCAGACAGCAATAGAGAAGGGCTGCCTTGAATGAACCATTTTTTTTGCCCAATTGCCTTCCCAGGATGCATGAGAGAAGGATTCTGCTATGGGACTTGCCCAGACTACAACCAGAGTTAGTGCCCAGGCAGAGGCCAAGGATAGGATTCAGACTAGGGCAAGAGTGGGGCTCAGTGTATGACCAGGGTCAGGGTTCAGTCTTCTCTCCCCACCTTAGCTCCCTGATCTCTACTGTAAATCATTCTTCACTACAAAAGGCAAAACTTCTATGGAACAAGAATGAAAGGAAGGAAGGAAGGGAGGGAGGGAGAGAAGGAAGGAGGGAGGGAGAAAAAATAAAGAGAGAGAGAAAGACAAAAATTATTACAGCATTTATCAGGGCACCTTCAATCCTCTGTCACCTGGTGTCTGATAGCCTCCCTACTCCTTGACATTCCTGCCATGAAGCTCTTGTTCAAGGTATACAAGCTGCCCACATTCTCTGAAGCACCCAGTTCCTTTGTGCTCTTGTGTTCTCCATGACTTCCCCTGTCCCTGCCCCTCCTCAGTACTGTGATTATTTAGAAGCCCAAGCTCTAAAGTCAACCAAAGCTGGATTCAAACCTGTCACTTCCTTGCTGGGGGACTTTGGGCAAAGAGCTTAGCCTCACCTTGACATGGAAGGTTGTTCTAGCTCCTGTGCCTCAGCTGGTGCCATCTCTCCACTGTGATACCCTGGACAGGTGTGAACATGCAGTTGCTCATTTTAATCCCGAGTTATTTCCCACTGTGTTTGACACCTTTGACTAACACTCAACATTCCATTCCTACCATGTCCTCGAGCCTGGTTAGACTGTGGTGACTGGAAAGCTAAAAATGTGGGTGCCTTTCAGCTGAGGCTCTGTATGTGAATCAGGTTCCAGCAATTATAGGCACTTTGGCAAGACGTGGAAGAAGAGAGTTGGAGGCTGCGTTTGGCTATTTTCAGCCAGCAAAACTCACCATGGAAATGCAGCAGTGATTCCGTGTTGAATTTTCTGATTCCCAGGTGTAGAGAGGAAGCAGCAATGGATTAGGCTCTGGAAGCATGTTCTTGAACCCAATGGTTCCAGTGATTCCTTCCCCATACCCCATGTTCTTTTGGCTCCTGTAACTAATTGCCATGAACTTCGAGACTTATAACAACACAAACCTATCTTTTACAATTCTGCTGGTCAGAAGTTCAGAGCAATTTCACTGGGCTGAATTCAAGGTGGGCAGCACTGTGCTCCTTCTGGAGGTTCCTTGCCTCCTGGCCCCTTTCTTTCTCTTCAGGGCAGCTCTGGCTTTCTCATCCCATCTCCAATTTTTGTTTTGTTTGGTTTTCTGACTCTGCTTTCATGCCCCCCTCTTATAAGGACACTTGTGATGCTATGAGGCCCACCTGGATAATCTGGAATAATCCCCAGCTCAAGATTCATAACCTAATCACATTTGCCATAAGGTAACATTCACAGTCTCCAAGAATTGGACATGGACATCTTTGGGGGCCACTATCCAGGTTACTACTGCCAAGGAAGTTGCTCCATGGCCTGTCAGTTCTAGTTAGTTCCAGAATATAACAGTCTATATTCTGGAAGTTATTGCTAGAGACCCAACTTCAAGATGGCTCCTTTGAAGTTGTAAGCATCCAATATCCTAATTTCAATTCCTTTCTGCTTAAAATACAGTGTCTTCCATTTATTGCACCATGACTGATATGCCAAGACTTCTTTCTCCAAGGCACAACTCAAATGTCACCATGTCTGCAAAGTCTTCTCCAGTTTCTCCAAGGTTCCTTGCTTCCTCCTCTGGATCCCACAGGTCCTCCTAGATCAAATTAGCGTAAGTGTTTATCCCTGCTAGCGGGTTATGACTTCTCATGCACTACAGCACGAAAACTAACATTGAGGAAGGCTGCATAAAGAAACAAACTAGGGGCCCTCCACTGAGCACAGGTTGCTAAGCATGAAGCCTTGGATACAAGCAGAGGCAGGGACACCCTGGGAAGGCGGAGGATCTGCCAACTGCACAAGGAGGGAAACCAGGGATAGGAAAGTCACCTCAACCTCACCAGCCACATCAAAGCTGGACACAAGTGAAACCAGGCATTCTTTAGCCCCTGGGCTACATTCTAGCTGGGGATTTGTGGCCCAGAATCCAGAATGCAGAAACAATGACTTGTGACAGAAGAGTCAGATCCCCACAGGAGAGTGTCAGGAGTTAAATCCAGAAAACAACCAGTGAGCTGACAACCAATCATAAAATCTTTTTTGATTGGAGGCAGGAAAGGAAACAGGCATCAATGACTTAGTCCTCAACAGGCCCTGACTCTACCTCTCATGGGACAGGACAAGCAGTGGGACCCTAGAACTCAGAGGGCATGGGTGTAAATGGAGCAAGAAAACTGTTCCTTAAAATGTCAGATACATTGAAGAAACAAATGAACAACAACAAAAAAAAAATGGAGAAACTTCGTCACTTTTGATGATGTGCTATGAAGATGGCACACAATAGGTTAGGGACAGCCCTGCAGAAGTCCACCTTCACTGGCAGGCAGGAACCACAGAGTTCCAAATCAGAAAACCCAAGGATGCACCTTGACTGGGACTAGTACACACCATGACATTGGGCAGACCCCTTCGTTCCCGGGGTCTCAGTCTCCTCCATCTATTAATGGGAAGACTCTGTGCCAAAGAACATAAGGAAAAACAGAAAGAAAGAATGGGCAGAGCAAAGGGAGAGGCAGGGAAGGTCAAGGGAGAGGCGATAGGATGCTGGGCGGGGGCAGGAAAGAGGCCCCAGCTAGGGAGGGAAGGCCGGGAGGCGTGAGGTGTCACTAATGAGATCCCAGCAGACAGAGCTGGTGTGAGCTCAGAGAACCAGCCTTCCTCCATCCTGATGCTCAGCACACTTCAAATTAATAATTAAAATGCTTCCTGTCAGATTCCAGGCTGACACGTAATTAGAGCAGCTCTGGGCTTTAGGTGATGAGGATGAAAACAGCTCTTGTTAGAAAGAGACTTTGCTGGGGACCAGCGGGGTGAGGGTGAGCCCTTCTTCTCAGATTTCTCCATCAAGGCCTCCTGTCTCTCTGCCTGCCACAGAGATATGGGCAAGGTTTTCCTTCTGGCTGGGAAGAGGCAGGGGTGGGGAGGAACCTCAATTTCCCCATCTATGCCAAGTGGAGGTTGGACGGTGCCATCCTAGCTGGACAGGAGAGGACAGCTCAGGAGTTTGTGCAAGGAGGGCAGGAAAGAGTTGCTTGGACTTTCACAGCCCAGAGAAACAAATTGGGGTCCATATGCATATTTGAAACTACTTGCCTGGCGTGGTGCTGCAGACCTGTAAACCCAGCTGCTGGGGAAGCTGAGGCAGGAGGATCGCAAGCTGAAAGACAGCCTCAGCAACTTAGTGAATCAATTCAGCAAGACCTATTTGTAGATAAAATATTTTAAAAAAAAGGACTGGGGATATGGCTCAGTGGTCAAGTGCACCTGGGTTCAATCCCAAATAACACACACATACACACACACACAAAAAAAAAAAAAAGATGAAGAAGAAGAAAGAAAGAAAAGAAAAAGAAAAAAGAAACTACTCCCACAACATGTGCATACAAAGCTTTGCTATCATGACCTCTTGCCGCTCTGTTCAGCCTCCAACTCTTTGGAAGTCAAGGTACCCCAGGTTCCTTCCCACAACCCATGATATCCATCACTTTCTGCTAAAGTATGGCCCTTCCCCATTCCTATCAACAGGGTGGGGCTTGGGTCCAGGAATATGTGCTCCCAATCTCCTGGGCTTCTGTTTCCCAGGGGCAGAGTTTGGAGGTGCTGTCCATGGTTCTATAGCAACTCCATCTTCGGCTCTCTCCCTTGTCAGAAGTTCTTCCAGAATGCTCGCCTGCCTCCCCAACCACCTCATCACCGACTCCAGTGTCCAGTTGCTGACCCCTGTCACAGGGCCATACTTCCACCCCTACCATCAGGCCTGGACTCCTCTTCCCTGAGAAAAGAAAGGGATCCCCATACTAAGCTCATTAACCTGAGTGCCCACCTGGGGCTTGCCCCACCCTGAAGGGGCTGCCCTGAGAAGCTTGGGAATTTGAGTTCATGCTCGAACTTCCTATTGGAAGAAAATCATTTTAAAGCAATGTTGTGCTACTTCGTTGAAGTTGCCTCCATTAATATTTTAGAGATATTTATTAGGAAAACCACAGGAGCAGAGAGGAGGTTAGTGAGGCTGGGAGGAAAGGTGCCCTGTAAGGTTTCAGCTACCACCACCACTACCCCTACTGCCACCAATAACACATTTACCCACTTGGAGTGACTGGTCTTGTGCATGTAAAGAGGAGATGTTTGTTTTGAGTTTGTTGAGATCCCTCTCCCTCCGGGGAAGTGGCACCTCCTGTAATCATACTCTTGTCCTCAGATGGAACCCCATGGAGGTATACAGCAGAATTCTTAGGACATGGCACTAAGCTGGGGCAGATGCCTCCTGGGCGATACTCTGGGCTTAATCCTTAATTGCTGGGCAATTCCTCCTCATCTGAGTTCAACAATACAGTAGAAAAGAGACTAGGGGATCCCTTCCACAGCAGGCTGACATTTCTAGATTTGTGGATGGTGTCCTTTGTCCTCCTACTCTTACTTCCTCCCTTCCCTCCCTGCTGCCCAATCACACATACATCAGAGGCCACCCACCATCCAGGGCCATCAGGAGCAGGAGAGGCAGAGCAGGCGACAGGGCTAGACTACCGTCCTTAGGAGCCCCTCAGCCAAGCCAGCTTGGTGGGCCTCGTCCCACACCACCAGGCAGGTAGTGCACTGGCTGGGGTCTGGGGAGGGATAAGACGGATGTCCTGTCTGTTGAACCATCATGCCTCTGGGGGGACTGTAGCAGGAATGGAAACACCATGGCCACTTCTAATTCAGCTCCTCTCCTTGAGAAAGAGCTTCTTTCTCTTCCCAGAGCCAAAGCCAACAAGCCAATTAAACTCTAAGAAAGAAGCATCGATCTATAGGCCAAGAAATTACATTGATCTGCAGTACTGGCACTCAGGGGGCCATGGCTGCTTCCCCTGGGGTGCCTGAGGCTCCTTCGAGTGCAATCTTGAGCCAACAACGGGCAATCTCTGCCTCCATCTCTATCCTGTCCCTCAACACACAAACCCCATCTGACCATCCATCCCCTACTGTCAAGCTCAGGTCAAATCTTGCCCCTTTGGCCTAGCCGAGTCTAGCGCCATCTGCACAGACCTGCGGGATGCAAGTGAGGTGGCCCCATGAAGGCTCTGTCCTTTGGGCAATCTCTCTCCCCTTTAGTCAACCAGGAAAGGGAGCTGGCTACTCTTGACCCTGTTTTATACCTGCAGGCTGTGAGGACACACAGTATTCAGAACCAGCTCCCTGTGGGTTGGCAGGTAGTGTTCCCCCCACCAAGCCACAGAGCGTGGGAGTGGGCCAACAGAGCCCTAGGAGCCTTCTCTGGTAAATAAAAGGAAAAAAAAAAAAAAGAAAAAGAATGACTTGCAATTACCATATCAATTGTTTCTGGGTAAATAGGGGCTTCTAAAAGATTTTTAAAATAGATTATGCCTTTAAATAGGTTAAGCACCCTTTGGCAGCCTCATTTACATTATTCATTTGCTGGGAAATCCTTTTTTCATGGCTAGTGCAGAAGTAAACTCCAGCCATATTCAGTTGCATTCAGAGACCTGAATTAATGTGGTTCTGCTCCTTCCCTGCCTGCAGCGAATCTGAGGATGGGCTGCTCTGTGCCCAGGACCGAGCTGGAGAGAGAGCTCCAACCTGCCACTCTCTAGGGAGAGGGAGAGGCCCTCCTAGGGAGCTATGAAGGAGCAAGTGTTTCAGGTGGCTGTGATCTGGGGACAAGGGGAGGGAGAGTAAAGGATAACCACAGGTAGAGAGGAGAGGGTGGCCCTGGAGGAAGGGAGAACTTGAGCACCAGCTTGGAGACACAGTTGAACATGGGACGTGCAACTTGTGCCACTCAGTCAGTCCTCTCCATCTCTTTTTTCATACCACCCTGACTTCCCCATCCCCTGTCCTCCAAAGGCACTCTCCTTTCCCAGCCCTGCAGAGTCCATTCCACCCATGTCCTAGGTCCAGAAGTCCAGCTGCCAGCATGATCTCCCGTTGGGCTGACCCAGATCCTCCTGGCTGCGGCAGACTGTAGGACTCTCAGAAGAATAGCATGCATAGGCACCAAGGAAATCAGCACCCTGGCCATGCTTCCCAGGTCACCAAGGCCCCTGACCAGGTCATCTAAGGAGGCTGAGCAACCTAAGTAACCTGACCAGCTTCAGTTCCAAGAATGTCCACTAAACTGCCATCGGCAAGCACATGGACCTTGATGCAATTACAAAAGCAATAGGAACAAGAAGTGCGTTCATTCATTAGCAGCAAATTATACTCAATTATCTTAGCCAGTAAGGCAAAACATCAGATCAGTGGTTGGCATTCTGCAGAGACATGATGCCCTCTCCCACCCCCAACAGTGGGGGCGGAGTGGGGTCATGCTGAGCAGGGGCTTTTTCTGAGAGGATGCTGACACAAGGGCAAGAAGGAAACAGACCAGGATGCAGACTCAGACCCAGGGAACGTGAGGCCTGTGAACCCTGGGACTCAGGAGGTAGACTCCAGGTAGGTAAGTCTTGAAACAGGAAGAACTAGGGGCCAGAGACCTGCAGGAGGTTGTGGGGGTGGGAGACAGTGGTAGAGGAGCTCCAGATGCTGCGCTTGGTCACTCAGGAGACTACGGGTCTATGGGATAGTGGAGATCCCAGGATACCCTGGGGGGAGCACACCTATGATGTGGGGAAGGGGCAGGAAGACAGAGAAAGCTGTTTCCCTCTGAGGTTGGCACAAATGCACAGACTGACAGCTAAGGGGAGCAGGACAGATGGTCCTTCCCTCCGTGGAGCACACAGTGCTGGAGGGAGGAGGGAGCCTGAACCAGCCACGTGACTATGCACATCTGGAGGCCCAAGGGCGACAAGAGAGAGGCACAGAGGAAGAAAGGGAAGCAGTGGAAGAGGGAGGAGGTGACACTCAGGAGTAGGGAGGGACCCTAATTTCCTATACACAAGCTGAAAGGAATTTAGCTGTCACCTGTGGCACCCCATCCTTGCTCTCCTGGAGCCTGGTGTCTGGTCTGATGGCAAAAACTTGAGGTTCCTGCTGTCCCCTGGACCCATGTTGTGAATAGAGCCCTCCTCTTCTCCATGCTAAACTTGATCACTTTTTTTTGGTCTGATATAGTGATCACTAAGAACAGCTGGCTTTTCTCAAGTGCCTAATCTCAAAGGTTTGTCCCTCTGAATTCTATTTTGCATTAACTTAAAAGCCAGGCTGGAGCCCCTGGGGTATGCACATCAAATATTTAGCAATGATCTCAACCAATTGCATCATCACTTCTGGAGAAGCAGCCAGAACACCAGCATTATTAAAAAGCCCTAAGTGATTTTAATGAGTAGCCAGGGTTGAAAACTACTGGACTAATAAGATATGGAACTGTATCACTAGGAGCATAGTAAACAGGATTGAGGAGGTGAGGGGCTGGCCAATTATGAGCAGAAATATTATGATCCAAGTCCGGGCCTCAATTTAAAAGGAACAATTGTGAAACATGTCCAGAGGAGGGTTATGGGGGTGGAGATACCTCCAGGAAGGTGGAGGGGAGAGGGATATTATGCTGCTCAGATACTGGGGAAAGGCTGGTGGCAAAGATCACAGACCTTCTTCCATGAAACCCAGGCTATTCTCTGCCCTCTCAGAGCACTGCTTCATTAATGATAAAATGATGTCACCATAATTCCCTGGAGCTGGTGGAGTCAAATGGTATGAATGTCATACCATTTGAATACCATTTGAATATGTCATGAATACCTTCAGACACAAGTGCAGAAGATTTCTCTTGCCCTGAGGCACCTACATCAGCAATATGCTTATGAACTTCCTCCATCAATTATGGCCACTCTCCTGGGCACAAAGCTCAGTCCAGCCCTGGCACACACTCAGACTGTGGTGCAGCACCCACACCGTCCAGCAGGAGGCAGACACATTTACCCAGGGACTGGAGTCCTCAGACACAAAGATAGAGGAGATGTGAGGATAGGATGACCATAGGCCCTGTCCACCCCTGAGAATCCCTGAGAGCCCGGTCAGAGCATTAATTCCAAGCACAGTTCTTGCCCTGTCTAGAATCAGTTTTGCTCACGGCCCTATGTTCTTTGCAGGCACTTTCTTATGTGGGACTGGCTAAAAAGGCAGCCCAAATAATTGGCAACTCTACCAGCATTTAAAATGCATCCAGAGATCCCACTTCTACGACTCCATATTGTGGAAATTGACGTACAAGGCTGCATTATTTATATCCAAACCATAGGAACTGGCAAAATACATTCTAGAACAGCAGCACTGAGATGCTACGTAGCCACTTAAAAGGAATAAAGAAGGTCTTTGAAAGAAGCTAGATACAAAATAGCAGGCACTGTAGGATTCCATTTATGTGAAGTTCAAGAGCAAGCAAAACTAATCCAAGGGGAAAGCAGCCAGAAGAGTATCTCCAGATAACAACACTGACTGGAGAGGGATGCAAGGGAACTTTCTGGAATTCCAGAATTATTTCACATCCCTATCTGAGTAGTAGAAGCTTGTGTGAAAACTCATGGAACCACACACTGGGAATTAGCATCTTTTAAACACCAGATGTGAATTACACATCAATATAAGGACTGAAGGGAGGAGGGCACTCCAGACCTGACTTAGGAAAATGGTAAAAAAAAAACAGAAAAAGTTGCAGGATAATATGTATGATTGCATTTTTGTAAATGTGGAAGCCTGGAGAAAAGTCTGGAAGGATGGCAAACCCTAAAGAACACTTCCCTCTGAGTGGAGGAACTAGAGGTGAGGACAACCACCTTCTACATTTCCATGTGGTCTGCATGTGTTGTTCAGGTCTGCTGCCCACCAGCTCCACTCCATGCCCATCCCAACCCCAGTCCCCCAACCTCCTCCAGCTCCTGCTTCTCCTAGTCCCTTGCATTTGGAGGACAGGCATTTTGGCTACTCAGGGCAAACTTAGATTCATGTCTCTGTTTAAAACTTGGACTTTGCACCTGGATCTGTTCAGAAGGCACTAGGGTCTCTGTTCAATGGCCCACACGGGACTGCATCCTGGGACAAGGCAAGGGCAGGCATGTCTCCCTGAACAGACCCCCGGGGAAGGCATCCTTCGTTTGTGTGTAGCCGTGCACTCTGTAACAAGCAAGTAAAAGAAGCAGGACGACACGGGGTCCCCAGCACACCACCTTCATCCCTCCCCCATCTCCTCCCTACATGTGGTGAGTGGTCAGGCCCACTGATTGGTCTTCACAGTCCTGGTTACAAATGGTCCTGGAGGCGAATTCCGGTCACACCTCGAGCCAGGCAAATGAACCCTCACTCTGTCCCCTCTTTAATATGAATGTGACACCTGCAGGCTACAGCTTGTCGCACTGTGAGAATTATTTCTCCATTAAAATGCAGGAGTTGGAGCTTTGCCCAGGAAGGGCAGCTAAAAATACTGCTCTTGAGGGCACTCATCACTGGGGAACTTGGTGGCCACTCTCCTCACCCCTCAGCTCACAGGCAAATCCCACAGCTGCTGGGTCCCTCTTTTAAGCACTTGATACAACATGTCTGAGTCTTACTCCAGCCCTGACAGAAAGAAAAAACATTGGTCATTATGCCTGTTTTACAGATAGGCCAAGAGGCCCAGACAGCTCTGGGTTACTGTGTCCAATCTACAAAATCACCTAGAGAGCAACAGTGTGTAGCCCTGGATGCGGAAAGGGGAAGAACTCACCCACACAGGTACCCAGCACTTCACACTCTGCTGGAACTTCTTATCCTTTGAAACAACCACTTTATTGCCTACCCACTTCAGGAGGGGATCCAAGCTCCATGAGGTGAAGTAACACATTCAAGGGCATGAGGGTGTGTTTAGGGGCAAAGGCCAATCTTCCGCCACTAGTCTTTTGATTCTAAAATCTACCCAGAGCACCAATGGGACTTTGAGCAACATGGCTTATGTTACAGAGACATTAACTTTACACCAAACCCTCCAGTTTGTAAGGAATGTCACATGCTTTTAAGGAGAGGACTTGTCATCGATTCAATGAAGAAATTAAGGTTCAGGGATATGAGGAATATGGTCACAAATTAGTAGCAGAGTCAGGGTTAAAAGCCAAGCATCCTGATCCCCACCTAGGCTCCTCCTGCTGTCCCAGGACCTTCAAAGCTCTGAAATTGACCACTGGTCCAGTACAGAGATAGTCATCCAGAGGTAAAGGAATGCAGTACACCTTGCAGGCTCACACATCCCTGAGTCTGGTTCTGGAAACCTGCCACATTCATTGTCCTCTTAGATTTCCTGCGTGGACGATGATTAAAACTTTAGTAGATTTTTCATCCAAGAAAACCAAGGCCCAGTAAAGGTCAGTGTCCAGCTCAGCATCACAGGGCAGGAGTAGGGCCTGGGGCTGGGTACAGTGGTGCATGTCTGTAATCCCAGCAGCTCAGGATGCTGAGGCAGGATCATGGGTTCAAAGCCAACCTCAGCAATTTAGTGAGACCCTATCTCAAAATAAAAAATTAAAAAGGGCTGGGGATGTGGGTCAGTACCCCTGGGTTCAATCCTTTGTATATTAAAAAAAAAAAAAAAAAAAAAAGTAGGGCCTGAGCCTGGGCCTCTGAGTCCCAGCCTGGTACCCATTCCACTGGGTCAGACAATATCATGTAGACAATACCCTTTTCCTGGTGTCAGCATCTTCCTGGGCCCCAGCTCCCCCATCTGTAAAATGGGGACTTTAGCAGAGGCCCTAAATAAGCCTAGGATTATTTTTCTGAGGCAAAGAAATTGGTGACACTCCCATAAGTGGGATGAGCCCCTCACAAAGAGCCTGGCCTCCTGGTGGGTCAACTTCACTTTTTCAAGAAGGAAACTAGGCCAGAAAACTGACGGGGTTACAGGGCCACAGAGACCCGACTCTAGCCTGAAATGTCCAGGAGGGCTCCTTCCTGCTGAGACCTGAGGCCCCTGCCACAGCATCCAGACACGTCACAGAGGAAAGGCTTTTGACCAAGGCATTTATTTTTCCCAAAGTACACCCCCAGTTTGCAGAGTCCCACATTTAAATTAGAAATCCTCGCATCTTCCATTCCCAAGGTAGGGAGAGATGGTATCAGGAGGACCAGAACATGTGAAGCTCTACTCTACTGCAGGCCAGGGGCTGGCCAGAGACGAGCCAGGAGGTGTCTGCACTGGCTTCAGAATAGCACCGTGATGAGGAAGCAGTCCCTTCATTCCCTGGGCTCCAGTCAGTGAGAAGAGGTGTCCCACTTTAACTGTGAGGCTGTTACCCAAGGTCCAGAGGCCTTAGCCTCCTGCCTGCAGCTTGCACCTGGGAAGACCCTCCAAAACCACCAGCTTCTCCAGTGTGGCAAGGGGGCATCTCTCTCTCCAGGGTTCTGTCCCATCCCAGGCTCTGGGTGAGGGACACAGATGGGATGGGGGTGAGGTATCTCAGAAGCTGTGGGCACAGAGGGCGCAGCAGGGAGCAGGGCAGGAGTAGCAGGCCACAGCACAGTGAGCTGTTTCCCAGCAGGAGGAAGACATCCTGCAGGAGAGACTCAGCCTCCCACAGAGGGCCCTCAGCATCCAACACAGTGCTGATCCCTGTGGTTGCTCAATGAACATTAATTTACAGGGTAAATAAAAGGAGCAAAACCTCCAAAGGCGGAAAAAGCAGAGGAATAAAAGCTGACCCCCAGGGAGCCCTCTACAGACCCCCAGAGAACCAGTGTGACCAATGCCAGCTTCCTACCAGAAGGCTGCCAGAGGAGAGGGCACAGCCCAGGGCGGCACAGGGAAGACCAGGTGGGTGGGGAAATGACACGTGGTCCAGCACGTGCTGCTGTAGGCCTCTGCACACCTGTGTGTGTGGCCAGGAGTATGCCCAGTCTCAGTAGGGGTGGGAAAAGGCCAAGGCCAGGGCCAGAGCAAAAGGAGGCAGGAGAGAGTTTCAGGACTCAAGAAGATATGATTACACACAGGATGGGAAAAGGGCTAAGAAATGGTAACTAGTGTATCAGAGCCATGGGGAAACAAGATGGGTGACTGTGTAGTGTGTCTTTGGAGAAATAAGGCATGAGGTTAGTCTGAATATTGTGTCCTTTGGAGAAAAATGGCAGCCGGATGGCCCATGTGGCTTTGGAGGGATTAAGGACGTGGGGTGGTCTGTGTATTGTGTCCATTAGAAAAAGCAGCAGGAAGATTTGGTGTTGTGTTGCTGGAGTTCTAAGGCAGCAGGATGACTTGGGAATCGTGTCCATGAGAGAAATAAGGCTGCAGGGTAGTCTGTGTACCGCATCCTTTGGAACAGGCAAACCTGTCAGAGCAGGACTCATCTGTTGGGGGAAGACTCACACGGAGGCCCCAATGCAGCCAGAGGGTGGGAGCCCCCAGGCAGGGGCAGCAGCTCCTGATCAGGCTATTTCTTGTCCATCATCTGTATTTCATGAGGGAAGAAAAAAAAGGGGGGGGACATTAAGGCTGACAGCCTTCTGTGCTAGAGGCCCAGACATGGACACAGGAGTTAGGTAGTAGGCAGGACGAGGAAGGGCCCTGAGGGAGACCACCTCTCAATCCCCACCAGCCCGCTCACCCGGCACAGCTCCCTCCCGAGGGCCCCCCTGCCCTGCCCTCCAAGGCCTGGCTCAATTCCCCCTCCTCCAGCAGGAAGCCCCTCCCCAATTTCCCCATCCCACATGGATGCTCCTAAGAACACAGCTGAGAGGAACCTCCTCCACTCTGGCTTCTGACCTCTCTGTGGAGCGACAACTCCCATTTGGCCTCTGTCCACATCTTGGCCTGGGCAGAGTGTTTTGAAGAAAACCTCAGGGGCATGGGTCACCCTGCCCCTCCCTCTCTGTGTGTCCCCAGGGAAAGTAGTTCTCCCGTCCCGGCACTGTTCTGTGCTTATCCAGTTTGGCCAGACGCCTGGGGAGGGCAGGCAGACTGCCTCCCTGCGAGGCGGGATCAGGAAGCCCACTGCTTCACCCACAGGGCCACATTCCCTGCAGCTGTCTTCAGGCACCAAGCGCCCTCATCCCCATCTGCTCAAGTCTTCTATGCTCATTTGGTTCCAAACAACAAGGAGGGAGACAACTTATTCGCTACATTCCCTAAGATAACCATTGAGGTTAAAATAATATGTTTAACAACAATTGATAATGACTAACCAAGTGCTATACACCAGGAATGTGAATGCCTGGCTGGGAACTTTATTTCCATTCTCACCTGAGTTACGGATCACATGACTATGTCCTGCCCAATGGGATGCCAGCAGAAGCAAAGGGAGCTATTTCTAGCCACGCCCTAAAAAGACACACTTCCTTCCCTCCTTTTCCCCTCTTGCCTTTGGAGGGGGTGTGGAGCTGGAGTGGCCTGTGGACCTAGGGATGGAAGCTTCAAGCTGAAGAGGACAGAATCCTGGAAAGTGGAAACTGGCCCAGCCCATCAGCTGCTTTATGATTAATTATGCTCAGACTATTACGAGAGAGAAAGAAATACCTGGTCTGGATGAGCCTCTGTCACATGGTTCCTATCAGAGCAGCTAGGGCTTGGGTTACTCAGCCCTCTGCCATCTCACCAGGGGAAGGTTGCTTTCTGGGGAAGCCTCAGGTCACCAGTGAAGGGTGATGACCACCCACCCTCCTTTATGCAGATGCATGAATGCACAGTCAGGCAGGCTCAGCACCATAGATCTTTACCTTCTTTGCTCTCAGAGTGTTTCAGAGGTCGTAGGGCTGCAAAAAAAAAAAAAAAAAAAAAAAAAGAGGAGGAGGCTACGTTGAGGGAGAAACCATGGAAAATGGGGGAGGGGGAGAAGCAGGAGAAATGAGAGAGGGAAAGACTGGAGGAAGGGGCAGGAGGAAGAGGTGGGCAGGATGGGGACACCATCACTGCACCAGGGAGGAGCCCTAGGGAGCCATCTTAACCCTCAGTCCATAAGTCCTAGTTCTACTCTGTGTCTTATCCCTCCCCTTTCTGTCAGTTTTCTGTATCTATAGACTGGGGACAAGCACCTTGCTCTGCTGGAGAAGTGGAACTGCACTGAGCTCACTGTACAGACAGTGCGGTGAGGAGCAAAAGGAGGCTGGTGTATTTGCAGATGTCCCCAGGGGAGCCTGGGATCATATGCAACGGAGGCTGCCCAACTCTCCGCCCCACCTGTTTTCCCCACTCCCTCCCTCTGCCAATGACATCTGCCTCTGAGCATGAAAAATGAGGCCTGCTCCCAGGGCTGTCTCCACGCCTGCCACACGGGCACCAACACGTGGAGAATTAATTGGCATAATTTATAGCAGTCCCCAGGTGTCAATCTTCTGCCCTTCCTGGTGTGGGGGTGGGCAGGGAAGTGGTGTCAACTGGAACCATTCCAAACAGCTCAGCGAGAACCTACCACCCTTAGCCCGGGTGCTCCTGGAAGTGAGGCCTCCAGTGGCTGTGGGGCACCAGGGCTTCAGCACCCGCCCCAAGCAGGTCTCCAGGTCTTCCAGCTCCGTGTCCTTTGAAAAGCACTTTCCTATGAAGTCACTAGAGAAAGCTTCAAAAGACCACTGGTGCCATCAGGGAAGGACCAGGTTGATATTTTATAGATGGGGAACTAAAGCCTGGAGGAGCAAAGCACCTCACCCAAAGCTACACAGCTCTTTGCCTAATGGCAATAGGACTCCACTGTATTAAGCACTTACTAGGCACCAGGTATGTACTACATTTTCTTCCATATGTGTTATCCCATTTAAACCAACCCAGAAAACCTAAAGACCTGTTGCTATGTCCATTTTACACAAGAGGAAACTGAGGCCAGAGAGGCACAGTGGCTTGCTGAAGGCTACTGTTTGGAGGACACAGCCCAGTCTGCCCTGTCTCCTGAGGCCATGCTCCCACCCTTTAGAAGCACCCAAAATGCACAGTGCAGGGTTCATCAGGTGACATCAACTCTGGCATCTGGGCCAAGGTAGGCAGGAGAAAGGGAGCAGTTTGAGGGAGGGGTTCAGGAGAGCTAGCTCTGAGCAAAGAGTCGACTCTGGTGGAATGGGAGACCTCAGTCCAGGGATGCACTTCACTCAAACCTCAAAGCAAATCTGGTCCCTTCAGCTCCCCAAGTTTGCTCTCCTTCCCTTGTGTTCCCCCAAGCAAGAGGACCAGCTCCAAGCTCAGACTCACCTGTCTTGGATCCTTCCCCATCCCCATCCTGGTCCTCAGCTCCTGGAAGACAAGAACTCAGAGTAAACAAAATACTTTCTCAGCCCCGCTTTCATTCCTGCACTGTCCCACCTGGGACATCACCTACAATCCGAACACCAGGCACAGGGTTGGGGCTTGAGATTAGAGCAGAGCTGATCCTGGGACAGTGTGAACAAGCTCCCAGCCTGCAGCCCACCACTCACCTAGCCAAGGCCCATTCACTGACTCCTCCGCCAGTCCATCCACCCCACACACTTACCTGCCCACTCACTCACAAACCCAGTCAACCGCCACCCTCCAACATGAGCACCCAGCTCTGTCTACCCACCAGGCCTCCACTAGCCCACCCAGACATCCGTAGCACAGGCACCCACCTACCTGCACCTGGCCCATTTCTTCCCCATTCTCCTTGCTGACACCTAGGCTCATGCCTCTGTCTGTTTGCCCATGTACCACCCACCAATGGCCACTCGCCCAGCTACCAATCCCCAAAGTCAACTCGTATTGACCCTCAGCCCACAACAGCAGCAGCTTAAGGTTTTGCACACCAAGGCAGACACATGCTTAACCCATGATGTATAATCATGAGTTGGATTGATGCTGTCCCCTCTTACCTTCTGCCAAGTGACAAAGCAACAAGACTAGCACCTTGATATTGGACTTTCCGTCCTCCAGAATCATGAACTGATACACTTCTGCTCTTTACCTTACCTGGTCCCTGGTACTGTTATAAGAGTACAAAATGGATCAAGACAGCAACATATCCCAAGACCCGCATGTGTGTACACACACGCACTCCCTCACTCACCTGCATTCTCCTCCTCACAGCTCTGTTTGATCTTTCTCCAGCACACAAAGGCCAGGGCCACCAGCAGTGCAACAAGACAGACAGAGAGCCCCACAGTCACCCACAGGGCCTCAGGGGGGAATGTCATGGGCTGTCCTGAGAGGGAAGAGGGGAGAAGGAAACTGTTATCCCTGGCCCCACACCCCTGAGGACAGCACCCCCTAACTCCACGGTGCAAACAGCAGCTCCCACCCTCCCTACCCCCAACACCATGAATGAAGCTCACTTCAGTTCCCGCTACCTCTTCTCCAATCACCTGCCAAACCCTGGCAGGGCTACAGCTGTCGAAGACAGGCCTCCACCTGGAAATCTACAGTTGAGTAATGTTTAAGAGCCTTCTAAGGGTCCCTACTGATTTTAGAATAATGCTTCAATTTTCTCCGGATGATTCAAGGACCTCTATGATCTGGCTGCTGCTTACCCTCTCCCAGCCTCTCCTTCTAGTTTCACTGCAGGAACTTCGACTCTAGCCAAACTGGCATCCTAACCACCTTCTGCAGAGACACCTGGCTCCTTCCAGCCTCCACACCATTGCCAGTTTCCCTTTCCAAAGAGTGCTCCCAAACTCTCCACCTAGCTTGAGTCATGCCCCAGGGAGGCCTCCTGACCACTCCGGCCCCACCTGGCAATATCTCCATCCTATGAATCAGGAGTCAGTACTACAGCCTGTGGGCCAAATCTGGCTTGTGGCCTGTTTTACTACAGCCCCTGAGCTGCTACTACTACTCATTCTTACATTTGTAAAGTGTTACAAAAAAAAAAAAAAAAAGGAAGGAGAAGGAATAACAGAAGGAAAAAGAAGCAGAGGCAGAGAGCGTATGTGACCCATAAAGCATTTACTACTCTCTGGTCCTTTTCAGAAAATGTATTCTTAGTTCTGTGCCAGATGAGGGCCCTGGAGAGAGGGTTTAGTTTCCTCAAGGATTCATGCAGGTCTGAGGGAGCCCTGCCAGGGGAACAGTCACGTGAAACACTGAGGCACCCACCTCCTGTTAGATATCTTGTGTCAAAAAAAGAAGGAGTTGCATATCCCAAGCCAAGTTAGGATCAGAAGCTGTTCTGAGCACAGTCCTCCATGAGCCTATCACCCTCACCATCCCCCAGCTAGGTCCCTTTATGGGTCCTGGGCAGAGTCTTGGGGAAAAAAAAATCTAACAAAAACAGTGCTCCCTTCCTCACTCTCTGCAGACACATGGCCATGGCATCAGCAGTATGGGGCCAGCAGCTTCTTCAGAAGCCACCAGCAGTTTAGCCAGCAGGGTCCTTAACAGTTCAGCTGCAGAGGCACCCTGACAGATGCACCATAAGCAGTAAAAAAGCTCATGGAAGTTCCCACTGCATCTGCTTGCAGCAGATGTTACTTTCAGAAGGCGTGGCTGGCAAAACTACTGCTCTGGACATTGTAAGCCAAGGAGCCCAACACCCAGGTCAGTAGGAGCTGACATGGCTAGCCAGGAGGGCCAGTCCAAGGAGCACACATTAAAAACAAACAAACAAACAACAACAACAACAACAACAAAACCCTGGTTGGGTATAGAGGCACACCCCAGTAATCCCAGTGACTCAGGAGGCTGAGGCAGGAGGATATCAAGTTTAAGGCCAGGCTCAGCAACTTAGCCTGACCCTGACTCAAAATAAAAAATTAAAAAAGGCTGGGGATGTAGCTCAATGGTAGAATACCCTTGGGTTCAATCCCTAGGACTGCCCCCCCAAAAGGAAAATATATCTGGAAATCCCAGGATGGGGCTTCAGCAGCAAAGGAGGGGACAGAGCTGCAGAAATCCTCAAAGGGAGTGTCTCTTTCTACATTCACCTATAAGCTAATGATGGTCCCTGGAACACAGATCAGACTCGCCCTCATTCACCTAATAAAGGACAGAGCCAGCTGGGGCCCAGACTCTCCTTCAGGCCCCATGTCCAGATCCTGGTCCAGAAAGTCCTCTCCGTGGAGAGGCTTGGCATGGCACACTCAACATCGCTAACCCCCATCAGGTGTGGGAGAGACCAGCTGGAGGACTGAGAGTCTGAATCCCAGAATATTTTACAAAGCACAAAGCTGCCCGAACAAAATGCAGGCCAAGGGCTCCAAAGTAGGCCAGACCTGCTCTAACAAAACCAGGAGGTTGGCTGGCAGGGAGGAGGGAAAATTAGGCTGGGAGGCCAAAGCTGGATTCTGATCCTGGTTCATCAGCTTGCTGCAGAGTGCGAGAGCCAAGATTCACAGACCCCCTGCCGACTAGTTTAGAGGGGCCATGAACCTTCTGAATTATATGCAAACTATCACAATTATCATTTACTCAGTTTTTAAAGAGGTGCCTGACTTCCAAAAGATTCAGAGCCACAGTGCTGGTCTGTGGTCCTGGAGAAGTACCCTCTTCTCTCTGGACCTCGGCTTCCTCATTTGTGGAACATATTTGGCAACACTAGCCTAAATGAACCCCTTTAAATCTTAGCTACTAAAGTGTAAAATACAGAATTTTCTCTCCAGTGGAGTAAATGCTCTTCCTGCAATCACATTTATAACTCAAAAGCCCTTTCTGCACACAGCAGCACCCAGCATGCAAATGATCTCAAATTCCTCCCTCCTCCTCAATGAGAGCTTCATGTTCTCTGTCCACCTCACTCTGTCTTACATTTTTTGGTCTTTATTGTGAACACACTGTTTTCCCCTTCCAGATCATATGCTGTTCTCTGAAAGGTCAAGATAGCTCAGAACATCCTAGGACACAGACAGTGACTCTCTCACGAGGCACCTGCTGGGGCCTCCAGGGAGAGGATGGTCTCAGGCTTAGGGAGGGGCTGGCAGTGGGAAGTTAGGCTGGCAGAAAGGAAATGCCTAAGGGAAACAGAAGAATAGGCCTGCCCCCTAGAAGACTAGCAGGGTGGGCATTGGCTCTGGATTCCTCAGAAGCAAAGGACACATGGCCAGGTGCAGCAGCTCTGCAACCCCAGAAGCTGGGAAGGATGAGGCAGGAGGATTGTGAGTTCAAAGCCAGCCTCAGCAACTTAGCAAGGCCCTGAAATACTCAGCAAGATCCTGTCTCTAAATAAAAATATTTAAAAGGGCTGGGGATGTGGCTAAGTGGTTAAGCACCTCTGGGTTCAATCCCCTATGCCAAAAAAAAAAAAAAAAAAAAGTGAAGGCCACGGAAGGCCCAGCACATCCCAGGGGGAGAAGCAAGACAGGAATAAGTTAGTGAGCCCTGAGGTTTATGCAAACACAGGAGACCAGTGGAGATAAGAAGCTGGGTGGGCTGGGAAGGTCAAGCAGAAGTCATGAAAAGAAAAAAAGAGAAGCAGATACACAGGACCTGCTGTCCTGACCTCAGGGATGTGGGAGTCCCTGGGAAAGCTCAGATGGCCCAGATTGTGGAACTGAGAAGTCAGACTTAAGTAAACAGGCTATGAAAGGACTGGACGGAGACTTCTCAGGACCAATCACAGATGGTGATTGCCTCCCTTGGCCTGAAGGTGGATCTGAGCCCTCTTTGCACCTCCAGATGCAAGGGGTATGCACCTGGGCTAACTGGGACCTGAAAAACAGATTAAGGGATCACCCAACAGGCAGTTTGGGTCTAGTGGGCATCTTGACCACATGGGGGCAGCAGAGACAGCCCTGGCCAATCCAACCGGTGCCTTTAGGGAGCTCCAGTCTGCAGGGAGAAGGGCTGACCTTGATCCAGGTGAGGGGGCTGACCACCCGAGGAGGCCCCACTGTCTCCCAGAGCTTTAGAATCAAATGGTGCCCATGGACTCAGCAATGCCTTCACATCACCCAGAAAAGTTCCTATAGGAAAGCACCCTCACCAAGTCCCTGGGTGTGCCTTGTGGCTGCCCCAAAATTCCTACCCACTCCTCCAGATTCTAGGCAGGCACTTTTCCTGTATGTAAGAAGCATAAGCACCATCTCAAGTATGCTTAAGAGAGAAAATATTATAAATGATTCTTTTTTTTTTTTTTTTTTTTTTTTTTTTTTTTTTTTTTTTTTTTTTTTTTTAAAGAGAGAGTGAGTGAGGAGAGAGAGAGAGAGAGAGAGAGAGAGAGAGAGAGAGAATTTTTAATATTTATGTTTTAGTTTTTGGCGGACACAACATCGTTGTTGGTATGTGGTGCTGAGGATCGAACCCGGGCCGCACGCACGCTGGGCGAGCGCGCTACCGCTGAGCCACATCTCCAGCCCTTATAAATGATTCTTATCAGCTCATTAAAGCAAGTCTCTTAAGGACTTCTTGTTTGGGAGATTTTGAGACACCCAAAATCTGAGTGATTTTAAAAAAAATCTTTCTGACCATCTTGAGATTCTACTTAAAAAAGAGGCAGTTGCTCCCTCTGTCCTTCCCCAACTGATCTTGCCCCCTCACCTGTGATGGTGACAGAGCCATGTGCGTCCTGCTGCAGCACGGGGTTGCGCACCAGGCAGCTGTAGGTGCCATCAGCGCCCAGCACCACCCTCAGCACGCTGCGCACGTCGAACAAGCCCTGTTCGTTGGCCATCTGCGACGTGGTCACGTTGCCAGTCAAGGGTGTACCCTGCCCATCCTGCCAGATCACCTCGGCCTCAGGGTAGCCCCGGTGACTGAAGCAAGTGATGGTCACCATGTCCCCAGGGCGCAGGTCCTTGCTGGGCTCCAGGGTCATACTGGGTTTTGAATAGGGGGCTGGAGAGTAGCAGAGAGCAGGGAGTCAAGGACACAATAAGGGTAGGGGGATGCAGAGCAGGGTATGTGTGCTCACAGCAGTGGGGCTAGGGTCCTGGGATCAGTGGTGGGGCAGTGGGTCAAAAGATGGCACCCCACTCCTGGTGCTCACCTGCCACCTGCAGGCTGACAGCAGCGCTGCCGAAGTCCCGAATGCTCACGAAGCAGGTGAAGCTGCCTTCATCAGCCACACGCACGCCCTGCAGCCTCAGGGACGCGTTGCCCTGTGCCAGCAGGTCTGGGAAGAGCATGGTACGGTTGGCATAGGCGCTGCCCTGGTCCCGGCCCTCAGCAAAGCTATGCACCAGCTGTTTGGTGTCTGTCAGCTGCCAGATGAGGTTGAGCTGGGCCAGGCTGAAGCCAGGCTCAGGTGAGAAGGAGCAGTGCAGGGTGGCATCAGTGCCCACCAGGGCCACCACTGGGTCTTCAGGGACCTGGACCTCCACAGCTCCTGAGGATAAGACCGGAGGGGTAGGCAGTGAGGACGGGCAGGGACTCTATACCCCCCACAGCCTCCTCCACCATCAAACCCCAGTCCCTGTTCCATCTTCCTATTTTCTCTTTAGACCCCCAAACAGGATTTTCAGATATGGAGTCCCCCTAGTCTGAGAGGAAACAACAGGTTGGCCTTGGACTGACAAGATCCATCCCAGGGGTCCAGGACTGGGGCTGAGTGATTCTCAGGGGTTCCAGCCAGCAATCTCCCCTCCTGAGCAGGACTGCTCCCCTTCCTATACCAAGGTTCTCTGCTGACCAGATGCATCTGTATACTACCCTGAAGTTTGAAAAGCCTTGGAGTCAAGAAAGCCTACAAACACTGATACCATGCCACCACCTGGGGTCCCCTCAGCTTTCTCCTCATCATTGTCAGACATCTCGTTGTTCTGGGAGATTGTAATAGAAGACAGATTTAGATCCTCCCAGCCCCTATAGAAAGAACCAGAAGCCCCCCTCCCTCAGGGAAATATTTAAACAAAAAAACCTGTGGGGCTGCTGTGAGATGTGATGGTGACAGAGCTGTGTGTGTCCTGCTGCAGCACAGGGCTGCACACCAGGCAGCTGTAGGTGCCATCAGCACCCAGCGCCACCCTCAGCATGCTGTGCATATAGAACAAGCCCTGCTCATTGGCCATCTGTGACATGGTCACATTGCCAGTCAAGGATGTATCCTGCCCATCCTGCCAGAACACCTTGACCTTGGGATAGCCCCAGTGGCTGGAGCAAGTGATGGTCACCATGGATCCAGGCCACAGGTCCTTGCTGGGCTCCAGGGTCATGCTGGGTTTTGAATAGGGGGCTGGAGAATGGCAGAGAGCAGGGAGTCAAGGACACAATAAGGGTAGGGGGATGCAGAGCAGGGCAAGGGCATGTGTGGCTGTGAGCACAGGGGTCAGCAGTGGGGCTAGGGTCCTGGGATCAGTGGTGGGGCAGAGGATGGCAACCCACTCCTGCAGGCTGACAGCAGCGCTGCCAAAGTCCTGGATCCCCACTAAGCAGGTGAAACTGCCCTCGTCAGCCACACACACACCCTGCAGCCTCAGGTAAGCGTTGCCCTGTGCCAGCAGGTCTGGGAAGAGCACTGCCCTGGTCCCGGCCCTCAGCAAAGCTATGCGCCAGCTGTTTGGTGTTCATCAGTTGCCAGATGAGGTTGAGCTGTGCCAGGCTAAAGCCTGGCTCAGGCGAAAAGGAGCAGTGCAGGGTGGCATCAGTGCCCACCAGGGCCACCACCGGGTCTTCAGGAACCTGGATTGCCACGGCTTCTGGGGGAAGGGTTATGGGGTGGGTGGTGAGGAGGGGCCTCCCCGATCCTCCTTCTCCTCAGCTATCCCTAGGCTCTGTCCACCCTGCCTTTTAGGTCTGAGACCCAAAGTAAGTTCATTGCCTTTGTTCTTTATTCAGTCAAAAAGAATATGATGAGCACCTACTATGTGCCAAGCATGAGTTAGGAAAGCAACAGAGAATGAGACCAAGGTTACATTCTGCAGAGGGTATATCTTAATGGGAGAGAGGGACAAAGTAGTATACAAATGCTCACAGGCCTGTGATTAGGGTATGAAAGAAAGAAAGAAGCAGAGGATGGATTAGAAAGCAAGGTGGTAGCCAGGCACAGTGATGCATACCTTTAATCCCAGTGACTAGGGAGGCTGAAGCAGAAGGATCACAAGTTCAAGACCAGCCTCAGCAATTTATTTGTCTCAAAATAAAATAACAATGTAACTCAGTGATAAAGTACCCCTAGGTTTTACCCCTAGAATGGAAAGAAAGTAGCTTTTTACAAAATCTGGAGGGTACTGTTTTAAGTGTTTGTATGCAGTATTGTGGATTGAAACCAGGGACAGGGGTGCTCTACCATGAGCTCCATTCCCAGCCCTATTCATATTTTATTTTGATACAGAGTTTTGCTAAGTTGCCCAGGCTGGCCTTGAACTCAGGATCTTCCTGCCTCAGCCCGTGAAGTCACTGGGTTACAGGCATGCACCACTGGCAGGTATTTTACATCTGCTGGGCTAGTTGCATTTTCTCTAAGCACATTCTACTTTTACAAACTGGGAAGTGGAACCTAACATGGCATTCACCAAGATGCTAATAGCGATTTTCTCTGGATAAGAGGATGACAAGTGCTTTTTC
This sequence comes from Urocitellus parryii, assembly GCF_045843805.1. Taxonomy (NCBI): domain Eukaryota; kingdom Metazoa; phylum Chordata; class Mammalia; order Rodentia; family Sciuridae; genus Urocitellus; species Urocitellus parryii. The sequence continues at coordinate 117,006,597 of NC_135536.1, read as the reverse complement.
TTTTCTTCTCTTCCTAAATAAATATCATTAGCTTTTATGCAAGAAAAAAAGAATAGCCATGCCTTTAAATATGGTGGTGGTAAATCACAAGCTCTTGAAAGAGTCCATATTCAGCTGAGATAGAAAGCCGGTGTAAGAGTGTCCCAGGTAGAACAGCAGGTGGGAAGGCTCTGAGGCAGGACCCAGAATGAAACCATCCAGACGGTACCCTGATGGGAGAGGGCCTGTCTGAACCATATGCAGAGAATTTTGAGAGACCAGATAAGGAAATTAGGGGCTTTTGTTTGTTTGCTTGATTCTTGTTTTTTTATCTGTAATGGGAAGTCATGGGGTCGGGGGTGTTAATCAGGCATAATGCTTAAAATTCACTCTGGCTCCACTGCAGAGGGAGACTAGATGGTAGAAGGGCAGGAGGGAAAGCAGTTAGGGGTGACATCAGTGGTCCTTATAAGAAGTGGTGGTGACTTGGCTTTGGAGAGTAGAAATAGATGGAGAAAAGTGGCCAGATTCAAAGTTGATTCAGGAGGGAGAATAATGAGTATGCTGATGGGTTGGGGTGAGGGGAAGACAGGAGCCTGAATCCTGGAAGCATAGGTCAACTCCAGCCCTAGAGCAGGCCCCAGGACATGTCCAGATCTCCCAGACAGGGGCAGGATCCTCTCTCCCATTCCTGCCACTGTCCCTTGGAGTTCCCCTGCAGTCTCCCAACCCAGGCACCTCTGCCTCCGCTGTAGCTCTCCTCCACTGCTCTGGAAGACTGGGCAGGGTCTGCTGCCTTTCTCCGGGAGGCTAGCACTGCCGTTCCTTAGGTAACAATAACAATTACATTAGGCAAGGGCTCTGGGTAGGCACACTCAAGATATGTGAAGCTCGGTCTTGAAATGAAGCTAACTGAATATAGCACCCATGGACGGTTTAGGAAAACAGCATTTTATGGTTAATACTTTTACTGTAAATTACACACATAATCTTTGCAGTGTGTGAAGATCTCAAAAGGTCTTAAGCTAGCTCCGGATCTCTTACTGAAACCCATGAGAATTTGAGCAAGTTCTCATCCCCTTCCAGCAGGACCAGAGTATCCCTTCTAAGGGACATGTGGAGCAGCCCCTGGGGAGTCACCCATACAAAGCCCTGTCTTGAGAAATCAGACCCGCCCCAATAGAGACATGCATCACCTCCTTATGACCACTAGATGGAGCCAGACACACGACTCTTTCCCCTCGGAGGCAGACATTTCTTTACCATGTACCAAGAACTGTGTGGGTATACATCATTCCTTCAATATGGTTACTGATTACCTACTATGTGTTAGACGCTCATCCTGACCTTGGAGGTATACCCTGCTCTTTGAGCAGGGTAGCAGCTCCCAATAACCAAGTACAGTATGTCAGGTGGAAGTGAACACTTGGAAGAATGCAGTGAGGTAGGGGATGGGGAGGGACAAAGGGTGGCATGCTATTTTATACAAGGTAGCCAGAGAAACCTTGCAGAGATGTCATTTGAGCAAACACTTGAATGAAATAAGGGATGGAGTCATGCTGGTGTCTAGGGGAGAAAGTTCCAAGCAGAGGAAATGGTACGTGCAAAGGTACCTGAGGAGGGAACACTCGGTGTGTTCAGGAAACTGCACTATCACTACATTAGTGCACAGTGCTCACATACCCATTCTACAGACAAGATAGTGGATGCTAAGAAAGGTAAAGAAGGTTTCCTCCTGGATCCCAAGAGGTGGAAATGAGTGTGGCCCTGCCAGACCATCTTAGCAGGAGCCCAGGTGGGAGTGAGTACTCTCATACACACTACCATGATGGCTGACCCTCCCCTCACCTGTGAGGCAGAAGCACAGTACCCCCAGGGCTGTGCCCACATGTACACCCATGCCAGGGCTGACCAGTCTGTGCAGCATCTTCCCGTGAGGCAATCGACAGCTGGGCTCTCCGTGGTGGAAGACTGCCCTGCCCCTGCCTGTGAAGAAGAGGAAAAGGAAATGAGGTCTTTGTCTGCAAAGGTCCTACCCAGGCCCTTTCTTCTCAGCTCCCCAGGACTGGCTTGGAAGAATACTGCAACTGCTCCCACCAGCAAGACTCCTGGCTGTGGGAGCCTGGTGAGGTGCTGCAGGAGGAACTCAGTGGGGAGGCTGGACCAGGATAGGTGGGCAGGGGCAGCTGGCATCCACTCTCAGTCCTATAATGTGAGCATCCAAATGTGAGAAGGTGGCCAGGCAGCAAGGAACGCAAGGCCAGCCTGCTGTGGGTCAAGGCTGTGCACAGATCACCTTGACTCTAGACAAGAACTGCTGGGGACAGTAGGAACTCAGACTACAGCCAGACTCGGGGATCAGCCCTTGGTGTACACTCTGCCCTGAAGGCAGCTGGGAGCCACTGAAGGTTCTCAAAGAGTGGGAATGGCATGGTCAGGGCTGAGCTTCCTAAAGTTTAACCTGACAGGTACTGCAGAATAATCAAGGGGACCTGGACCAAAATGAAAAAGCAGGTCTGGGTAAAAGTGACAGCAGTCGAGAATGTGGGGAGCAAGAAAGGAAGTAGCAAGGCTGTCCTTGGTTGGCTGTAAGCCCCAATGACTGGGAGGGCATTCACTGAGGCAAAGAGCGTGGAAGGGTTCAGTGATGGGCATGTGAAGCAAGTGGGAGTTTACAGAAACTCCCAGAGGAGAGGTCTAGGAGGTAGCCGAGTATGTGAGTGTCGGACTTCAGATGCTTATTTGCTAGTTAAGCACATGTGTACTGAGTCACCAAGACCCATCAGAAATGAAAGAGGCCAGGAGTGGGGGTGACATCTAAGGCTGAAGTCAGGACTGAGAGAGAAGTGGATCTATGGCCACAAATCAGGCCTAGGCCAGGGGACCCTAGACTTCCTGGGTACAGCCCTGCTTCCAGTCTGATCTCCCCCAAGGTGCCCAATTCAGGCAGGCTGCACATGCCTCTTCCCTGTGTCCCACAGGCTTGATTGCTCAAGCCACGTAAACAGTGTCCACCTATGCCAGCCGACCCCGATCAGCAAGAATACGAATGGTCCCCATCTCCTAATGACCCTGGCAGACAGGCTGCATGACTTGGTTGTATTTGTGCAGGAGGAAAAAAAAAAAATTCCAGCCCAGATAAATTAATTTGTTAATGTCATGTCAAATGCCAGTTAACACAGCCGAGGCCAGGCCTGCTACCTCTCTGCCTGTCCACACAACAAACTTCACCTAGAGCCAAAGCATCGGTTCCAGTCACAGATGCCCAGGCTCAACCCTTCCAATCCCTGCCAAATTTCCCCCATCCCCAGCAGCTGCGCTGAGGGAGTCCCTCAGCTAAGCCGGGTGCATCCTGGCCAGCCCCAGCCACCCACAGTGGGGAAGCCCTGAGCAGCCACTTCCTTTCCAGACACTTCCGGTCCAAAATCTGGTGGCCTCAAAGCCTTGCTGCCTGCTGAGTCAGCAGCCTCCCGTGCTCCATTCATAAAGGCACCCTTGGCAGGCACCACTTCCTGCCCTACAAGGGCCACCGCAGCCCACAGGACAACCTTAGCAGCTGCCTCCACAGTGCCTACCCACACTCCACAGGAAGCACCAGCACTAAGGACGAAGGAGCTCCCAGATTCCTTCCTCTCTTTCACCCCCAGACAGAACCAAGGCCTATCTGTTCTTCCTGGGCTGCCTCCCCCACCGCCCCACTGCTGCGGGTGCCTGCCACCTCCACTTTTTCCCCCTCCAAACTTATTCTCTCAGCTGCATCCAAAACAGGAATCTGTTCACATTCTTCCCCTGCTCAAGAACCTCCCATGGTTCCCTATTCACTACAGAAGGAAACCCACATTCCTCTGCCTGCTTCTCAAGACCCTTCTTATGACAAGCTAGTCTGTACCCGTAGTCCATACTGGTCAAGATGATTGCTGACCTAGGGTCACCAGGGCATGTCTGCTGACTCTGTGCATTTGGGGAGCACAGGAAGCACCTCTCTTGATCAGGACTCCCCAAAGGGCCAAGTTGTCCTTTCCTCCAGAGGAAGGAGGAGGGGCTTTCATGGGTGGGCACTTGGCCTGCTTCCTTGGGTTCCTTTCCTAGACTATGGACCCAGGAAGCCCACCCTTGTGGGCCTGACAGCCAGAATCAAAGAGAACTGAGAATTCCACAGCACCAAGAGAGCCCAGCAAAAGTAGTTGCCACAGGGACGCTCCCAAGAGAGGACCCAAGATCCATCCCCATGAACCCAAAACAAACGGGACTGAGACTAGGCTCTGGGTCAAAATGCCCTGAACCTGGGATGCCCCATAAGAACTGCTTAACCCCTCCATGACCACCAGCATCACTCAATCTCCCAAGCCCCAACTCCTTCTAATCCCTGCAGGGGCTCCTTGGGCAAATTTCTCACAAAAATGATGAGAAGGATCAGAGAGACACAGAGCTCTGAAAATATCTTAACTCCTAGATCCAGCTATATCTGAAGCAAGCTACATGCCTAGACGGCCAAATACTTGAGCCAATCTGTTTTTTTCCTTAAGGCCATTTGAATCAAGTTTCTATTATCTGCAAGTGAAGGAAGTCCTTCAACATAGATTCATTCATGTACTCAGAAATTCGTTTAACTACTCACTGAGTGCCTGGAGGGGTGGGGAGACAGTAGGGTCAGAGGCGACCAAGTTCGTCTTTTCTCAAGGAGCAGACTACAACAGGGAAGATGGATATGCACATAAATTGGTACAGTTCAGTACAGGATACATTTTAAGATACAGTGAGGGCCCCTGAAAAGCACCTCAGGGTCCTAATAGCCCCAAGACTCCTGAAGAACAATGAGTAGCTCCCCAGGTAAGGCTGGAGAAAGACAAAGTCACCCCTTCTCTGACCTCAAGGGACCAGTCCTAGCTCTGTCACCCACTCAACCAGACTTCCTTGAAATAGCAGAAAGTAAGTCTAAAGTTTGGTCTCCAGTTCCTGCTCTGATATTTTGCTACTCAATCTTTTTTTTTTTTTTTTGGTACTAGGATTGAACCCATGTGTGCTTAACCACTAAGCCACAACCCCAGCCCCCCCTTTTTTTTTTACAAGTTGCTGAGGCTGGCTTTGAACTCAAAATCCTCCTGCCTCAGCTTCCTGAGCCACTGGGATTACAGGCAAAAGCCACCCACCATGCTCAGCCTTGCTCTTCAGTCTTAATGAGGTGCCTTCCCCTGTCTGAGCTCCATGTTCCCATTCTAAAAGAAAATATTTGCTAGAAGCTGATAGCACTTCATCAGTATTTTAAGCCTTTATGTACTATATCCTTAAACTTCAGGCTATTAGGAGCCATCATCACATTAAAATGTACATAGTGACTGGCAGAAACCAGTAGCAGTTCCCTTCTAGCCATTTTCCCCTACTGTAGAATTTTTACTTAGGCACAGGGCCACTCAGATAGACTACAGATCACAGCCTCCCTTGCAGGCGGATGTGGCCACATGACCATCTTCTGGCTAACAGGATCTGAGAGAAGCAGATATATACAACTTCTGGTCATGCCCTTGAAGAGGAGGAACTTATCTTCTTTCTCCTCCCGCTTCCCACTGGCTGGCACACAGACAGGGGCTTCCAGGGCCACACTGCCAAAGACAACACTCTGGGCACTGCAGAACAGCAAGGCAGAAGGATCCTGCAGGGCTGCGGCATCAGTCCTGGATATTCCCAGACGGTCACATGGGTGAGAAATAAGCATCTGTTCTAGCATAAGTCACTGTTATTTTGGGTCTTTCTTACAGCATCTGAACTAACTAATTTAGGGAGCCATCCCTCCCTTACTTTCCCCCTTCTCTTCTCCCCCTCTCTCCAGGCTATGAAAATTGCCATGCTCAGAGCCACAAAAGGAAACCACATCTAAAATAAGTATCTCAAAATATGAACTGGAGACTGTCTCATCACAGTCACTTAGTCCAGCTCAGGGGATATTTCAAGGGTGAAGGGACCTGGGTATTGTTTGAAAAGGAGAAGAGTCAAGAATGGTCTGAAGTCAAGAACAAATGAGACAGGCACAGCAGCTCACACCTGTAATCCCAGAGGCAGGAGGATGGTGAGTTCAAAGCCAGCCTCAGCAACTTAGCAAGACCCTATCTCTAAAATAAAATATAGAAAGGGCTGGGAATGTGGCTCAGTGGTTGAGTATCCCTGAGTTCAATCCTCTGTACCAAAAAATAAAAATTAAAAAAGAAAAAAAGAACAAATGGTCCCAGGTACACAGAATAGAATGGGGAAACCTGGAGAGGAAGCATGTTTAGGGGAAGAACCATTCCTACTGAACTCAAGCTAATGAGCTTCCACTCCAAAATATCTCATGGACTCCTGGACACACAGCAAGGGCTCAGAAAGACAGAGACAGAAAACAGAGGACCCCTCTCTGCCCACCCCTACCACCTGTTCACCCTCTTTAGTGACAAGTGCCAACTACCTCCTAGCATAGTCCACTTGCTTTCAGGCAGCTCTCTTCAGTGGAAAGCACTTCCTTATTCTGAGCCAATGTGTGTCTTCTAATATAGTCTACGATGGTCCAACTGACCTCATTCAATCCCATGAACCACACATTCAATCCCTTGGACCACAAGGAACAAGCATGCCTCCTTCCTTATAGACCTAAACCATTTGATCTTGACAAAGTCACCACCGGGGAGCCATGTCACATGGGTCACCAAACTAACAGGCTATAAAATCCGCGGCCTACGATCATAAGTCATTTGCAGGACTGGGGATGTAGCTCAGTGATAGACAGCTTGCCTAGTATACACAAGGCCCTAGGTTCAATCCCAAGTACCACAAAAGCAAAAAACAAAGTGGAAGTCATCTGCACTCATTGCTGCTGTCTCACCTCTCTGCTGTCCTCCTCTGATGGAATTGGGGAGGGAGTGGAGCCTTGTAGAATGTTCCATTTGTTATTATTACAATTACCCAGATAAACCAAGTCCATCCCTTCATACCATGATCTCTTTATTTAATGTAGTAAGATACCTGTAACATGAAGTTTACAATTTTAACCTTGTTTAAGGAAACAATTCAGTGGCAGTAAGCACACTGACAGTGTGTGTAGCCATGCCTTGAGCTTTTGAAGTATTGTTTTCGATAGTTCCTGGTGCACAGAAGATGCTTAATAATTTTTGGTGAATAAATTTTAAAAAAAGAATATCATATAGAGACGTTGATCTCTCCTCCATGCTGTGGTCATATGTCATCAAGGTCCTCAGGGAAAGGACAGGAATAGGAAAGGCCCAAATCACTATCTGCCCCCAGATTAATGGCCATCCACAATTCATCATTGAGACAGAGGAAGTTTCCTCCTGTGCTGCCACCCAGTGCCCTCTATCCATCTCATCCCCAAGGCTGTCAGGAGGGGTTTCACTATTTCTGGCTGGGGACCAATCAAATGGTGTAGAACAAGGAAAAAGGCTCATTTGCAAAACCATAGTAAAGCCCTGCCAGCTCCTCCTGACGGGCTCTTCCTCAAGGGCTTATTTGATAACTGGTTCCAGAACTTTGCCAGGAATCAAGCACAGATCACTAATTTCCTGTTCCTGCAATCTGTTTTCTTCCCTCTAAAACTAGTTATTTGTCCATTTCAAGCCTTCCAGCATTCATTCATTCATTCATGCTACATACTATTATTATATCATTTTACAGATGAGGAAATTCAGGGATGGAGAGATTTAATAAGTTGCTCAGGGGTACAAAGCTGCTAAGTGGCATAAATATTTAAAATGCCAAATTTTCATAATAATAATAATAGGGGAAAGGGTTTGGGAAACAAAGAACTGTGATGAGATCTTTGACACAGGTTTAGGTTTATACAAGGTAGTCTGGGCACACAGGGTAAAGCAACTCACTGGAGTTGGGAGGCTTAGTAACAACTGCACAGAGAGGGGGACACTCAGCTGCCTGGCAGAGGGTGGAGGGGAACAGTCAGAGAGGCATGAACTAGTGGACATGACATCACATTCTAGGAAGACAGGGCTCTGGGAGAGGCTGTCAAAGATGAGGCAAGGGAAGTACTCGGGGTCAGTTAAGGATTCTGGAAGGATTGATTGATTCTGTACATGGTGAAAAGCAGGAATGGTGAGAAGCAGTGACCACTCCTCCGCCCCCTCTCCCACTTTCTACTGACTGTCCTGAAATATCCCTGACAGCTTATCACAGATATTATCTCCAAGTTCACTCAGCACTGGGACAGGTAATCCCAAGGGCTAGATTACAAATCCAGTTAAAATAGACTCTCACCTCCCCACCTGGCCTGCATCCCATTCCTTCTGAATATCTGCTCCTTACTTCCTCGACAAAGAAGCAAAACAGCTGCCAGGCAGATCATCCGTGTCTCTAGCAGCTAGTCTTTAACAATTAATTATTTTCCTCTGTATTCTTCATCGTAGTATTCCCCTTTCCTTCCAGACTAGCTCCTTCAGATAATAGGGGTCCACCTTCCTGCAAGGAACCCAGTCCCTAGGATGCTGGGGGGAAGGTAAAGGGAGCCTGCAATCAGCAGCAAGCGTGGGCATGTGACCAGATCTGACTCAGTGGAGAACCCCTGCCCCACCCCCTCTCGATGATTGGTTCAGGAATGGGCTGTGAGCCAAGCTGCACCCAATCAAGACTTCCCCAGAGCTTTTCTGCAAGAGCCAAGAATCTGAAGTAAAGGCTCTTTGTTGCTGATTGCTGGGAAAAATACGGTCTGGGGCTGTTAGTAACCATTCAGTACCAAACATTTAAAGAACAGATCCAAACAAATAAGTAGAGGCAGAGATGAAAACTAGAGACACAGAACTCTAATATCATGATTTAAGCTCTGATACCTGAAGCAGGCTGCACAAATATTTAACAAATACTTGTACCAATATTTTCTTTTTTTAAAGGCCATTTGAGCTAGGAGTCCTTGAATATATTTGGATATATCTTGTTTCTCTCCACCTCTGCTTCTGTTCCTGGTTATTCCAGGTCACCATCATTTCTTCCTGGATGGACTACAAAGCCTCTTCACTGTCTCCCCCACCTATATGACCTATGCTTTACACAGCAGCCAGAGTAACTGCTATAAAATCATAAACTGCATCAAGTAACCACCTTCGACAGTTAATCCCTGGGCTGCTCATTTTATTTGGGCTAAGATCTCAGCCTCTACAGAGCCTAGTCTGGCTTGGCCCTGCCCATCTCCCAGTACTCACTTCTCCCTACCTGCCCCTTGCGTGGACAGGGATCTGCTTCCTGCTCCTACATCCTAAGACCCTCTTTCCAACCTCACAGGGTTTCTGCCAACATGCATCCTTCATCCTGGTTGACATGGCTAATACCTCTTTACCTTGAAGATGCCCTTGTCAGGAAAGCCAAGGCAGAGGTCTGCCACTCAAAGGAGGTCCCTGTTATCCACTGCATTCCGTTTGTGGTCCCCAGGTCATACTGGTACCTCCCCGAGTAGGAACCATGTCTGCTTTATTTAGCTATCACATCCTTAATTCTAGCTTGGTGCATTGCTCACTGAAGGAGTACATGTGAGTTCAGATGGAGAGCGGATGGATGGACAGATGTTTGTATGTAGGAAGAGGATCCAGAAACCTGACCATGAACCCAACCTTGGAATGTGGGAGTGAGGGTGAGCCTACATTTCCTTTCTACTTTGGCAGTAAACATGTAATTCTTTTGCAATTAACAAGAAAAAATAAAAAGGAAAACACAACATGGATTTCAGACCAGGTGCCACCACCACTTGCTCCATTCCCTAGGACAAATCCCTGGCCTCTCTGGGTCCTCATCCCCTCAACCATCAAAGAAGAGCTCAAGCCACCATCCCTTGCTATGATCATAATCACAAGCTGGGCTGGTGACATCACAAGAAATGAGCTCTACTGATTAAGAAGATGACTTTGGAGTCCGAGAGCCAGGTTCAAATTCACAATGCCACCTCCAAAGTCAGGTGGCTTAAGGGAAATATGCTGATCCTCATTTTGCTCACTTGTAAAATGGGAATAATAAACCCTATCCTCAGGGGATAATTATAGGACTCAACTGAGTAAAAGGACCTAAACAGACCTAATAAACACTAGGGGCTCCATAAATGGGTGGAGGCCCTGGGGAAAAGGAAGTGGGGTCTCCAGAGTTGCCTGGGAAGCGCCTCTGTTGCCCTTCCCTTTTCCTGACAATCTGAATCAGTGTGGGCCTTTTTTGTCCAAGGCTGTCCACTGGGCACCACGCCCCAGTCCCATGATCCCACCCAAGACAGCAATCCAGTCTTCCTCTCCAAGTGATTTCTGTGTGAGTCAGGACTGCCGCTTGTCATCAGGGCTGCCAGGCAGAGTAGCCCAAGGTCTCCCTGGCATCCTCCACCTGCTTCCCTCATGCCTGGAGGAAGCACAAGGAAAAGAAGGGAACAGAACAAGCATTGGACAGAGTGAGTGGCCTCCCCAAACACACTGTCCTCACTAAAACATCTTTTCCACACTGAGGTCAAGGCTCAGAACCTGGAGGGGGAAAAACCATAGGCCTCAGCAGGCTTGAGCACATGGGGAGACTCATGTACATCAGACAGTCTGCCTCCATCACTCCCTTCTGGCCAGGGGGCTGCCCCAAAATGTGTTTTCATCTTCTAGGGACCAACAGCCACTTGACAAGGCAGTGTGATGCCATCTTTTTTTTTTTTTTCCCTTGGTACTGGGGATTGAATCAGAGAAACTTAACCACTGAGCCACATCCCCAGCCCTTTTATATACTTTATTTTTTAAAATTTTTTTTGTAGTTGTAGATGGACAGAATGCCTTTATTTATTTATTTATTTATTTATTTTTAATGTGGTGCTTAGGATCGAACCCAGTACCTCACGCATGCTAGGCAAGCACTCTACCACTGAGCCAAAACCACAGCACCTATACTTTATTTAGAGATAGGGTCTTGCTGAGTTGCTGAGGGCCTCACTAAGTTGCTGAGGCTGGCTTTGAACGCACAATTCTCCTGCTTTAGCCTCCTCAGCTGCTAGGATTATGGGCATGCCTGGTGCGATGTCATCTTGAAGAGAGATCTGTGCAGTGGCTGAGAAGCTGACCTGTATGTGCACAGGGATGCACACACCCCTGAAGGCACAGAGCCCTGAAAGAAGTCAAAGCCACACTGAGCACCAAAGGAGGTCCAGCCAGAAGAAAGGATGGCCACAAGGGGAACAACAAGAGGGGACAAGAAGGGATGAGAGAACAGGAGACCACACCAGAGGGCAGATCCCAGGTCAAATGCCAGCAGGCCTCAGCATGTGCACCTGCCCCTGCATTTGTAGAGCCCTTCCAGGTGTCCATCTAAACAGGCCTCCAAGTCCCATCCCTGTCAGAAGCCTTTCCAGACTCTGCACAAGGAAGGGCACATTTTCCCCAGGTACATTCTGCTCAATGCCTCCCTGCCTCCAAATTCTTACAGATTCTACCCAGAAAGAGACTCAGTCTGTCAGAACGACTCTGTTGACATCTCTCCACTTAAGCTGCAAACCCCTCTGGCTCTCCCAGGACAGATCTTACCCATAAGCACCTGTTCCAGCATTTCCCCTGGGAAGGACAGATATCCAAAGACATTAAGGGTGTGGAGAGAGCATTTATTTTCTGGATCACAAAGAGAATGAGAGGGAGGGTGGGGTCAGCTGTGGTGGTAGCATAAGTCAGAAGCAGATGGTGTAGGAGGGACTCCTGGAGGCACCACTGTGACAAACACCAGGCCTCTGGGACAGTGAGAACTAGCAGCAATGACCCTGACCATATTGTGAGGAACACTAGTCTCTGGGTCTCCAGGTTGGGGCGTCCTTCTCCCAAGCTCCCCAGATGAGTCTTCTCCACCCTAGGGGACCCTTACTTAACCTGTTTGCTAGGCTCCAAAATGAGTATAAAACCTGGCGGCTGCCTTCAGAGTGTCAGAAAGAGCCAGTTTTTAGGCAGACAATAGATCACTTCCACCATTTGCCAACTGTGTGTCTTTGGGCACGTGACTTGCCCTTCCTGGGCCTGGGGTTTCCTTGTCTGTACAATGGTGCTAAGGATCCCCAATCTCATAGGACTGCTATGATAATCACATCAGATAACATCTATTAAACACCCTATATAGGGCTGGGGATGTGGCTCAAGTGGTAGGGCGCTCGTCTGGCATGCGTGCGGCCCGGGTTCGATCCTCAGCGCCACATACCAGCAAAGATGTTGTGTCCGCCGAGAACTAAGGAATAAATATTGAAAAAATTCTCTCTCTCTATCTCTTTCTCTCCTCTCTCACTCTCTCTTTAACAAAAAAAAAAAAAAAAAAAAAAAACACCCTATATAGAGCTGTCCCCAAAATGTGAAAACCCAATTCTCCAATCCAGCACACTACAGGGTGGCTGAACCAGGGTGGCACCCTCCCCCGAAGTGTGATCCTCCCCAGAAGTGTGATCCATTCTGACCCCATCTGACCCCATTCTGACCCCATCACACCCCCAGGCCCTGGCTATACCCTTCTCTTTAGCTGGTGGACTTCCCTGACCCTACTGCCCAGGAACATGGGAAAAGGACAGCAATGAAAAGTCCTACCCACTCAGAGGATAATGGGCAGTGATGTCATCCTTCCCTTCTTAATTCTCCCCTGACCCTGTGACTCAGAACCACAGCTCAGCAGCCCCCATGCAGTTATAATCTCAGAGGTTGCTTGGATTTGGTCATTTTTCTGCAGATGGCCCAAGCCCTGTATGTCCAACAAAGAATCATCTGGCAACAGGCATTTGTACAATACTTCCTAGCAGTCTCTTCCAGTGTATGGAATATAACTCATGGCTCTAGGATCACACTGTATCTCTGACCCCAAATAGTACTGCACACTTCAGTATCAAATCCAAATCCTACTCCAAATAATGAAGATTTCCTACTGCAGAGAAGGCCAGTATTTAAGGAAGGGGGATTCCCACAGGAAGATTCAGAACCAGCCTCACTAGGATCATGACACAGACTCCCTAAAGGAGTACTCTGAAAGAACACCACTTCTATAACTCCCCTCAAAAGCATTAAAGCACCCAACCCAGCTGTCAGGCATCTGAGCATCTCGGACATTCAGTCAACCTGCCCCATCAGATGGGGGGGTCAGAGCTAAAGGACAAGGACAAGAGGAAAACTGGGTCAAAATCCCAACACCTCTTCTCACACTGAGGCTGCATTAGCTCAGGATTCTCCTCTCACAAGCTCCATGGTCTGATCTCTCAGAGCACAGGAGTCTATAGTGTGTTAGAAAGCTCCCTGCAGGGGTACAGAAGACCCCACTGATGCCATGAGCGCTTAGAACTTTGGAGATCAGTCATGGGACAAATGATGCAGCTGACGCCACTTACTGCACCAGCAAAAGCTTTCTCCCTTAAGAATCTCCTTGCCATATGATGTCTTAGAGCCAAAACTGATGTTCACCGGGCTGATCCAAAAATCACGTGGAAATTTTTCATTAACATCAGGACACTCTTTAAGCTGACTGTGGCACAGCCAACATGGGGGGGGGTGATTCCCATGGCCCACAGTTAACTAAGGATTAGTGCTTAAGCTGGGAAACTCCAGCAAACAAGGAAATGCATACATCCACAATACTCCCATTCCCAAGCAAACTGGAAACCTGAGCCACCACTTCCTACCCAGCAGCCCCAGGGCCCTCCATCTCTGCCTGCTGCTCAGATCCGCCCAACCCATCCCACAGGTTTAGAATTCAATTTCAAGTACAGACTTCCATTTCCCTGGCTTTCAGAAATGTCCCATCAATTTGCAGGCCCCCAAGCTACAAGGAAACTGCTGCCCAGCATCAGATTTCCTAGGGATTTCTGGGAGGCCCAAGGGAATTAGAGAGGAGGCTCAACTAAATAAAGAGCTCTCTTACAGTTCAAACAGCTTCCTTACTTTCAAATATAGAAAGTAACTACTACACTCATGCTCATAAGAAAAGGACTTGGGGCCTTAATTCAATGAAGAGATCAGGCTCATTTACAGATTATCCACAATCACTTTAAAGGGGATAAATAGGTTTTCTCAATTAAATCAAACACCCCACCCCCACCAAGTACACACAGAAATCTTTGCTTTACTATTTGCTTAATGTTTTCCCTCAATGATAGATCCCATGTCTGAGTCATCCATCACACATTTCTCATTAGGCAGGTTTGGCTCAGAAATAAATCCCCTTTTCTGCCAGTTCGCTGCCTTAGGCTCCCCAATCGGCCAACTGGTGAGTAAACCTTAGCAATGGAGGGCCCCTGGGGCACTGAGATTCAACCTCCTCTGCTCTAATGTGTCCACCCTGGACCCCTACCTTCCCTCCACTGTCTTCCCCAACTCCTCTCCATCCTACCTCACCCCAATCTCTCTAGGACTTTCCAAGCCCAAACTGCCCCATCCCGTTCCCTCATCACCACCTAATATTCTTGGTCCTCTTAAGCTGCCCCTACCAGCCCTTCCCCGAATCTGTTCTCATTCCTACTGCAGCCAGTGGAAGTCCCTCAATGATCCACTCCTTCATTCTTCAGGGTCAAACACGGTGGACCCTCCTAACACCCGCGCTCCTCTTCTCCGCGGCTCCCCCTCCTCAGAGCTGGCAGGCAGAGTGTTTGCCTCGGCAGGGCCCCAGAGATTGCTTCCCTCCCAGCCCCGGACAGCCGCTTCGTTAAGCTTCCAGAACCGCCAACCATGACAAGATCTGCCCCCATCCCAGCTCCACACCCAGGGCTTCAGTCATCACAGTCACCCACGCAGCCTCCCACAGCGGCTCTACGCGGGCCGGACAGTGCCCCAGCGGCTCTCGGCCCCAGGGAAGGGAAAGCCAGGTTAGGGGTGCGGTGCGTCCTGGAGCCCGCAGCTGACTCCGAGCGCCGGCTTCAGCGCGCTCACAAGTGCGGAGCCGGAGGGGCCCGGGAGCGCTGGGGTGCGGGGCGCTGCAGGGGAGGGGGCGCCGGCCGCGCTCCGGCCACCCGGCCACAGGCCGCGCGGCCCTGGCCCCGCCGCAGACAAAGGCCGCCCCACCCCGCTCCGCGCCGCGCCGCTCCGTGCCGCGCCACGCAAGCACTCACCGCGCTGCGCCGACTCCCGGGACTCGGGGACGCGGCGGAGCGCAGCCGAGTCGCCGCAGCCGCCGCGAGGCCCGGCCCGAATGAGGGCCGGGGGCGGCGGAGAGTCCGAGGGGCGGGGCGGGCTGGAGGAAGCCGCGGGCCCGGAAAGGCGGCCCGGGTGAGCCCCAGAGGCCGGATTGGCCCTGCAGCAGCAGTTTGGGGCAAAAGCTGGAGCGAGCCCGCCCGCTGGGCAGGGCCGCGGGCCTGGACCCCGCCCCGACCCCAGTCGCGACCCTGGAGGGAAAGACTCTGGGAAGGTGGCGCTGGTCTACGGTCTACTCACTGCCCTTCCCCCACCCGTATCCCACGCTTCACAAGCCAAAGTTTCTTTTCGGTGAGAGAGGACAGGTGACTGGCCGTTGACCACTCCCACCCTCCGGGCTGCTGGCCGCAGAGCAGAGCTCGATTCTGGCTGTCCGATCCCAGTCCTCTATTCTCCCTCGACTCTAGGCAGGCACAGCGGCTCGGAAAGGGTTAACTCGACCACGAGAAATTAAGAGCTGCTGGGAGCTCTCTATAAATACAGTGTCGTGGGCGCCTGAGCCAACCGCAGGGCAATTTCTACTGAGTTGGTTTCCTCTTTTCCTTCCACCCACGACTATCAGACCAGCCCTGTCCCCGACCCCATGCCAGGTTGCTGATCAGCCCAGGCTCCAAAAGAGTAGACCTGACACCTCTGCCTTTGGCTTTGCCCTTACAGGTTCCAACTCCAGCCTGGGAGGAGACGGGAGTCAGGCACTACCAGATTTTACCTCTGTGCATCTGGCCCCCACACCTGTGTTTGGATCTGTTCTTCCTCACACAATCAGGAAGGGCTCAAAAGTAGAGGGACTGCTGTAGGCCAGAGTCTAGGTTGGGAGCTTTCTGTCCTGGACCTCTTAGATCCTCAAAACAGCCCTATTAAGAAAATAATGTTATTCCCATTTTACAGATAGGAAAATCGAGGCTCAGAGGGGCGAAGTGATTCCAACCTTGCTCTGTTGCCAGACTTGCCATCAAGTGACAGCAGCAATATTGAAGAGCACTTAGGAAATATACATGAAACTGTTGTGTCTGATGTGTCAGCCACTATTTTAAGCTCTTCATCATTTTATCTCATTTAATCTTCATGGCAACTCAGGTGAATGCTATTATTCTAAGTTTTACAGATAAGAAGATTCAGACACAAAGATTATGTAATTTACCTGGAGACACTCAGCTCTTTAGGGAGGAGACAGGATTTGTCCCTTGATATATGTGCCTTTGGACAAACTGAACTTCATCCCTGAGGTATGAGTAGGGCAGTGGGGCACAGGTGTGTATATTTGTGAACACACTCAAGCAACTCTCTGTATTTGTGTCTATGTGCACAAGTATTTCTGAATAGAATTTGATAATGGTCATCACCTCTAGGGACTGTGGATGAATTCACACTGCTTCCCATTGTCCCTTAGGCCTCACAAGTTTCAGAATGAATAGTCCTCTGTAGGTCCAGCAACCTGGGGGCAAAGTATCCCAGGCAGAGGTGTCCCTGGGCTGAGAGACCCAGAAACCCTGCAGCAGGACCCTAGAGATAGCATTTGAACTGATCTAAAGGAATTTTCCTTCCTTTCATGAAGAGTCAGTCTGGGCCCTGCATTAGTGACACAGGTCCTGTCCTAGAGGATCTAGAATCTGGCAGGGAAGATGTGACTCAGCCTTGATGGACAATGAAGGAACAGTAAGGGCAGTCTGTACTGACAGAGAGCAGAAGCCAGGAGGGAAAGAAATGGGTATCAGCTGTCATTCCTGGAAACAGAATTTAGGGCTCTCTTACCCCTCAGGAAAGAGAAGCAGCTTCATCAAGGCACCGATGGTATGTGTGTAGGACTAGCTCATCTGACACTCAGACACTGGGCCAGACACTTGGACATAGACAGCTAGTGTGATCATTCCAGCACATAGGAGTCTCCTTAGTTCACAGAATGTTTTCTGGTGGCCTACTTGGGAGTAGGGATGCTTCACAGAGATTCCCATAAAAAGCAGAGACATTTAGGATGGAAATTTGTTCTGGACAACCCCCCACCCGCTTCTCCCCTCCTGCTTCCTAAGCCAGCACCGACATGGATGATTCAGAGCAGTCTGTCTCCAGTTTTGCCTCAATTTCCTCAAAGAGGTTACAAACTAGAAAATCCAGATTGGGACAGGCCTTCTCCCACTTTCTTTCCCTACATACACATCCTCTGGTCTCCTTAAATTCAACATGTGCAAAATTGGACTATCACCTGTCTCCTAAAACCATTTCTCCTCCTAGATATCTTGGAAGAACCCAAGCCCCAAACCAGGATTCAGCTTACACTTCGCCCACTCCCTCACTGCCAATATCCAAACTGGCATGAAAGGATGCACAGGAACATCTTTGGAAACATCCCTTCTCTGAATATCCTGTTACCACCCCAGCCTCATCTGGGGTCCTATCACTCCTCACTGGATTGCTGTGAGGATTGCTTATTCTTCTAATTCCTCAGCTGCCAGAGAACTTTTTTTTAAAGTTATGACTCCTCCTATATTGTCCCTCTGCCACTTGAAGCCCTTCCACTGTTCTCATTTGCCCTTAGACTAATGGTCTCCTAAAATTTATTTTCATCTTCCTTACCAACAGAGTAGTTTTGTTCTAAGAAGCTCTATGCATAGCTGCAAATACTTCCTTTCTCAGATTCCCTTGCAGCTGGAGTGGCCAATGAGATGAAAGTGAAACTCACTGGTCAGAAGTTGGGAGAAAAAAATAAATAAATAAATAAACCTTCTCTCTTTCTTTTCTCAGTAGTGGAGATAAAATCTAGGGTCTCATTCATACAAGGCAAATGCTTTACCACTGAGCCACATCCCCAGTTCAAACTTTTCTCTTTATAAGTGGATTATCTAATTTATTTCTTATAGTACCAGAAGGCTGAGTACTACATCAGGGCAGAAATTATAAGATTACTGTGAAAAATCAGAAATTACTTCCCTTTGCTCCTTTTGACATATAAAAGTACAAGTATTTCTCTCATCTATTTAAATGCACTTAAACAAACTGGATCCCTTAAAAGCTTAAAAGTGGGGGCTGTAAAGATGTTCCTGGCTATTTAGAGCAGGAAAGCAACCCATCTTTTAGAAAGCAGCTCAGAGAAATTGGGATGCCTTGCTTAAGAATGATACTCAAATCTATTAATTTTGTCTGCTTCTCTAAGAAAGAAAAATCAATTTTTGGCCATGCCTGGGCTAAAGGCCCCAGTTGGGCATTTTCTTGAGAGTTGCTCTCACACTTAACCAAGTAATTTGGCATTGGTTTCCCGAGTTGTTTGCATTTTCAGGCCTCGGGTCCTTGACATCTTGGCAAAGGCCACTGCCTCCATCACCTGGCTCTGCCCACTCACTTAGGGCTCACAGAGCTGCCATCCAGAGTCATTCCATCCAGTCTAGTCTAAGGCAACCACATTTCCCCCTGATGACTGAATCCAGCATAGGGCTGTGTATGGGACACAGTGACCACTGCAGGTTCCTGCTTTCTATCTTCCTATTCCTGGGAATTGAATCTTAAAATAGGCTTCACATGTCTAGATCTAAATGCTTACATCTGGAAGCATCTGGCAGGCAAAATAACAGGAGCAGCATAAAGAGAGAGAGGAACAGATCCTCCAAGGAGGATTATCCAGGAACTCCCCACCCCAACTTCAACCCATACACTACGAAATAACAAACTATAAACAAGCTTGAATAATTAGCAGCCTCCTTCTGACCCACTGTGCCCTCTTCTTATTGTTCACCCTTTCCCATTTTGTTCTCCCCCTCCCCAGCTCCTCTCCCTTTCCTATTCCTTCTCCATAGCCCAGGCTGACAACATTCCCAATACCAGGAATCTGTCTCGGAGCTTGTGTCCTGCTGCTAGTGAGTCAGCGGTGTCCTCCGAATAGGAGGTCTGAGACAGTTAAAAGGCAAAACAACAGATCAAAATGGAGGTAATGTCATTATACAAGGGTAAACTTTCCATCTTATTGGGAGTTGTTGATTACTAATAGCTCCCATATACAAACAATTAGATTATTCAAATTAGGGCTCACCTGAAAGTGAGCACCTCCCTTAATTTTACACCATAGGGTCCTTTCCTGCCTCACTCCTCTAGTCCTGGCCCTGCTCTTAGATTTGGACCATGAAAGGCTCCAAGAAGTGAGCACAGATCAGAATGACTAAGAGTTCCGACAGAAGAATAAGATCAAGTGCCCTGGCTTGGAGAACAGGGAGTCCAGCATGTGATGCTGGCCGGGTTGACACCCTTATGGAAAACAGTAAATAAGCCCCATAAAACCCAGACATCATAATCTCAATTTAGATACTGAACCTTAACTACTAATCTTGCTGTCTTCAGAGTCTCAGGGTCTCTTGGACATTTGTTTTCAGAGGGGCTTGCGGCACTGCCTGGTTATCTCCAGGGCAACTTGCCATAGTCTTAGCCCTCAAAGGAATGCTCAGTTGCTGCAGTGATGAGAGAAATGTACCCATCCTCTTCTAATGGGGCACTCTGAATCCACCAGCCCTTGGGGCCCGGGTGTAGCTCAATGGTAGAACATATGTTAGATTGTGCAAGTTTCCAGGTCCATCCCCAGCATCGGGGGTTAGGGGAAACTGTCAGTCATCTTATAATTTCCCTTCCATTCTATTTCTGTTGCCAGAAGTGATCCTTTCTGCCCGGGGACCCAAATCATCCAATCTACATCAGATGTGGATTATTATTTCTTATTGGCTTAACTACTTCTTCCATGTTTTGTGGTTAGTGATTGCTGATGAATACAATCTTGCATTTGTTTTCTTGAAACAGGACTTTCAGCACAATCACATATCTGTCACTTCTTCTCCTTCCCTCATTTCCCATGATGAGATCATCACAGTATAACTTCTTAAGAAATCCTTACAACCAGTCTCTCATAGGAAACCTGATACTCCACAGGCAGGAGTGCCAGGCGGTGGCCCTTGGGCTTTCTAACAGAAACTTTAGCAGCAGCAAAGTTTTCATCCCTGGCCTTATAACAATGTGGCCTCTGTCCATCCTCTCCACACCTCACGCCCCTCATAAATATTCACACGGTCCAATTCTATCAGAGTGGTTCCTCTCTAACTAGACAGACCCACTCACTTCCCAAAGTCTCCTCTAAGAAACAGGGCAACTTAATATGCACCTTGCCCACAGTCCCACAGTGTTCTCTGCTCTCCTGTGCTATCCGTGTCATATCTCCCTTGGCATTTTGAGAGCTTCCTCATGCTCTTCCATTCCTCACCAATGTTGTACCATAGGAGAGTTTGAACTCTGGAGGGAAGGCCTTAACCCTAGCTGATGGAAGTGGGATGTAGACAGTACAGCAGGCTGCAGACCAGGGCACCAAGGCTTATCTCCCAGCCCTGCCAAGAACCAGCTGTGTAGCCTGGGGGAGTGTGTTAACTGTGCTGGACCCAGATATCCTCCTCCAAAAAAGTCCTCCCCAGGTTCCTCAGCAGATGCTGAGCCACTGACTATTTCTCAGAGAAAACCAGAAGGATCTCCTCTTCCATCCTGTAGCAGGAGTATTAATGAAGCAGGGCAGCGCTACAGACAAGCACCCTGCAAAGCCAGGAAGGGACTGTTTGCCTCCGTCTTGCCTACCCTTTCCCAAGGGCTTCCCATCAAGGTTGCTATGGGCAATTGCTACTGAGCCCCCTCCTGGTGGTTGGTGGAAGTGCAGCTGAAGAGGTCTACTTTCTTACTCATTGGAGGTCTCTGCTTCAGTCACTGTCCCCTGAATCACCCCTTCTCTTTCTTGAAACACTTTATGCCTTCTACCACACTATCCTCTCTTGCTTTTCTTCTCACCTCACTGAACGCTCTTTCTAGTCTCCTCTATTAGGTCCTCCTTTTCCCAACCCTTTAATGCTGGGAATCCCAGGACTTAGTACTTAGAACTTTCTCCTCCTGGGTCTTTGCCTATTCCCTTGGTCCTCTCATCCAGGCTGATGCCTTTAAATGCCATCTATGTGCTGAGTGGGACTTGTCCAATTCAAATCTCCAGCTTGAAACATGTTCTTGAATTTGATGCATCTAACTGCCAACTCAACATCTCCACTCAACATGTCTCTAATACCCCACCCCCACCACAATGCCAACAAAACAACAAACTGTTTGGTCCTGTAGCTTTCCCCTCTCTCAAGTGATGAAAATCCCACTCTTCAAATAGCTCAGGCAAATATTCTACAGTCATCTCTGATTTTCCTCTTTCTTGCAAAATCCACAGGAGCAATCCTACTGGCTTGGCCTTTGAAAGAACGAGAGCAATCCTTCACTGTCTCCACTACCATCACCCCAACTATAGTGTCCTCCAAATTGATCTCTCTCCTTCCACTTTCACACTCTATAGTTTACTTTCTACATAGAAGCTGGAGTGATACTCTCAAAAATAGGCAAATCCTGTCATTTCTCTGCTCAGAATTCTCCAGGGTAAAAGCAGAGTCCTTAAGTTGACCTACAAGGCCCTACATGATCTGGCCCTTTCTATCCTCTGATCTCATTTCCTACCACTCTTCCCTTTGCTGATTTCTGTATTGTATGGTAACAGTATGTTTAATTTTGTAAGAAACTTCCAAACTGTCTCCCAAAGTGTCTGCACCATTTTGTTTTTCCACCAGAAATGAATAAGACTTCCTATTGCTCCACATCCTCACCAGCATTTGATATTGTCAAAATTCTGGATTTGGGCCATTCTAATAGATGTGTAGTATTATCTCATTGCTTTAATTTGTATTGCTGAAATGATATGGGATGTGAAACTTATTTTCATGTACTTATTTGCCATCTGTATATCTTCCTTGGTGAAGTGTCTATTAAGGTCTTTGGTCCACTTTTTTGGGGGGATGGGGTACCAGGGATTGAACCCAGGGGCACTCGGACACTGAGCCACATGCCCAGCCCTATTTTGTATTTTATTTAGAGACAAGAGTCTCACTGAGTTGTTTAGTGCCTCACTTTTGCTGAGGCTGGCTTTGAACTTGAGATCCTCCTACCTCAGCCTCCTGAGCTTCTTAGATTATAGATGTGTGCCATTGTTTTCTAATTATTGAGTTATAAGAATTCTTTGTATATTTTGGATAACAGTCTTTTACCAGATATGTATTTTGCAAATATTTTCTCCTAGTCTGTGGTTGGTGCTTCTTTCAAGATGTAAGAGATCGAAATATATTTATGTGCCCATATGAAGATACCCTGAGAGAGGAAGACCATAAGTCTCATGAGGAGAAGGGGAATAATAATTGGCATATGGAGATCTCTAAGGAAGCAGGAATGGACAGAACACAGAGCCTGGGGGGAACAATCCTTCCCTTGGTCTGGAGGGAAAAACATGAGGATGGGTAATTGATAAGAATGTGAGATTGGAAATTGATGGAAACCCACTGATATTTTTTTCTTTTTCTGTGACATATAAGGCAAGATCACCTACACAGAGTGAGATAAGTGGGAATAGGTGAAGCCTGAGAAGATTTTGGGTAGTGGCTGTAATAAACATCAGTTGATCTTCCAGTGATGTAGCATGGTTTTTAAGCAATGATGAAGGTCATGGTTTAGAATAGAAATAATCACGCAACCCTTTCTCTCTTCTGTTGTTGGGGTTGCAGGCAAGATCACAACTGGGCAGAAGAGTTGGTATGGGAAGGAGGTAATGCAGGAATGCAGGCCTGCAGGTACAGAATCTATGCCCTACCTCAAGATCTGTCTCTCTTCAGCTGCTCTTTCACCATGACTGAAACCACCAGACCCCAGCCCCAACCCAGGTTCTGGCTGCCTCAAGACTGTTAGTTAGGCCAAGTATGGCAGGATGGGTTCTTAGCAAGCATACGCTAAGATTAGCATGTTGGAATTTTTGTAAAGAGTGTTCTTGAGCTCCACAATCTAGGGAAGGAAAGAAAAGAGGATTGGGCAGCATAAGTTGGGTTACCGAACAGTTTCAAAAAAGGTTTTGGCCAACCATAGGGAGCACTCTGAAGCTGGGGTCACCTCTTCGGAGTTGTCCTGTGTGGGGGACACAGCAGGTCTTTTATACCCAACCACAAATCAGGATGTGGATCTCCTAGGAGGAGAAATGACCTTGATTTAGGTTACTTTCTTGAGCAGAGGCAATTCCCAAAGAGGGCTTGGACCTGAGAGTCATCTTCCTGTAGGACTTGTAGCAGCTGGAGAAATAAGTCCTTCAGCCATGAAGGGTACCACAGTATCTATCCAGAAGCACACATTTAATTAGCCCTTGTTCTATGCTTAAGCCAGAGGCACCCTCAAAGTCAGTGGGGGGGGGGCTTAGAAGTATCAGGGTCTTGCCTGAGGCATGTGGGTACAGTATCAGACTCCTGCATTGGAGTAAGAGGCTTTGAATTCTACTCTTACTTTAGCTACTGACTCCCTATGTAACATCAGGCAAGTCTCTGCTCTCTCAGCCTCAGTTTCCCCATCTTATATGAGGGTTGAACTGAGGCCCTTGCCAATAGTCTATGGCTTTCTGATGCTCACAATCATGGACCCGTGTGCCTCTTTTCTTGGGAATCTGTCACCTGTCACCTAGCCCTCCTACTTCCAGAGTCGTTAGGCTCTGGTCCTTAGGGCTGGGGGTCCCCAGCTAAATCCAACATTGGATCTAAGAGAGAATGAGCATCCTAGTGCTCCTTTCAATTCCTCTAACCCTTCTCAGAATAGATTTTAGTCCCTCCCAGAACCATTAAGGGTTTCTGCTTCAACAAATCCATAATTGAATATTTGATAGGCATGATTCTTGGAGGTCATTCTGTTTTTTGGCATCATCTAGAGAGTTTTAATTTTGCATTCATCATTAGCAGTTTTCAAAGGGCTCTGAAAGAGGCCAGATTATAAGACAAAAATTAGTGAGAAGTTTGTTTTTGCTTGGGGAAGAAGCAAAACACCATTGAACTGCCCCTCCTCCTATATACCCACCTGCTGCCACCAAGTTTACATTTCTCAGAATAATCCCCTGGTCACTTAACCCAGCTGCTTAGCACAGGAATGGTTTTTGTAGATGGTCTATGCTCTTTTTTTTTGTATGTTTGTTTGTTTGTTTCCTAAAAGAAGACAGTCTTCACTTCCAAGATCTGCATTTTGCTATCTGACTATTTATTACCAGAGTGAAATCAGGGAGAATATGGTGCTGCCACTCATATTTCTGAACTGATACTGAATATAAAGAAGAAAACCTGTCAAACAACACTTGGGCTTGATACCTGGAGTCACAATGCATGGGGGTTGGAAAGACCCTTAAACATCCTCTGGTCTATCTGTTCCCACTTTACAAATGGGAAAGTGGGAAAGAGAGGAGGGGATGAATGTAAGTTTAAAGCCACACAAAAATCACTGTTTCTACTAGATCCTTTAGAAAAAGAAGAAAAGCTTTTAGAACATGGTCTTGCTTTGAAATGGCAGAAAAGATAGACAAAATTTAACAACCAACTAATATATACCAGTGCTAGAAAAAATGAGGTGAGGAACCATCGGCAGTCCAGAAATATCGGGGAACTTTTAGAAGTTGGAAAGTAGATAGGGATTTCAGATTCCCATGCTGATGCTGTATTAAGTGAACTGTAAATTTCCCTCCCCAACTACACCTTGGAGAAACTGGTTAAGTGCAAGAGGGATGGCCTCTGGAAAAAGATGGGTCCCAGTCTGGGCAAGTACTGTGGCTGGAAGGGAAAGAGTCAGACGTAATAGATGGATATGTCTGGGGAGGGATTTCTAGTTGTAGACTTTTCTCCCCAGGCAATGGAGGCCTTCTCCTTCACTTCTGTGGGTAGAAAACATCAGCACAGCCATAGTCAGTTTGTTTTCTAATCGTATTGGCTTGATTGACCCCTTTTAGTACCTGTCTAATAAGAGAAAGGCAAAACCTACCGGAACAAAAATGTCATCATCTTCAGTTTCAGTCCATTTCAGTCCAGCAAACAATGAAGAATTGTGTGTCATATGAAAGGGTGAGAAATAAGACCACACATACTGAGAAAAGAAAAAGATAAAAGAGGAAGACTTGGACTGGGGTTGTGGCTCAGTGGTAGCGTGCTTGCCTACCATGCGTGAGGCACTGGGTTCTATTCTCAGCACCACATACAAATAAATAAAATAAAGGTCCATCAACAACTAAAATTTAAAAAAAAGAAGAAGACTCACAGATGAGTCAATGAGGTTAGCAGATAGGCACTTTGTTTTGTTTTAGTTTATATAATTAAAAAATCCAGATATTTTATTTCACCACCAAAGAGGAGATGTTGCTATCAACTATTTAGGTTTGAAGACACTATTCAGGCTAAATTAATTAAGAGTAGAAATTTATAAATGGGTATATTCATTTGTTTAAACTGCCATAATAAAATGACACAGTTTTGGTGAGCTTAAATAACAGAATTAATTTTATCACATTTCTGGAATCTACAAGTCCAAAATCTGATGAAAGCTTTTTCTGCAGCTTGTAGACAGTCACTGACAGACAAGCATTTTAAATAAATATTATAAATATGTTAATGATGACAATGAAAAAATGCAACAAATTGGTTAAAAAGGAAACTTCAACAGAGAATTTTTAATGTATAAAAATAGCAAATGGACTTTCTGGAATGGCAAAATATAATATCTGAAATTAGGGGCTGGGGATGTGGCTCAAGCGGTAGCGCGCTCGCCTGGCATGCGTGCGGCCCGGGTTCGATCCTCAGCACCACATACCAACGAAGATGTTGTGTCCACCGAGAACTAAAATAAATAAATAAATAAATAAAAAATATCTGAAATTAAAAAAATTCATTTAAATGGATTCACTATCAACAAAGAGGATTAAAGTATTCAAAGATAAATATAAATTATCTAATTGAGCCCCACAGAGAAAAAAATGGAAGAAACAGAATATGAGACATCTAGGACACAGTCAGAAATTCAGGCATATGTGTAAATAGAGTTCCAGAAAACAGAGAGAATGAGACAGAAGCAAAACTGAAAGACCTAATGATTGAGAACTTTTCCAAACTGATCAAATATGTCATTTAAGATGCTCATTGAAACCCAAGCAGGATACATGCAAAGAAAACCACACCTAAGCACTTCATAGTTAAGTAGTTGAAAACCAAAGCTAACTAGCAAACTTTAAAGGCAATAGAGAATACAGACATATTACTTTCAAAGGAGTAATAGTAACATTTGATAATTTTGCATCAAAATTAGAAAAGTTAATTTTGGAAGCTAGAAGGATATTGAGTGATATTTTTAAAATGTCAAATGAAAAAATATCTGAAAATATATAATTCTACATCCAGTAAAAATACCCAGGAAAATGAAGAAGTTTTGGACCAAAAACAACAACAATAACAACAACAACAACAACAACAAAACACTGTAGCCAAGATAATGTGTGTTTAATGAAAAGATAGTCAAATTAACTAGTAAAATCAATAGAAAGTAAATACATAAACACACACATAAATATAGAAAACCAAATAATTGTTTATAAATGTATCAAAATAATTCAATGGAGAAAGGAAAATATCCCCAACAAATGTGCTGGAACTACTGAAAACCCATATGGGAAATAAAGGCCCTCAATTTCTACCTCACACTATACAGAGTAGGCAAATAGATGGTTCATAGAAAAGCTAAAATAATAATAAACCTACTAGAAGTTCTAGGAGAATATTACTGTGACCTCAGAGTAAGCAAATATTTCTTAAGGAAAATACAGAAAGCATAATCATAAGAAAGACAATTGATAAATTGGCCTGCATCAAAATTAAAAACTTCCATTCACCAGAAAGCACAGTTAAGAAAATAAATAGGTGTGCTATGGAATGAGAGAAGATATTCTTAACACATAAATCTAAGTTTGGAGTGTTTGTATCCACAATATATTGAGAATTATTGCAACTCAACAATAAGACAAATCACACCATTTTTAAATACCCTAAAAGCCAGACATTTCACAAAAGAAGATACACAAATGGCCAATAAGTAGATGAAAAATGCTTCGAATCATTATTCATCAGAGAAATATAAACAAAAACAACAATGAAGTATCACCACATACCTGATAAGATAGCTAAATGAAAAACAGATTGACAGCTGGAGAAGATATGGATCACGGGACTCTCAGAAGCTACTGGTAAGAGTAAAATAGGACAATCACTTTGGAAAACTGATAGTTTCTTAAAAAGTTAAACATACACTTATCCTATGCCCCAACAACTCCACACCTAGAGAAATAAAAACATGTCTGCAAAAAGCCTGTATAAAACTGCTCATAGTAGTTTTATCCATAATAGTCCCAGATGCCCAGATGCCCATCAAAAGGAGAATAAATAAAGTGTGGCATATTTGTATAATTAAATACTACTAAGTGACAAAAAGGACAAATTAATGATGCAACTAACAACATGATAAGTCTTAAAAATATGATGCTGATCCAAAGAAACCATTCAAAGACATTCAGTTATAATGCCATATACATGAAATTCCAGAATAAGCAAAATTAACATACAACATAGAAATTAGAATCATAGTTGCTTTTGAAAGGAGGACTGAGGTAAAGGAGCACATGGGGAACTTCTAAGGGAAAGGAAATATTCTGTATCCACCAAAGCTGATTGGATAGTTCATTGAAGACCTATGGATTTCAACACATGGGACTTATACCTCAATTAAAAAAAAAACATGCATAATGAAGGCACACATTTAAAATGACAAACCAAAGCTGAATGATATCCCCACTGCTATTCAAACTGGGCACTATAAGACCAAAAGAGAAGAAGGAAATTCAGGGTTTGGATTTAAGAGACAAAATTATCATTATTTTCAAATGATATCCATGATCATATGTATAGAAAATGTAACAGAACATCAGACAATTTATTAGAATAAATAAGCACAGTCAAAATATTTTTTAAATTAAAAATCAATAGTATTGGGGTTGTAGCTCAGCATTAGAGGCTCGCCTAGCATGTTCAAGGTCCTGGGTTCGATCCTCAGCACCACATAAAAATAAATAAATAAATAAAATAAGGGCATTGTGTCCAACTACATCTAAAAAAATAAATGTTTTTAAAAAATCAATAGTACTGGCTGGTTACAGTGGCACATGCCTATAATCTCAGAGACTCAGGACACTGAAGTGGGGGATCTCAAGTTGGAGGCCAGCCTTAAAAACAAATAAACAAAAAGTTAAAAGAATGGTGATTCATGACATACAGAGACAAAATATTGGATAAAACTTCTACCTGTAATGATCAGGAAGCTGAGTCTGTCTTTTAACCTTAGGGGAAAGGAAGACAGTGACAAGCTTTAGCTTCTAATGACTGCATTTGAGATAAGGCCAGAAAATAATTGGGAAGTTTCCCAGCAGGAATGAAAAAAAAAAAAAATACTGAAAGAGAGCAAAAAACTGGAGTCTTGAATAGTTGGAAGTAAGAACTTCTTCTCAACCCTGTCAAATAAAAGAAAAAATCAAAAGGACCTTGGAAGACAAAGATAATTAAAATTTCAGCCTTTCTGCCAGGATCAAGTCAAGTTTTTTTTTTTTTTTTTTTTAATTTTCTTTTAATATTTATTTCTTAGATCTCAGCGGACACAACATCTTTGTTGGTATGTGGTGCTGAGGATCGAACCCGGGCCGCACGCATGCCAGGCGAGCGCGCTACCGCTTGAGCCACATCCCCAGCCCTCAAGTCAAGTTTTATGATCATTTTATCTGCTGATAAAAACCTTTGAATGGATGAAGATGTCTCAGAGAAAATGTCTACTTAAGGGTGAGGTATGCAATAATTCCTTTTATTTGACAAAACAGTTCTGGGAAAAGAAACTAAAGGTGAGGCCTTTCCACCAAAGCCTGATAGCTCCATATTTTCCTATAGTTAAGTGAAGAGGAAGGGGTGGATGGGATGAGAAGACAAGAAATGCAGCAAATCCAAGAAGTACATCTAGAAAACTGTAGATGGCCTGTACAGCTGGTGTTGACTAGAATCAAATAACTAAGAAGGCTTCCAAAATTTTTTTAAAAAAATCATTTTAATACCAAATAAATTGTGAATGTAAAATTGGGCCCTCAACTATGGATGGGCAGGAAATGGGCTGCTGCCTTCTTCAGATAATAGGGAAGAAAGAAGGCGAGCCAGAGGTTATAAAGAACAAAGGACAAGGGTAGCTACTCCCAGGACAGGAAGTCAGGGCCAAAGGAGGGAACAGGTGTATCCCCAGGATAAAGGGTGAGGCTGACTGGGTGGAATGTTTCAGACAATTCTCTTAGGTAGGGAGGGAGTGTGTTTTTTATGAGGGAGGAAAGCAAACTGAATATATGTTGGCCAGAAGGACAGACAGCTGTTGTCATTAGTGCTATTCCCCAAATATTTCCAGTTCTTTTCTTTCTGGACAGAGAATAGGATTATACACTCTAAGCATTAATTGGTAATCTATAGGATATCATAGATGTGTACTTAAAACACAACATTAACTGAAAAAAGCAGCAAAACAAAACTTTGGTAATATTTACATGCTAAAAATACAAATATACACAAAGCAAAAAATACACTCATTCTATGAAGAGGATTAGGAGTTGAGATGGTTCCTAGTAAAGAAAAAAATGATTGATAACACTTGTCAAAGATGGTAATGAGGGTGGGGTTCTGGCTCAGTGGTAGCAGGCTTGCCTTGTATGGGTGAGCCACTGGGTTTGAACCCCAGCACCAGATTTAAAAAAATAAAATAAAGGTATACATCCATCTGAAGCCAGATTTAAAGTTAGGTAGTCAGTGTAGTTAGGTAAATCGGGTCTAATATCGAGTGAAATCTAAAATGGAGGCCATGCTGGGAATGACTCAGGGAAAACAGGACAACTCATGGAGTGTTAATAAAGTTCCGAAAAGGCCCTAGGCCAAAGTCCACCTGGAAGAAATGTTAATGAACATCCCCCAACAGATTCTCGAAGACAGCCCATCCCAAAGAAATGTTAATGAAGCCCAGGATACAGCCCCCAACAGATTTGGAGATAGCTCATCCCAAAGAAGTGCTAATGAACAGCAAACTTGACTCGGAAATGACCAGATTACTCCTTTGTCCCAAACCCTTCCCACCTACATTCCATCACCAAACCTATAAAAAGGGGAACACATTGCCCGCTAACTGGATTCCACCTTTTGGGTCCCCTTCTTCCTCCGGGAGAAGTCTTTTCTTCTGTCCTTTAATAAATTTCTAATTTCTACTCTGGCCTTGCCTCGGCGTGCTTCTTTGGTGTTATTCTTCAACATCGGGGAGCAAGAACTCGTCACTGGTCAACAGCGGTAACACATCTACAACTAAAAATTTTTTTAAAAAGATGGTAATGAAACTGGGCACAGTGGCATCTGTCTATAATCCAAGCTACTAGGAAGTCTGAGGCAGGAGGATGGCAAGTTTGAGGCCAACCTCAACAACCTAGTGGGATCTATCTCAAAATAAAAATTAAAAGGGCTGGAGATGTAGCTTACTGATGGAACACCCCTGAGTTCCATCCCCAGTACCAAAAGAAAAAAGAAGGTAATGATGACTCTATTTTTAAAAAGGCCATGATAAAAAGTATAGGGACCAGTACAATGGGATTTTGAAATAGGACGAAGATTGGACCCAACTGTGATTCCAAAAAGGATAAATGGAAATTTATATCCATGAAACAGGGTAGGGATCTATGAACAGTAAATTGCCAAGAGGAAACATCAAGGATAGGGTGATTTTTGCTAGACTGACTCGAAAGAATTCTTACTGAAGGCAAGCTGGGGTGGTCAGATACCAAGGGTGGGGGGTAAATTTTCACTGAGCTCACTTAGCAGGATTCTTGCTCAAGCTGGATTCTATAAGGACAGAGAGAGAAGCCCAAGCTTGAGTCTGTTAAGCAGAAGGACTCAAAAGAACCTAAATAAAGTTTTGGTCCAAGGAGAGAGTCTTCATAATGCCTGAAGACAAAAACCAACAGTGATGATGATGATGATGATGATAGAAGAACATTGTAGATGGATGATAACAGATTACTACAGATTGAAGACTAATTCAATCCAGTGCACCAGAGGTCTGCAAAAGCAAAGGTCAATGAAGGAAGATGGCATTCCATTGATGAAGAAAGCACAGCAGAGAAATCCACATCTTAAATAGATATAGCAGAAATTTGAAAAGTAAACTAGAGATTTTTTTTTTTCCTCAAAGATCTTCAAGGAGTCAAGAGGGGCAGGAAACAGAAGTGGAACCTGGAGTAAACTAATTGAAGGTCTGCCCTGGAACAACTGAGCCAGTCATTAGCTCTCCATTGTCTCTCTTTCTAGAGCAGATGGTTGCTGTGCTGGACCGAAGGATGAAGTCATGATTAGCAAGCACTCTCTAATCAAATTGGAGAATCTGCCCCAGAGGGAGCCCGAGTCAGATCTTGAGACCAGAGAATCTGATTAGGCCCAGGACAATTCTGTAAATTCAAAATATAAGTGGAGGAAAGTAAGGAAGGAAAGAAGAAGAAGAAGAAAAAGGCAGTACTACCCAAGATTAAAATAAAGCATTCATCTCTAGAGTAAGGCTTTCCTTTTTAGCACCTATGCTCCTGATCTTACCCTGTGAGCTTGATACCAATCTTGCAACTAAGGGAAAACGCCAGTTGTGGGAATGAAGAAGCCTCAGTTGTTGGGGGTGAATGTAAGCTATCTGTCAGCCTGGTCTTGCATTTATGAAATATAAATTGTAAGAATCTGTAGACGTGTAAGGAAAATGAAAGCATGGAAAAGAAGAACCAAGATGAACAAATAGGACATTCAACCCAGGAGGACATGGAGTTGATTCAGGAAACAGAAGAACTTAAAAATAATTTTTAAAATGAATTAGTGTCCTTGGAGATAATCAAGGGGAAACTGAATCTATAAAATAAGGATATGCTGCAACGAAAAGGTAGCAGTCAAAACAAAAGAAATACTGACATTGTAAAACTAGTTGCCAGATAAAATTTAAAATTAAATATTAAAGGTCAATAATATGATGGTTAGGGTTGAAGACCAGTTAAATGTCTGATTCGTAACAACCCAAGAACATCTCTCAGCATAAAGACCATAAAACAGAGGTGCAAAACATGAGAGAAAAAAAAATAAGAAGTGGGGATAGTAGATCCAGAACAGTGTTGCCCAGTGGAACCTTCTGCGATGACAGGAACGTTCTTTCTGTCCTGTTGAATATGATAGCCACTAGCCATGGGTGACTATCAATGTCTCAAAATGTGGCTAATGCCACTAAGGAACTGGATTTTAAAGTTTATTTACTTTTAATTATATTTTTATGTAAATTTTAATAGTCATGGGTGGCTAGTGGCTACATACTGAACAGGATAACTCTGGCAGATTCAAAGTACGCTTCTTGGGAATTCAGGAGAAACATAATAATAAATCAGATCAGTAAAACAGAAAAACTCTTACAACTTGATAACAACACTACCATCAACAACAATTCAATTCAAAACTGGACAAAGAAGTTGAACAGAAGTTTCTTCAAAAAAGATGGCCAACAAACACATATAAGGATGTTTGGTATCATTAGCTATTAGGAAAACTAATCAAAACCACAGTGAGCCAGCTACTGCAGCACATGCCTGTAATCCCAGAGACTAGGGAGGATGAGGCCTCAGCAAGTGAGAGACCCTGTCTCACAATAAAAAAGGTTGGGGATAAAGCTCAGTGGTAAAACTCCCTTGAATTCAATCCCCAGCACCAAAACAAACACACAAACAAACAAATAATCTTCATTGAGCTACCACTCTCACACCCATTGAGATAGCTACCATCACAACAAAAAACAGAAAACCACAAATGTCAGTGAGGATGTGAAGAAATTGGAACCCTTATACATTGTTGGTGGCAATGTAAAATGGTGCAGCTACAATGGAAAACAATTTAACAGATCCTCAAAAACTTTAATATAAGATGACCATATGATCCAGCAATTCCACTTCTAGGTATATAACCAAAAGAATCAAAAGCTAATACTTGGACACTAATCTTCATAGCAGAATTATCCATAATAACCAAAAGGTGGAAATGACCCAAATTTCATTAACAGATGAATGCATAAACCAAAAAATGTGATATTTATATATATTGTGTGTGTTTATGTACATATAGGTAACATATATAATATTATATATGTATATATATATATATGTATATGTGTATATATATATATATATATATATATATATATAATATTCAGCCTTAAAAGGGAATGAAGGGAACATATATATAATATTATAATATTATATATATAATATTCAGCCTTAAAAGGGGCTGGGGTTGTAGCTCAGTGTTAGAGAGCCTGCCTAGCATATGTCAGGCACTGGGTTCAATCCTCAGCACCATGTAAAACTAAACAAATAAAAAATAAAGATATATAAACATAAAAAAGGAATGAAATTCTAATACAATGAAGATGAACCTTGAAAATACATAGTAGTGAAGTAAGCCAGACACAAAATGACAACTATTTTATGATTTCATTCATATGAAATGCCTAGAATAAATAAATTCATAGAAAGTACAATAGAGGTTGTCAGAGATGAGGAAAGAAGGAATGGTGTGTTAGTCAGCTTTCTGTCACTAAAACAAAATACATGAGGAAATCAACTTATAAAGAGAGAAGAAAAGGTTTATTTTGGCTCACAGTTTTGGATGTTCCAGTCCATGATCAGTTGGCCTCTTTGCTTTGAGCCTGCAATGAGGCAGTACATCATGGCAGAAGCTGCCCTCATGGCCCGGAAGCACAAGAGAACAAGGAGGGGCCTGGGATTCCACAATCCTCTTCAAGGGCCTACCTCTAACGACCTAAAGACCTCCTACTAAGCCCCACCTTGAAAGGTTCACTACTTCCCAGTATTGCCATGCTGGGGACTTCAAAGTATATTCCCAAAAGAATGCTAAGCCTTTGAAAACATGGGTCTTTGAGGATCATTAAAGATCCAAACTATAGAAAATGGGTAGTGGGCTGGGGATGTGGCTCAACTGGTAGCGCGTTTGCCTGGCGTGCGTGCGGCCCGGGTTCGATCCTCAGCACCACATACCAACAAAGATGTTGTGTCCACCGAGAACTAAAAAATAAATATTAAAAAAAATAAAAATTCTCTCTCTCTCTCTCTCTCTCTCTCTCTCTCTCTCTCTCTCTCTCTCTCTCTCGCTTTAAAAAAAAAAAGAAAGAAAATGGGTAGTGATTATTTAATGGGTTCATAGTTTCTGTTCAGGATGATGAGAAAGTTCTGGAAATGGATAGTGATGATGGTTGCATAACATTGTGACTATGCTTAAAATTGTACAATTAAAAATATTAAAATGACAAATTTTATGTTATAAATGTTTTAACACAGTAATACATTTAAAAAAAATAAAGAAGTCCATGTGCCTGTAATCCTAGCAACTTTGGGAGGCTGAAGCAAGAAGTTGGCAAGTTTGAGGTCAGGTTCACCAACTGAGCAAGACCCTAGGAACTTGATGAAATCTTGTCCTTGTCTCAAAATAGAAATAAAAAGGGAGAAGGATGTAGCTTAGTGGTAAAGTGCCCCTGGGTTCAATCCACTATATAAAAGAGAGAGAGAGAGAGAGAGAGAGAGAGAGAGAGAGAGAAAGAGGGGGGAGAGAAGAAAGGAGTGTGAAATAAAGATAAAAAAGAATGATTGCAAAGGTAATAAGAAGTTAGTAAGACCCAATTTTTTATGAATACATTTAATAGAATGGATGATTTCTTAGGAAGTGCATAAAGTACCAACAACAGATTCAAGAAGAGGCAGAAGAACTAGACTGTAGGAGAGAAGGAGAAAACTTTTTCCTCTTCCCTCCTAGTTTCTCTGGCCGGAGACCCAGAAATTAACTAAGAAAAGAAGATAAATAAGGGAAAAGTAACCAGTACATTTGCATGTGCAGTGCACAATGCACAGAAGAGCTCAATGATGAAACACTTAGGGGTGGTTAGAGCGTGGGCCTATCTAGCACCTTAACAAAGAACAGTGAATTTGTAGAAAAGTGATAAGAAAGAGGGAAAGGGTTTTAGGTTTCCAAAGGCAGCCAACCATGGGAAGGTACTTCTGGAGA
Source organism: Urocitellus parryii (assembly GCF_045843805.1). NCBI lineage: Eukaryota > Metazoa > Chordata > Mammalia > Rodentia > Sciuridae > Urocitellus > Urocitellus parryii. Next base: position 116,971,415 of record NC_135536.1, on the reverse strand, counting down.
CACTGATGGAGTCGGTGGTTTGTGTAGCCCTTCCTGGCACTGACTGCCTTCTTTGCGTCCATAAGCCATCCCTGGGACAGGGGATTTTGTCATTACTCACTTCTCAGTAGAGTCTTCTTTCTGTCAGATAAAGGAAGCTCCGGGAAGGTTGCTTTCTGCATCTGTTGATTCTCAAATGCCTTCAGCTTAAAATAATAGTACACCAAACTGGCATATTTAAGGGTGGCATTTTCTGATCCCTTCCAAGAAAGACATATAATTGTTAAAAAGAAGTCAAGAACCACCTTCCACCACCTGCCCCTCCCTTCACCACCAATGCTCAGGCCTGTAGGATTTTATAGGCAAGTAATTTCACATCTTCAAGGAAAAAGTAATTCCTACAATCTTTTTTTAAGTATTTTTTTTTAGTTGTAGATGGACACAATATCTTTATTTTATTTATTTATTTATTTCTATGTGGTGCTGAGGATTGAACCCAGTGCCTCACATGTGCCAAACGAGTGCTCTACCACTGAGCCACAACCCCAGCCCCAGTTCCTATAATCTTTATACTTACAGTTTTCAAACTTGGCTGCATATCAGAATTATTTGGGTCCTTAAGTAATTGATTAATTAATTAGGTGGTGGGGATTGAACCCAGAACCTCACCCATGTTAAGTACATACTCCACCTTTGAGCTACCCTGGGTACATTTTAAAAACATATTTTCTGGCTTCTCACACTCGATAAACTACAGTCTCTAAAATTTGGCCTGGGAATCTATTTTTTCCATAAAGATTTTTTTTTCAATTTCAGAAGTTATATTTAGTGATTGTAAAACAAACAATGTAGACGTGTATTACAAAAAAGTAATTCTCTTTGATTTTTCTCCCTAATCCCTGTAGTTCTGAGACAAATGTTATCAATTTATGTGTACATGTATTAATTTATGTATATCCTTTTGTATTTTTTCCTGTGATTACACAAAGACAAATGATATCTATGCTTTAGAATATATTTTCAGGTGGCTGTAATGCAAAACTTTCTTGGATGAGTGTTTGGATGAATTCAACTATCCCAAAGCATAGGAAAACATGGAAGTTTGAGTTCTGTAAACCTGAACTCAAACCAAAGAAAGATCACATGAAGGGAAAAAAAATTATAGATTAATCTCATTCATAAAGACAAATGAAAATTTAAAAATAAAATTTAGCAAAGATGACGGACTAAGCACATTGGTATTTTCTTCCTCTTGAAGCTGCAATAGAATAGAACAAAAGGAATGAAAGAGGACCATCCCAAGATAACAGACTCCAAGACTTCTGGCAAACAAACACAGACAAAATCTACTCATGCTTGAGACAGAAAGTGCCTCCTGTTTGGAGGCTGAGAAGGAATCTGGTACTTCCAGAAGAGCCCAGGAGTTTGCAGGTGAAGAGAGAAGAGTTATGAGGGGAGTAGAGGTTAAGTGGACGTCTTTCCATAGCAACTTTCCAAGATGCCCTCCGTAGACCGCTCTCCTTGCTATCTCTACTCACTGGAGGTCAGCCAGAAAGGATTAACCACAGAGAATAAAGGTTGTTAGGTGAATAACTATAGCTCAGTAGAAGGCCCTTTCCTTTTGATTCTAAAAGTCATCTCTAAGCCCAATCTTGCTAAAAATAACAAATCTCATCCTTTTATCCCTGAAACTTGTGGTTAGCCTTTTCCTTCAGGGAGACATTAGATAGGAAAACAGGGTTAGACTCATAAAACATACAGGGAATTCATACCATCTGTTCAGAAAAAAAAAAAAAAACATTGTTTCTCTTCCATAGACATCAAAAAGCAAATATAGACTATTGCTCATACAAATAAAAGCAAAAGACCATGAAATATATATATATATATATATATATATATATATATATATATATATATATATATATATATATATAAAATACTGGCTCAAGGGCTGGGTTTGTAGTTCAGTGGTAGAGCACTTGCCTAGCATATGTGAGGTTTGCTCCTCAGCACCACATAAAAATAAATAAATAAAATAAAGGTATTGTGTCCATCTACAACAAAATTTTTAAAAAAATACTGGATCAAGATAGGCACAGCAGCATAGGACTGAAATCTCAGTGACACAGGAGGCTAAGGCAGGAGGACTGCAAATTTGAGGCCAACCTGGGCAATTTAGTGAGGCCCTATCTCAAAATAAAATTTAGAAAGAGGGCTGGGCAATGTAGCTGAGTGGTAAAGAGCCCCTGGGTTCAATCCTCAGCACTCACCCCCTATCCCAGAAAAAAACTAACTCAAGGGCTGGAGTTGTGGCTCAGTGGTAGAGCGCCTGCCTACCACGCCTGAGGCATGGGTTCGTTCCCCAGCACCACATAAGAAAACTAAACAAAATAAAGGTATTGTGTCCATCTACAAATAAAAATATTTTAAAAAAATCTGATTCAAGCGGAATAAAGAATGTAGAGAAAACCTTTATAAACTCTATTTCCAGAGAGATTTTTAAATGATATATATCCATAAAACAAGTACAGATTGCTATGTAACAGTTATGGAATAAGAAATCGCTCCTAGAATTTTAAGTATAATTGCTGAAGTTAGAAATGTAATAAAGGAATTGGCAGATGAAGGAAATCTGTTAGAACATAGAGTAGAAAGCAAAAGGGATGAGAGTTTTAAGAGAAAAGATAAGAGAGAATTTGTTGGGAGCCATTCTCACACGTGATCGGGTGCCTCCCGTTGAGGGTCTGAGGCACTTTGGCAAATGTCGAAGTTTTTCCCGTCCCTCTCCTGATGAGAGAGCCCATCCGTGTGGGGGTGTGCCTGACCACTGACCCCGGGGACCCAATCGCTGACCCTGACCTTGGAGTGCAGCCCCCCCTCAACCTTCATTGGATGGAATTCTCCCCTGAATCTCTGGTTCCCTAATAAAAGGCTACTCCCCGGCGCGCTCGCTCTCTCTCTCCTGCTAGCCCTGAGTAATCCTTGCTGCCCTGCTGGGCGGCTAGAGGAGCAAACCAGAGAGGGGAGCCGTCTCGGACCTAGCAATAGAATTAAGGTAATTGAGTCTTGTGTTTTTATTTCGATCTCGTCTAACTAACTTTATGCCTAGAACCTCATTAATGAAACCACTGCGCAGGCCACGTGGAAGATTTGGCGCCCACGAGGGGGGCATTCTAGATTAGTTAGATTGAGTGGGAACGCGCTATAAAGATAAGGAAAAAAGATATAAGGATAAGGAAAAAGGAAATAAAGAAATAAAGGAAAAAGATAAAGATAAAGGAAGAAGTGACATTGGGTCACAAAAGTACCTAGAGTTATTGAAGGAAAGAGACATTAAATTAATTAAAATGGGAAATTCAACTTCTACTGATAAGGAAATGTACCTGACTATTTTAGACAGTATAATTAATCAGAAAGGGAAACAGATTAAGAAAACTCAGTTATTACAATTTTTAAAGATTGTAGGTGAATATTGTCCTTGGTTTTGCGAACAGGAATCTCCAAATTTACTTACTTGGGAGAAATTAGGAAGGAAGTTACAGAGAGTTTGTATTTCTAATGAATTACCTGGAGGCATTGAAAATATACAGAAAACATGGACAACTCTAGAAGTTTGTCTTTTTAAATATATGGGCCAAAGTTCATGGCCCCCTGAGGACCTTTTAAAAGGCATTCAAGGAGCTGTTAGGTCTATTCAAATGGAGAATCAGCCTGAGGCTAAGTTAATTCCCTTTCCCTTAAGCCATTTAAAAACAAAGACACTAAGGGCCAAGCCAAAGGTTAGAAATGTGAACTTAAACTCACAGCGCCATGTGGAGGATTCAGATGGCGCGGATGAGCCCGCCTTCTCGCCGCCATCCTTTCCTCCTAGCGGGAGCCGAACAACAATATGGGGAATTCCAGGGAAGATCGCACAGTATGACGTCACTGGCGCCGACCAGAGCAGTCCGCAATTTTTACCGGGACAGGGACAGAGATCACAGACAGTTTTCTTAGGACCTTCAAGGACAGTTAAGTTAAATCCTGAAACGGGGCCAAAACAAATTCCTACTGGAATTTTCGGGCCGCTTCCTGATAATACTGTAGGTTTAATTTTGGGACGAAATAATTTGAAGGGAGCCATTAAGGTAATACCTGGTGTGATAGATTCAGGATTTAAAGAACAGCTATATGTTACTGTAAAAGCCAATTATCCCCTAAGACTCACCCCAAAGGATACTTTTGCCCAATTAATATTATTGCCTTGTGTCTCTGAAAGGCACCTGCCGGCAGATTCAGTTTCTAAGCAGCCGGACAGAGTATATTGGTCACAGTTAGTAAGACAAGAACGCCCTTTATTAAAACTTACAATTAATAATAAAAATTTTCTAGGAATAATCGACACAAGAGCCGATATTTCGGTATTGTCTAGTCGGTTTTGGCCTAGAAACTGGCCTTTGCATGTAGCACCAGCTAACCTAGAGGGAATAGGACAGGTTTCACAGCCTGCTCAAAGTGCCAACTATCTCCATTGGGAAGATTCTGATGGGAACAGTGGAGTATTTAAGCCTTATGTGTTAGAGTCTTTACCAGCTAACCTATGGGGAAGAGATATTTTAACCAAAATGGGATTATTATTAGTTACTCCAAATTCTATAAGGTCAGTTGAGGAAGTTAATCAGAGGTATTTTCCTAGAGATGATAGGGAGACCTTTCAGGAAGAGTATCTGTTTACAAGCCAGTCTCCACGACAAAGATTAGTAAATGCTCCAAACCAAAATTTTTACTAGGGGCCCTGAGCACTTCCCCGATCCCTAAGACAGCTAAAAAAATCACGTGGCTCACAGAGGAGCCTATATGGATTTCTCAGTGGCCCATCTCAGGGGAAAAACTTAAAATAATTCATAGATTAGTTGAGGAACAATTTCAGGCTGGTCATATTGAACCAACGCTTAGTCCTTGGAACACACCTATTTTTGTTATTAGGAAAAAGTCAGAAAATTGGAGATTACTACAGGATTTAAGGGCAATAAATCATGCAATTCAACCTATGGGATCATTACAGCCAGGACTTCCCTCCCCCACAGCCATTCCCTTAGATTATAGCTTGATAGTAATAGATTTAAAAGACTGCTTTTTCTCTATAAGGTTGCATCCTGAAGATTGTGAAAGGTTTGCTTTCACTGTCCCAGCAATTAATTTTAAGGAACCTGTTAAGAGATATTGCTGGAAGGTTCTTCCTCAGGGAATGCGTAATAGTCCTACACTGTGTCAAAAGTACGTTGATCAGGCAATAGATCCCATAAGGAATAGCTTTCCTGATGCATATATTATTCATTTTATGGATGATATATTATTGGCTCATGCTAATCCAGAGATACTTTCAGAAATTTTTACTCAGTTAGAGGCTTCGCTTACAGCAATGGGTTTATGTATAGCTCCTCAAAAAATTCAAAAGGTGTCTCCTTTTCAATATTTAGGCCAGATAATTCAAGGACGTACAATCCGTCCTCAAAATCTTCAGATAAGAGTTAAGGAGTTACGTACCCTTAATGATTTTCAAAAATTATTGGGAGATATTAATTGGCTAAGGCCATCCTTAAAACTAACTACTTCTGAGTTAAGTCCTTTATTTCAGATATTACAAGGAAATCCTTCTCCAACCTCTCCACGTCAGCTAACTTTGGAAGCTAAGGCAGCCTTAAAAAAGGTTGAAGTTGCAATTAAAAATGCACAGCTTACTAGAATAGATCCTAAAGAAATAGTGTATTTGTTAATATTTCCAACTAAACATACCCCAACAGGAGCCATATGGCAAAGATTAGGAGTTATTGAATGGATTTATTTATCCCACTCTCCTCAAAAAACATTAATTCCTTTTCATGATTCTATAGCTCAATTAGTAATTAAAGGTAGAACTAGGATTTTACAATTAATTGGATTTGAGCCTGATATCATAATTATTCCATTTTCTGCTCAACAAACTAACTGGCTTTTTCAAACTTCTAACTATTGGCAAATAGCTTTTGCTGATTTCCCTGGACAGATAGATAGCCATTATCCTCGTGATAAGATTATACAATTTGCATCATTAACATCACTAATTTTTCCAAAAATTGTAAGAGCTCACCCAATAGAGGGAGCTTTATCGGTGTTCACAGATGGTTCTAACTCCGGTAAGGCAGGTTTTTTCAGTCGTGTTCACACAGAGGTGATACAAACTTCTTATACTTCTGCCCAAAGAGCAGAGCTTCAAGCTCTGATCTGTGCCTTAGATTACTTTTCAAATGAGCCTATTAATATTTATTCTGACAGCTTATATGCAGTCGGAGTTACCAAAAATATTGAAACTTCAATGATTGGGTTTACTTCATCACAGGAGTTATTTGAATTATTTCATAATTTACAAAAGACAGTGCTAATGCAAAAGTACCCATGTTTCATAGGACACATTCGAGCCCATACTAATCTTCCTGGACCTCTAGTTTCAGGTAATGACAAAATTGATAAGTTAGTAGCTTTTTGTCAACAGATGTCTTCATATGACTGTGCACTAGCTTCCCATTCCTTGCACCATCAAAATGCTTCTAGCTTACGTAAAAAATTTAGTATTACCAGAGAACAAGCTCATCAGATTGTAAGCCAATGCCCAAAGTGTGTTATTCACACTCCATCTCTGCCATCAGGGGTAAATCCCCATGGATTAAAACCAAATCAGATATAACAGATGGATGTAACTCATATTCCTCAATTTGGTAAGCAATGTTATGTGCATGTCATAGTGGACACTTATTTTAGATTTATTTTTGCCACAGCACGTACTAAGGAAAATGCTCAACATGTAATTTCTCATTGCTTAGCAGCTTTTTCCGTTTTAGGGTGCCCTATGCAGATTAAAACAGATAATGCTCCAGCTTACGTAAGCTCTTTTCAACAATTTTGCCAAGAATTTAAAATTAATCATAAAACAGGAATTCCTTATAACCCCCAAAGTCAAGCCATTGTGGAACGAGCTCATTTATCTATTAAGCTTCAATTACAAAAATTAAAAGGGGGGAATAGGATTGTGACTCCCCAAAATAGCCTTAATCATGCCTTGTTTGTTTTAAATTTTTTAAACTGTGATGCAGAAGGTCACACTGCTGCTGAGAGACAAATGTCTCCTTCAGTAACAGGCCCCTTAGGCAGAGTTCTGTGGAAAGACTTACAGACTGGTCAGTGGAAGGGTCCAGATCCGGTAATAATGTGGGGAAAAGGCCATGCTTGTATCTTCCCAGAAGGCTCTTTCCATCCTATTTGGGTGCCTAAACGTGCTATCAGACATGGAGGAGATAGAACCCAGATTCAAGCGACTGAGGATCGACCCAAAGGAGTCCCTACCCAGAAGGAGGAGATTTCGGAAAAGGATGAAGAAAGACCAGATTGAACCAGTCGAAAAGCTGATTTCGTGGAAAGACGTAAAGAAGCTAACAACCCAGGTTTCCCAAATACTTCGACGCCTAGGAAAGAACAGGACCCCAGTCTTGATGGTAGCGACAGTAATTGCCCTACTGGGCTGTCAGGTAAAAGGGAATCAAGTAGACACTTATTGGACATATTTCCTAGATCCACCCCTGGTACACCCAGCTGTGTGGACTGGAGAATCTATTCCAGTATTTACTAATGACTCATTCATGATGGGAGGATTTACAGATACTCATATTACTCCCAATCATGTGACTAGATTTAATTATTCTGGCTACAGTGCCCAATTACCTTTGTATTGGTCACATGATAAACATGCTGGCTGTCTGAAAGTATCATTCGAAGAAAAGACAGCGATTGGTAAACCTAGATTGACAAATAATTCTATTTATGGGGACTTAAAACCTAATATTAGATCAGTAATTAACATGGGACTTTCCCATAACAAGCCAGTCATTTCTGCAAAACCTCCACAGATACCCCACTGTCCAAATAGTTCTATAATTGAGATCGGCACCTTTCCTAAATGGATGGATTGTGTAAATGCCTTTCCTGTACAACATAAGGTGTCTAAAGATAGTGGGTATATTTTAGACTGGTCTCCAAAGATTGATAAAAGACAATTACGAAGAAATTCTGCTATGACACCTGCAGGATTTGTCAGTAATATTTTGACTTATAGTGAAGGAGGTATTCAAAAAGATATTTGGCGCTTAATTGCTGCCTCAGAGTATTTGCATTTTACAGATAAGCCTTTACCAAAATTTGTCGGCAAGAACTGTAAAGAGGGATCTTGCTATGGCTTAAGAGCTTGTGTCCAATCTCCTTATGTTTTAATTATTGGAAATGTAAAAGTTAAATGGATGGATGACAGATATATTATTACTTGTAATAAGTGCAACCTAACCAATTGTATTACTAGGTATAATGGAGGAAAAGGAGTGCTGATACTTCATCAGCCCTCTTTTGTTTTATTACCTGCTAATATTTCAGAGCCATGGTATGCTGATGCTGGTTTACAAGTCTTGCAGCAAATTCATGCTCAGCTAACAAGACCTAAACGTGCTATGGGAGTCATAATTGTTGGTGTCTTAGCACTGGTCTCATTTATTGCCTCAACAGTCTCTGCGTCTCTAACGTTGTCTCAAAATATTCAGCATGCAAAATTTCTTAATAATTTAGCTCAAAATACTTCCAAGGCTCTGCGTAATCAAGTAAATATTGATGAAAGGATTGAAACTAAATTAAACGCCTTAGAGGCAACTGTTATAGACATAGGTAATGAACTTTCAGCCTTAAAATTTAAGGAGAGGCTTAAATGCCATGCTAATTATAAGTATGTATGTGTTACAGCTGCCAAGTACAATGCTTCTCTCTGGGATTGGGAGAAGGTTAAAAACCATTTATTAGGTATTTGGCAAGATAGTAATAATAGCTTGGATATTCTGGAACTTCATCACCATATCCAAGACATTCAAAATAATAAAGCTGATTTTTCAGATCCTTCTTCTTTGGCTAACCAAATATTGAAGGAATTAAATGGATTCAATCCTGGAAATATTCTTAAACACTCCGCTTGGTACATTATTGGATTATTCTCTTTGCTGTTAATTCTCTTCTGTATTGTAACTATAGGATGGCGAGTCTTCCAATCAAGAATCCAGGAACTCCAGAGAATGAACCGCCGCCTCATTTTTAAGACAAAAAAGGGGGAATATGTTGGGAGCCATTCTCACACGTGATCGGGTGCCTCCCGTTGAGGGTCTGAGGCACTTTGGCAAATGTCGAAGTTTTTCCCGTCCCTCTCCTGATGAGAGAGCCCATCCGTGTGGGGGTGTGCCTGACCACTGACCCCGGGGACCCAATCGCTGACCCTGACCTTGGAGTGCAGCCCCCCCTCAACCTTCATTGGATGGAATTCTCCCCTGAATCTCTGGTTCCCTAATAAAAGGCTACTCCCCGGCGCGCTCGCTCTCTCTCTCCTGCTAGCCCTGAGTAATCCTTGCTGCCCTGCTGGGCGGCTAGAGGAGCAAACCAGAGAGGGGAGCCATCTCGGACCTAGCAATAGAATTAAGGTAATTGAGTCTTGTGTTTTTATTTCGATCTCGTCTAACTAACTTTATGCCTAGAACCTCATTAATGAAACCACTGCGCAGGCCGCGTGGAAGAAGAATTGACCCAGAAAATCAAACATTCTGAAAGAGAATAAAAAGAACATGAAAAGTCAGAATTCATCCTGAGTGGTAAAGAGATGACTTGCAGATTAAAAGATCCCCACAAATATTGAGCAAAGTAAATGAAAAAGACCTATACCTTGACATACCACTGTGAAATTTCAGAACACCCAAAATAAAGTTTTCTAAAGCTTCTAAAAGATTTTTTTAAGTCGTAGAAAAATCAAATTAATAATACAATTTTCATCATTTAACGCTTGAAGAAAATAGAGCAATGCCTTAATAGTTCTGAGGGAAAGTTATTTTCAAGCTAGCATTGTCTGCCCATTCCAACTGTCAATCAAGTATGAAATAAAATAAGGATTTTTCTAACATGCAAAAACTAAGAAAGCTTCTGTCTCACAGACTTTGTAGGAGGGAGATTCTTAGGGACATAATTAAGCAACATGAAGGTGAAAACCAAGGAAGAAAAAGATGTTGGATTCTTGATGTATTCTCTTATAATGCAACTAATGGCAGCTTAAAGAAATATGGTTTTATTTTTCTCCCATCACAAAAAGTCTATTTAGAGACATTTTATGATTGATTTAACCTTGCAGGGATGTCTTTAAGTTTCTGAGCATCTTCTTTTTCCAGTTCATTCATTCCTAGAATTTGGTTTTCATCTTCCCTAATGCAGGATGGCTTCAGTAACCCCACGCATCAAATATCTGTTCCTAGGCATTCAGGAGCTCAGGCAGGAAGATTGCAAGTTCAAGGCCAGCCTGAGCAATTTAGGTAGAACCTGTCTCAAAACTAAAAAACAAACAAACAAAACCCCCCAAACACTTAAAAGGGTGGGATGTAGTTCAGTGTAAAGTGCTTGTCTAATATGCACAGGTTCCTGTGTTCAACCCCATCCCTGTACACAAAGCATGAGCGCGCACACACACAAAAAGAATATGTGGAAGACAGGCTTGGTTCAAATGTGGGGAGGGAGAAACAGAATCCATTTCTCTTGGACTCCTTCAAGTATCATAGGCTCATGTTGTTGATCTTATAAAGAAGGAAATATAAGCTGATTACAGAGCTTGGCTCTGCAGTAAATGATAATATTAATTTTTATCAGTTTTCAACTTTTGGGATCAATCTGTAGACAAAGTACAGAAGATTTAAACTTGTTTATCCAACAAAATATTAATGATAGCAACTACAGCAATGTGGAAGTAGGGAGCTGGAAGTCAGGATATGGAGTTGAAAGGATGAGTAGAGTAATTGAAGATCCAAAGATACTATTACTATTAAAAGGTGATGGCTGGGGTTGTGGCTCAGTGATAGAGCACTTGCCTAGCATGTGTGAGGCTGTGGATTAGATTCTCAGCATCACTTATAAACAAATTAATACAATAAAGGTCAATCAACATCAAAACAAAAATTGTGAAAAAAAAAAAAAAGGTGATGAAAGGCTGGGTGTGGTGATGCACTCCTGTAATCCCAGCAGCTGGGGAGACTGAGACAGGAGGATTATGAGTTCAATGCCAGCCTCAGCAACTTAGTGAGGCCCTAGGTAACTCAGTGAGATGCTGTCTCTAAATAAAATATATATAAAAAAAGGCTGAGGATGTGGCTCAATGTTAAAATGCCTCGGGGGGAGTTCAGTACCTGGTACCAAAAAATTAAGTTAAATTTAAAAATTTTTAAAAATATGATGGAGGGAGAAATACCTTATTGAAAGACATAAAATAATTAATATTAATTAAAATAACAAAACCTCATAACATTAAAACAGGAAAAGGGAGGGAAAATATGGAGGGTAGTGTGAACTCTTGATCCTTCATACAGGAAGTTGGTAAATTTAAAATATTAGCTCAAGAATATTATTTGGACTTATGGAAGTAACTGTTTCGAAGAACTAAAGGAGAAACAGTTAAAAGCAGTTGACTTCCACTTCTTTCTATAAAGGAATAAGTGCTGCAAAAATTACAATCCCATTAGAAGCAACTAGAACACAAGATAAAATATATGAAACAACACAGCCCAGAGATGCAATTCCTGAGAGATGGGAAGCAAATGTAGGGCGTCCTATAATTGCCCAGCTTGCTTCCTACCAGAGAGGAGGAAACTGCATAAATAGAAAGCTCTAGACTCCCATCAGCTGAGTACTGATCTGTACATGCTGAGGGTGAAATTCCATTGAGGCTGAAGAAGGAAGCACTGGAAAGCACTGAGTCAAAACCAGTTCCTGGAGCTCACACATAACTGGGTCTAGTGTTTGTTCCCACCAGCTAGAGTAAAGAGACTATAATACATGGGGCATCCTCAGAGGGGGAGGGCCTTCAGAGGAGGCCTAATCAAACTTGGGAAAATGGATGCTCTGATGCCAAAAGAATGTAGAGCAGCAAGTTTCAAAAGGATCAAACAGATACACATAACTTGCATGCCCAAATGAAGCTCAATAATCTTTTAAAGAAATACAATAAAATGGCCTTTAGTAAGATCAAATTTACCATGTAGGGTATCCAATGAAAAACCACTGACATGCAAATAAGCAGGAAATAGAACCCATAGCCAAAAGAGAAAATGATCATTAGGAATGAACCTAGAAATGACCGAGATTGGTGGAATTAGTAGACAAGGAATTTTTTTTTTTTTTTTGTGTGTGTGTGTGTGTATGTGTTGCTGGGATTGAACTCAGGGCCTTGCACTTTCTAGGCAAGTGCTCTACTGCTGAGCTACATCCCCACCCCATAGATGAGTATTTTAAAGAAGCTACTGAATTTTTTTTTTTCTTTTTGCAGTGCTGGAAATTGAACCCAGGACCTTGGATGTGCTATGCAAAACACTCTACCACTAAGCTACACTCTAGACTGTTATTTTAGATCTTCAAAGAGCTGAGGATTTGGCTCAGTGGTAGAATACCTGCCTAGTATGTGTAAGGGTTTGGGTTCATACACACAAAAACATATAAATTTTATTTTAAGTATTACAAATATGCTCATGATGGAAAAGAAAGCAAAACAATGAGGTGACATTAAAAGACTCAAATTGAATGTCTAGGAATGAAAAATACAATTATCTGAAATGAAATCTAAATAGGATTGGATTAAGACCAAATTAAATAGTACCTGTAATCCCAGCCACTCGGGAGGCTGAGGTAGGAGAATTGAGAGTTCAAAGCCAGCCTCAGTAACTTAGTGAGGCACCAAGCAACTCAGTGAGACCATGTCTCTATATAAAAAAAGGGCTGGGGACCTGGGGATGTGGCTCAAGCGGTAGCGCACCCACCTGGCATGCGTTCGATCCTCAGTACCACATACAAACAAAGATGTTGTGTCCGCCGAGAACTAAAAAATAAATATTAAAAAAAATTCTCTCTTTCCTCTCTCACTCTCTCTTTAAAAAAAAAAGGGGGGGGCTGGGGATGTGACTCAGTGGTTAAGTGCCCCTGGGTTCATTACCTGGTATAAAAAAAAAAAAAGAGGGAGAGAGAGAGGTGGGGGGCATTGGTGACTGTGAACACCTAGCAATAACTATCCAAAAAGAATCATTCAGAGGAAGACTGCAACACACTCACACACACACACACACACACACACACACACACACACATCAGACTGGAACATAAAAACTGGAACTACAAAAGGGTAAGGGGACAGAAACCTATCAGAAGAAATAATGGCATAAAATAAAAAATTTTCCAAATTTGATCAAAGCTGTAAACCTGTAAATCCAAGACTCTCAATGAACTCCAAGTAGAAGAAAAAAAAAAGAAAGAAAGAAAGGAAGAAAGGAAGGAAGGAAGGAAGGAAGGAAGGAAGGAAGGAAGGAAGGAAGGAAGGAAGGATTATAACCAAACTGAAAAACTAGTGATCAGAAAAAAATTCCAACAGCAGCCAGAAAAAAAGAGACCCATTATGTTCAATGAGACAAAGGCAAGAATTATAGTGTCACGGGGAGCCGCCTCAGAAAACACTCTAAATCCAAATTCAAACAAAAAAAGGGCTTTATTCACCTGGCCAGCAACTGTCACCCACCCATAGAGACTGATGCTCTGTGGGAGAACAGCAACTTCCTGGCCTGTGTCTTGGGAATTCAAGGACAAAATCCACAACTCAGGGGCTTTTCTAAGTGTCATGCAAGCAAGCAAGTCACAGAAGCTAAAAAGAGCCGTTAGCTTACAACTTGGTTAACCACATCTGGGGTCCAGCAAGTGTTAAACAACTATCCTGAGTTTCAGCTGAGCGGGGACAATAATCTATTTCAAAGTCTCCTAAACCCATAAATGTACTCAAGCTCAGGATGTAGCTCACCATGACCACCATCATATCCTGAGTTGGGGACATTCTATGGGGTATAAAGTACAGAAAAACAATTTTTTATAAGAAGACAGCTTTCGTTTCTGTTTCTGAGAAATGGGTCATGCAGTTCCCTCTTCACAGGAGCAGAACAGAAAAACTAAGATGGAGTCTAGAACAGCTAAGATGGAGTCCCTACTGCCATGCTTTTGGTTTATATAGCCACAGTAACTCCATCCCGCTGTTACTGCTGTTGGCTGGTGACGAGTCCTTGCTTCCCCTATGTTGAAGAATAACACCAGAAAAGCACATGCCGAGGCAAGGTCAGAGTAGAGATTAGAAGTTTATTAAAGGACAGCAGAAAAGACTTCTCCCGGAGGAAGAAGGGGACCCAAGAGGTGGAATCCAGTTGGCGGGCAAATGTGTTCCCCTTTTTAAAGGTTTGGTGATGGAATGTAGGTTGGAGGGCCCGAGGGGTGGGACACAGATGGGCCAAAAGGGCAGGAAAGACTTAATTATCACCTTTTGGGGTGGGCTTATCATTTCTCTGGGATGGGCTATCCCCAAATCTGTTGGGGGCTGTTCATTAACACTTCTTTGAGGTGGACTTTGGCCTAGGGACTTTTCGGGACTTCATTAACATTCCATGAGTCGTCCTGTGTTTTCCCTGAGTCATTCTCTGCATGGTCTCTCTATTTTAGATTTCACTCGATGTTAGACCTGATTTACCTAACTACACTGACTACCTAACTTTAAATCTGGCTTCACCGCTATCCCAGTACTTATTTGATGCTTGCAGTTATCTCATTTACTCATCATTTTACTACTGATATCTATAAGCCTTATGTCTATATGATCAAGCTAATACCAACTATAACCTATAACTTATACTCTTACTGATTTTATTGATTAGTTTATACCACAACAATAGTAGACTTCTCATTAGAAATTATTTGAGACCAAAAAATCATTAAAGAATTGAAAAAAAAAATGATCTGTTGACTTAGCAGAATTCCATACCTGGAAAAAATACCCTTCAAAAGAGAGGATGAGCTCTGGGGATGGAGCTCAGTGTAGAGCACTTGCCTAGCATGTGTGAGACCCTGGGTTCAATCCCCAGTGGAGAGTGAGAGAGAGAGAGGAAGCGGGAGAGGGAGAATATGAATATTTTTTTTTTCAAATAAACAAATACATAGAAAATTCATCACCAGCAAACTTGTCAATGATGTCTTTAGGCAGGAGAAAAATGATCCAAATGGAAATTTGGATCTATGTATAAGAATAAAGAATACTGGAAATGATAATATATATATAAATATAATAAATATTTTTCTTATTTTAAAATATCTTTATAACATACTGGATTATTCAAAAAATATTTTAGAATTTCCTTTTTTAATTGATTTTATTTTTTTAAATACACGTCAGTGGAATGCATTACAATTCTTATTACACATACAGAGCACAATTTTTCATATCTTTGTATACAAAATATGTTCATGCCAATTCATGTACTTTTTTTGCATTACAATTCTTATTACATATATATACCAAAAATTTTCATATCTCTGTTTGTATATAAAGTATGTTGACACCCAATTCAAGTCTTCCACATGTACTTTGGATAATGATGTCCATCATATTCCATCATCCTTGCTAATCCCCTGCCCCCTCCCTTTCCCTTCCTCCCCTATTCCCTATATACAATTTCCATTATGATCTATTCCTGAGTTTTTTTTGGAAGTATGTTGTTCAATTTCCAATTATCTGGGGATTTTCTCATTGATTTCTAAGATATTCCTTTCTGATCAAAACACATACTTTGTATGGTTTCAGTACTTTTAAATTTGCTGAGACTTGTTATATAGTCTGCAAAAATGTCTATCTTAGTGACTGCTCTGTACTCTTAGAAAGAATGAAAAATCCTACTATTTTTGAGTAGAGAATGTAAATAGGATCAATGGTGTTACACAAGTATTCTATAACTTTAGAGATTTTTTTTGTCTAATTCTTCTATCAATCACTCAAAGGAAAATGTTAAAATATCCAACTGTAAATGTGGGCTTGTCTATTTTACTTTTCGGGTTTTGCTTCATGTGCTTTGAAGTTCTATTATCATGTACCTAGAATTTCAGATTATTATGTGCTCTTGGTGACTTGACCCCATAGTTATTATGTAATCTCTTCATTATTCTTTGATAATATTCTTCCAAAATCTACTTGATATTAATATAGTCTTTCCAGTTTTCCTTTAATTAATATCTGCATGGGATACTTTCTCAATTCTGTTACTTTAAATCTATTTGTGGCTTCATGTTTGAAATGGTTATCTTTTCAATAGCACATAGTTGAGCCTTTTAAAATCCAATCTGACAATCTGTACCTATTCATTGGAGTGTATAAAAATCCTAAACTTGGAGCTGGGGTTGTGTCTCAGTGGTAGAGTACTCGCCTAGCATGCACGAGGCATTGTGTTCAATCCTCAGCACCACGTAAATGTAAAATAAAGATATTGTGTCCACCTGAAAAAAAACTTAAGAATAAATATTTTTAAAAAAATCCTAAACTTACGGAATTGCATACTTTTATTTTTTATTTTTTTTTTAAGATTTTATTTATTTATTTATTTATTTAGTTTTCAGCAGACACAACATCTTTGTTGGTATGTGGTGCTGAGGATCGAACCCGGGCCGCACGCATGCCAGGCGAGCGCACTACCGCTTGAGCCACATCCCCAGTCCCCGGAATTGCATACTTTTAGTATGTACAGTTTGGTTTTTGCCAATTATATCTCAATCAAACCATTTATAATATTTACTGACACTCTACCCTGTGCCACTTACCATGCTAGACACTGGAAAATTAACAGTAAATAATAGCCCTTGGGCATTCTGACACTAGCCACAGTATGGCAAACCCTCTATTATAAAATTAAAACCCATTAACCCTCTTGAAACACCAAGTGGGCCAATTTCACCAATTTTGACATAATTATTATTTTAGAGAGCTTTAGAGATGAAAGTTAAGGCCTCGTAATGGCTGTGTCATCTGAGGGAGGTAACACTTGGGACAGTTCTCGAAGTGTGGTCTCCAAACCAACAACATCAGCATTCCTGGGGAACTTGTTGGAAATGCAGAGAAGAAATGCAGGACGTAGATCCAATCCCAGGTCTACCAAATCAGAAATTCTGGAGATGGGGGCCCAATGATCTGTCTTTTAACAAAACTTCCTTTTGATTCCACTGCATACTCAAATTTGAGACAACATGATTTCATTTGAACACCCATTCTCAATTTTGACTATATATTGGAATCACCTGGGGAGGTTTAAAAACATACTAAGTCTCCCCTCCAGAGATTCTGATTTAATCGATGAGTTCTAAAGATGGGGATATATTTTTTTTTAAGTTCCCCAGGTGACTTAATGTGCACCAAGGCATGAAATGCAGAGCATTTGCATTATATTAGAGCACACCACTCTGCTGCATGAGCTGGGCCCCATCCCAGAAAATTAAATTGAAATCTCTGAGCCTGGGACCTGGACATCAGTGTATATACCTATTTTAGTACCGGTACTTTTTTTCAAGCTCCCCAGTTGATTCTAATGTGTAGCCACTCAGAATCATTTCATTATTGTAACATTCGTGGCCTCCTTTTACTTGCTTCTCTCATGGGCTCTGGAGTGAGTTTTCTGGTAAGCAAATGTGGCAGAAAGACTTGAGCGAGCTTCAGACCTGCCCCTGTCAGAGAGCAGGTTATTTGGTTCCACTTCTCCATAATCATCTAAGTTTTTCAGTGTCAGAGCCCTGGCTATCTTGTGATAGTTGGATTGCCAGTGTCTCTGCCTGGATACATCTGCCAAATTCAGGGACAAAGTGTTAACCAGCTCATGTGGCCAGCGAACCCATCCATGTCCTCCAATATCACCATATGCCTACTCCTATGTCTCTGAATTGTTTCTAAACTTGAGCAAGGATTAAATGGTGTTATGTTTTAGACCCTAAAATCCAACCTAAAACATGGAGAGTGTAACTTGGCTGTTGAGTTGCCCTGTCCCATCCCTTCATTGATCATCTGAGTAGAGATGATACCCAAGGCACTTCCTAAATAAATGTGTATCCCAAGTGCTGGGGATATAGCTCAGTTGGCAGAGAGCTTTCCTTGTATGTAAAAGGCCCTGGGTTCAATCACCAGCACCACCAAAAAAAGAAAAGAAAAGAGAATTCGAAATTACTGGCATAGTGTTGTGCTAACCTTAGGAGACCTTGAATGGAAAACTTGCCCAAGGACATTGCTTAATCCTCAGGCAAGATTCATGCTGCCAGAAGAGGGTCATGCAAGAGACTGTCTTCCCCTGGATGGTGACTCAGAGTATTTGAATCTTCAGTATATTCCCATTAAGGTCCAAAAGACTTATATTCAAAATCTTCTTTTAGGGGCTGGGGATGTGGCTCGCCTGGCGTGCATGCGGCCCGGGTTCGATCCTCAGCACCACATACAAACAAAGATGTTGTGTCCGCCGATAAATTAATAAATAAATAAATATTAAAATTCTCTCTCTCTCTTCTCTCCCTCTCTCTTTAAAAAAAAAAATCTTCTTTTATTATCTGCTAGGGACTGGGAACAGGTCTTTCTCCTTTCTGAGCCCTGGCTATCTTGTTTATGAAATGGGGTTGTTGTGATAACCAAGTGAAGTAATATGGAAAACTTTTCTAAACTGAGAAAAGCTGCGACATGCAGGGTTGTTAAATAAACTCCTGTTGTAAGATGAGAGGCTGGATATGGAGATGTGTGAAATTAACCTAACATGCAAGGGTTGATAACAATTTTCAATGATACTGAGAGGAGAAAGGAAGCTCCGAGGGCTAGTCATCTGGTAATCACCAGAGTCTCCTTGTCTGGAGGGATAACCCATCCTCCCTCACGATCCACCACATTGGTATCTGTTTTCTGTGGTTCATTAACTTTCCACATGGAGACAGCAGCCACCACACCACAGCCTTAGGGGAAGGTTTCTTCCCCTTTATGGTCTAACCCGAGGGACACATGGCCCTTCTTTAAATTCCCCACAGCACAGCTGAGTCTGGAGGGGGCAGCTAAAAACTGTTAGTAATAGAAAAAAAGTGGTAACAGAGAGTAACTTGTGATCTGGATTAAAGAGAACACAGCTTAACTATTCCTTTGGTTGCAATATACTCTTTATTTACTTATTTTGGTGTGTGCTTCTTTTGAGACAGGGTGTTGCTGTGTTGCCTAGGATGTCTGGATATCTGGTCCTGAACTCCTGGGTTCAACTTGAACTCTGGCGCTCCAGCAATTCTCCCACCTTAATCTCCCAAGTGGCTGGTATTTCAGGCATGCACCACCATGCCCTCCTACTCAGTTTCCTTCAGGGCCAACTGAGGAGGTTCTGTACTAACCTACAGTTTTCTTAATAGATGACTGAAGTCTCGAATCCTTCACATGGGCTCGAGGTGTTGCCTGATCTGGCCCCAGCACCTTCTTCCAGCCTCAGCCTCCTTTTGGACCCTTTCCCCTTACTCTCTGAGCTCTAGGCACATTGGACTCCTCTGCACACTTTGATAAGCTCCTTTCTGCTTCAGAACCTTCACATTCACCTGGGAACAGACCTCTCCTGCCCATGCCTGTCCCATCTTTGCCTGAGTGACTCTTAAGCATTCTTCAGAGTCCAGCACTGTGCCTTTCTCCAGGAGAATTTCTTGTCCACTCTTCCCACCCCGGACTCAAGTAGGTTTCCCTATAATATACTCTCTTATGTCCAATATGTCTACATTTACCACAGACCAAAATTATAATTCAGGAATTGCCATTTTTATTCATCATTGTCTATGTTTCCCACTGCAGTGTAAGATGTTCACCATTGTATACTCAGACCCTTGCACAGAACAGGCACTGAACATTTGTAGAATTAATGAGAAATGAATGAATGGTGAATGGTGATGACTTCCCAGAACATGTAGGATTACAGTTGGGCTTTGAGGCATCGAAGAGATTCTATTGTCAGAGCAGTAGAGTGGAAAGAACTCTAAACCAGTCAGGAGCCTTTGATTCTGAATCCAGCTGTGTGCCTCACCTATTCACCCAAAGACAGTTATTAAACACCCACTGTATGCCAGGCAATGTGTTAGGCACTGGATCACAGTAGCCTTCTCATGGAGGTCTAGAGAAGGAGCCAGAGGCAAGCAAGCAAGCAAGCAAGCAAGCAACAAAAAACAAACCATACCTATAAGTGTAAAATCCCTGCAGTGATGAGTGCTATGAAGGAGAAGTGTGTGAAAACAGGAATGTATGCAACAGTGAGGTTTAATTGAGTTAGGGAGACCAACAAAGGCTTCCCTGACCAGAAGATGATTTTTGATTTCATTTTTAAATTGAGGTATAGGTTCAACAAGTCTTGATAAGTGTACGCAACAGCATAATTATCACCCAGATAAAGATGTGGAATTTTCTATCAGTCCAGAACATTTCCTCATACACCTTTCATCAATCTTCTCTGCACTCCAAGAAACCACTGATACAGATTTTTCTTTCTATATAGATTAATTTAGCCTATTTTTCTTTCTATATAGATTAGTTTAGCCTATCCTGGAACTTGGTATCAATGGAACTATACAATATATATTCTTTTATTTGGGGGGGTGTTCATTTTTTTTCACTCTGCATTATTTTTCTAGGATTCATCTCTACTGTGCCATGTATTAGTAGTTCATTTTCTTTTTTATTTATTTATTTTTTTTAATATTTATTTTTTAGTTCTCGGCGGACACAACATCTTCGTTGGTATGTGGTGCTGAGGATCGAACCCAGGCCGCACGCATGCCAGGCGAGCACGCTACCGCTGAGCCATATCTCCAGCCCTCATTTTCTTTTTTATGTTACATTGTATTCCATGATATGACTCTTCCACAGTTTGTTTATCCATTCACCTGTTGATGATTACAGTATGTGGGTTGTTCTTTGTGTGGCTATTATGTAAAACTGCTGTGAACATTCTTATACTAATCATTTTGTGTTTTCATATCTCAGACTGTGGGGATACAGAAGTAGAATTGCTAGTCATAGATTAGGTATGTCTTTCACTTTATGATAAACTGCCAAACAGTTCTCCAAGGTAGTGCTGTCATTTTAAAATGCGTACTATGCATGAGTTCCACATTCCCACCAACATTTGTACTGTTAGGTTTAAAAAAGATTATTATTATTATTTACAGGGGATTGAATTCAGAGGTGCTCTACCACTGAGCTACATCTCCAGTTGTTTTTATTTTTTAATTTGAGACAAGGTCTTACTAAGTTGCTGAGACTGGCCTTGAACTTGTGATCCTCCTGCCTCAGCCTCCTGAATTGCTAGGATTATAGGTGTACCGGTTAGGTTTTAAAAATTCTTAACTTTCATTCGTGTGTATAAAGTGGTACCTCACATTGGTGCTAATTTTCATAATGGGAAGAATGATTTGAAGCTGACATTTAAAGGATGAGAAGTATACCAGGTGAAGAGGATGGAGAGTTAAGCAATCTGGACAAAAAGAACGAAGTACACAAAAGGCCCCAAAGTAAGAAGCAGCAAAGCAGTCACCAAGAACTGAAAGGGAATTGTTGAATCACGACACAAAGAAAAGACCACCGACTCCAATTTAAATCAAATTGAAGCAAGCTTATTTTGTGTACACAAAGAAAGCTGGCCAGCGACTGTCTCTCCCAAAACCAGGCTAGAGAGATCAGCTCAGCTCTCAGGGGAAAAATAAGGTTTATATAGCATAAAAAGTTACAAACGGGGGGGGGGTGTGTGTCTTGGGAACTTATAGCTAACAGGGTTCTGGCAAATGTAACACAAGGGCAGATAGCAGATTATATGGCATGATATTTCAAGGTAGGGAGTAAATTCAGATCCCAACATCAGAATTCATGAGGCACCTCTGAGGTTTCATAGAGGGTTGTTATCTGGTCAAGGAGAGCCAGGCACCGGTGAGTTTAGAGCACAGGCAGGAATTCCAAAGTTTAGAAATCTCAGTAATTTATAGAGAAACAGAAATTAACTTTTCATGACTTTGTGACGAGATGGCTCCCAATCTTAAGATGGAATTAGGCTGGGTTCATCAGGAATGTGGTGTGGAGTGAGGCTGCTGCAGGGGGTGGTGTGTAGCACCAAACCATTCACTTTGAGGGATTGTACGGGCCTGGGCAATGGACACAGAGCAGTGATCACAGTTAACAACAATAACAAAAGCAAATATCTACCATAAGAACCCAGGAATTTCATATAACTAGGAATTAGGGAGGAAGGCTCAGAATGACCCAAGTTGAATTTCTTGTCATCTTAGCAGAAAGGTGATCAGAATAGATTAAATTTAATTCAGAGAAAGCAATAGGCATTTCTTGCATGTGACCATTGTACTTGCAAATTCATGCTTGTCACTTATGAAAGGGTGGAATCAATGGGTGAGGATGAGTTCTCTTTTGAGCTCTGAGATCACTAATTCAAAATGAAATCATTCATCCTGTGTATGATTTTTCTCTGGCAACCTTCAGCAGCTCATTTTAGACTGTAGTGCTCAGCCAGGTTGTGATTTTCCCAGAAATATTCTGGAGACCGAGGCGACAAGAGAATGATTGTAATGATGAGCTATGGGCTCTAAACTGGACCATGAGGGAAATGAAGAATGGACAAAGAGAAACTGGTGGGATTAGCAGATCAGCAGTCTTAATGAGACTGAAGAATTGGAGGAAATAGGGTCTTAACACAAGGAACCCACAGGCTAAGTGGTGGTGAATGGAGAGTGGAGTATCACCTTTTCACATGTTAAAGATGGAGTTCTTTGAGGGTATTATTAAAATGTTAAGGGTGTAACTTAGGTGAGGAAAAGATTGCTGGATATGAGAAGGTAGAAAAATTGAGATACCAAGATAGTAAATAATAATCAGGCTGGTCATTAACTTGAGTTTTTTTAGAATAACAATATTTTATTTTTTTCCAGTCTTTATTTGTGTATTATAGTTGTACATATAGTGGGACTCCATGTTACATATTTGCACATGTACATAGTATGACAATATAATTCAATATAATTTGGGCAATATTCCCCCCCCCATATTTCTCCTTTTTCTCTCCTCCTCCTTCCCCACTTCCTTTTCTCTACTAATCTTTTGATTTCCATTAGATCCTCCTCACCCCACGTTTCTTTTCCTATTTCCTCTTTAGCTTTCACATATGAGAGAAAACAAATGGTCCTTGACTTTATGAGTTTGGCTTTTTTTGCTTAACATGATGTTCTCATGTTCCATTTATTTTCCTGAAGATGACATTTAAGTCTTCTTTATGGCTGAACAGAGCTCCATTGGGTGTATATGTTTGTTCATTCATCCATTGATGGACACCTAGGCTGCTTCTAGAGTTTGGCTATTGTAAATTGTGCTGCTATAAACATGGATATGCACATCTCACTATAGTATGCCAACTTTAATTCTTTAGGATAAACACCAATGATTGGGATAGCTGGGTCATATGGTGGTTCTATTCCTAATCTTTTAAGGAAGCTCTATACTGATTTCTATAGTGGTTGTATTAATTTACAGTCCCATCAACAGTGTTTCTTTTTCTCCACACCTTCTCCAGCATTTATTATCATATGTATTTTTGATGGTTGCCATTCTAACTGGACTGAGATAAAATCTCAGTGTAGTTTTTATTTGCATTCCCCTAATTGTTAATACATCATTAACAATGTTCAACATCTGAATATATTTTCATATATTTGTTGAAAAATGCCTGATTAGTTCATTAGCCCATTTATTAATAGGTTTTTTGAATTCTTGCTATAGTCTGTATATTAATCATCTGTCAGAATAATAACTAGCAAAGATTTTTTTCCCATTCTGTAGATTTTCTCTTCATGTTTTTGTTTCCTTTGATGAGAAGAAGGAAGCTTTTAAATTAATGCTATCCCATTTATTAATTCTTGGTATTATTTTCTGAATATTTGAGGTCTGATCGAGAAAGTTTTTGCATGCACCTATACATTAATATGGGTAATTGGATTCACTATGGAGTTCAAGGATGGTACCAGGAGTTGGAAGGGGAAGGGAAAAAATTATATTGACTGGAAAGTCAGAAGATGACAGCAATTAAGATGGGCAGGGTAGAATATCTGAATACAAGAACTTTCAAGGAACAAGAACTTTCCAGGAGGAAGAGGGAACTCCAATAGGAAGTTCAAAGAACTTTAGGAACTTTAGGAATATTATTACTGTATTCTTCTGACAGACATCCTTCCAATGGCTCAGTGAACCACACCAAATTAACACAAGCGAAGCCTTTCGATTGGGAATGTTTTATTACAGGTCTTTCCACCAGGGGGCGATATCAACACAGGAAAGTCCACCTCCAAAGTCGTTTTTCCAGGCCAGGAAAAATGTCTCAGCCTGACCTCTGAGGACCTCTAGGGCTCTTTTGAGGTATTGCAATGAAGCTCAGCGACCACTTGGCAAAGCTATACTTGAAGAGATTTTTCAGTGTACATAAATATTAACAACAAAAATTCAAATCCCTAAATTCCTTTAAAGAAAACTGAGTTAATGTAAATTTTGTTTATCATGTATTACTGCTACAGAAGAAGACTGAAAGTACAGCAACTATCATGTGAGATTTGGTGACATTTTCTTCAGTGTAAAAAGGTTCCTCTTGACTTCATGTTTTGAGAGTTGATTGATCACACCCATCCTTAACATTTTTCTTCCTGAATGTTTTTGGTAAGCATGACACAGTTGGAAAAATTTACTAGGCCAGAGTCAGAGTTGGAGTACTATCACTATTATCAAAATTGGAGCATTTTCTATGTACCAGAAACTGTTCTAAACATTGCACAAAAGTCTACTCATTTATTCCTTTTGTGGTCTTATGAGGTTGGAACTATCGTTAGCTACACTTTACAGACAAATAAGCCAAAGAGAGGTCACCTTCCAAGGGCCACATAACTAATAAATGCTAGTGGTGGTGCTGAGGTGGACTTGAATTTGATCTTTTCCCCAAATGGAATAGTCCAGGTTATGCTCTTTGGACAAACATCCCTGATCTCAGCAGCTTAACTCAGCAGTTGCTATCTGGGCTATGTGGGTTGTCAGCAGGGCTTAGCTTATCTTGCTAACTCAAGAACCCAGGCAGACATAAGATTCACGTTGACATGTGTGTTCATCATCATTGATTACCAATCACCCCCAAGGCAAGGAGTATGCAACCCTAAATGTGCTGGAAGTGCTCCAGGTTTTGAATCCAAGTCTTCTGCTTGGAAATGATGCATGTCACTTCTCACATTTCACTGACTGAAAATAAGTTGCATGCCACTCCCAACTTCAAAAGGGCAAGAAAATGCACTTCTCTCATGAGCCTAGAAGCAGGTAAACCAGACTGTTTGGCATTAATGATTAACACAAACACTTTGAGCCCCTGGGCAGGTCTTGTTCTCTCAGCCTCAATTTCCCTTTCCACAAAACAATTTTATAAGGCTCATCTGCTGCAAGGATCAAATAGAGAATATTTGTTATGGTTACTATGACTGCATCAAGGAAAGCTTCCATCAACTTTGATAGTCCTTCTTACAGGGCTGTGTAAGGGCCTTTGTTCAGATGAAGATACATGCCAACTTTTTCTTTTCTTTTCTTTTTTTTTTTTTTTGGATTCACACACCTGAGATTTTGAAGAAATCTAGTTTTCACTTCAATCTACAACATTTCATAGTTATAGTCCTAGCCCTTGCTAGAAAGCTCAATCTGGAACTACCAGCTGTCTAGTTCCTGTTGAAAGCTTGAGACTACATTAGCTTCAGAGAATGTGAGGATCTCCTTCCTCCAGGTTCTCCAAGCCCTCTTTTTGAATCGTCAGGGCAGCTGGACTATTCACTTGGCTCCTCATTGTTTTACTCCAGACATTCCCCAGGATGTCTGCTGTGACTCAGAGATGAGCCAAGCAGTAGAAATTCCTTTGCCAACCACCAGCACTGAAGGTAGTACAAAAAAACACCCTTAAATAAGAACATTTTCCAAACTTTTCATGAAACCAGTAGTGACCATATAGCCAATAAACCTCCACAGGGCTTTGTTGGATGCCCTATAAGTCATTTGGCTCTTCCTCACTCCTCTGACGGATTAGGCTGTGAACTCTGTGAGGACAGGAACTGTATTCTCACATGGATTTCATCGTGTCTGGTACACAGCAAGTACTAGATAAACAATTCCGAGGAGTATTTATATAAATTGGTACATGATGACTTCCTTGTGGAATTGTGTCTATGGACATATGAACTTCTGGCCCTGAAAGACTGCGGAGCTAAAATAAGGCCAAACCCGGGGTGCAGGGAGTAGGCAGGGGTGGAAAAGGAGGACATTTCAGGCAGGCAGGCAGAACAGATGTCGAGGCAGGAAGGCAAAGCGCAACACTTTGTCTGGAAGTGAAATATACGCGAGGGGAGGCTGGGGTCTGTTATCGGTAGAGGTCTATAGTCGAAGTCTAGAAGGAAGAAGTAGCTCTGAATTGATAGGGGATACAGAATTGATAGGAGACACGGAGATGAAGCATAAAAGCGGAGATGGCGTATCAAATTTTACAGCCAAGAGCGCTAACGCACGGCTAAGGAAATGTATTGTGTTCCCAACGCTTCCAGTTATTTACGGGAACGCCCGTTGCAGAGATGAGTAAACGAAAGGCTCACTTCCCAGTTCGCCACCGCCAGAAAAGCAGGCGGAGCGTCCCCTAGCCCCGTCACGTGGCCAGAAGCGCCTTAGCACGTGACCTACAACACGCTAGACCAATCAGTTTCTGCAGGGGCGGAGACACCGAGTTTGAGGGGCGGGAATATCAGACGAAGCCTCTTTCTCTCGCGAGCTTTTCAATTATTCCTGCTCAGCCGCCCACGGCCCGGAGCGCAGGTCTCGCGAGGCTTGGGCGCTGCGGCGGTAGGAGGAGGACGGGGAAGGACGGAGCGGAGTCGCGGCTTCCTCCCTCGCTTACTCCCTCGCGCGCTCGCCCGCCCCCTCCCTCCCTCCCCTCCCTTCCCCTGCCCTGGCTCCGGCCCCGGCCCATTAGGCGTTCGGTCTTCTGCTAGGGAGGATGTCGGGCCCGTCGCTCCCCAGCGCCCTGGCCCTCTCGTTGTTGCTGGTCTCTGGCTCCCTCCTCCCAGGGCCAGTCGCCGCTCAGAACGGTAAGCGGGGCGCCGGGGGCGGGCCGGGCGGGGGCTGTGGGAGGTCTGCTATTGAAGGAGTTGATCCGGGCCCGGAGGGGGTGCCAGAGCCAGGGGAAGGGGGCCGGGCGGGAGTCTGAGGGGCTGCGGGTCTGAGGAGAAGATGGTGGTCAGGGGTTTGAAGAGGTGCGGGTGTAAGGTCTTCCGGAGACCGCCTGTTGGAGAGGTGGGGGCGTCCGATGTGAGCCCTACGTGTTGGCGACTTTGGGGCTCCACCTCGCTTGTCCCTCCGGGTAGGCGAGGGGACACCGAGGAAGCCAACTTGAGGAGGTGGAGTAGCGGGGGCGGATGAGGAGGGGGCGCATTTCTTATAGACGGTGACGGGAGACAGGCGTTTGTGTTCTTGGAGGTGGAGGGATGGTGTCGGTCGGCTCCCCGAAAGAACGGGATTCCCGGGCACTGGGATCGACTAGAATTCTGTTTGGGCCCCGTAAAATTGGTGACATTTTTAAAAATAAGGGGAAAATGAGGAAGGTCATGAAGAATATTGAGTGAATTGAGTACTAGAACCCTAAGGAGGGGGTGTAGAATCGGAGAACCTTGGATGTGGGGGTGGGGGCAAGATAAAGGAGTGGGTTGACTGCAGTAGGGGACCTTGTACGAGAAGCAGCAGTGTGTCTCCAAAGGAGCGGAGGGAAGAGGGTTGGGTTTGCTAAAGAGGGTGGAGTGCCGTGCATTCTAGTTTAGTGGTTGGGAGTGCAAAAAGGAGTTTCTAAATAAGGAGATGAAAATGAACGGGAGGATGGGGAGAAAGAGGTGAAATTGAGGTAGGGGAAATATTAGAAAAGTAAGGGTGTCTGGGTACAGAGACGAGGGTATGAGGAAACTAGAAATCATGGAAGGGAATAAAATGCAGGAGGATATATTAGGGAAGGGAGGGCATTCAATGAGTTGTGACAGGAGACTGTGGTATTGGATGGGCCTTTGGAAAGGCAGGGACACAGCTGCGACTGTGCGGTGGTGGGATGAAGGGTAGTTGCTGCCCAGAGGGATGTGGAGGAAGTAGGCTTTTCAGATCTAAAAGTTTCAGGACGGAAGAGTTTCAATATCTGAAAAGATGTTATTTGCGAGGAATATAAAAGTAGCCTCTGGGTAATGCGGGGTACAGTGGAAATAAGAGAACTTGGTTTTGAACTGACGTTCTTTAGAGAAGATGGAGAAATGGTTGGGAATCATAGGCATGGGGGCGTCTAGGCAAAATAGATTCCGGTTGAAGGCATGTGTTACCAGTTCAACTGCTGAATTGATCTTTCAGAAGCAAGACTAGGAGTGTGAGTCTGTTTCTGCTGTTGTGGAAACCGATATTTAGAGGTTTAAAGTTTTTTAATGTGAAAAAAAATCAGTGCTGGAGAATGAAATATAAATTATTATTTTTTTTTACTGATCTCAGTGTTTATTGTTTTGATAGAGCAATTCAAATTACTCTTGTAAAAAGGACTCAAATTTAAATGACTTCAGTTTAAAAAAAAATCAGAGAAACCAGGCTTAAATGTTGAATATTAAAACGAAAATATGTCACAGGATTGAAAAAACATCATTGGTTAAATAAAAGTATTGTACCAAATTGTATTTTTCAAATTTTATATATGCTTTATGGTTTTGGATAATCACTGTGGGGGGCAGAGGGAGTTAGGAAAGACATTTTTCTTTCTCTTGTGTTTGAATATGCTAAGTACAATGGGTGTTTTTTCCTGTTTTCCTCCAAGTGTGAAGCCACTGTGGAAGACACAGTAGAGTTAATCTGATTTGTCTTATCAGGTTTTTGTCTATGCTTACAGAAGGAGTTAAACCTAATTTTGATTTTGGCTATTCAATTTATGGAAATAGCTTGGTTTGTTTGTACAATAGGTGAGATTCTCGATCTTATGTGTTTAAACTCAGCTGGCATAGCTCCTTTTGATGATTTATGGTGAAATTGTAGTTTCTTAGCAACTAAAGCAAGGTTTTTGGATGGGTCTTCAAAGACATCTGGCTTCTGTCAGTGATGTGTGTTCTAAATACAGTGTAGAACAGCCTTTCTCTTGAAATGAGCTTGAATTCAATCACATGACATGACAGAAAAATGAAGATCATCGGGTAGTTGACCCAAATGAATGTACAAATTGAATTCAAGGAAGAAATGCCTGTTTTTTGAATTTGAGTTTATATAGTTAAGGATGCCATTTTATAGCATTCTATAACATACCTTATGATAATATACAAACTTAAAATTAGTAGGATAGTCCTGCAGTGGTCTGACTTCATGTCATTAAATTGTTTTTTTTCTTAGTGTTTCAGAAAGGGATATTATATTCTGTATGATGTAAAAATGTTAGATTATTTATGAAAAGGATGTTTCAAAAAAAGTATTTCTGGATTGAGAATCTGGTAGTTTATGTTGAGAATAAATGTTTTTCAAAAGGCCCCTGTTTTCACTATTCCTAAAATCAAGAGTTTGGATTAGATGACCCCCAAGATCTCTTCAGCTCCAAAATGAGTGTGTGACCATTACCATATGGATTCAGGGCTTTCATTCAGATGGATTTTGTTTCCTATCCAAACATGTAGACTTGAAAAAACAGTTTCAAGTAAAATCCTTATTTGTTGATTTTTGTATGTATCCTCAAAGATGTGGTTCATTTTAAGGAAGAAACATAAGACATTTGAAAGCTTTACTTAAAATTGAGTAAGTATAAACCAGCCTGTATAATGTGATCAAGAGCACAGGCTTTGGACTCCCATAGAACTTGGTTTGAGTTCTACTTTTTGTAGCTGAGTGACCTTGAATAAGGCAGGCCTCAGTTTCATTTCTGAAATGGGGATTACAATCTCCTGGGGAGAATGTGAAGATTAAATGAGATAATGGAGATTTAGTTTCAATGCCTGACATTGGATCACTAACATTATTCTTTATTTTTCTTCATGTGTATGTATATTCTGAACACTTGTTAGTGCTTCTGTCATCTTGAATAAAAAGTAAATGGGTCTTTGAAGACTCCAAACAGAGATTTGTGCTTTTGCTATATATACAACATACATACATATATATATAATTATTTTTTTTAAAGTATCCACTTTAATTTGCACATGGTTGAGTTGGTGGGAGACATATTTAATGTTCCCTAGAAACCTGCTGGCTTTTTGTTTTAAGACAAATGACATGCTAAACATCATGTAACAGATTTTAATATAATTAATCCAAATAAGATTTGACCAGAAGTTTTCCTTGAACTAAAGACTTTCCTCAGGAGATCATATTGCTTTCAATCTCTCAAGCAATTGACTAAAAATATCACAATTGATATCAGTGGAGCACCCAGGCATGAGAAGTTGATCAGGAGTCTGGGAGGAAAGGCCATGTTTCTACATTCAGGATCTTTTCATGGGTTTGTTTTACAGGGTGGCTGTGGCCAAATTGGAGAGGGGAGGGGGGAATGTAGAACTTAAATCTGTGAATATACCAAGGTTTTTAAAAACAATATAAGGGGAAAAATAACCTACTTAAAATATAATAATCGTGCTCCAGAGTGAATTTATTTGACACAGATTAAGATTGAAGTTCATTACAGGTCTGATTTTGTACTAGTTATTCAGATCCTCATGAAAAAGTAGACTTTTTTAAGAAAAGCCTTTTCTTTTTCTTATCTATACCGTTCTGATGTAAAACATTCTCCTGTGGAATATACCTTTAAACACTAATAAAAGGCAACATGTTATTGTACTGTCTTTATAAAAATGTTTTTGTTAGCACATTATATTATATAATATCTTTATTTTTTAAATAAAAAGTACTTAATTAGGCCTTCAGAGATAACCACATGTGACTAAAAATGTGCTCTGTTTGGACGTCGTTTTTTTATTTAATTAATTTGAGGTAGCTTTTTGAAAGTAAGGTGTTTTATATGTGAAATTTGAAACTTTGCTCCATCAGTGTAAAGGTTTTTTTGTTTGTTTTGTTTTTAAATATCAGACAATATGGGAGGGTGATAAGGTGTTAGCATCTATAAAGTGAAATGTGGAGAGAAACAACCAAGGTT
The DNA here is from genome assembly GCF_045843805.1 of Urocitellus parryii. Lineage (NCBI taxonomy): Eukaryota > Metazoa > Chordata > Mammalia > Rodentia > Sciuridae > Urocitellus > Urocitellus parryii. The sequence goes on along the minus strand of NC_135536.1, from coordinate 116,940,276 downwards.
TGTTGAATCATACAGGAGATGTTCAATAAAAGTTTGTATAAAATTATGCTGTTTTGGAAAAAGTGAGATTTGTGAACAAATTTCTGATGCATTTTATTTAGTTTATTGTTACAGTGAGCCCAATCTAGACAGGATCAGGCATAGAGAATGAAGTTGTAGGAGAAAGGAAAAGACAGAAGAAAGACTTCAGTAATACCAGGAAAAAGCAGGATATAAGAATGGGGGATGAATCTTCATTTAAGGAGCATCTGGAAAGATAAAAGCTGTCAGAATAAGTCTAGAACAGAGGACTTTAAAGTAAATTGACACAGTGAAATTAAAACAAAGGTGCAGAATTACCTCCTGTACCTAACTGGCTTGGTTTTTAGTATGCCTCATAAACAAAGCATTTTATATAATTAAAAAATGACACTGATAATATGGAGTTTAATTTAAGAAACTTAGATAATGCATTTTTAAACTTGTTTGTGAAGTTTTGGTGGATTTTTCTTCAATTAATACTTTTAGATGCTAAGAATTAGCTTTGGGAAAAGAGGAAAACCTCTCCAATAAAATTAATTGAATACAAACTATTTTATAGGCTTATATATAAAGAAATTCACTGAATGTAAAAGTGATACCATATAAAAAACTTTATCTCAGTGATATTGATTATTAAATTTATAAAAGAGTGAGTACACATGTAAAATGTATCTGTTTTTCTAGAATTCATTTAGCTTGGGGGCAGGAGTCAAAATTTGTATCTAATTTCAACTTAGTGTTTTATCTAACATTGAAAGTAGGCCTAACTTTTTTGTTTGATTTTCGTAAAAATCAAACAAAAAATAAAAATTTTTTTTCAATAAAACCTAATTAACTTGAGGTTATTTGACCTGATCACTTAGAACCTTTTAATTTAGTCTATCTGAATGGCAATAAGGTTTACTAAATAAAGAACTTCCTAAGTATCCACTGTAATTTGCACACAGTTGAGTTGGCGGGAGACATATTTAATGTTCCCCGGAAACATGCTGGCTTTTTGTTTTGTTTCCTTTTTTTCAGCAGGAACAACAACCAAAACCTCAAGTCTTATCTGTTCTTTAAAACAGATGTGATCAGCTTGATGGAAACATACTGTGTTATGTTTCTCATATTAAAAAGTGCTAAATGATATTCTTCTGCTGTTTTGGAAACAATTATGGAATGTTTTAAGACTGGTCTTCTTACCAAATAATGTTAATTACTGGAGCTTTATACCCTGCTTTATGGTGTTTTTGAGAAGTATATCAATTTGGATATGCTTTGTTTCCCTTTGTTTTATCATTGATAGAACTTGGGTATTACTTCAAATTGACTAGACAGTGAAATGTAAATGATAATGTGAAATCATTCTCAGATTGTCAGGGTTCTATATGTTGTGTAAGGTTCTATTTTGAGAAAACATTAAGTCCCAAATTATACTAGTATTTTATTTTGTTTTGTTTTTTTGTGGTGCTGGGGAGGAAACGCAGGGTTTGCACATGCTCTACCACTGAATACCTCCCCAGCCCATACCAATGGTTTTAATCATATCCAAGTGATACTCAAATTCTTAATGTGATTAAATACAAAATCATGACAAAACGTCAGTGCCTTTTCTGATGGAATACTAACAAGGCACAATGTTACAGGTTTAGTAAGATACATAAAAATGGATAGGTAAGAGTGTGTTTGCGTATACAAATTATGCCATTGGTTCTTCATTTTTTCCTGATGGTAGTATTAGCTATCATTGGATTAGATGATGTCTAAAATTCACTTCTAGTTTTACAAATTGCACAGTGCTTAGGCACTTTCTCCAATTGGAAAAGAACCCAGAGAGATAATACTGTTTTAAAACATTTTTAGAATTTACTTTTAGAAATAATGAAATTGATTTTAAGGCATGTACTTTTTTGAAATCTGACTGCCTTAAAATCTACTTCAGACAACACTTGGAGTTCTTGTTCAAGGAAGGCAGAATGGTATCTGTTAAACAGAGATCTCATATTAAACTTGCTGGGAAAATTGCCAGCATGAATTAAAACAATTAAGAATTGAAAAATCCTATCAGGTAGGTAGGTATTTTGTTTTCCTTTCTATTAGTTGAAGGTTGACTAATAAGATAATGAAATAACACTGAACTATTGTTATTTATGTTACTTTGTCCTCTTAGGTATTTTTTTTTTTTTTTAAGTTACATGTGACTTATTTTCATCTATTCCTTTTGTATTTAAGACCTCTAAACCAGTCTGTTGTAGTTGAAGAAGGCAATCCAAACGTTACCTGAATTAAATCCATGGAAGTTCCTAGATTGATATTCCTTAGAAACAACATGTTTTGTTTTTAAACATTCTTTTAGTTGTAGATGGATACAACACCTTTATTTTTATCTGGTACTGAGGACTGAACCCAGCGTCTCATGTGTGCAAGGCAAGCGCTTCACTACTGATCTACAACCCCAGCCCGAAACAGCATGTTTAACGGTCCCAATTTATAAATTTATTTGTTGTAATTATTATCTGTTAGATCCATTTCTTTACTGTTCTTTTCTTTTGTATTTTTGTTAGAATTTCAAACATGCAAAAATAGAGCAAATGATGTAGTAAACCCCTATACACTGTAATCTAGCTTCAATAGTTATCCTTTACATCCTTACTGCTTATTAATTAAAAGATAACTGTAATTTTTTCATTTCAAACTGGAATTTTCCAGAATCTAAAATACAGTTGGCAGGGCTTAGTTTGTTAGTAAAATGGAATATTCACAAGTAATCATGTTGAAATAACTTCAAAAATACAAGAGCGCTTTAGAAAAAAGCTTTAAAGCTTTTTCTTTTTTCTTTTTTTGGTCTCTGACCCAGATACAAAAAGTTTGTGACTAAAGTAAGAACATAACATTGTTACATACATAGTATATAAAACATTTAGTAAACCAATGCCTATCCCTGTTCTATATGGATGTATTTAAGATAACCATAGTGACCACCTAAATTGATTTTACAGCTCATTAGTGGGCTGTGAGATTTAGTTTAAAAACCAGCATTTTCACTGAAGGGGTAGTTTTTGAATTTTGTTTTATTTTTCATATACTTTATTAGTCTAGGAATAATCTGATGTTTTTTATAAACAGGATTTTCACAAAATGTTTATCAATAATATCAGCATATGATGTTACTAGTCCTTGTTAGTAAAGAAAGTACATTGTAAAGATCACACATTAGTCATTTTTTTATATAAGTACTCTCTCTCGCCCCTTATTTTTAACCAGAAGGGGGGGAGTGAAACCGCAGAAATTTTAATATCATAATCAAAATGTAACTTTTCTTCCAGTATGTTTAGTTATCCTTTCTTTTAAATTAGAATTTGTGTTCCTTATTATCTAGCCCCTGCCTTTGAGTTATTGGTTGAGTACAGGGATGAGAGTATTACTGTTTATTCTTATCTGAATGCTCACTGTAATGCTGTTTCAGGCACATTTCTGGTGAGTACAGATTGACTTGAATACTGGCCAAGGGAAGGGAGGGAGAGGGGAAGCAGGATCATGACAAAAGATCATCTGCCTTTTGGGTTTAAGGTCCTAGAGTAGCAAGATTATTTTCTTGATTTTAAATATTGCTTCTGGTAGGGAGAAAAGGGCAACAAGATGTTCTTCTTTGTTTGCTACTGTCTATGAAAATACTTCTCAATCCATATTGCATGCAGGAATTTGTTAAATTTAACTTAGATTTTTTTTTTTTTATTGTTTTTATGTGTATGTGGTACCAAGGATTTAATCTAGGGCCTTGCACATGCTAGGCAAGTGCTCTACCATTGAGCCACAGCCCCCTTTTAAAATTTTATTCAGATAGGGCCTAAATTGTTCCAGTTGGCTTCAAGGTTGTGATCCTCCTGCCTCAGCCTCCATAATAGTTGAATTAAAGGCATGTACCCCCACACACAGCTGGCTTTTTTTTTTTTAATTATACAAGTTTAGTAGATTTGTGGACCATTATGGAGCAGCTGAAGGAAAAAACAAAAAACAAAACAACACAGTTCCAGCACTGAAATCATTAATGCTGAATTTCAAGTCTTTCACCAAGGGATATGAAGTAAGTGGTCTTAATGCAAACCAGGAAGCTGCTACCTGGAAAAAAGCAAGCATAAAGAGGTTTTAAATAGCTTGCAGTGAACTGTCATTGAACTACTCTTAGACAAATAACAGTGATCGTGTTAAAATTAAGGTACTACTAATAGTGTTATAGTTTTCTTATTAAGATTGAACTCCAAATAATTAAGAATACTTTCTAACCATGTTTAGGAAAAGATAGATAGTTCTATTCTGATGGAAGCTTAAGATTTAGGAGAAAAGCCTGAAGGAGCTAAACATAGGAAAAGGGAGCATAAGGGGGATGTGATTATCTATTAATACCTTCAAGGTAGCAGTGTAAATGAAGTAAGGGAATTAGGCAGTCTCCAAAGATGGATGGGCTGTATCAAAGAGCAAAGGCCTAAATCATGTGGAAGAAAAGGATAGGTTTAATATTAAAAAGATGATTTTAATGAAACTAGCAATTGTTTGTGCTCACTCATTGTCAGAATCATTTTAAGTAGGGCAAAGGACTGGTGATAGGGACCTCATAAAACAAAGGGAGGAGCTTTTTCTACTCTACCTAGTAACTGTTTAGTAGCTCAGGAGAGGGGAAAAATATGGAAATTAATGTGGAATGTAATGAATTTTCCAGACAATTTTTAAAGGGTCAGAAATTAGTATGTTTCTGATGCTAAAGTTCTGATTATGAATTCAAGAAAAATGATAGTTTAACTTTGAAATCGTTTAAAGTAGCTTTTAGAAACTGCTTGTAATATTTTAAATAGGATCCTGTTTACTATAACCTTCATAAACAATTTCTTTTTGTTGTTATCATAAACCTAAATTATGAAATTCTTCCAATCTGTTTAATACCCAGTAGAATAACCAGCTTACTAGACTTTGGTCAGAACCAGTAAAAGTTTAACATTTGGCTGTTAGAAATTAGACCTTCCTTTTTTCTGTGGTAAATATGAACGATTAAGAAAGCCTCACCACCTGGAAAACAGCACTTTCATCCTAACTCCTAATACTTTATTAGCCAAAATTCTGTTGTGCTAAAGCCCCACCCTGTCTTTTAGGAGTGGGAGCTAGTGTTTTATGACCTCCCAAAGGATGGGAGCTCACTTTAGTTGGAAGAGTAGAAGATTGCCAGTTGCCAGATAAAATGTGCATGCCCAGTTACATTTCAGATAAATTTTTATTGTTAAATCTGGTAACCATTTATTTATTTATTTATTTTTGCTATTTTGACCTTCCATTTCAACTTAAAAGACATAGAAGCTTGTAACTTGTTGAGCTTTTGTGTATTAAAAGAGATCTTTTTGAAGTAGATTTTTTAAACCTTTATTTATTTATTTTTATGTGGTGCTGAAGATTGAACCCAGCGCCTTACATGTGCTAGACATGCTCTCCACTGCTGAGCCACAAATCCAGCCCTTGAAGTAGATTTAATATGGGCAAAATTATGTTACAATGAACATTTTGTATGAGAGGATATAGTTTTTAGGATAGTGATGTTTTATTTTGGTTGCATCACAGTTCTATATGTTTTCTTTAGTTAATCTGCCTTATATTTGACAGAGTAATTTTTAAATTTATCCTCTGAAAATTAAAACTTTTCAGAAAGCAGATGAGCAAAGGGCTTTAGGCTATTTTTGAGCAATTTCCCTCTTACGGAAAATACTTTAAAACTTAGGGTATTATTGCCTGATCATTGATTATAAGAATGTTTCTGGGCTATTAGCTAAAGGCTTGTCCTTTTTCATATATTTGACCAGAGGCTTGGAATATACCATATTCTTGGCTTTGAAGAAGAAAATGGTATGAATGAATAAATAACTGACAATACCCTTTTCTTCCTAGTGAGTTCAGAATAATTTTGAGTTGCTGAATCATAGTCACTTGATTTAGACAGTCAAAGGAAAGTGGATGTTAGCTTTGCAAACCAAGGAAGTAATTTCTATTCTTTTTTTTTTTGGTACTGGGGATTGAAATCAGGGGCACTTAATGACGGAGTTACATTCCCAGCCCTTTTTTATGTTTTATTTAGAGACAGGGTCTCTCTGAGTTGCTTAGGGCCTCAATAAGTTGCTGAGGCTGCCTTTGAACTCATGATCCTTCTGCCTCAGCCTTCCAAACCACTGGGATTACAGGCGGGCACCACTGTGCCCAGCTAATTTCATCCCTCCCTCCCTCTCTTCCCCTGTCTCTCTCTCCCTCCCCCGCCTCCATTCCTCCCCCCTCTCCCCCCTCCCCAGTTTGCTTGTTTTATTCGGGGAAGGATCTTCTCCTTTTTAGTGGAAGTACTTATAGTTTCTTCAGCCACTACAAGGTGGGGCCCGCCATCTGTGATGGCAGAGGGTGGGTACTTTGGGCATGTTCTTATCTCATAGTGGCACTGGGTAGTTATGGGTGTGGTCTTATTCATCATGATATCCTATTTGGTATAGGAGCTGAGTGAGGGCAGAATGAGGCTCCCAATGGTGAAAGACAAGACCAGCCTCAGCTCTTTGCACCTAGCAGCAGTCCAGGGATATAATTTCTTTACCGTTAATGAGGCTCCCAATGGTGAAAGACAAGACCAGCCCCAGCTCTTTGCACCTAGCAGCAGTCTAGGGATATAATTTCTTTACAGTTAAATTTTAATCCTAAGAAAAACCATGATTTCATGAGGGTTTTTGGTAGTGGTTTTTATTTTTATTTTTTTCCCCTGGGGATTAAACCCAGGGCCTCATGCATGCTATTAAAATTTATTAATTGCTTAGGTCTGGTTACCCAGGAAGATAATAAAACAGCACACTGTATGTAGAAAAACTAAGAATGTAACAGTTAGAATGTAACAATTACATACATATGTTAACTGATAGAGTTGTGTTATAATGGTGACTCAGGTATTATAGGTGGAATTGATATTGATTATGTGATTTCCTGAAAAGCGGGGAACTCTTGGTAAAATTCCAAATGTAACAAAGAACAATCTATCCTCACTTTACCCTAATTGCATTCCTGGAATACTGAGTGATGATTAAAACTGTGCAAGAGTACTTTGTGTCATGTTTAAAACAGGTTCTTGGCTTAGAACAAGTTTTCCATCTTCTTGACTGTCGCTTGAAAGTTTGTGTAGGAAGAAGCACAATTATTTGTTGTGTGTTTCCCTACTTCGTGGGATATTAAGGATCCTTGGGACCAGTAGTGCCATTTTAGTCATTGTATCAACAAAAAAGTGCCCTCCCAAATTTGCAAAAACTCCTTATAAAAGGAAAAGCAGCCCCTATTAAGGATAATTCTAATTCCAGGGAATCAGGAGACTGGGGCAGGAGAATCACAAGTTTGAGGCCAGCTTCAGCAGTTTAGTCCTTCAGCAGCAAGGTCCTGTCTCAAAAATAAAGAATAAAATAAAAATTTTTAAAAAGAGGGAGAGAGAAGGACTGAGGAATGCTTAGTGGTAGAGTTCCCTTGGGTTCAGTTCCCAGAAAAAAAAAATTTCCCCTTTTGATACTGCACTTGTAAGTACCTCTGATATAGGATTGTAGCACTTAGTCCCCTGGACTGCTGTTGGTCAGAGCCACACCTTTTCTAGAAATGGAAAGGCAAGGAGAGCAGCTATTTACTTGCCTTTGTGCTTTTGGTTAACATGAATGAAAGCATAAATTTTGAACTCATTTACCATTGGAGTGAGGCGAAAATACCATATACTAATTTGGAAAATTTGTGCTTTGAAAACACTGAAAGGTGGACTTGTAAAAACTCTGTGCTGGTCAAATAAAACTGTCAATGGCCCCCATTTTGCAGCCACTTCACAAAAGGATTATATTGTGAATTTTGCAGCCTCAGAGATTGGATTGGAATCCTGATATTTGGCAAATCTCTTAATAATCTCTCTTAGCTTCTGTTCCTCATGTATTAGGCATAATGCACAACTCACAGAAGGTGGTTAGAATGAGATTGCATACATAAAGTACCTATACCTGACCTGATATGTAATTGATAAAATTTTCTCTGTGCCTAGATGCATTCAGTTATCTTGATTTATTTTTAATCTATTGTTTGAAAGCTAGCTGTGTGTTTTTATAGTGAAACGGTTTTGAAATTTGAAATCTTTAACATAGGAATATTTGTACCCCCCTTTATTCCTCTCTAATTTTTAACAGAAGCAAGGAAGTAATTAAAATGAACTGTTTTGATTAACACATGAAATACCATTTAGGGTACTTGGAACCTGATGCTTACAACAGTAACATGCTGATTTCCAAACTATTTTAGTAGATCACCTTTCTTAGCCTTTCAGGGTAGCTTTTAACATTAGCGTATACCTAATAGTAATGATCTTTATTTTTGAAGTAATCTTGGAGCAGGTAATTTGCTAAATACTACAGTAATTTATTCCACCTCAAAATTAGATTGTACCATAGAAGTAACATGTTTTAGGATAGAAATTTAGTGACATGATTTTTACTAGGAAAGTCTGGTGTATGATTTTCTTCTAGTTATTTCAGTGAATATTTTGAAACCATGTTTTCTGGGTTCTTGTACAATGCTATAGAGGCATGTCATATTTCACTATGTAATTGTCACAAATTTTATGTCATTTTTGTTTTTTTGCAAAAATGGGATGCAACCATTTGAAGCTTTTTTTTTTTTTAATGTGTGCCCGTTTTACTTAAAAATCATTTATTACTAAATTGTTTTTGGTGAAAGGTTAGGATGCATGGACTATTCACGAATATATGGATAAAATTAACTAGTCCAAATCAACATGCATCATTTCTTATGTTCTTTCTGACAGCTTAGCAAACATTTTTCTGGTCTGGGAAAAAAACAAGTTGTTATTGATTTGTGCATTATAGTTGAAATATTACACTTGAGAAAATTTACCACAGTGTTGAAAAATATGGAATTATAAAATTGAAGTCTCTGTGTCTGAAAATTCTGCATCACTATCATTGGTTTTGTTATCTGACACTGTCCTCAGTGCTACTCTCATATAAGATGTGTATAGCCTTAGATCTGCAGGGATTTAAACAAACCATACAGCTTGGCCTTTGGAAATATAGTGATATTTCTCACATGCTGAGGATTCTAGGCTTTCACCTTGCAGTGCATGAGAAGAAAAAATGCAACCCCCTATGCTACTAGGAATGTTGCTGTTCTGTTTACCTTTTTTTTTTTTTTTTTAAGTGTAGAGGGATACAATACCTTTATTTTATTTTTATCTGGTGCTGAGGATGGAACTTGGTGTCTCACATGTACTAGGCAAGTGCTCTACCTCTGAGCTACAACCCCAGCCTTTTGTTTACCTTTTAAGCAGCATAAGAAACAGAATATTACCATACAGTAATTATGGGATAAAAAGTTATAAACGAGTTTTCGGGCTGGGAAAAACAAATAGGGTGCTACAATTATGTGGTAGTGATGATTATAGTGAAATATGGTATATATTTTGCTTGCAAACTTTAGCAGCAGAAAGGTTTTTTTCTTTTTCTTTTTTTTGTCTTTCTTTTTTTGGTGCTGGGGATTGAACACAGGGGCACTTAACCACTGAGCAGTACCATTAGTCCTTTTTATTTTTAATTTTGAGACAGGGTCTCACTTAATTACTTAGGACCTTGCTACATTGCTGAGGCTGTCCTCAAACTTGCAATCTTCCTGCCTCAGCCTCCCAAGTAGCTGATGCCCAGCCTGCCTGCCTGCCTTCCTTCCTTCCTTCCTTCCTTCCTTCCTTCCTTCCTTCCTTCCTCCTCCTCTTCTTTTTCTTTTTGTTTAGTACTTAAGACAGTGATCTAAATGGTTAGAGCAATTTCAAGAAACATGTTTTTTTTTCCCCACATTCTTATATATCTGTTTCTATCTTTGTTTTCCTTCACAATATGATCTTGAGTCCTTTAAAGAGATCTATTCCCTGGTTATATTGTGTACACATAATCACATATAGGCATTTGTGCGGGCGCACACACACACACACACACACAGACACACACACGTTTGTAATATGTCTATACACACTGTATGTGTGTGTGTATGATTTTTAAAATATTTTTTCTTCCTATATTTTACATTTTAATTTTCTTCTCTTCCCCATACCTCCTTGGTTCTGTTTCATCTGGTGTCTTCAGTTGTTATAGATTTGGCTCTTTTTAAGTCTTTATTTATTCAAATTCACTTTAGGCAGAGGGATGGTATATTCTAGTATGCTTATAATAAAAAGTTTTGTTGACTGGTGTCTTTGATCAGGAGTGTTTGCATCTGGGACTTCTGAGTATTTTTGCATTTCCTTGTAGCTATTTAAAGATTTTCTTTTATGGTAGAGCTTTTTCTAATATTCTTTTTTAATCTTTTAATCCTCACAGGGTCATAATGTTCATATTTTTCAGAAACAGCTCAGCTAGTCTTCAAGGCCTAGTCACAAAGGAAATTAATTCCTGATGGATCTGGACATCAAGGCAGAAAGAATTCCAGGCAGACGGCTAGTAATGAATATTGATTGGGGACTATGAGGTACTTTCTGTGGGCTGGTAAATTTTAGTGTTTTCCTGCAAGGCTACCACTTACTATTGTACATCAAACCTTCTGAACTGTCTGCCCATGGAGTATATAATTTGCTACCCAGTGACAGGTAGACATTAAAATTCAATTATGGGATGGGGGTAGTGATAGGGAGTAACCAGATTTTGTACCTGGAAGATGAAAGGGCGAATTTTGATATTCATCAAAGGGAAAAATCAAAACAAAAGCCTCTTATGAGTATAGAAAGTAGCAGTTCTTGTTTTAGGAACATTAAACTATAGTGAAAATTGCTCAGAAATTACCAGAAGTAAAAGCTTTCTGGCATTTGTAGTTCAATAACATGTATATTTTAGTAGCTTTTAAAAGCCAGAGTGGGAGAGTTTGGGTGGAATGTGTCTTTAGTGGCATTTTAGAGTGTCACCTTACCATTCTGTAATACTATCTGTCACTGAAAGAATTGTATCAAGTCTTAAGTTCTCAAAATACACCTTTGGAAAAACTTGATAGGCCCAGTAGTACTAGGTGAGCTTGAGGAAACCAGATACATAAGCTTGTCATTAAATTCTCTGCTTAGAATTCTCTGAGTCTCTTTGAAGGACTCAAAATCATACTGTGAAGGAAACAAAGATAGAAACAGAAATATGAGAATGTGGGAAAAAAACATGTTTCTTGAAATTGCTCTAACCATTTAGATCACTGTCTTAAGTAGCAGAAGAGGAGGAGGAGGAGGAGGGGGAGAGAGAGAAAGAGAAAGAAAGAGAAAGAAAAGCTGGGCATCAGCAACTTGGGAAGCTGAGGCAGGAAGATTGCAAGTTTGAGGAAGAGAAAAGAAAAGAAAGAAAAAAACCTTTCTGCTGCTAAAGTTTGCAAACAAAACGTATAGCAAAATATATACCAAATTTCACTATCAGGTTTAATTTTCAAAGAATAGATGTAACTGTAAGAGGGAATATCAGCAGATAGGAAGATGACCCTCCATTGGATAGTGGCTAATCAACATTTTTACTTAAAATTATTTCATTTGTTTTGAAAGAATGGAAAAGTTACTGGATTTTTTAAAATTATGAAAGGACTTACATTAAACTTTAAAATAACATGTAGGTGTTTCGAGTAAGTGTTCGAATATTCAAGATGTCTACCCAAAAGAATTGGGATTAAAAAAAAATTCAATGATATATTGTTCTTTTCTACTTTATTATTATTATTTTTTTTAATGCAGCACTTTTACCCCTTGATTTCTACTCCCCAGGAATAAGCACTGATAGTAGTTGTGTATACTTGCAAAACATGTTCTCTGAAAATACATACATACTGTGATGCTTTTCATGTAGAAGTATTAACTGTTATAATTCATCTTGATTTTTAAAATTTTCTTTTTTTCAATATAGTAATTGGCTTGACAGATATTTAAGTTATACTGATGATGCCCCATTCTTGATAATGAAATTTGCCTTCTAAGAAGGCCTCTCTTATTCCATATAGGGAAAAGCTTCATTAAGTGGAAAAGAACAAGGTAGGAGTATAGCTAGCTTAGTGACTGAGCACTGCCTAACATGTGGGATGCTGAATTCACTCCCTAGTGCTGCATTAAAATAATAATAATAATAATAATAATAATAATGTAGAAAAAAACAATATATCACTGATTTTTTTTTTAATCCCCAGTCATTCTTTTGGGTAGGAATCTTGAATATTCGAACACTTAATGTTTTAGCCATATGGATAATTTCTGGGACACCTAATTTTCAGCAAAAGCATTCTAGAAATAATTTTGCTATCCTTTTTATACCTGCATGGAAGGGGTCCTATGTATACTTTGCAGTCAGTGGTTAAAATACTTACACATGGATGAAATAAGACCAAAAGAACAAGACAGTTCCTTTAAGGTAGAATCTATAAAATTTTACAAAATAATCATCCTATACAAAATGGATTTAATAAAATAATTTTTATTACAATGTTTGTCAGCCCATTTGTGGGAAAGAGCTACTTGTCATTTACCCTGAGTTTTGAAATATAGGAATATGCACATGATAGGAGAGTGCAGAGGTGTTCTGTTAAGTTCCTGTTTGGAAAGGAGAGGAAAACACTATTTTCATCCCTTTTTCATGGAAAGAAAGTGTTAGGGTATGTGGTTTCAGCAACCACCATGGAGATCTGCTAGGAAGAACTGGAGAGCTATAAGGTTCTACTTTACTAGTTAGGAACACCGGCTTAAAGTATTAGTCCCAATTAGTTATGCCAAACACTTTTTAAACTCTTGTGTCTACATAGAATTTCTGTAGCACAGGTAACTCAGATAATTGGGGAATGGATGTGTAGTAATAAAGGCCTGAGCTGATTCCCTTATAAGAAAGAAATAGAATGACTTGTTTCCCTGTCATTCCAAGATAAAATGTTCTTGTATTAAATAGTGTCTATAGGATATTATTTAGTTTTAATTGTCTGTAGTAAACAAAGCATTGCTGTTGGTGAGGCAGTACAGTATAGTGTTGTAGCCTCTGGAATTATACTGCCAGAGTATGCATCCTGTCACTGTACTCTGTAGAACGGGAATAATCTTTAAAGTGATAGATTGTATTGTTATGTAGTAAATTAAATTGTATGATATACTTTGCATTATGTCTGACGCATAGGTAATCAGTTGCTTTATAATGAATTTGCTTTCAATGATATTAGTTACATGTTCAGTATCTTTTGAAATGTTCTTCATTTTTTTTTTAAGAATGTTCTACTCAAGTTTGCACAGTGGTTTTCTTCAGGGTTGGTCTTAAAAGAAAAAAAGAGATTTCTAGGCTGTATTTTTTGAGTCTAGGAGGTTTGCAGAAAATCTGAACTTCTCTTTTAGAATTGATGATGAATACCATGTCAGAGTAATTTGAAAAAGAGAAATTTTATTCTAACTGTAAAATAAAATCTCAGATTAAAAAAATTTTTTTTGAAATTTTTTTGGTTGGAGATAGACACAATACCTTTATTTTTTATTTTTATGTGGTGCTGAGGATTGAATCCAGTGCCTCACACATGCTAGGCAAGTGCTCTGCCACTGAGCCACAACTGCAGCCCCTAAAAATCTATTTTCTACTCAGTTTTAATTGCCTTGGGGTTTAGTTTTTTCAATGAAAAGTAACTGCTGGGATATCTATAAGAAGTTTAAAATATTATCAAAATCTAATTTCCTACAACATAAGATTCTATTGATATTCAGAAAAGAATATCAACAAAGAAACATGGTTTTGTTTATTTTACTGTTTATGAATGTACTAATGATTTCCAGTGCATTTTAAGGGTTTTTTATTTTTTATTTTTTGTACCTGGGATTGAACCCAAGGGCACTTAACCATTGACCCACATCCCCAGCTCCTTTTTATATTTGATTTAGAAACAGGATCTCACTGAGTTGCTTAGTGCCTCTTGCTAATTTGCTGAGGCTGGCTTTGAACTCAAAATCCTCCTGCCTCATTCTCCTGAGCTGCTGGGATTATAGGTATGCGCCACCATGCCTGGCTTAAGTTGTTAATAGGTTTAAAAATAATTTATTCTTAATCCTCAGTTAATGAGAATCTTACTTTTCATCATTTTTTAAACAAACATTGAGTGTATTATATAGCATGGCATTGTAGAGATATAAAATGTGAGAGACATATCCTCATTTCCAAATAATTTATAATCTATTAAAATTTATTATTTTTTCCTCATTACTTTATTTCAATTAATTGACTTTTCCTAATAATGTAGGTTTGTAGAATATTAGAGCTGAAAGTATCCTAGAAATCATTTATTCTAATCTTTTGATTGAATACATGAGGGAATTGAGTATTTAGGTTTTTACATATCTATGTATGTGTATATATATATTTATTAAGTAAAATTATTTCTATACATTAATATTCTTTTTTTTAAAAATCACAGTTTACATTGATATATGTTCAGCATTTTATTACCATAAAGTTTGATGTTCATTTCTAACACATCTGTCAGTACAGAATAATACATTCTATAGTCAGTGCTAGCCTACACAGTCTTGTCCTGTCTTCTACCAAGTTATGATTTTACTAGATATGATAATACCCTGATACTGCTAAGACAATACTCTGATACTATTAGGGTTCATTAATCTTTACATAGACTGTATTTAAAATTAAGAGATATTTTCTTCTGTTTGGGCAATAGGGCCTTGATTTATGTACTATAATTTATAAAGACAAGAGATTCTGGTTAGTGGTAAAATTATCCCTCTGTACATACACATACATAATTGTTTTTATATAAGTATCAAGTAATATTAAATGTAGAAGAATAAGGTGGAAGATACCAGTTTTTTTTAAACCTTTATATTTTATTTTCGAACCCAGTGCCTCATGCATGCTAGGCAAGCGCTCTACCGCTGAGCCACAACCCCAGCCCAAGATTTTTTAAAGATTATTTTTTGTAGCTGGACACAATACCTTTATCTTGTTTATAATTTGTTTATTTTTATGTGGTGCTGAGAATTGAACCCAGTACCTCACATATGCGAAGCAAGCGCTCTACCTCTGAGCCACAACCCCAGAAATAGAAATAAAAAACCAGGAATTTGGAAGTGCCTTGAAGAACTTTATATATTTGAGTCTGAGACACAAATATTTAATAATTACAAGGTTTTTTTGAAAATTGTTGTTCAGAGTTCTTGGGAAAATCAACTGTATTTAGAATTGGAAGTTAATTGACCTGAAGCTTTATTCTGGGGTGGCTCTACTCTAATTGCTTTATATTATACAATACATCCTTTAGGTTCCTTTTAAGTTGAGTAACCATGATTCTCAATTTGTGCCTGTTGCCGCATCACAATTATTAATAGCATTCCTTTCACAGAAGCGTCCTAGTTACTGTACCTGTAAGTATAACATCTGCTCCTGGGTACTTGACATAATGAAGGCTTATGAAATTTCCTTGTATATTGGGCAGCATTCTTTTCCTTAAGATGAAAGATTTCCTTTTAATGGTGTTGGGAGGGCATTAAGATTAACCAAGTAAAAGCCTGGGAGATCTCAAGCTAGAAAAACATCCTGTGTTTTCTGTTCTTCAGTCAGAAACAGAAGACAGATGGATTTAACTAGCATGTCTGGGTTGAAGCAAATTCTCTTTGCTCACAGGTAGTTTTACATTTATCTTTCATTTTGCTTTTTGAATTTATGATCAGTGTACTCAGTCCCAAGGCAACTAATTTCAGTACCTGATTAGGAAGTATTTTTCAGTTAAAACTTTTTATTTAAAAAAATATATAGACTTGAAATTTTAGAATCATTTTAGGTTCACAGCAAAAATGAATAGAAGGGGCTGGGGATATAGCTCAGTTGGTAGAGTGCTTGCCTTGCATGCATAAGGCCCTGGGTTCAATCCCCAGCACCACAAAAAAAAAAAAAAAAAAAAAAAAAAAGAATAGAAGGTACACATAGAGAGTTCGCCCATATTTACTGCCCCCATACCTATACAACCTCCCTTACAATCAGGATCCACCACCAGGTTGGTATTTTTGTTACAGGTGATGAAGCTAGATTGACACAGCATTAAATGATATGTATCCACTGTTATAGTACCAGTAGTTTCACTGCCCTAAAATTATCTGTGCCTTACCTGTTTATCTCTTAACTCCTGGCAACTACTGGTCTTTCTACTGCTTTCTTAGTTTTGCCTTCATAATATCTCATACTAGAATCATTCTGTGTAATAGCTTTTTTAAGCTGGTTCTTTCACATAGTAATTTGTATTTAAGGTCCCTCCATGTCTTTTCATGACTTGCTAGCTTATTTCTTTCTAGTGCTAAATAATATTTGTTTGGCAGTATATTTGATTTTAAGCAAGTATATTTTGATTTTAAGAAAGTATTATCTATCTAGAATGCATACTAAATTCTACAAGTAGAATTTTAAAATTCTTTTTAACAATGGGTTGTGAATATATGATAAATTCCCATTTTATGAGGGTAAAATTGCTTGTTGCTTTAAAAGCGATTTGTTCTATGTTACTGAATGAACTATAACTATGTGAGTTGTTGAGAATTTGGGAAGAAATACAGGTTTTCATAAATAGTGTAAAATACTAAGTATTTCTTAGACTGTTGCTTAATCTCTCCATGAAAGTAGTTTTTGCTACTAATATGACTTAAGTGATAGGAAAGTTTGCAGTTTCAACACCTTGTTAGTATAGACTATAAATAAAGGAGCCAAATTTGTCTTATTTCATAACTTTTTATAACATTTTTAAAAGTTCAAAGTAAGACTCTTAATTTCAGTTGAGTAGTCTTAATTTGTTTAAATTGAGAGACCACTGGATCCTAGAAGAGACAAGGAAATTTCCTATTTCATGTCATTTTTGAAGTGGAGAGTCTCTTGGTCACTTGTCTGTGTCAGTCACATCCTTATTTTCCAGAATCACCTGGTTAATCTTTACAGAAGTATTGAAGACGACCAGAAGGTAGGAAAAAGAGTATAAACACAATGGTAATACTAATGAACTTTATCACAGTCTATAATAGAAATCAATATTTCTGTTGATATTTTCCCTAGAAATGTCTGTGGTGTGTGTGGTGTGTGTGTTTCTTTTTTGGTACTGGGGATTGAACCTAGGGGCCCCCAACCCTTTTAAAAATATTTTATTTAGAGATAGGGTCTTGCCAAGTTGCTTAGGGCCTGGCTAAGTTACCGAGGCCAGCTTTGAACTCATGATCAGGCTCCTGCCTCAGCCATTACTGTACTCATTATAGTACTCTTAGTATAGGATGGATCCAGTTTATCCTTGGGCTTTAGGCTGAGATTTCATACGTTTCCCTTTCTAAAAGTTGAGGAAATTTGCTTGGAATTATGTGTTAGCTTTTTGGGTTTTTGGTTTTTTCCTGCCCCTCTTCCAACAAAAAGCATTTCCAAAGTCAATCAAATGAGTGCTGTTTTTCTGAAAGGTTGAGGATTCTTTGCAGAGGCTAATAGCTTCATACATTCTACTCAAGTGAGCCCAGTGCTGCTGCTAGTTTGGATATTGTGCCTTCTGTCTGAACATTGACATCAAATATGTGAAAAGAAGAATAAAGTGTTTACCTATCATCATTAAAAGTATTTTTCCAGATATGCAAAGCAAGTAGTTTCTAATTTGATTTATTTTACACTAATAAAAGTGCATTGCATTCAGTGCTGAGTCATTTGGAAAGAATAATAATTACGTACGTAAGTTCCATTTTCCGTCTCATTTTCATCCACCATGAATGATTTAATCTTCTCCCAGGGTTTCAGCTTCTGCCTGTGCAGATGATTCCCTAGTGCATGTTTCCAGCCTCCACCTCTCTGGATTTTAGATACTTATTTTTAACTATGTCTGGACGTCTCAGCAGGATAACTTACCCTGTATATTCCTCCAAAAACAATTCTCAGCCTGCCTTCCCTTATTCCATTTATGGTTTCTCACTCTATCCCATGTTCAACAAGTTCACTTAGTTGTGTCTTGTGAACATTTCTCATTCATCACCTTCTCAACATTCCCACAGACACTCTTAATTAGTTGACTCATTTTTCATTTGGATTATTGAATGAACTTCCCAACTCCTTCCTGACTTATTTCCTTACTTCTGACGTCCTTTGTACTGCCAGCAGCTAGCTTATTCACACCCATTTTTCTATGAGAAGAAGCCCAAGCTGCATAGCTTTGGAATACATGCTCTTCATAGCTTACAGGATGCCTTTCCTTCCTAAATTGTGAGGTGTGTCTGATGTAGTCTGCCCTATTTTCTGAGTAGCTTGAGCACTTAACAGGTGCTTTGGATATAATAACATTCAAAGAATGTTGAATTTTTCTGCTTTTAACCAGAACTGCTCCTTCCTACCACTTCTCAACACTGTTCACGTTAGTTTATCTTGCCCAGAACAGGACTGTCTCTTCCTCACCCCTGGATAAAGCTAGATTTAGAATGGATTTCTGGGTATATATCAGCATAAATGTTCTAGGTGCATAACAGCTCTCTTCCTCAGCAAAATTGGTTACTTCTCATATCTATTCCTGTTAAGTATATCTGTAACAGAAAGAGTCATTATCATTTGTATTTTGATTATTCTTGTGTCTTACATTTTGCAAGGTTGAGAATTAGGAACAAAGTTCAGTTACCCCTGTGCATACTACCTGGTAAGTGGTAAATTGAGTTGAAGGCATGTTCTCAATTTATAGATTGGTAAACTGAAAAATGTAAGATGAAATTATTGTTTTGGAGTCATAGTGAATGACACAGTTCTTTAAGCATCCGTTTTTGCTGCTTTTCTTTTTTTGGCCATGGTTTACAGACTCAACTGCTGGGAGAGTCTTTATATGGTCTCAGAAATATCCATGTGGCTTTTGTGTGTGTGTGGTGGGGGGTACTGGGAATTGAACTCAGGGGCACTTGACCACTGACCCCACATCCCCAGCCCTATTTTGTATTTTATTTAGAGACGGTCTCACTGAGTTGCTTAGTACCTCAGTTTTGCTGAGGATGGCTTTGAACTTGCAATCCTCCTGCCTCAGGCTCCCGAGCAGCTGGGATTATAGGTGTGTGCCACTGTGCCCAGCTCCATGTGGCTTCTTTGCCCTTATTTTTCCTCTGTTTGGATGTTAATGGACCTTTATTTGATTCATTTATTTATATGTGGTGCTGATCAAACTCAGTGCCACACACATACTAGGCAAGTGCTCTACCAGTCAGTGATCCACAGCTCCAGACCTTCCATTTGAACACGATAAAAATGTTAACAGTTTCAGATCTCTTAGACATTAGTTGTCGAAGGGTGGTCCCTGGATCAGCAACACCAGCATCACCTGAGTACCTATATAGAGCAAAATCTCAGCCCCCACTTCAGATCTACTGACTCAGAAACTTTGGGGCGGGGTGCGGCCAGCAGTCAGTATTTTAGTAAACTCTTCAGATAATTCTGATACATGGAAAGGTTTAAGAATCACTGCTTGGGCTGGGGATGTGGCTCAAGCGGTAGCGTGCTCACCTGGCATGCGTGCGGCACTGGGTTCGATCCTCAGCACCACGTACAAATAAAGATGTTGTGTCTGCCGAAAACTAAAAAATAAATATTAAAAAACTTCTCTCTCTCTCTCTCTCTCTCTCTCTCACACACACACACACACACACACAAAAATTAAAAAAAAAAAGAATCACTGCTCTAATGTATTGCTATCTTAAGTAAGGAAAGTATTGTCTTTGATGTATAATAACTGTTCCCAATATGGTTTTCACTATAAGCTATTTATGCCTTGGAAATAATTCATTAGCTTGGAAGACCAGGATTGATATTACCTAACATCCTAGGATGTGATTCAAAGATTGAATTTCCCTCTGTGAAGTTAATTGACTCAGTGTGAATGACTGTTTTTTAAAAAGGAGGTGGAGGATTTCTACCATTTGGAATTAAAATATCTTCTAGATTATACTCAGGTGATTAGCTTGGCTGCTTGTGTTCATTGGCATACTCATGGGATATATGATGATGGAAGAATGACATGAATTGTGTTATTGTTAACATTTAAATCCTGATTGTAGTATGTTGATAGAGAAAGTGAGCTTGTCATCAGAAATCATACTGACTCAATAGACAAGTGCATTTTATAGAAAATGTAATAAGATTAGCTCTTGACTAGTCATTACTCATAGCTTTTGAGAATGACTTATATAACTTGTTAAAGAAAAAAAGTATTCAGTTATGCTTGTTAAAGTATAGTGAATAAGACTGTTCAGACCGCCACATAGGTATAGAGACTGCTGCAGTGGAATTTTAAAGTGGGGAGAGATTTGATTCAGCTCTGAATACAGCATTTACAAAGAGGAATTTATAGCCAAAGAGCAGTGTGGTGGTCAGTGTGTGGAAATTTGCTAGGAGGAGACATTTAGAAGTAAGGAAGATTCTGGTTGAAGAGACTTAACAGGATTCTTACTGAAGACAAACCAGAGGGATCAGACCTCACTTGGGGCATGGCAGAGGATGAGAAACCTGCTCAGTTATTATTGAGGGTGATTATATGTTGAAGATGGGAAGTTTCTTCTTAACTTGTCTTAGTATAGGGTTCTTTGCTAAAACTGAATTTTACAAGGGCATGGGCATATCAGAAAGTTCAGAAGCTCAGTTGAATTTTGATCTAGCAGAGAATCATTGTCAAACTGGAATGTTCAACATTTCTAACATTGTTTTCATTTTACCTTTAATAAATCCTAACTACAGCATGATCTTAAAATGCTTTGTGGGCTGGGGTGTGGCTCAGTCTGGAGCACTTGCCTAGCACTGAGTTTGAGTCTCAGCACCACGTATAAATAATTTAATAAATAAAGTAAAGGTCCATCAACAATTAAAATATTTTAAAAATGCATTGTAACTTCATTTTGTTGTTTGTTTTTATTTATTTTATTTTATTTTTTTTTTTTTAGAGAGAATTTTAATATTTATTTTTTAGTTTTCGGCGGACACAACATCTTTGTATGTGGTGCTGAGGATCGAACCCGGGCCGCACGCATGCCAGGCGTGCACGCTACCGCTTGAGCCACATCCCCAGCCCCTGTTGTTTTTAAATTGTTTCTGGCCTCAAAGCACCATTTTGGGTGTAGTTGTAGATTGGTCCATAGCTTTTTTTTTTTTAGAGAGAGAGAGAGAATTGTTTTTAATATTTATTTATTTATTTATTTTTTAGAGAGAATTTTTTAATATTTATTTTTTAGTTTTCAGTGGACACAACATCTTTATTTTATTTTTATGTGGTGCTGAGGATTGAACCCAGTGCCCTGCGCATGCCAGGCGAGCGCGTTACCGCTTTAGCCACATCCCCAGTCCAGTCCATAGCTATTTTTAGTAGTCTTTTGCAATGAGAGAGTTTTTATGTATGTTTGTTTAAATATGTGAGGGTTTCACTGCTTGAATCAAACTTTTCATTAAAGCACTCTTTGAGATACAAACAGATTGAAAAAACTAGTTTTTCCCCTTGTGTACCAGAAGCTTGAGCTCACTTTGTGGAATTAGAAAGTTGTTTTTGTATTCCTTTTCTGGAGGAGGTACTGGGGATTGAACCCAAGGGTGCTCTACCACCAGTTAACATCCCCATTCCTTATTTTTTTATTTTGGGACAGGGTTTCACTAAGCTCAGGCTGACCTCAAACTTGTGATCCTCCTGTCTTAGTTCTGAAATCTCTAGGTTTACAGGAGTGTGCGACTGCACCTAGCCCTAAGTTTCTTAAAATGGAAAAACAAAATAAAACAAAAAACTAGTTTCACAGCAGTTTACTCCCTTGGACCCATCCTTAGTTTTTAAGAAGTTGTGATCATTTAGATGTCAAAGTCAGAATGGGACCTGATATTATTTTTAGCCTCACTTTTTTTTTTTTGGATCTGACTTTCTTTGCTCAATATTAAATTCCCCTGGAGGAAGAAATATTGTTAGTCTTAAGAAATATTTTTGATAATGGAGCCATTTACCTGAGGACAATAAAAGCATAGACTAAGTGACTAGAATTTGCTAGTATGTTTCCTGATAACAATCTCCCTGATATCTTAGAGCCTGCACAAGGAATATGCAAACATGGAATATGTTTGGAACATATGAGACAAGCAGGAAGAAATGCAAGAAAGGCTCACTCTGAGCTAATTCTTCTCTGCTGTTAAAAGTTTTCCACTTCATTTTGTTATTTTGGGTTTGGTGTCAAATTCTATGTTTATAAGAGCTTTATTTTCTGTTTAAGCTGGAATTTATTTTAAATCATTTTTACTTATTGCTGGCAACATTATTTTAATGTCACTTTCTGTTTGAAACATTGAAATTCTTTGAATTGGTGGTTTTCAATGCTTTCTTCTTTTGAAAATTTGAAAGATTCAGATAAAGTCAGTCCTGTAGTCAACCCCTGGGTAAATCTCTGAGCCCTGCTACCATTTTCTTCCAACTGCTTTTGATGTAACCTCCACAGAATACTCAGGACTAGCTTAAATTGTTCTTTAAGTTACGGAGTAGAATGTTAGCATAAAATTCCCCTTGAATATTATTGCATTTGTAGCTTTATAGGTTATAAGCTCTTTATATATATTGTTCCTGTGAACCTCACCATGACCTTACAATAGGAATTATTGTCCCCATTTCTCAATTAGGAAGCTAAGGTTGAAGAACTTGAAGAACATAGCCTATATGTTATAAATCATGGTTCATTTCCATGTAAGACGAACTCTCTATTCATCAGTGTGCAATCTAGATTTAAGAGTGTCAAACCCGGGATCCGAATCTCTTCTGAAATCCTGTATGTGTTTTTATGGGATGAGAAGAGCCGGTGACTTTTAATCATACTTGTTTTTTTTTTTTGATCATTGACTTTTTCAGACCCATGAATCTAAGATTATACTTTTAGATTGTCAGTGGAAATTGACAACAAAGCTGAATGAAAATCCTTGTTGAAGGAAATCAGTCACATCAGATGCTTATCTCTTGTCTGTTCTCATATATTTTAACATTTGTTTAGAATGTTAAATGCTTTACAGTTTACAGATATCATCTACATACATATGGTACATGACTTTCACAACTACCTGTAATTATAGTAGGTGGCACTTGAAACTATGCAAAGTTAAGAGAATTTAAGTTGTAGAACTACTTGGACAAAAAGTAACTCTCTTTTTTAGGCTAAAATTAATCTAACTTGGTTCAAAATCCTCTAATGCCCTTTTAAATTTTGTGAATTTACAGTTTGACCTAATATCCATTATCTTCCTACATACATATCATTGTTAATCTGATACATAATTGGTAGGTTTATATTCATATTCTCTCTCTCTCTCTCTCTCTCTCTCTCTCTCTCTCTCTCTCTCTCTCTCTCTCTCGGTACTGGGGATTGTACTCAGGGGTACTCGGCCACTGACCCACATCCCTAGTCCTATTTTGTATTTTATTTAGAGACAGGGTTTCACTGAGTTGCTTAACACCTGGGTTTGCTGAGGCTGGCTTTGAACTTGTGATCCTCCTGCCTCAGCCTCCCAAGCTGCTGGGAAATCAGGCCTGCACCAATGCGCCTGGCAGAAGGTTTATTCTTCTTTTTTTTTTTTTTTCCATTTTTTTATTCTTAGGCTTTCTGTATTGTTCATAATATCTCAGTATAATGGTTTATAACTTCAGTGAAGTCTGCCAAGTCCTTGGGTCTATTATCACTCTCCTCATTCTAGTTTGCTCAAAAGTTAGGAAGGAATAAAGAATTTTCTTTCTTTTCATTGCCTTTTACAGTTAAATTTCCATTTTGGTTCTCATTTTATTTGAAAGGTAAATGTTAATTCTATTGTTTCTTGAAGAAGTTGGATTCTAAGTTAAATTCATTTTGAATATAAAGCTTTGCTTCCTAACCTGTTGTGAAGCAGTGCTGAAGGCTGCTGCAAGTGGCCTGTTTAGCACTTATTTCTATGGAGACATACTGTAATAAGTAATATTATTGAGCACTTATTATGTGCCAGTGCTAGGCACTGTTTGAAGCTGTATTATTTTATGTAATCCCTACAATAATCCCTGTAAGGTAGCTGCTATTATTAGCTCTATTCTACAGGTTTGGGAAGTGAAATTTAAAGGTTAGGTCATTTGCCTAAGGGTATACAATTAGTGTCAGAGCCTCATGTGAACCCAGACAACCTTTTTAAGCTCTGCAGTTTCTTTCTTTTTAAATTCTTTTTGCGCTGCTGGAGATTGAATTCAGGGCCTCACACATGCTAGGCAAGTGCTCTACCTCTGAGCTACATCCCCAGCCCCTTAGAGTTTGCTACTTTTAATCACTAAATTATATAGTTTTTCTTGGCACCAAATAGACTTCCCTTTCTCCAAAGCAGAAATCTGGTTAATATAGGCCAATCACAATCCTTTAGTCGTTTTGGATAGTAAAATTTCAGAACAAAGGTTGGGCCCTGTTTTAGAAGTTAGTGATGGGAATGATCTTAATTTCCAGACTTTTATCATATCTGCCTGATTAAGGCAGCTGTGAAAGGAGCAGTTAGAATTTGGAAAATGCTTTGTAATAGCTGCTATCTCAACCAAGATATCAGATTAATCCATGAGATCAGACCCATATATTATCTTCCTGCCACAGAGAATGAGGTTACCCTATTTCCATCCATTCCCAAGGCTTCAGGCCTGCCTTTAACCATTGGTTGGAACACAACCAAGTGCAGATGGACTTCTGATCTGCCTTTGGTAATAAGGATAAATGATCTGTTTCTTAATAAGGATAGGCAGGCTATATAGTAGTTTGTGGAGGCTAAAGTCGGTGACAGCCTTACAGCTGTTATTAGTCATTCAGACAAATTTGAAATAGTCCCTAAAACTACATTTATATGTCAGTGGGTCTTGCTTAGTCTTTTTTTTTTTTTTTTTTTTTTTTGAGGTAGATGATTTGAATTTGTGTGTGTGTGTTGAGGGTGGGGGTAAAGAGAGAGGGGAATGTTCTTGTGTCCCTGGCTGTCATTTTCTCCTTATTGTGAGGCATAAAGGAAGGAACAGCATGAGCTACCCACAAGGAATTAGTGGTAAAGGGGGCTTGAAGAGAATAGCTATTAAATAAAAAAAGACAAAAGAAGGCAAGATTTAAAGGCCTGACCTTGGCAGAAGTCAGGTGAGAGAAGTGAGAAGTCAATCTTATTACTTGTTCTGTGGTTGCCCTGGAGGTAAATGAGAATTTTGACTATAAAAACTACTGGTGATCCCTCCTTGAATAGGGTTAGGCTAGTGTCCCCCCACCGCCCCCCACACCCTTCTTCCTTTAGAGTGTATGTAAAAGCAGTTCTCTGGGGATTGGGCTCAACTTTCTCTTCTGTGTTCCCTTTTTCTTCTCACTCTCTGCCACACATCAGTGTGTTTTTTTTTTGCCAGATAGCTCCTCCTTTTCTCCGGCTGCTAGCCCCAGCTGTCATCTCTGCTTCCCATCCCCCAACTTTAGTTATGCAATTTTACATTCAACTTTTCCTGGTTTTGCTGTCTCCATTTTTAATGCTTTGCTTCTGCTGTCCCCTGACCCCAGCTTTTAATCTCTCCCTCCACCAAAGCCAGTAGCCACTGTTCAGTTTCCCTGTCATTATGGAACTAAGTGCATTGATAGTGATATTTTCTTAAAACTCAGATCTGAGCCCAGCTTAGACTGTGGGTGGAGGTGATAGCTGGGAAGGGTGTGGAGTTGAGGTAGACATGATTATTCTAAAATTTAGGCTTTTTCCAAAATAGTGGGTGAACCTTGATCTGGAGATCAAAGAGATGCTTCTCTAATGGCCTCCAACTCTAAGCACTTGTGTGCTTTTGTGCTGAGGGTATATACTTGTTTGAAAGCCCTTGGTAATGAAAGGAAGGGCAGTGAGAAAGGTAGCTTACTGTGTAACTGCTTCTGAGAGCTGGTTTTTCTCCTGAATTGGAGCTAATTTTGGATAGATAATGAAGTGGATGGTTGCTAATAACTTTCCCTTGCTAATTGTAATTTCACTGTACTGTTTTAGAGAATTTTTTTTTACACTCTTCTTTCCTTACTGTTTGGAGGAGAAATAGATTTATTTTTATAATTTTTGATGGGTGTTCAGCTATCCATACATAAATCCCATAGTTGGTTTGTGTAGAGGTAGTGCAGTTTATTGGAAAGAACTCTAAGAGCTGAAGACTTCCATTCTAGTCCCAGTTTCAGTCAGGATTAGCCACCTGTGTGTTCTTGGGCAAGTCATGAACCTACCTCTATATTTGCCCTATGAACTTTACAGAACTATGTGAGTGAAATGAGGTCTATATGCACACACTTTGCAAAATGTAAAATTTTATAAAAATGTTAAAAAAAAATCTGGCTGGGCATGGTTGTGCACACCTGTACTCCCAGTGATACCAGAGGCAGAGGCATGAGGATTACAAATTCAGGACCAGACCGGACAATTTAGCAATACCCTGTCTGGAAAAAAAAAAAAATGATTAGGAATGTAGTACAGTGGTTCAGTCCTCAGTACCAAAACAACAACAACAACAACAACAACAACAAAAAAAAAAAAACCGGTCAGATCTGCCCTTTATTGTAATATTCACAGAAACATATCGAATGTCTTAAGTTCCTTCCTCCTCTGAAGCCAGTATTCTCAAAACCAGGGCATTGGGATCCTCAGAATTAGGGATATTTCTTGCCTTTGAATCATCTTTTCAGGCTGGGGATATAGCTCAGTGGTAGAGTGTTTGCCTTGCATGCACAAGGCCCTGGGTTCAGTCCCCAGCACCACACACACACACACACACACACAGAATGAATGAATGAATGAATGAATCATATTTTCCTTTGTTTTCTCATTGTTTACCCCCCACCGCCCCAGTTGTTTTAGGAAATCTTTGACTCTGCACCTCTTCCTGCATCCTTTAGTGAGATAGATAGTAATTTTAAGGAGTTACTGGTCATAGGGTGCTGCATGTTCCGGTGGAGGGTCCCTAGTTTTTGTGGCTAGGAATAATTTATTTATTTAAATGGCGACGAAGTGTATCTTTTTTGGAGGGGCGGGCAGGGATTGAACCTGGGGTGCCTAACCACTGACCCATATCCCTAGCTCTTTTTTATATTTTATTTAGAGATAGGGTCTCCCTGAGTTGCTTAGAGCCTTGCTAAGTTCCTGAAGCTGGCTTTGAACTTGTGATCCTTCTTCCTCAGCCTCCTGAGCCACTGGGGTTACAGGCATGTGCTACCGTGCCTGGCTTATCTTTATCTTTTAATAACTACTGAAGTTTTTCCTGTCTTGCAAGACATGTTGATTGCATTTGGGGAAATTGTTGATACTGTGCTTTGGCTTTGGACACATCTGGATTCCAGGCAAACTCCTATTATTATTAGCTTGTGAATGGGCAAAATATTTAACTTTTTGGACCTTAGTCTCCGCATATTTAAGGGGATAAAAGTGTACATATCTATAAAGCAGTTGTGAGGATAATGAATGCAAAGTGTTTAGCACATTGCCCAATATATATACTTAGAAAATGTTACCTCTTTGTATAAGCCTAATAATAATGGCCGTTTAAAAATATTTTTAGTTGTAGATGGACACAGTACCTTTATTTTATTTATTTTTAGGTGTGTTAAGGACTGAACCCAGTGCCTCATATGTGCCAGGCAAGTGTTCTATCACTGAGCCACAACCCCCATCCCTTATAATGATCTTTGAAAAGAGCATAGAAAGATGTTCATTGTCAGTATTTTAAGGGATTTTAAATGTCATTCTTAACCAAATTTGTTTAAATATACATCATATAATTTACCAGTTCAAACAACAGTTTTGACCTAGTCCTATTTGTTTTGATAATAGATATAAAATAGAACTGCATCAAATTAACATTTCTTCCTCCTTAATAGGATGTCTTCTTGGGGATGGCATGGTTAGGCTGAGTGACTTGCTTAGTTTTGTGTAGTGGGAATCACATTCAGACTGTTTCTCAGCTTCCTTTGAATTGTGTGATATTTGGATTTGGGGTTACACTGGAATTGGATGGGTTCATGGTGATTCTGAACGTTTCTTTTATATTAGCATGATCAACAGTTTGATAAGCAGTCTTTAAGTGTAAGCCTGCTTTGAAGTGCAATTCAGAAGAAGGAAAAATATGCAAAACAAATCCACTAACAGATTTCCAGTGCATAATCAAGTGCATAATTACAGCATTTGAGAGGATACAAACTCCTGAGGTTCCCAAGGAATGTGAAAAGACAATTTGTGATCATCGATACTTAATGGTCAAGAGTAGGATTAAAGCAGAGTAATACTCTTTACTGTATTCCAGGGATTTATTAATACTCAGTTTTCTCTGTTAAAAGTAATAAATTGAATGAAACCAGCTTCTTTTGCCTTGACTGTATATTTGTTGGCATTGTCTTTCCAGATGGGCAGGGGGTCTTTTGAGACTGAGAACAAGGTTCCTTGTTTTGCCAGTTCCTTTATCTGCCAGTGAGCTCTGTTCTTCATATAGGGCTTTGAAGGTTCCTTTCTGCAATTCTAAAAATTTTGTGTCTGAGAATGACATCTGTTTATCTATTTGGGGTCTCTGTTTATTACAAGGAACAAATGTGAATTTGAAGGAGGTAGTTTAGAGTAACATATTCAAGCCAGAACATTTAGTCTAATTAGTTAGTATATTTCTGTGATCTCCAGATTCTATTTCAGTAATTGGAAGACTAGTATGAATTTGGAGGTCTTGAGGTCTTGACCTCTACTTGAGTTAAGTATAGCACTTCCCTTAGCATTCTTAGATCCATGGGGTGGGGTTTATCTCCGAAGGCAAATATTACTTTGGATATAAACAAATGTTCCCACTTAGCAACCTCCATTTTCAGTTAGCCCCATTACATTCTTGGCTTCTGGACTGTAGGAACACTGTTCTACTTTATTCTTTCTCTCCAGAATATTCTTAGTCTACTATTGGTAGCTCCTGACCCCACTCTGCTCACTTCAGGGGAACTTTCTTAGCTCATGAGCCACAACTCCAAAAGGAAGTTGCCAAGCCACTTAAAACGCCCTCTTTTAGCTTCTTGCCCTTATCTTAGGACACTACCTGAATTGGCAGAAATGCTGCATGAACCCTAGGTGGAGCGAATGAGTGAGAGAAAGTATGCTTATACTATGATTTCTTTTCCTGTGGGCCTAACTCCCAAGTTTTTCCAATGAGCCTGAATGAAGAAGACAATGATGATTTTACTCTCTGCCATTGCCACTTTGTCTTATGGAAGTATAACCTCAAACAAATTATGGGCAAGTGGAAATAGGCATCAACTTTATTTCCTGGGCTGTGCCTGGCAGTGTTGGCCGAGACCTGGCCTTCTCCTTAGAATTTAGTTTTAATTCTTCACTGTACATACTTCATCTTTTTAAGCTGCTTCTAGAAGTCAGGCAACTAGACTAGGTAGAGAGAGCCTGTAAGAAAGCATGGCATTTTCAGGAGATATTTCTAATTGTATGGAATTATGGAGGGCATATTCCCTGTATTCACTAGCAATGAATTGGGTTGCTGTTAACTGCTGGGTCAACTCCTGAGCTGACCCCAATAGTAATTCTCAGTCTGCTGTGAAGTGTCCAGTTCTGTGCCTGAGGATCTGCATTCAAGTAGAAGCTGACTGGTTATAGAAAACTGCGCTATTTTTTTTTTTTTTTTTTTTGGTCATAGGCCTCTGAAAGAATAGGAGGTGGGGAAAATCAAATCTAAACTCATGGTAGAATCCTGCATGAGAGAAATGTGCTACCTTTCAGCCAAAATTTGGGACTCTTGAGTCCCAAGAGAAGATACCAGTAGGTCAGATAATACTTCTTGTTGAGGCTTACTAAAGACATTGCATCTCAAATGAAATGCTTACACATCTAAAAGAGAGATCCTGACTTGGCATATAAACCTACTGCCACTTCTGGTTATCTTTCATCACTTGCTTGAGTTTGAAAAGGTAATGGTTTATGCTCTAAGGAAAGAGGCTCTTTCCCAAAACCTGAGGCTTTCTCATTCCTACCAGCTGGGCCCATTGCTAAAATGCTTTCCAGTGGGCTTGCTTCTGCCTGGCCAGCACCTGGGCTGCCCCAGCTTGCAGTTGGCCTGCCTTTGCTTCATAAGCTTCCCAGGGTGGTTCTTCTTCTAAAAGCTTGTATGAATTGCTATTACTGTCTCTTTATAGTTTAAAAATGAATCCTTTTTTGTTCTTTGCAACTCATTTGCTTTTTTCTTTTCTTTAAATTACTATTAACACCTGTTGATTCTTTTTTTTTTTTCTGGTTGGCCTGTCACTGCATTCCTGCTCCCCCTCCCTCTAGCTGGGTTTGTCAAGTCGCCCATGTCAGAAACTAAGCTCACGGGGGACGCCTTTGAGCTGTACTGTGACGTGGTCGGGAGTCCCACGCCAGAGATCCAGTGGTGGTACGCAGAAGTCAACCGGGCAGAGTCTTTCAGACAGCTGTGGGACGGTGCTCGGAAGCGCCGTGTCACCGTAAACACCGCCTACGGGTCAAACGGCGTGAGTGTGCTGAGAATAACCCGGCTCACCTTGGAGGACTCTGGGACTTACGAGTGCAGGGCCAGCAACGACCCCAAGAGGAATGACTTGAGGCAAAACCCCTCCATAACATGGATTCGAGCCCAGGCCACCATAAGCGTCCTTCAGAGTGAGTCCAGCACCCTACAGTAGTAGTACTGTAGTCATTAGAGGTGGCCCGATGACCCTTCCCTTCTGCTACCTTTTCCTCTTCCCCAGTATGATCGCTCACCCCACCCCTTGTCTTCGTTTTTTCAAACCCACGACCCTTCTGGTTGTAGTGTATGAAAACATCTGTGGCAACTTTTTTTTTTCTTCTTTGCCGTCCTCTCTGCCTCCCTTATTTCCCCACCCTTCTCTGTGTCTTTCTCTTCAGGAACAAAGAACTTGAGGAAATCCATGACTGTCCAAAATCATCCGTGTTGGGGAGAGGTGGGAAGGGAGAACTGGGGAAGTTAAAAAAAAAAAAAATCAAATATAAAACCAGGCAGTCAAACAAGGGTAGTGTTGAAATTGTTTCTTTCCCTTCCCTTTAATTTTGTAGTAGGTTTCCTGCTATCCTTTTGCTGGTTTCTCCTCTGGTGCCTTTCTATTTTTGTTTCTCTCCCCAGTCTAACTACTTTTTATTTCTTCTGTTCATCTGTTTGAAGCTCTCTGAGTAGCTGCCTTCACCTCTATGGTTTTAAGTTTGTGTCTGCCCAGCCTCTTCCCTCACTGTAACTTAGTGTCATCCTGTTCTGTGATGGGAATGTTGCCATGGGTGCAGTGTGGTGATGTGTTTTGATTGTTGGATGGCACATAAGCTTGGATATTTCCATAGTTTTAGCTCTTTTTCTTTTCTAAAACAGTGGCATGTTCTTCTCTGACAGCAACCCTCCACTGCAGCAGTACATCCCTCACTGGGCCTATACATTCATTTCCCTGTTTTTTGTTTGTTTTTAAGCAGCAGCCCAAGATTACTTCCATGTCTTGCTTGCCATTAGGAGCTAGGTGATACAAAGCTGCAAAATATATTTTTAAAGCCCCATCACCATGTCTCAAAGTCCAGTTGCATCTGATTTCTATTTACAAATAGTTTGACTTTGATGACTGTTGGCACAGTGTTCCTCATACCAGAGGATGGCAGCCTCTGAAGTAGTTTGGAAGCCATACACAATGGCCTTCTCTTTATGTCTTAAAGAAAGATATGTCTTAAATACAACACTATTTCTCAGAGTGATGGAGTAAGCTGAGTATAGGGGTCAGAATTCTCCCCTTCATCTATTATAGTAGGCACAAGTGAGACATCTGACATAGCAGCTTTTGTGCTCACTTCTTTTTTCTGGAAAGTGACTTTTGCTTTGTATGACAGGAGGAAGAGGCACCATAGAACTAATGCTCTTGACCAGGAAGTGTTTCAGCCCCATCTTAGACCTAGTTATAATTGAGGTTACATTCTCTGTTTGATAGAAGAAGAATGTGGATTTATCACATTATCTTCAAGGGCTCAGTGAGAGACCTATAGCCACTTCTAGCTTAAAGACCTGACTGATAGAGTAAAAGTAATAAAGTACTATTTTATGAGGAATTTTGTAATAACACGGGAGGTAATGTGACATGGGCTCTGAATCTGCATATGGAAAATAGCACATTAATGTCTGTTCTTTGTAGCTATTTGGGGAAGATTTCTGTGGGGGTTGGGATAGGCCTTAGAGGAGAGAGAGGATAGGCTGCTGCAGTTGGCACTGTTGAATCAGAGAACCTGCTCTGTAAAGGGGGAAAAGAAAACCTTGTCTATGTGAAAATGGGGAACATTAACCCAGCAATTTTTCTTTTCTTTTCTTTTCTTTTTAACAATTTTTTCCCTTGCACGCCTCCTTCTCCTGTCCCCTTGCTCCTTTCCTTATAACATCAGAATTTCTCATATGGCCACAAAAGTCTGCAGAAGTTTAGGCATGGACAGGACTGGGCATTTGGTAGTTATTCTTCCAAGAGCCTGGCTCATAGCTAGAAAGGCTAGGCCTGGGGGCTAGAAAAAGATGAGGTGCCTACCCATCAATCCCAGAAGTACACAGCATTCTCCCATTTACTTAGAAATAAGCTTCCTGCCTTAAGAGTGTTTGTATGTAGTTAATCAAATCCTGGCCAGTCATTCTTACTCTAGACTTCCCAATCAGTCACTCAACCCAAGTTAGCTGTTTGTTGCTCCCTACCCCCCCTTTTTTTTCTTTCATGAACACCCTAAATTCAACTGTAATTGTTTTATCTTAGGCATCCAAGAAGAAATTGCCTCTCTGGGGAGGTTGAAGTCTTCTAAGAATAACCCCCTGGCAATACTTTTCCCAAAGTTCTTTGAATGATGTAATGCAGGAAGAGAAATGTGCCCTGTTTTTAGGGTGTCTCTGTGGCCATAGCATTTTCTTTATACATGATGACTAGGATAAGGGTCTCCTACCTGATGCTTCTAAATAAAAGTCAGTGGCAGATAAAAATGTTTGAACTTCTCCTAAATGTTCATCTCTCTCGAACTTTGGACAGTACTTGGCCACAGAAATAAAAGTCCCACCTTCATCTGGGTGCAGAATGCAGATATGGCGCCATGGCCAAGGATTGGTCAAGTACTGGTTTCCATATACAGCAATACATAGGAGGCAGGCTACCTACCCCACAACCCTCCTATGCTGCAGAATCATGTTTAAGCCTATTTAAATTATCCACTTGCTCCCAACTGACTCTCTCATGGATCTTTTAACATTAAGGGGAAAAGTGCTTTCCTTTGCCTTCCAAGAATTCTTGGCAGAATGTCTACCAGATTACTTTCATCAACTTCTTAATCTCCCTGAGCTGCAATGGTCATTTGCATCGCTACAGGTAAGAATAGCATTTATTTTGGCCTCCTTGTATTTAAACATCTGGAAACTCTTGGCCTCATTCTCAGAGTTCAGCCTTTCTCAGTGCAATCTGAGAAGAAGAAACCAAAGGAGAGTCCCAAGCGGGGCGGAAAATGAAATCGGATAATAAAAATTTAGTAAAAACCTGAAAGTGTGTTTGGATTTTAATGTTGCCTTGATATTTTTTTTTAATTTCTCTTCTGTGGAGTACTGGTTCTTTTTCCTCTTTTGTTTTTGCTTGGTTTTGATTTTTCTTGGAATTGTGATGCTTTCTGCTGATGGTGTGTGTGCGCCTTTCATTGCAGGGTTTGCAGCCATTCAGCTCTACTTCTTAAGGCCCAGGGATTTGGCTTCTGTCCAGTGTGTCTTGGAAACCATGGGGACACCACTGCGCTAACATGTTCACATGCATCTGCTTTTGTCTTAGTGGCTGCTATGCCTCCATTATCTGTACATAGAGACCCTGTTTGGTGTTACTGATAAGAACCAGTGCTGAATGGAAGATAACCACTATCCTTTTGCTAGAATTGGAAATTAATAGAACCACTTTGTTAATTGAAAAACTTACGGATTTGCTTTATCACAAGTTTGTTTGACAATATAAACTTTGTAGTTAGAAATGTTAAATTGGTTAGGAGATCTTAAGGCATTATGTTTTCCAAGTATCCCATGACTGTTCCATCCTCTTCCCCTCCCTGAACAACAACAGAATGGTTCCAGTAGAGGAAGATAATTCTGTTCTTCATAATCAGAACTATATTACATAAAATGGCAAAGGGAAAATGCTTGGGACAGGAAGCTGCTATAGGCAGGAAGTAGTCAGATACAGGGTAATGGGAAGTCAATCATGGGTTTCTGAGAAAGAACTGGGGGGCGCACAAATAAATATCCCTTAATGTGATGAGAAAAGATGGTTAGTGTAGACCTCACCTGAAAATGTTTGACCAAAAATAGAAAAATAATAGCCTAGGAAAAGATTAAAGACTAATAATAATAGCAACAAAAGATAGGATAACCTAGAAACCTCCAAACTTTAATATAGCAACGAAGATTTCAAAATGCTTTAAAGATAAGCCTTCTAGGAATGATAGTGTGACTTAAAGTTTTTCTGCCGTGTTATATTTGACTAATATATAGGTTATTTTTGTAGGTAAACTGGTGATCCCAGTTTATCTAAGCCCAGGATAGAACTAGAAAGTAAAGTTACATAACTTGCCTTAGGTTCGAAGTTTGGGTGAGGTGTGTGTTTTGGGGGGTGGGGGTAAGGGATAGAGAATTCAATCAGATGTGTTTTCTAGGTCCATTTTTGCCACTAACAATAATTACAGCCTTGTCATTTCACCTTTCTAGCTCTTGAAAAGAGGTATTTAGTAAACTCTTAGGGCCTTGCAGCTCTAAAATTCTTGTAGCTCATAATTCCAAGACATTGCACTATAGTGTATTATTTTGAAATTGAATGTTTTAAAGTGCAATTGTGGAAAAAAAATGTTTTGGGAATAAATATGGGCTGAAGAGAAGAAGAACTGATAGTTCTTTAAGAATTTTCCCTCCTTAAAATTCAGAAAATTCAAGAGACTTCCAGTGGGAAGTTTGCTTTTAGGATATACACTTTTTTTGCATAAATAATGGCCATGAATGGTTTGCCACAGGTTTAACAGATTTAAATGTGGGGAAAGCCATACATGTATTATTTAATTACACTTATTACTGTTCCAATAGGTGTAGACTCCAATGACTCTCATAGAGAATTTATTAGTTATAGAAATGATATTGCCTTTGTTTTTAGAACTGCAAAGTAAAGCCTGGTTTTCTAGTTGAAGCTGAATTGGTCGATGATTCTTATATCAGAAAAAGGTGGTATTCAAAAATTGTTGCCAGTACATATACCTGTAATATTCCCATTCTTTCACGTCTAGGCCAACTGGTCTTCAGGCTTTGTCTGCACTAGTGGTCATTTGCTTATAATCATTGTTTTTCCTTTTTTGACTTCCTCCAAAGTGATAAAGTGAAAGTCCTCATGTGGTCCTGTCTGCCCTCCCTTTTCTTCTAATTTCCCCTTCCTATCCCACCCAACTCTAAGGCCAGGGTTACAGACAATGGAAAGCTCTGGCCCCCTATCATTGTACACTCTAATTGCAGAGCCAAGAATTGTCACCAGTGAAGAAGTCATTATTCGAGACAGCCCTGCCCTCCCTGTCACCTTGCAGTGTAACCTCACCTCCAGCTCTCACACACTTACATACAGCTACTGGACAAGGAATGGGGTAGAATTGACTGCCACTCGTAAGAATGCCAGCAACATGGAATACAGGTGAGAGGGGCTAGCACCTCTTTGGAATATGGGTGGGAGTGTGGCTGAGCTTACTTGACTTTTTGTAAGTCATAATCATTAAGACTTTACATACACATGTTGAAATGACGAATCTGAGAATGATGTTTAAAAGGTGCGTTGGGAACTGTTTTCTCACAGTGAATTGAAATGTTTCTTAAACTGTTACCTATTTATTGACACGTTCGACTTGTTTCTCTACAGGCCTTTCTTACTAATGCTGTTCAAGCCTTATTAGGAGTTTACATATAGATGTTAAAAAGATTAGTCTGAGGCCATTATTTAACAAATGCAATGTAAACTTTTTCCTTTCACTTCTTTCTCTTTTTAAATTGGTGCATTATAATTGCACATAATAATGGGATTCATTATGCTATATTCATACATGCACATAATTTACCAAATAAATGCTATGTCCATGTACAGATGTGCCATATCAAATTCCACTTATATATAATTATAATGCACTAATTAAAATAAAAATCATAGCACTAATAATAATAATAATAATAGAAGGGAGATCAGTAGATTAGGGTAGTAGAATTGTGGGAGCAAAGAAGAAAAGAAAAGGGAGGGAAGGTACTGGGAAGTGAACTTTTATTTCAGTGAATTTAAGTATTTACTAAACTATGAACTATGATATGAGATATATTTGTTCCTCTCCTGGATAGTCTAGTCCAGTATATCTGATGTGAGGTTCAAGAATCTTTAGTAAAGATTTCCAAATGATTCTACTAAGTACCCAGGTTTGAGAGCCATAGATTTCCCCTTACTCTGATAAAAGAGAAATTGAGGACAAGACATAGTCAGCAGTAGAGTCACGGTTAAAATTCAGGTCTCTCGACATAATCCAGTGATTTGAGGGATCAGATCAAAATCAGCTTTGAGCCTCTTATTAAAGTAAGAGTCTCTCCAAGTGATTATTCTACTGGGTAGGTACCCTAATGGATTACCTTTTTTTAAAAAAAAATTTTTTAGTTGTAAATGGATCTTTTATTTATTTATGTATTTATATGCAGTGCTGAGGATGGAAACCAGGCAAGTGCTCTACCACTGAGCCACAACCCCAGCCCCATGAATCACTTTTTAAGAGTGTTTAATATCACCATCACCTGGTCAGAAACAGCAGATACAGGGCCTTTTGGTAAACTATAGTAAGGATGGTGGCCTGGGAATATCCTCTGAAAAAAGGACCATACTTGGTGGTCTGAGTTATCTGGCAACCAAAGATTTGGTGTGCTTTTTGGATAATTTAGAATGCATAGCACCTTAGCTTTCTTAAGTATGTTTCTGTTTGGAAATTGATCTGAAAAAGGATCAGCTAAACCTGCTTGGCAGGTTGATAAAAATATAAGGAATAAACACTGGAGTGAGGCTGGGAAAGCCTGTGTGCGCAGTAGTAGCAAGGACATTCTCCAGTATTTTGCAGCATTGAGATCTTGTCAACCCCTTATTTAATCCACATGAATTTGTAGATCCTCTTCCTTTTGTTCAGGTGAGGAAACTAAGACTCAAAGAATAATTCTTGCCTGCTTTTAGGCCAAATAATATATTTAATAAGTTTTAGAACCAAAGCAATGTTCCAAGTCTTCAGACTTTCTAGAATTATTTTTTGAAAAATTTCTTCCCGCTATTCCATACTATTTAGTGGTATATTGGTTAACCTTTTTCCGCTGTAGTTTCTTCTGATAACATACTGGAAATAGAGCCTTGGCTATATCCTTGATAGCTTGGAAAGGGTTAAATCAGTTTACAATGTTGAGTGGAATGGAAGGCATTTATTCATGGTCTATCCATTAGTTTTACAGATCTGTTTTTTATAATATCTCTTTCAAGGTGGCAGACATCCAGTCATACTTCTCTTGGATTTTGTGCAGTTGCCCACAAAGCTTTGAGCTGTTAATGTTATGGAGATTTTGACCTGTTTCTAAAGTGCCTCTTCCCCTATTTTTCTCTTGACTTATCTGAAGCTCTTCAGGGATGTTTTGCATCACCAGAGTTTTCCAGGGATTCTGCATTTTTTTGGAGTAACAACTTGGCTATTCAATAAGTTAGCCATGGAGCCAATTTGAGAAGCCTGCTTCTGCCTACCTTATAGGAAACATTTTCTCTTTGACTCTCTGTCATTTTCAATTTTTCTTCTTCTCTTTCTTTAATTTTTTATTTTTTTGGTGGTAGAGATTGAACCCAAGACCCTGTGAGTATTAGGAAAGTTATCTATCACTGAGCTACATCCCCAACCCTCTATTGGTTTCAATTTCTTCCCAATAGTGAGTCCACCGGGGAATGGTGTAGGGAGATTTTGTGCCCTAGACATGGCCTCAAGCTTGGGAGTCTTATTCCCAAGTATTTCTAAAGGAACTTAGAGTTTGTCTGAGCCCTGAAGATACAGCTACTCTTTCTCCTTCAAATTCTGGAGTACTTATTAAGAGGAGCTTATTTGTGTGTCTCTTCTTACTGGGAACATATAGATTTAAAACAATGCATTTGTGTCAATTTGGAAGATATTTTGACTACTCCTCTTAGAATGGTCTCCTGCTGTGGATATTTATAGACAGTCCTGAGGATGAGCTATGCATCTCCTCAATCTATAATCTCTCTCATTTTTTTTAAACATTCATTTTTTTTAGTTGTATTGGACACAATACCTTCATTTTATTTATTTTTATGTGGTACTGAGAATCGAACCCAGGTCCTCGCATGTGCTAGGCAAATGCTCTACCACTGAGCCACAACCCCAGCCCCTTAACCTGTGTTTCTTTTTTTTGAATGAACGTTGAGATGAGTAGATGCTTTTGGGCCAGTCAGTAGACAAGATTGGGAGTTTCTATTAGACATTAATTAGTGCAGTGGAGATTTGATCATCACAAGTATCATATTTTAATGACTGAGCAAAAGAACAGGAGTTCAGTCTTATGTAAGTATCCTATGATCTGGAGATTATTTATCCTGTTTTCTGTTATTGCTAACCACCCTTTCTACATGTGTTTGGTATATGTATATGTAGACCAGAGTCTACTGAGGTGGAATGGAGTTGGCTCCCAGGGGCAAGAAAACTTATTTGGGCTCACCTGTAAGATTGAGAGGAAGGACATGCTATTCTGGCCACACATGCTTCTTGACAGTTATTCCTGTCATTTAGTCATTCATTCATTCATCTACTGTACTCTAGCACCAAGTAAGGTGCTGGGTATAGAACTGTGTTCTAATTAAACAGTGTCTACCTACATAGAACTTGATCTGTTAGGAAATCAGACATTAATCAGATTATCACATAGATACATAATTAATTACACATGGTAATAAGTGCTGTGAAGAATCATAGGATAGTATGAGAGAGAATGTCAAGGAGGAGGATGAAATTTACATTTGGACTGGGAGGAAGTGACATGTAAACCCAGACCTAATGGAAAAGGAGTTGGGTAGGCTAAGAGTAATGGGAAGAATATTTCATGTAAAATAACGTCTTGTATGAAGGTTTTGAGGTAGGAATAAGCTTGGCACTTTGGGAAAAAAACACAAAAACCTAGCATGGCTGGAAATTGGTATGAGATGAGGGAGGCTAGGGTGGTAGGCAGGAACCAGATCATGCAGGGCCTTCTTTAAAACTACATTTCTGTGGCTAATTCTTTGTTGGCAGATTTGGTTCTTTGCTTGAAAGCAGAAAAACAACAAATTATACCTGAGTCCTGTTAGTGAGTAGTAGACTTACCTGAAAGGCATGCTTCTAAATAAGATCTTTAGAAAAGCTCAAAAAGGCTTGTTTTGTTTGTTTCTTCTGCTCTTAGTTTTCTGATTGGAACCAAGAAGTTTTTAGTGATGGTTGTATATAAACTGTACTAAGTATAAATTATAGTACTTTGTGTGGCATTATATTTTAATTACTTAACTTTGTAGTTTGTTTCCCCCATTGGACTGGAGTATCTTAAGGTTAAGGACCATGGTCCATTCCATGTCTTTATTCCTGGCACCCAGTAAGGAATAAGGCATTAATGTTTTGGGATATACAGAGGGAGGTTTTTGCTTTCAGTTAGGAAGAAGTGAGTTTTGCATCAAAGAACAGGATTTGGAGAGCATGGTCTCTGCTTGCTCCTTTTAAGTCTCTTTTTGTTTATGTTTTAACCATTCCCAGTTAACCTCACTTCATTTTTCTTCCCATCTCTACAGGATCAATAAGCCAAGAGCTGAGGATTCAGGCGAATACCACTGCGTATACCATTTTGTCAGCGCTCCTAAAGCAAATGCCACCATTGAAGTGAAAGGTATGACCCAGCAGAGGCTGAGGTGTCAGTATCTTACTCCTGGGACTTTACTTTGGTCTGGACTCCTGGTGTTCGGTTCTTCTTTTTTTACCTTTTTACATTTCAAGAAGCAATGTATTATTATGGTTAGGACCCCAGACTCAGGAGCCTAGCTGACTGGGTTTAAATGCAAACCCAAACACTACCTGTGTGACTTTGGCAAGTTACTGGGTTTTCTATGCTTCTGTTTCCTTGTTTGTAAAATGAAGATATCAGCAGTATTTATCTTGTGAGTTTGGTAGGAGGATTAAAAGTAATTTAATAAGCTGGGCACTGTGGCACATACCTGTAATCCCAGTAGCTTGGGAGGCTGAGGCAGGAGGATTGTGAGTTCAAAGCCAGCCTCAGCAAAAGTGAGGCACTTATTTAGAGACCCTGTCTCTAAATAAAAATACAAAAAAGAGTTGAGGATGTGGCTCAGTGTTCAAGTGCCCCTGAGTTCAATCCCTAATACCCCACCTTTCCCCCCAAAATTAATAGAGTAGGTTTGAATTGAAGAAATTGCTGTTTAGGGGCTGGGGTTGTGGCTCAGTGTAACAGTGCTTGCCTAGCTTGTGAGAGGCACTGAGTTCAATCCTCAGCACTATATATAAGTAAAGTAAATACCCATTGACAATTTTAAAAAGTATATTTTTACAAAATTGCTGTTTTTATACAACAGAAATGTTTAAATGTTGGCAACTCATATGGCCCAATCTTAGGTAGAGCTCTTAGAATATCACCTTACAGGTATTATTACGTAGGGTTCCAGTGGGCTAACAGGATTTGGGAAAGTATAGTATGCAAGGTGAATATAAGCTGTTTGTAGGTAATTCATTAGAAATGTGCCTGTGGGTATATGGCATCATAAAGATGAGTCTTAAAGAGTTTTAAGAAGGGTAAATAGAACTATAAAAGTTAGAACCACCTAGTAACATCATTAATCTGTTTTTCTGTTACTCACAGGAAAAGTGAAACCACTAGCTCTGTGTTCTCTGGTGAGTTTTTTGGCAGAGCTGGCCTAGGGCCCAGGTCTCAATTCCCCATCCAGTGTTTTTTCCATTATTATAAAATGACCAGGGGGAGG
Organism: Urocitellus parryii; assembly: GCF_045843805.1. Taxonomy (NCBI): domain Eukaryota; kingdom Metazoa; phylum Chordata; class Mammalia; order Rodentia; family Sciuridae; genus Urocitellus; species Urocitellus parryii. The sequence goes on along the minus strand of NC_135536.1, from coordinate 116,899,130 downwards.
CAGGTCTACTATTTGAGGTCACACTGAAAAGAGGAATTCTTTTATTTTTAGTGTTTTTCATTTTGCTTACGAAGGACCTAAACTTGTCCTTTAAATCCATATGCTCATTTCTAGAAGCTAGAAGGATAGATTTAGGAAAAAGTAAGGGCCTATGTAACAAGTATTCGGGTCTTCCTTAAAATATTTATAAGATTAACAATGCAGATTTAAGAAAGGCTTGCCTCGTGAGTGTCATAAAAATAAATAAATAAAAGGTGTTATGTCCTGTACAAAAAAAAAAAAGAAAAGAAAAGAAAGGCTTAGTCAAATCCCCCAACCAAAGACTGAATATTCTAATATGCAGATGCTAACTCATAATAACAGGGTAGGGGGTAAGGGAAAAATAGAAGTGCTTTGGATTTAGACAAAGGGAATGAATGGCAGGGGGAATGGAAGTAAGAAAGATAGTAGAATGAATAAGATATTATTTTCCAATGTTCATACATGAATACACAACCAATGTAATTTATCATGTAGAACCAGAAGAATGGAAAGTTTTACTCCATGTATGTATAATATGTCAATATACATTCTATGTCATGTATAACTAAAAAGAACAGATAGAAAAACTAAAAAATAAATAAATACATAAATAAAAGGCTTAGTCACATTCAGAGTTTCCCTTACATGGTATAAAATGAAAGTAATAGCTTGGTGATGTGATTCCAACATTCTGAGTTGAAGAAGGTATAGGTCACTGCCTCTTCTGGCTGCCAGACTTTAATTTTGAATGCCTCAAGGATGGGAGTTACAGTGGTTATAGGTTCCAACAGGCCAGAACCTGGCATTTGAGTTCTCCCTTTTCATGGAGGGATCTAGATTCCTCTCTGTTTTTGAAGAATGCCACATTTGTTCAACATGAGGAAGAAGGTTGTGAGAAACTGTTTTCTCTAAGCCATCAAGGACCTTCCCCAGCTTAGACGAGCTGTGCTATATGGGAAGACTGTTGCTTTGTATGAAATGCTGCATTGTTCCTGGCTGAGCTTTGAGCATAAATTCCCAAGTATAGAGAGCAGGATAGATGAGGGAAGGGGAAAGTGGTGTGTCTAGCTAGTGGTCCTCAACTTGAGGGATAATTACACATAATGCAAGTCTTGGCTAACTGTAGTCCTATGGATTTGGAGTTAATGATTTCTAGATAACACTTTAAGTGTAGAGACAGAGATAAGTTTTTCCATTGGTTTGACTGCCTTAAAAAGTGGGGTTCAGCAGCCCCAGAGATATTTTTCTTCACTTTTTTTTTTTTTTTTTTTTTTAAGCAGATATGAAGCAGTAGTGGAGAGGGACAGAGAAGAGGAGGCTGCTGGAAGGAGTGTTTTCAGATAGAAGTTAAGACATGCATGGTATCTGTTACATGGTATCATATTCAAGGTGCTGATTGCACATTGCATTTTTACTGTACCACCCTACAATAAGGAAGATGGAGTAGGCGGTGGTATCCTTATTTTAAGGAAGCAGGCCTTGAGAAAAATTGTTTTATGAGATTCTAAAGCTTGTTCTTGGGTAGATAATTTCTTTGTTAAATCTCTGAAGAAAATTCCTAAGGAATTCTAATCTTTTTTCCCCCCAACATTTGGGCAAAGTAGCTAAATAATTAATGTCTTAGTGTTTCAGGTTATGGATAGTTGAGTCGAGTAAAGACTGAGTATTTGGCTTTTTCTATATTAAGTTTAAGTTTATATAGGCTCAAGATCATATTCTAAGCTAGTTTCCAGTCATGGTTGGGCAGAAAAAAGTGGTAGAGGCACACTCCATACATTTAGAGTGGAGTGTGTGTTAATTCCCAAACCATTGTCATATAAACTCTAATTTTTTTCCCTCAGTACCTCCAGGGTGGGGTTAGAGACAGTTAACTTTTTATATTTACAGTGATTTGACAATTTTGCTGAGTAACTGACAGGTAAGAGGTGATTGTACTTAAGAACAGAGAAATTCTGGGAACATAAGTGACCTCTTTGCTGAAAGAAGGCTCTGAGAATCTTTCCCATTTATGGCTTTAACTGCATCAGCACTTCAGGGTAATTTAATTCAGACCATATGTGTATATTTCTTATATTTCTAAGGCAGTCAAACCAATGTATTTATTGTACATTCAGCCCTTTTTTCCCTTCTTGCTTTTCCTGTCTTTCAGAACATCTCTTGGGGGGTGTTTGGGGAGTGAAGGAATTAACCTAACTATGAACTGGGTATTATTTGTCAAATTACCAAATCTTGAATTACCTGTGGTGTACAAAAGAAAAGAAGGCTACAGGCATCAGGAGGGACATGTGTCTGGGAGTAGACTGAAGATGACCATGCATTTTCTCCCTAGCCTATAGATTGCTGTCAAGAAAGAATTTTGATGGTGATATCATCTCCCAATGATGAAGGCCTTGCATCTGAAGTAGGTTTTTTCTCCCATCTTTTATAAAAGACAAGGATGAGGCACAGTTTAAGAAGAAAGATACTGTACAGTTAAGGGTTATGTTTCTTAGGTAATTGGCAGGTGACCTGAGCAGATGCAGAGGTTGAAGACAGAGCAGGGCTGTGTAGGAGAGGGGAAATAGCCATGTGACCTTTGCCCCTAAACCCAGCCTCTCAGGGATCTGCTTAGCTCATTCCAAGGAAGGCATTGCTCCTGGTTTTTTGACACTTCAGAGGCTGTGGCTTCCTCATCTTATAGAGGATTTACGAAAGCTCTACAAAGATTTTGAAAATTTTTAGCCCTATAATTGTTCAACTCTTTGCCTCTTATTCCCTCTCTCTTTGAGCCCTTCACTTTCTAAAATTGAAAAAAATATGCTCATAAAAAAGCAAATTTAAAATTTCTATGTAATTTACAAAGTAAAAAGAAAATTTCTGCCAGGATTCCCAAGCCCTGTCTTTTTATCTCTCAACCTTTTGAATTTTAATGCTATTTGTATTAAATGGTCTTAGTAGTTACCAAATCCTTGACAGAAAATGTACCACTGACTCTCATGTGAGGTACATTCCAACCCAGAAAAGTTTGAACCTAGAGACATACTAGGACCATCTCTCACTGTTCCCTGGATATTCTTAACGAGTTTCAGTCTTTTGGTGGCTACAAAAGCCAAATTGATCTTTTTTTTTTTTTTCCTTCCTACCTGTTAGCTTTTTTTTTTTTTTTTGCACTTTTGCACTTTAAGATTTTTTTTTTAGGAATGAATTTTAGGATTTCTAGAAGAGGCCTTTTCATTACTTCCCTGTTTCCTGCTTGTTAACATGCCTTATAGGTGACAGATCACAGTCCAAACTGGCTGACGTGGATTGTGTGGTGAAAGTGAATATCATTATTGAGAGGAATAATACACATTTCATATTTGTACAGTCCCGTCACTATGTGCAGCATTTTCAGAGTCATTTCTTCATTTGATGTGAAGGAAATATAGCTAGTTTGATTGGTGAAGATGCTTAGAGATTGTGACATCATTTAGGTCAGAGCATATGCTAAAGCTGATCCAGAATTGTGATTACTTGAGAAGTCTTTGAAAGCATGATGATAATACCTTGAAGCTCTAGGACATTTTGAACATCAGCCTTAGCCCAAATAACTATCTCTACTCTTTTTTCCCCCTCCTTTTCAGGGTGCTATTCTGACTTTTCTTAATTAGAACAACTAACATTATTGCCCACTTACAATGTGCCAACACTATTTGTTCCTTTCCTCTCTTTCAGTCCTCACAGATGTGTGGGGTACATGCTGTTGTAATCTCCACTTTCCAGATGAGAAAAATCAAAGCTCAGGGGAATTAAACGACTGATCCAGTGTGACAGACTTAGCCAGTGGAGCCAGGTTCTTACCCAGGCACTCTAACACCAGAGACTGCTCCTAAGCATAAAACCATACTGCTGCGTTCAGCATGTAATGATTAAAACGCCTTGGACTGAGAGAAGAAATGGGTTCTAATCTTGGCTCTGTCATTAAACTTGATGTGACCCTGACCAGTCACTTTTCCTTCTCTGGGCCTCAGCTTCCCAAGTATTAGATGAAATAGGATGAGAGATAGACGATCTTTTTTTATTTTTATTTTTTTTTTAGGTATAGATGGGCACAACACAATGCCTTTATTTTATTTTATTTTTTTATGTGGTGCTGAGGATCGAACCTGGGTCCTGCCCATGCTAAGTGAGCACTCTACCGCTGAGCCACAATCCCTGCCCTAGATGATCTTTAAGGTTCTTTTGTTCTGTACAGCTCTGATAAGTCTGTATACTAAAGGCAAGGAATTCTAAACTCATTTTCCTAGTGGTGATGACTGTAACTTTCCAACCTGAGAGTTCTACCTCATTTCACCCTGCACCTCCACCCATTCATCTCCCTGTCTCATGAGAACACTCCCTCTTTGTAGTCTCTGACTTCTATCACTGGTGCCAGGAAAAGTCAAGGATAGCACCCTGAAAAGGTGGGGGGAGGGAGAGTAGAGATAGTTATTTGGGCTAAGGCTGACGTTCAAAATGTCCTAGAGCTTCAAGGTATTATTATCATGCTTTCAAGGACTTCTCAAGTAGGACTTCTTAAGTGTTTGAGCAGTTGATTCTCAAACTTTAATTTGTCTGAAACGTGGCCTGGGCATCATACTTTTTAAAACCATCCCAGATAATTATAGTGTTCAGCCAAGGTTGAGAACCACTGTCTTTGAGGAAACTTGTGTGTCGTCTTAGTGGTTTTACCTGCAGAAGGCAGTACCGGTCCTAGGATTGTTGAATCTTCACAATCAATGATGAGTCTACACATTGTGGAGAATGCTTCTTGAGCCAAAAGCATATATCCTTCTTATTTTCCTCTGAACCATTCTCAGATTTCTTCCTATATTCCTCCTCATAGTCCCTTGGCTAGCAGTAAATCTTTGCTCTCCCTCTGCTTTCTGTACAGCCTTATTTTGCCTGCAGCAAAAATGAGGTATCTCTGGTATTGGATAGATTGCATAAAAAAAGCAAAAAGACTGTAGAGAATGAGTGTGTTTACTTAGAAACAACACACTTGTTGATAACACTTTTAAGAGTAGATTATTTGTGCAAAAGAGTTGCTAGGTTATAAGTTTGCTTTGAAAAGTAAGCACCAGATACAGTCTATGTATGAGGCCTCATTCCTTGGTCCCTTTTTCAGGTCTCTTCTGTTAACTTTATTTAATATCAGCTTCATCTGAACATGCCTCCTTGCCTGAGTTGACATACTGCCTGGCAGAGAAGCTGGTTACTTTTCTTCTAAGTACAGGGAAGTCAGGCAAACAGAGGGTACTGAAGAACAGGCCAAAAGCCCAGATTCCCCAGAAAATGAAAATGAATCAAGTGCTGCTGGATTACTGAGACGTTTTGGGATCCCTGCATTGCCATTCATTAGGGTACTGGAAGGATATCCATTAACTTACATGATTAGACAGTGTGACAGACAAGGCCAGAGAGAATAATATTCCAAGTGGGTCTCTTTGTTGTTCCTTCCCCTTACTCTTGCCACTCAGTCTATGCCCCCTTGAGAGGGTAAAGGGAAGGAAGGATTGTTTGCTCTCTTTCATGATACACAGGCATAGTGAGACTCCTCAAACCAGCAGACCTGGTCAAGGGGTGCCTTGTTAAATGGCAAGCCCATTTAAGGTGAGGCACTAAAAAAGGCCATTAATCAATATAATTTGTCAATATCTCACCTGATTAAACTGTTAGAGTCACAACAGAAATCCTGTTTATGTCATCAAGAGGGGAAAGCACATAGTAATCAGCACCTTTTTGATTGCCTAGACCTAATAATGCTGGAGTCTAAGCCTTTGCCTTTCCTTTCCCTGATAGCTCAAATCTGAGTTCTATTTTTTGATCCTGAGCTCTAACCTTAGTATAGTGGTATACTTTAATCCCCACAAGATCTCTGTGAAATATGTGGGTATTATTTCCCTTTTATGAAAGTAAATATTGAAACTCAGAGTTTAAATGATCAACCTTAGATTAATTGATTGGTGAGTAATAGAGCTTTTTAAAAGTGACCAGATCCAAAGCTCTATTCTGGTCCATACATTATACTATATGAGGTAGTTAAATTCTGACAGGTAAATCAGTCCCACATCAGGTCTAGAGACTTCTGGTACATCTATAAGTAAAAATAACATTTGGGCATTTTACTGTGCAGTTATCAGTAATGCATATTAAATATTTCAATTTTTGTCAACCCTATGCTGATTTATTTTCCCCTCACTATAGTAAAGTACAAAATTGCATAGTTTCTTGAGTGATAACAACCCTGAATTGAATTCCAGTTTTACCATTTACTAACAGTATAATTTTAGACACTAAATAACTTCTTTAAACTGAGTTTCCCAATTTATAAAAATGGGGTAATATCTACTTCATCATTTAGTATATCTATTCCTGTGTAATAAATTATCCCAAAACCTAGTGGCTTAGAAAAACACTTTTCATGTCATAATTTCCTTGGATTAGGGATCATGGAGCAGCTTAGCAGGGTTTCTGTTTCAGTCTTTCCTGAGAATTCATTCAAGCTGTTTGTTGGGGTGTACTCATCTGAAGTCTTGGCTAGGGCTCATGGATCTACTCTCAAAGGTGGCTCCCTCACAAGTCTGTTGGCAGGACTCTGAGGGCTTCTCCATATGCTCTTTGAGCAACCCCCTAGCATGGCAGCTAACATCCCCTCAGAGTGTGTGATGACAGAGACTAGAAAACCACAGTGCCTTTTGTGAACATTTTCAGAGTTGCTTTATTTTACTCATTAGAAGGGAGTCACTAAAGCTAGTCCTAACATTTAAGGGGAATTATGCTTCATCTCTTGAAAGGCAATGTATCAGGGAATTTGTGTACTATTTTAAAACCGTTACTGGTGGTTCAGCCCTAACGGGCCTGTCTCTGACCACCATATATACTCTGATTGCGCAGTTACCTTTCTTTCTGTGGGTGCTCTGTCCTGCCCAGCAGGTGGGACAGGAACAGGCATTTTGATTAAGCAAGCAGCTACCATAAAAGATAGAAGTGACACACCTTTTCTATTGATCCAAAGGCAAAAGTCACAGTTATTATAATCACTTCCTTTAGGGGTAGAGTGGTGTGGCTTAGGTTAATTTTCTCTCTACCTAGTATAGTAGTGATACTTCCCTTCATCCAAGATAATCAGGGCATTATTTTTTGTAGTCCATTAGGTAGAGGAAATACTTCACACAGTACTCTTTGGTAAGATGAGGAAAAAAACATTAGTTGATATAACTAATGAAAAGATTTTCTTATAGGCTTATGCTCTGTAAACATGGCCAAAAAAGGTGCTTTTAAGGCCATTGTTCCATCTCTAAGTAGAAACCTTTGTAGAATAATTCGCTAGATGAATGAAAAGGAAGGTGGCATTTTCCTCCTCCTGAATACCAAGGCAAGAGTGAAAACCATTCCTACCCTTCTCCCCATTCCTGACCTTTGAAGTCTGGGCTCTTTCAGAAAAATGACTTTTTAGAGGCCATAGAGCACTCTGCCAACTTAACTTTAAGCCTTCTAGGTGGTTCTAATGTGTAACCCAAAGCAAAAGCTAATAGTACTTAACTATAGTACTTAACTAGTGCTAATGACATTGGCCTTATATATGGCCCATAGTATTCTCTTTGAGGCAGAGGAGAGTGAAAATGGGAAAATACACCATAGATAAGCTGATTTCTGAAATTTATATCTTCACTCTAGAGCACTTCCCTGAGGTTCCAGAATTAATATTCAGCTGCCTAGGTGACAACTTCATTAAATATGCTTCTTAACCTTAACATGTCCTGTCCACTGTTGCTTTCTTCCCTAACAAAACAAGAATAATCAAACAAAAACTGTCCTCAGCATCTTAGTAATTGGCGACTCCATTCTTAATGATTAATTAATTACTCAGGCCGAAATCTTGGAGTCATCCATGGCTCCGTTTTCTCTCTTGTCCCATATCTAAGTCATTAATAAATATATTAACTCAACCTACAAAATATACCTAGAGTCTTATTACTTCTCCCCACTTCCACTGCTACTCCCTTCATGTGAACCATGGATACCACCCACACCCTTGTCTGGATTACTCAAGTAGCATCCTAGTTTGGTCATGCTTCCACTGTTGTATATGTACAGTTGTCCATATAATAGCCATAGGGAGTCAGTGAAAGCATACAGATCATTTCATATTTGCATGTAATCGGCACTAGTGATTTCTAACAGACTCAGTGTAAATGCCCAAAGTCATTGTAGTGGCCTACCAAGTCCTATCCAGTCTGGGTCCACAGTCTTTCAGATTTCATCCCTGTGTTCTTGTGAACTGTGTTCCATCCAAACTTCTCTTTACTGTTCCTTGTATATAATAAACACACACCTGCCTCAAGCCCTTTGCTTCTCTTTACCTGGAGTGTTCTCTCTACACATATGCATGCCCTACTCCTTATTTTCACATCAGAAAGACCTTTTCTGATCCTTTTGTTATCATCTCTGGCATGTAGGGTATGTTCAACAGATGCTTGTCAAGTGAGTGAAACAAAGTTGGAGGCAACGTGTGTTAGCTCTTCTGCTTACTATGTCCTTCAGTTTCCCCTTGATGGTGTTTTAAGATATGGCTTTGGAACTTACTCCTTGGAGTAATAGTATTTGGCTGAAGAAATCTCTAAGGAAGGATAACCAGTAGGCCTGAGAAGTGATAAAGTGGCAGTGGAGAAAGTTTGGATTAGGACAAGATAGAGCTAGCCTGATCACTCCCTTTGGTAGTAAAGAATTTTTCCTAGAAAAACAAAATGAGGTTTCCTTTATAACACCCAGTCTAGGAAACATTTCACACACTAAGTGGTCCTGAACAAGCCTCAGTTTAGCAAGGATTGGTTGTAGAGACAGCTTGGGTTTTTGTTCATTTCATTCATGTCCAGATGCCTCTAGAAGTTAAGTACAAGACTAAGAAGCACAGTCTGTGAGTAGTAGAACTTTGGACTCTTAAGCCAAGAAAAGCAAGCTCATCAGAGGTAGTACCTGATGTCAGTCCATCATACAATACAATTCTACAGGACTTTACAGCCTCAAAATGAATGTTTTTGACATCTTATTTATCTATTCAAGAACAGGGAGCAGCTAGGAAGGCTGAGGTGGGAGGATCGCCAGTTCAAAGCCAGCCTCAGCAACTTAGCAAGGTCCTAAGCAACTTTGCAAGACCCTATCTCAAAATAAAAAATAAAAGGGGAATGGCGCTGGTGATGTGGCTCAGTGGTTAAGTTCCCTTGGCTTCAACCCCTGATACAAAAAAAAAAAAAAAAAAGGAACAGGGAGGTAGTGTGGCTAAGAATTATCTCTGTTTGATAATGGGAATAGAAACAAAGCATGGAATTTGTCAAGAGCCAGCAAAACTGGAATTTGAACAAAGTCCTATTGATTTTCTTCCCTACTTTGGCCAACAGTAAAGTCTAGCCTACTTTGAATTTCACTGCTATCAGGTTCCTGTAACTGGTCCAGCATTAGTGGAAAGTATAGTTAAAAGATTATTCAAAGAATTAGCCCCATCTCAGGCTTCTTGGATCATTGAAACTGACCTAAGTTTTAGATTATAGGTACAGTTTATTTGTTCCTGTGTGATCTCTAAAAGTAGAAAAGCCCAACAGCCTCTAGGAACTCCAGAATTGGGTTCATCAAGATTGTTGCAAATGAGGTAATCAAGTCAGATTCCTTTTTTTTTTTTTTTTTTTTTTTAAGGGATGGGGGTACCAGTACCAGGGATTGAACTCAGGGGCACTTGACCACTGAGCCACATCCCCAGCCCTATTTATTTAGAGTCCCAGTCTCACTGAGTTGCTTATTAGCACCTCACCATTACTGAGGTTGGCTTTGAACTCCCAATCCTCTTGCCTCAGCCTCCAGAGCCACTGGGATTACAGGCATGTGCCACCATGCCCAGCAAGGCAAGTCAGGTTCTTTAAAAAAATTTTGTTTTGTAATTGTAGATGGACAGAATGCCTTTATTTTATTTATTTATTTTTATGTGGTGCTAAGGATCGAACAGTGCCTCACATGTGCTAGGCAAGTGCTCTGCCCAGAGATACAGCCCCAGCTCTGGTCAGATTGTTAAACTATTAACAAAAGCATATGAGACACTGGTTGAATTTCCTGTTCATCCATTTCTTTCATTCTTTCCTGGGAGAACCTAGGTCATTTATACTTATGGAGTACCTTATCTAAGCACTTGTTGTTTTTATGTACCTTGATTGCAAATGTTTGACCTCAAGCCTCTTTGTTTCCCTTAGGGGAGTATGTGATATTTGACATGATCTATAGTTGTTATTAGTGCAAGTATTTGAAGAAAAACCCTGGTTTTCTTCAGAGATGATAATGACTTTTGTTTGCATTTTCTTTAAAGAGGAGGAAATTTAGGGCCATTGGACTTGTATCTTTTTCCTGTAAGTTGGAGAATCACCTACTTGAGTAGAACTTCGTATGTTAATAACCCTGGTACCTGCTCTGATGCTTTGGTGGGTAGGGGTGAGGAATGGAATTGGCTCCATTATCCTGTCTGAAATGCTCTTTATCAAAGCTGAATAGGAAGGGTGCCTAAAGGCCAATTATATTAGAAGCAAGACTCTGAGCCAGTAGGTTAGGCCTTTGTAACCTATTTAGAGTAGGCTCCTGTGGTAACTGGTTTTTTTTTTTTCCCACAGCTGCTCCTGACATCACTGGCCATAAACGGAGTGAGAACAAGAATGAGGGGCAGGATGCCATAATGTACTGCAAGTCAGTTGGCTATCCCCACCCAGAGTGGATATGGCGCAAGAAGGAGGAGAATGGTGTGCTCTCAGTGAGTAGGAAGCAGCCCTGGCTCTTGGTGCCTGAGTCTCTGTGGTTGCTGGAGTTTCTACTAGGGACGTCCAGACATCTGGACCAGTTGCTTCAACACCTATACTCTTGGATGTGTACAAGGCTTGAATCATCCTTTCTAGGGTGATGAATGCTTTACATCTGAATCTGCAGGACAATCTCTATCCAGCATGGACTATGTACATGATTTGTTAAAGCTGTCTATCTGGTAAGGGATTAGATTGATTGCCTTCAGGATAGGACACAGAAAGATCCAAGCCTGTTTTAAATATTTTACTATTCCAGTCCATTAGAGTATGTTTTGATTTTGGTAAGATTGAAGGCAGTTATAAGTATATTCCTAGAACTCAGAAATACTGATACAACCCAAGAAGGGTAAAGGGCAAGCTTAGGCACTGGTATTGGACAATGTTTGCTATACAAAAGTTCAAAGAGAACATCTTTTTCAACCTGTGGGATGATTTTTGATGGTGTTTGGACAATGCCTTAAACCCTCCTACTTTTTGTTTGACCAGTTTTCCTTTTTAGTGAGCAGGTACTATATATTCTTCCTAACCCCAGGTTTTTATATATTCAACACTATGCTTTTTAGGCATCCTCTTTGATTAACAGTCTTTAGAGTCAGTGGCAAAATCGACAGCCATATCTAGTTTTTTACATTTCAGGTCCCCTTTTCTTCATGGGACTTCTCTTAAAAAAATACATTCCTGTAGTCAGTCATCCCTTTGGATGTCTGTTCCCTCTTGAGCTTAAGCTCCTTGTGCATTTTGTTTATACTTCTCCCTCTCTGACCTTCCCTTTAGTAGGATATAAAATATGTAGTGTGCATTAGTAGATAATTGTTGATTGATGGAATAATCTCTTCTTTAACCTTATAGTCCAGAAAGGAAAGGAAAGTTGGGAATTTTACCTGCCCTAAGAAATTGTTCTTAGCATTGTGAAAGAAGTTTAAGGAGATCTCTTAGGACCCATGAATCATGAAATTCTTGTGCTAATTCTGATGTCAAGAGACAGGGCTGGGGTTCCCAGATGTAGGAATAGGGGAGTCCTTTGTGCTGCTCCTTCCCCATCTTCTTCCTGCTGTAGTTTCTCATCGGGTGTTTGAAGTAGCATTAATTATGTCATCAATCTATACCAGTAAACCTGCACTCTGTGGAAGCTGGAAGAGTCTGGAAGACTAGCACATGAGAGGCTTATGCCCTGCTTTTGTAGAAGCTTGTTGATTTTGTTGTTGATATTGAAGGGAAGCCATCAATGATGTACTCAAAATTCGCTGAGCAAAAATGGTACTAGATACTGCCATCTCATTTCCACCAGTGTCCTGGTAAGAGGGAGAACTTTACCCTCCCTTGATCACTGGCTCACCTACTCTGACCTTTGTGTTCCCCATTTTTTTCTGCAGGATATTGGCAATGCCTCTGGTCGCTTCTTCATCATCAACAAGGAGAATTATACAGAGTTGAGTATTATAAACCTCCAGATCACAGAAGATCCCGGAGAGTATGAATGTAATGCTACTAACTCTATTGGCTCCGCCTCAGTGTTCACCATCCTCAGGGTACGAAGCCACCTGGCCCCACTCTGGCCTTTCTTGGGAATTCTGGCTGAAATCATCATCCTTGTAGTGATCATTGTTGTGTATGAGAAGAGGAAGAGGCCAGATGAGGTTCCTGACGGTAAGAGCATACCTACAGAACAGTAATGTTGGATTTGGTTCTTTGGGGTGGTTTCTAAACACCCAAAGAAGACTATATGGATGTTGGGATTCTCAAACATTCCAAAAGGAAAAAGAAGGAAAAATTTTATTCCTAACTCCCTACCTCTCAGATCTTTGTTTTTTTGTATGTGGAGTGGTACTGAGGATTGAACTCAGGGGTGCTTGGCCAATGAGCCACATCCCCAGCCCTATTTTGTATTTGATTTAGAGACAGGGTCTCACTGAGTTGCTTAGCATCTCACCATTGCTGAGGCTGGCTTTGAACTCATGATCTTTCTGCCTCAGTCTCCCAAGCCACTGGGATTACAGGCATGTGACACTGTGCCTGGCTCAGATTTTTTTATATTAGGCATCAGTAGCTATAATATGCTTTCTCCCTCTTTAGGTATCCTCCAAATCCTAGGCTCTGCCCTTTAGGCCTTGTGGTAAATGAACAGCTGTCAGTCTCCTTGTTGAGCTTTGTCTTCCTTCAATATAGATCATAAGGCAGCTAAGCTTGAAGAGAATCCAGGTCAAGCCTGGAAGCCACCCCAAGATGGTAGGCCACCTGTTCATTCAGGCAGATTTAAAGTATCTAACTGGTTGTCAGATGGTTGACTGGTATAACTCCTGTAAGTAATAGTCCCAGTCCAAGTCAGACTATCTTAGGAAAGCCATTGGAACAAGCTGCCCTGTGGTTCCTTGATTGGTCTCTTTGGTAGATTTTCATTATTCTCTACCATATGGCTCTTCTGCCTGTGTTGCAAAGAGAAGAACAGTGGAGAGTGTCTGATGTATCCCTCCTCCCAGTTTAAGATAGCTAAGTGCTAATACCTGGACCTGGAGCCCATGTCTCAAGGCAGGCCCAGGGTCGCAGAGTAGAGTGACAGTAGCAGTAGAATCATGGTGAGTCATTAAGCACTGTAGAGGTAACAGCTGATGTCTTCTCTTATTGGACAAGCCTGGAATCAGGAAAGCTTTAGGATATTGTTGTATTTTTTTGGTCATAGATTTTCATTTTTTAACCCTTTGATTAAAACCAGGGGGAAACTATTTATGGAGACTCCTATCAGAACATCAGATTCCTAATAGTTCTATACCCCCACCCTCCCACTCTTCCATCCTTTCATATCACTGGCAAAAAGAAAAATGCCTAACCAACCATTGCCAACACTTGCTTTGCTGCCAAGCTAGACCAGAAGTGTGTGTCACTAAGCTCAGTGCAAACTGATCTGGAGTGATGGTGGGATCACCAGTTCTGGGGATTATGTTTATGTACCCGTGGCACAGTATCCTACCCCAGGGTTGACTGTCTCTGTGGCTGAGCAATAGGACTGCAGCCTTTGTATATTTGGCAAACACAGGTTTCTTGATCCCTTGAAAAGAGTGGAGGAGCTTCAAAGGCATGCCAATGACTTTTAGACTCTCTGAAAAGGACATGTTTGAGAGCACCAGCCACTTCCTTTTCTTTTCTTCTCAGCAGCTCTAAATCTCTTGTCTGCACTAAGTAGAGTGAGTATTTGAATGAGTGCTGAGATTGATGAAGAGATTTTTGTTGACACTATGATACCTGTAGGAAGACCTGGTAGATGGATGCCTCTTTGAATGTACTTTCAGCAGTGAATTGAATGGAGGAATGGGGTGGGTGTCGACTGGAAGCAGAGAGACCTTTGTAAATACATGGTCTAGTTTCTCTGAGATAGAGGATGGTCCCCCAGGAGTTTTACTTTCCTATGCTATGAAGTAAAACTACTTCATGGGATTTTCATGTATCCCTAATGGTTTTTCCTTGAGATTTCTCCCTTTTCTGCTATATATTAGGATTCCCAACACAGAGTGCACCTATATTTAGACTTGAGAGTAAAGGGAGAGAAGAGTTGCCTGGTTTTCATGTGCTCTTTGGGAGCAGTTATGCCTCCTTCCTGACAAGGGCTTTTGCATCCCTCCCACAGTGCTACATATTGCTTTGCCAAATACTGCTTTTTCTCAGCCTGTCCTTTGCACAGGTTGAAGAGCACACAGGCAGGAAAGAATTGGCAGAGATAGGCTCTAAAAACTCATTTAGAATTTTTTAGACAAGGCTGACTGCTTCTCCTAGGAGTTCATTGGTTAATCAAATGGGGAGTCCAGTTTGTTATAGGAGACATCTATGGCCAGCCAGGCTTCTGAACAACTTCCTGGAGGGAAAGTAACCTCTTAAACTAAATTGTTATAGACAGTGAAAGAATCCTACATAAAGAGAGATGACTACAGGGTAAGTGCAAAGTTAAACTTCTTTGCTCTTGTCTCTTAGGAATAATGTAATGCAAGCAGCTTTTAATACTTCTTTGTTGTTGACTTGGGGTGAAAAATCTTTGATGCTAGAATGATTACAGTGTTTGCCTTCTCTCCCTCCCTTCCTGACAGCCAGTTTGATTCAGGCTCCATTCTCCATCTCAACATCCCTACCCTCACTCCAGCATTTTCATTCCAGTTTTCTCCTTTGTTTCTCGACCTCTTTCTCTCAAACTTCTCTGTTTCCACCTCCCTTCTTTTCTACCCTGAAAGTAATCATTTAAAAAAAAAAAAAATGTGAGTGAGCTTTCTTATGCTCTTGCTTTTTCTTCTTTAGTCAGTTCATACTAACCAGACCAGAGGCTTATACCCTGCATTTTGTCAGAAACTTGTTGATTTTTGTTGTTGATATTGAAGGGAAGGCATCAATGATGTGCTCAAAATTTGTTGAGCAAAAAATGGTACTAGCTACTGCCATCTCACTTCCACCAGTACCACATATACACTTTCTTCCCATTTGCTCCTTCCCAAATTTAAATGTAGATTATATGTGTACACCCTTTTGAGGATGAAGAGATACATTTTATCTTATATGAACTTGGTTGTTCAAGGTGGTGAATTTTTATATATAACTATTGTGGCACTGTGTTGGCTTATTTATGCCACTTTGAAATTGGGAAGGATTTTTTGTTTTTAAGGCCTAATGTACCTTTTCTCTGTCAAATAGATTCTTCTTTCATAGAGAGGGCATGGGGAATTATCATTCTTTAAAGCGCCAGGATCACATTCTTCATTTCAACCAACTAGGCCTGGTAGTGCTCATTATAGTGGAATATATGCCATTTTAAAGTGGCTTGCAAGAGCAGTGACAAAACCTAGTTTATTTCAGATGCACTGAACTTTTTTATATGAACTCATAGTATTCCCGTAAGGGGCATTCTGTGAGTTCTTAGACTAAGTATAAAAGTAAAAATACATTTGAACTTAAACAGTTTGTGTTCCACTAGAAAAGCAAATACCGCTTTAGCTGAACGTTGAGGTTCAGCTGCTTTAAAAGAAAAAAAAAAAGACCCATGTCTTTTTATAAATGACATCTAGTATTTGTATGCTTTAGTATGTTATAGTTGGAGGATCAGCACCCAATAAGTTGTCTTGTAGGATTATCGATGTGTGTTTTTAGAAACATGCGAATCATGGAGCCAAATCAGAGCTTTGGTTTTTCACTTTGAGTATGTTCCTCCAAAATTAGTTAAACAGTCTAGCCATCCATTCATGTTACAGTTGAACACATGTTTGGAGCCCACCTGTGTTGGCTTTCTGCTAAAGTAAAGAGCAACTGATATGTGCTCTCGGGCTGCTGGGAAATGTGCTCTCTGAGCCCCCTGGGTAATGGGGTGATGAACCTGAGCAGTCACTGGGGCCTTCAGATCTACTGTACACTTTAGTGGATTCACAGGCATTAAAATTAAATAATAGGAAATGATTTAAGAAATGTGCTGGCATCAAGAGTTTCTTTTTCACACTGGGATAATTTTCATAAGCAAGTCAAAATGACTCTAACATTAAGTTACTGGTGGAGAAGATATTTGAGGTTTTATTTTATAAGAGTGTTTTGATATATCTGATATATCCATGCTCTTTTAGACACTTTAACGAGGTCTTCCAGTATTCCCAAATCTACTAGTTGGTCAAAACATTTGGTAGCATATGAAGCTTCATGGCACACTGTGGAAGTTGAAAAAGAAACGTGACTTTTTAAAACAACATCCAGAACATATTCACTGTCTCTTGACTAGGGGTCATTTTATCAGTAAGAAGTTACCTTAAAGAAAAAATGCAATAGGACCAAACAAAGGAGGAACTTGGAAGTGATCATGAATCTCTTAGTTAATGCTACTCTGCTGAAACCAGGCAAAATTTTAAGTGGATTTAGAAATATAAAACCTTTTCTTCAGTGATGTGAATGCAATGATGAAGGAACTTTGACCAGAGTCAGCTCTTGGGTTGTTTTGACTCTGAAGCTATCATTTTTGGAGGGGATCCTGTTTCAGGCAATCTGTTATTTACTACACATCACAGAGCACACTTTCTAGATTATGAGGTGGGTGTTGGGAGAGGAGGGCTATGGTACCTCTCAGTGGGGAAATTTTAAACATGCAGAAAACCAGTGTGTGCAGCAGCTCCACCAAGAACTTCATTCTCACCATGTGGATTCCAGAAGCATCTTTGTTTCCATTTTCCCCCCAGTCCTCTTCCTCTCATTTAGCCAGTGGCTGTGAGTAATTCCCAGGTGGAGAGAACAGTCATTGTTAGGCAGCTCTTTTGGCCTGAGGGTTTGGGGGTGTGTTGATGTTTGTCGGTTACTATGACTTCTTTTTTTTCCCCCCTCAATTGCATCAAACCCTTAAAACATGGTGGTAAGTGAGCGATATGCATGCTTTTGGAGTTTGTTTAAATCTCCGCTTCAGTCTATATGATGCACAGTTCATATGTTAACACTTTTCTTCAAGTTACTTCATTCACTTTCACAACTAATTTGGATTTCAGTTTGCTGTTTAATCCTCATTTACTTTGATTTTTGTACCTTTTTTCTGTAGTTCTGTTCTTTCCCTCTCTCCTGACTTCCCTTTTAGGGGTCAAGTCATTATTTTGGTATCTATCTATCTACCTACCTACCTATTTATTGTATGACCTATAAAGGAGAGTGGTGCTGCACTTAGTAACTCAGTGCAGGAGAGAAGGGAGACAGGAGGCTCTTTGTTCTTTGTCAGTGTGAAAGTGAATCTGGGGAGACTTTGAGAGGGCTCCTGGGATTTAGACCCCAGTGTGGAATCATGGCTGCTCCACTCAGAGGCATGGCAGCTATGCCAGAGGCACTGTTGCTGAAATACCTACATGTAAGCCCTTTGCATGTTATTATCTTGTTAGGTTGGAAAGTGACATTTCTAATCTGGCACCAGAGAATACCCTCCCACCAAAAAAGAAAGAAAAAAAGCCTGTGTTCTGAGGTGCTTGGGTTGGTTGCCTATAGTGTCATGCTTTGAAAAGAATAGTGGCTATTGTGATTCTCCCTTCCCTTTTTTTATTTTAAAGTTGGGACTAAATTGGTGATATATTCAATTTGGTTTCCTTGTATTAGAATTTTGTATTTTGGGATGCACATCTAGAGCACTAAAAATACTTTTAAGTTGCTCCTGTGTTGTCTTCAAATCCCTGAGGTGCTTAGCTCCTAGCATGTAGCTGAGCTGGCTTGGCCGGATGCTGAGCAGTAGGCTGTCGTGAGGGAAGGGTTTAGTTTGGGCTTGTGTGTCTTAGTACTTGGTATGTCTTTGTATCTTTCCACTGCGCACACACACAGCACACATATATGTCTTGGGTGTCCTGGAGTCGTATGTTGTTTGCTGTACCTGTTTTGATAGTGTACCATTGTTAGTAATGGACTCCTGTGGACACTGGTATGTCACTAGCCTATTGTTTTGGCTTATGAGTCATTGGTTTGTGGTTGGTTCTTTTTTTCTTTCTTTCTTTCTTTCTTTTTTTTTTTTTAAATCCTTTTTTTTTTTTTTTTGCTCCAGTCACTTGTGTGTGCTGGCGGTGGCTTTGCCTCTCCGTTGCCTGGAAGGAACAGGTGGAGCAATGTCTCCCTCTGACAGACATTACTCCCAACATGTGCTCCTGCAGATGCCTACACTGAGATTGTAACCTCCATAATTGCTTCATGTGCACCAAGCCCCCTTGTGGAATCCTGCTGAGAGTTTTTCTAGAACCCTTCAGCAAAATCAAACTGTTCTGAATCATTTAGGAAAAACAAACTAAGAGCACGAACTTGTTTCCCTCCCCTTTGTGGATTTAAAAAAAAAAAAAAGTGTATATCTCCTCTTGAAAGGGATCAAGTTGCCCTTAGTTGAAACATGAAAGAAAACCTAATGAGAACCATAAAGTATCAATTTGAAAAGGCTTCTGAGCTCATAAGCCTTTTGATTTAAAAAAAGATATCTCCTGGGTGTTCTGGTTTTGGTCAGGGCACAAGAGTGAGCCAGTCTTTCTATCTGACCTCTTTTCTAGAGGGATGTCACTATTCAGCTCTCCCTGAAGTGTCTCAACATCCTCTGGTATGCATATGCTAATTGCTGGCATAGTCCAGCATGGCTGACTCAGCATTAGCTTGAACTATGATGGCTTCCTCTTCTCAATCTCCAGACTTAAAGACTCTCCTAAAGATTCCAAAAACAGAAAAACAGTGCCATTTGGGGAAGTAAGGATGTGTGGCTAAACATATAGGATTTACACATCCATTTACATTGCAGGATTGAGCCAAAACTGCATGCATTCACCACAAGAAAACAAACAGCAGGATTTTACAACTGAAATGTTGGTTTGTCTTCTCATCTATTTAAGAGTGAACCACTGGAACTTGGGGACAAGATGAGTATAATGATATTTCAGCCTGTCTGTCCACTACAGTTGCAGTTTTTCATGACAAGCATTCAAAGTGTTAACTAAAACCATTGAAACAACATACCTGCCATTAAAACTTGAATCTAGAAATAATAACTCCATGAGTGTTTTGCACCTCCAGATGGAATGGCCTTTAATAAATGCTATGAATAGCCATGTCTGCTACTTGCAGTAAGCTATCCTATTAATCCTTATGCAGAATCTAATAATTTTCTTCTTTCTCTTATTTTTTGTGGATTTATTAAAAATTGAACACCCATATAGATGATGAACCAGCTGGGCCAATGTAAGTACTTTATTGGACACTGACTTTTAATAGTTTCTGATTGAATTATCTTGTGTTTACAGTTTTGTCAAATGGAGTAGCTAAATTCTTAGGGGAAGACAGTGAGTAGAAATATCGTTGCAACATAGACTTCTTAACCAGACAAAGACTGCAGACCATTTTGATTCCCAGGACAGGTTGCAATCTTGTTTTTAGCCATGCAAGTGTATTAATGTGTAAAAAGTTGTTAAAATTTTGCACGTTACGCATGCTTAATATGAGAGGCCTAAAGTTTTAAGTTAATTTCAATCTGGATTATAAGATAGCATGGATCAACTGGTTAGCTCCATTAACAATTACTGCTATCCAAGAGAGATGGAGCTGCAAGTGTAGGATCAGTCCAAGTCTGGCAATCTATCCTCGAGTTAGGGACTAAGATGCAAGTACTTAGTTAATGACTGAAGGTACAGAACAGCCAGTTGATGGTTGTCTTTTATCAATTGAAAAATAACAGGGATGTTCAGTGAAGTAAATGTTACTCTCACTTTTATAGTTCTGAAATATAGTTTAGAAATCAAAGGGCAAGCTGCCTATATGTTGTCTGCCTTGGGAGTCAAAGAATCTATTAATTGAAGTTATGTAGGTACTTTTTATAAGGTATATTGTTACAAACTAATATTGTGCAGTAAAGTTTCTTCTTACACCAGGGATGGCAGTAAGTGAAAGAGTCCCTGTATTTCCATGTGTTTCAAACATTGTTACTAGTTTAACTCACAATGCAATTTTTCCTCCAAAGGAAAACCAACTCTACCAACAATCACAAAGATAAAAACTTGCGCCAGAGAAACACAAATTAAGTACTGCTTATAATGTAAGTATGGCCTTCTAGAAATTTAAAAAAATTATATTCAATTGCATTTTACCTCTGTTGACCTTGTTACAAATTCAATAGTTGGTGTTATGTGGTAAGACCTTTTAAGTTCATTTCAGAGCAGTTGGTTCTGCTGAAACAAGTTCTCTGCTCAATTTAGTGGCAGAAAGGAACATTTTTCAGCTTTTACATAAATTCCATTTCAGAATACATATGATGTTTCAAAATAAATACTTTGCACTACTTGGTTTATATCTTTAAAAAAGAGAAAAAGAGTAAATTGTCACTTTAGGCAAATTGTTCCTAGAGGCCTGTTAGTGCTGCTTTACTTCTGAGGGCAAGGACAGGGACAGTGACCAAGAAGCAACAGGGCTGGATACCATTCTCTTAGGCACATGGAGATCAGAATTTCACACCACATCCCTGAGCATGCTGTTTGAATCAAAGTTTATTTTATGTGGTGCTTGGTATAGTCCTGAGGGACAGTGCATATTCCCTTTAATTTCTGAATACATTTTTTCCCCTCACAGATCTTTAGGTTCCTGAAACTGGTGGCATCATGACCTGCTAAATTTTTGCTTGGACCTCTTTGGTCTCCCTTTTCAAAGTGAGCAACACCACAATGACCGTCTAAAGCATGCCTTATTTAGCCTCTCCTATAAGGGTGACCTAGCCAGGTACATTTTAAACAGTGCTTCAGTGTAGAAGGTGTAAACTATTTTGGGCTTGATGTGCTGTGAATGTTGCTTTCTTTCCTTTGTTAAAATATTTAAATAGAAATGAAAAGGTCCTCTGAGGACCAGATCGTGCATGCGCCATTTTTTACTTAAAGCAGCTGTTCAATTGGCAAAGCTCTAAAATGCACTGCTGCCATCTAGTGATACATTTTTGTAAAGTACTCAAAACCTACAGATATATACAATATATAAATATATATATATATATTTATATTTTTTGGGGTGGGAGAAATCCAAAATAAAATAAATGCTTGTTTCATGTTTAAAATGCTGATATTCATTCCTTATTGTATGTTGTCAGATGAGGAAATGTGCAGTTATGGTACATAAAGATAGATAATTTATAAATTCTGAAGTCTGTAATTTTAAGGGCTTAACCTACAACTTTAATAAGATGATGGAATAGTCCACTGAAGGGATATAATGAATTGCAGTATATATGTATGATTGCTTTTAAGTGACTATTTTTTCTTCTGTTAAATCATGTAAATTCTTAAATCCTTTTGCACTGATGTATTGAACCTTATTCTTGTATATTTGATCCAAGGCAAATTTTATAATTTACCTTTTGTTTTCAATAACCTTGAGATGTTATAGCATGGTGAAACTCTATGCAACTCTAGTTATACTTTTTGCTTTGACACTATTTTTTCACATTGATTAATGATTGATGGTAGATTTTATAACCTGACCAGGTTCTCATGCAGTACGTAACTATAGATGCATGTACTTGTGTTTTGTGTAATTGTTGAAGTGCAGTGATGTATTAAAAAAGTGGATTCACCTGTTTTTAACAATAAAACATTGACAAAAGGTGTTTGGAATAATACTCTTTACTATCTTTAACTTTTTAGGAGAAAGCATTTTTCAATACTTTGGAAGTTCCTTAGGTTTATGCATTTACATAGAACATTAATTTCTTAACCCCGTCAGCTTTTTAAGTTCCTTTTCTACCTCATCCACAAATGCTGGGAAGTTTTGATCCATGAGGCATAAGCGCAGAAAGGGGCCCAACTCTTCCACACCCCAGGCAGACTGTTCATAGACAAGGGGCAGCTCCTCCGATGCCAGGATAGACTGCAGGGATACCAGAAGAATAGTTTATTATTGGAGAAAAAGTAAAACCCTGAGTAAGAAAACACACATACCAAAGAATTAGTTGTTAGCTTTACAAAGAGATAGTTCTACTGTTAAATTCACCATTTTGTATTTATAATTTCCTGAATACATAGCAAATAAGATTGTATCGTTAAGGAAAGTATTTCAGACATGTTGTTCAAATGATCTGTAAAGTTGAGATTTTGCTAATAAATACTGTGTGTGGACTTGTGTGGACTGACAAGAAACCTATCAATGGATATAGTTCTCTAGCTTAGTTCATCTTCCCACCACATAGGTGGCCAAATGGGTGGGAGTAGTTCATCATGTGGAAGCTAGGTTCTGAAGGGAAGAAAGAGAGGGTACAAACTGAATGCCTAAAGGACACAATTAGCTCACACATGCCATTTTTCAGCTATATAAGGGTTTTGATAAATAGTCAAAACAAAATACAGAACATTTCACATCCCCCAACATTCCCTCATTTTTGTCAAACCCTTAATATAGGTAACCACTGATCACCATACCTTATAGTTTTGCCTTTTCTAAAATGGCATATACTCTAAATGAAATCATAGTACAAACAGTACCTGCCTTACTCTGGGTCAGCTTACAAATTTTGTACTTCATGATGATAAATAATGTAATACATGTTGTACTTCACATTTTGATCTCTACCCAGGCAGTGGTAAGCAGTGAGCTGCAGCTCCCCATCACTCATAGGATCACAAGGGGATACCACCAACATTCTATAGTGTAAATGTGTTCTGTAGATTAGGTATACTAAATGCATTTTTGACATAGGATATTTTCAATTTACAATGGTTTTCTCAGGATATAACCCCATTGTTAAGTTGAGGAGCATCTGAATGAATCTGTCTTCTTTCACTTAGCATATGCATTTGAGATTATGTTAAGTATATGCAGAGTTTATTTCTTTTTATTGCTAAGTATCTATTGTTTGGATGTACCAGTTTGCTTATGCACTCTCTGATTGAAGACTGGGTTGTTTTGCTTTTTGCAATTATGAATAAAGCTGCTATAAATGTTCATATACAGGTTTTGGTGTGAACACAGGTTTTCATTTCACTTGGGTAAACACCTAGGAGTAGGACTGCTGGTCATATGGTAAGTATATATTTAACTTTGTAAGAAACTGCCAGACTGTTTTCATAGTGGCTATATCATCAGTAGTATTCCTGTTCAATTGCTCCTCATCCATCCAGCACTTGGTGTTGTAAGTTTTTAATTTTAGCTGTTTTAGTAAGTATACAGTGATATCTATTGTGATTTTAATTTGCATTCCCCTACATTTGTATGTTTTCTCTGGTAATTTGTAGTGTTTTAAAACTAGTTGAGTAGCCAAGCACATTGGCACAGGCCTGTAATCCCAGCCACTCTGGAGGCTGAGGCAAGAGGATTAGAAATTCGAGGCCAGCCTCAACAATTTAGGCCCTAAGCAACTATGTGAGACCCTGTCTCAAAAAGGGGGGCGGGGTGCTGGGGATATGGCTCAGTAGTTAAGTGCTCAGTTAAGAGCTGGGCTCAATTCCTGTACTCTGCCCTACTCCCCCCCCCCCCAAGAAAACCAGTTGAGTAAATTGCCAGTGTTATTAGGAGAGTTTAAATAAAATCTGACTGTGCTTGATAATTGGAAGATCTGGCAATTCTGAACCCCTGTGGTGATAATGGTGGGCTCCAACTCTGTTGGGAGCTGCTCTTTGATTTAGTTATTGTATTAATTCTTCACATTAATCCTCTGAGGTATGTGGTTTAATTCCTTTTATATGGATGGCATGATTTAGTGCATAGTGTACAATTGACATTTCTCTAGGAGCTATAATAGAAATTTACTTTGCTAAAATTCATATCAGCTTTTCATTCTACCTAAATTTATATAGAAGAAAATGAAAACAACTTGGAGCCCTATTCACTATTGAGAGCCACTTTTAACATGCCAGTGTATATCCTTCCAAAAGTAGTGATGTGTTTATTACAGAAATGTGGTCATGATGCTGTTTTGTAGTTGTTTGGGGTTTGTTTGCTTTCCTTGTTTCCCTTGTAGTACAAGGGATTGAGCTCTGGAGTGCCCCACTACTGAGCTATATCCCCAGCCTTCTTTTTCTTTTCATTTTTGGTACTGGTGATTGAACCCAAAGGTGCTTTACCACTGAGTAACATTTTTAGCTCCTTTTATTATGAGTGTCACTAAGCTGCTGAGGCTGGCCTCAAAATTGCAGTACTCCCACCTTAAGTTTCCTCCATCACTGGGATTACAGGCATGTGCCACTGCTCCCAGCTCCCAGCCCTTTTTTGAGACAAGGTTTCACCTTGCTTTGCTCATGCCTATCTCCTGAGTTGCTGGGATTATACATCAGACTTACAGCCACTTACTACAAGGCATTTTTTTTTTGTTTTGTTTTATCTTTCCCTGTCAGTGATAGGGGCAACATCACTATTATTAATTACATTTTAATCCCACCACTTCAGCTACTCAATATCCTATTACATGAACATTATGTTGTTCCCAATTTGTTAAAAACAACATAATTTCTATTATAGCTCCTAGAGAAATGTCAATTGTACACTATGCACTAAATAATGCCATCCATATAAAAGGAATTAAACCACATACCTCAGAGGATTAATGTGAAGAATCAATACAATAACTAAAGAGCCAAAAGTTAGCAGCTCCCAACAGAGCTGGAGCCAATGAACCACCATGTATATATTTTTGTGTAGCTGAAATGGAATTATAGGTAATGAAATGTTAAATTGGATATATTTTGCTAAATTGCCTTCTAAAAAGTTTTATCAGTTTACATAGGATCACTTGTCCAAAAGGTTAGAGCAAATTCATAACTGAGTCTCAAGGCCAGCCTCATGCTGTTTCTCATTTGTATATAGTTCTTCTATACTATATAAATAAACTAGGCTACTGATACCTCCCTTGTGAGGACATTACACCCTGCCTCTCTCCTTGACTTTTTGCATTTCGAGTATTATTGGAAACTGTGATTCAACCCCTAACCCCAAGGCCAATATGGACATTGAAGTCTGCCCTGTTGCTGAAAAAATTAGTTTTAAATTTTTGTCACAGTTGTTGGGTTATTAAAAGAAACAGACAAGAAGTCTGTGTCTTTTGGGGGGCAGAGTGCTGGGGACTGAAACTAGGCGTCACACATTGTAAACGCGTATTCTACCACTCAGCTGCACCCCTCAGTCCAAATCTTTTATCTCAAGTTATTTATTTTGTGAATGTCCATTTATTGTAAGTTAGTGGTAAGCCAAATGGAACAAATGCCCATATCTTCTATACCACTGAATACTGAATATTGATGAACTCTATGCAGAATTCTGTGGAAAGCACAAGTTGTTGGTTTGAGCACCTGCTGCCCAGTGCAGCCAAGATGAAGGAGACAGTCTTCATGGAGCTCCCAGCAGAGAGAACATCAAGCAGTTGTGATTCTGAATGAAGAGGTTTTTGCAGGAGGACACTTTGGTGATAGTAAACTGCAAGAGGTCAGGAACTGTCTGAAAGCAGTCTAGGAAGCTTAAGTGACTCCTACATACCCTTAGCTGAGGTCTGAGCACTCAAGAGTTTGTCCCTACAGAAACCTCTAGAGATTTAGTTCCACATTCACTTTGCTAATTGTTTTAGAACAGTTCCCTTTATTCTTTTTGGGAAAATGGTGATTAAACTATATCTGATGTTCAACTCTTTATTTCCTTAGGGCTTTTTTTGCATATGTGCCTTGCTGTCTAATCTCACAGTAGGGGTGGATGACAGTGGCCTGTTTCTGACATTACCTTCTATTTAAACGATTTAGGTTTCTGTTCTAGTAAACAGAAATACAAATTCTCAGGGACCATTGCTTTTCATGACAAGAACACAACATAGAAACAGGCTCTACCTGAGCTAACTGCATCACTGAGGTCCTTTCCTCTGCAGTGCCTGTGCTGGCTGCCACACACCTCTGCTGTTCCATGTTCTGGTGGGACTAGAATAAAACATGTAGTTAGGAGACTAGACTTAAGACACAGGCCATTGAAGTGGACATACATTCTCTTCAAATAAAAGAGTGTCAGTAAAGCAATCGTTAGTCATGCTCCATGTAGGTCCATGCTGGTAATGGGTTACTTATCTACCACGTAGAAGTACCTATTCCTAGTGTTCTCAGTGTCTATTGGGCTGTTAGCTACCTTCTCATCAGACACTTCTGGCTGGGCCCACAAAGGCCTGGCCCAAGAGTCATAGCAGCACCCAGGTAGGTAGGCAGTGTTACTGTGCTGGCCTCTGTGCAGACAGACGAGGCCCAGCTTCTGACTGACATATTTGCACCTTCTAAAACTTGCTATTCAGTGTAATGTGTTGGTCGCAGAAATGCAAAATGAAAAGAAAAATTCTATAATTTTGAGACAACTGTGTTTTTAATAAAACTTTTTTTTTCATTTCAGACATTCTGAAGGAATGCGTTCAATAAAATTCCTAGATATTCCCACTCAATAACTGTTTGTATGTACTCTATATTAGACACTGTGCAATGTGGGGATGGGAGTTAAGGATCCAGCTAGAGATCCTGCACCCTAGTAGCATAAAACCTAGTGAGAACCAAGCAAGGAAGCCTGGTCACCCTGCAGCTCAGCACTGGAAGGGAGGATGTGCTAGTGCTTGTCACAGGAAGGGAAACTGGTGGCTCTGCGGGAATAATGTGAGGAGTCTAGAGGGGCAAGGTCCAGCTGCTGCTCACTCAATGCTTGTCCAGAGACACTTGTGGCAGTTGCTATCTCCAGCCAAGCAGTGTTCTTGCATTAGGTGAGCTAACAATGTGATAGGGGAGGCAGAGAATGCCAGATTCTCTCTTCTGTGTGACACCTGCCTGTTGAGAGAAGGTAGAAAATTGGAAGTATCAAAAGAAATGGGGGGGCAGAAAGGAAGAAAACAAAACTAGTCAATGTTAAACTGAGCAAAAAGACCAAGGCACTTGATAGAAAGGGCCCATAGACAAGCCCTATTTCTCTGTTGAATTTCTTCAGTTTTCTCATTTATAAAAAGAAATTAATATATCTAGTCTTCCAGGTCTAATATTTGAGTTTTCTTAGGATACCTATAAATTCAGCTTGCACAATTTCAAACAACTGAGAACAATGTTACCCAAAATTCTATGCCAAAAACACTGGCCAAGTGGGACTGAAGCCCTTGAGGCTAGTGTGCTCTAGGAAGAGGCGGTCCACCCCACCAACTGCAGAGAAAAGGAGGATTCTTTGTATCCAACTGCTAGCATCCATGGCCACTTTTTTCTGAACTTTTTATGCTAACAAAGGGAGGAAGTTCACATACAAACTTCAGCCCCCCCCCCTTCCTATCTTTCCTACCTTCTATTCTGGGGTGGGCTGGGTTGCCTCAGGAGCCCTCAGAAACACCTGGTTAGGCCGCAATTAACAAAATTACAAGGCTGAGGAAAAGTAAAAACTACAACAGGGGCCAGGAAATGACTCAAGAACTTTTAAATAGACATGGAATTATCCCTATTTGCAAAGAAGGGAACTATTTTAGACTAAAACATATATAGGTACTGGAAAAATGACACCTGGGTGGCCAGAACTTGGCCACACCTTACAACTCTTCAGGTGGACTCTGAGAAAAGGATCATGACACCAAATGTGTACACTAACCATTAGGGGCCCATCTGAGAATTTGTCATTAGGAAGACAATGTTCTAGGCAGTACCTCTATGTCTGCAGTCCAGAACTGACCTCTCCTACTTGTCTTCTGCTCTACAGATATTGTGAAGCACCCCATCCCACCCCAGAATGGAGGTTGGGAAAGACAGGAAGGGGGATTGCAGTTTGCATGTGAACTCTTCCCTTTATTAGCATAAAAAGTCCAGCAGAAAGTGGCCACCAGGGCACCAGCAGTTGTGTACCCAGAACCTTCTCCCTACTTGACCTGGATGCTAATTGGTTCATTTGCAAGGAAAGGCAGATCTGAAAAGGTAACAATACTGGAAATAATAGCAATAATGGGGTTATTATTTAGGTTAGGTTTAGCAGGCGCAGTACTCATTCTTTTCTATGCAAAAATTTACTTTCGCCATTCTACAGTTGAGGCTTGGTGGCTTGCAGAGATCACAGAGCTACCAAGAACTAGGGCCAGGATTCTAGCTTCAATCTGTTTGGATCCCAAAGCCTGTGGTCTTTGTACAATATCATGCTCTCTCATCTAGTCAGAACAGCAAGTTACGTATCAGAAGAGTCCCTGAATATAGACCCAAGAAAATACATGAAAGCTTTCTAACCACTTTCAGGGTATTTCTGTGTAGACATTAGGACCAGCATTTAAAATTAGAGAGCTGGAGAATTCATCTGCACTAGCTCACAACTCAGCCTACATGCATCGCCATGGGGTACAACTGCAATTTATCTTGTATTTTAAAATATTTAGATAATTAAGTAGCCTGATGTGTCTTCATTACTTTTATAAGGCATTCCAAATTTAGTTCCCAAACCATGGATCCTATTGGGTTCCTGCTGCTGCACTCCAGGCATTGGGTAAATTATACATAATCTGAATCTAATGGCCAATGAAAACTTTCCAGTTTGAGGGCAAGGACTCATAAGCAATAAAGGACTTCACAGTAAACCATCCCATCCCATTTGTATGGAGAGCACTCTTATTAAAGAATATAGCAGGAGCTGATGAGGCACATTGTATGTAATTGGATCCAGTGTCTGTGAGACAAGTTCCAGCATTTTCACAAAGAAGATCAAATGAAGGGAAAGAATTCTAAAACACCAGAATCTGGCAAACCAAACACATTCAGAGGGAAATCAGCCCATGCTTAATGAAAAAAACTTTACAATGTAAATTAATGTTCACCTAAGAGAAATTATGAGTGACAATACAGACAGTGTACATTTATATTCACATCAAAAGGTGAATGAAAAGAAATTTTGTGAACAAACAGCAAAAATGAATTGTCTTGGTGAAGGGGAACTAAGGAGATGAAGGGATTGGAAAACCAGACTTTGGAAAATCACTTCTCAAAGTAGAAAACAAAAAGCCCAACTTGGAACTGGAAATCCATCTCCAGAGTAGAGGTAGATGCTCATTTTAACATTTGGGGCTGTGCCCAAGAAATGCTGAGATACACACTTTCAAACTTTCTCTAGATCCTCTTGCACTCTCATATGATACTGAGGGCCTCACCTCACTTGAGTTATAAATTAAAACTTTACTCACTTAAAACTCATTGGATATTAACATTAAAAACATTTTTATAAAAATAACACTTTTCTAAAAACAAAATGTAAAGATTTCTATAAATCTCTTTACCATCTAGCTCAATAAAAAGTAGCTGGATTCTTCTATCTGCCTTTGCATGCAATCTGCTGTTACTACTCAAACAAAATCTGACCTTACACACACATGAAGATGGAAGACTGAGTATTTTAAAACAGCTTTTTCATATAATTGCAGGTATTCTTGATATGATACCCAATCGTAAGTGGTGGTTGTTTAAATGTTTTATGCAACATAAAATCTGAAACCACAGTAATGAACTACTGTTACACTAAAATCCACTGGTCTATCTAGCATTTTGAACAGCTGTTTTATCCACATATAATTTTGTAGCTAATGCACAGGTCATTTGGAAAATATTAGTTCAATGAACTACACAAAACTTCCAAAGGTTGACACATTTCATGATGTCATCTATTTATTAAAAAAAAAAAGTTGATTAAGCACCCTCAGAAAAGTCACCTGGATTAGGAAAGTGTGAAGCTCATATGGTTTCGACACAAGCTTTCCAAGATTTTAACTTCTACTTGAAAGCTTCCATTTTATCATTGTCAATAAATACTACCAGTTGCTATCCTGTAGTGAGAGGCTCACTTCATTCATTTTGAGAAGGCCTCCATCAAACACCCAAATCTGAATGACCTTTGTGTCAGGGGTACCCTGGTGCAGTGATAAATGCACCACAAGAGAACAGTCAGTGCAGCTCACGATGCAAGTGCCACTCAGGTGCTTTCCTGAAAAAAAAAAAACACGGTTGTTTTTACTGGAGTAACCAGTGAAGAATCTGACTGCTGGCATAGCATGGTGCCACTGCTTGGTTTGTACTGACAGTAGCTGTACTCAGGATGTGTTTGTCCCATCCATGTGGACAGTGAAAATGGCAAACAATGTCTTATTATTATGTAAATAACAACCTGTGGGCTAGGTGAAAGGGCCTCAAGAGAGGGGTCCATGGACCACACATTGGGAAGCACTGTTCTGTAGTGACACCCAGAATGCAGCTGAGACTCCCTGTCTCATTTCTAGGATTATAATCACCTACAGTGGTTACTGGCCTTCCAATTTTAAAGTCACTCAACATTAAGTATCTTTGAACTACAAACCCAATAGGTCTGACAATTCTCTTGAGATTCGGGGGCCCATCCACACATTACACTGCCAGGTTTCCTGAATGGCCAACGCCCAGCATACTTACCCCATGCTGCACTGGGGACCTCTTTGCACAGTCCTTCCCTGGGCTTCCACCTGCCCATGGGCCAGGTCTTGGCCGGAGCTCTTGAATGATTCCCTCGGGCATCTGAACAGTTACATACTGGGACAGGTTTTGCACACAGTTGCAGCAGTGTTCCAGCGCTTGTTCCTTGGACTCCCCACCAAACTGTATGCGAAACATGCGGCTCTTATTCTGTTTGACAAATCAAAAGTTATCCTGAGAGACCCTTGTCGTATCACTTGATCATGTTTTTTTTTCTTGGTACCAGGGATTGAACCCAGGGGTGCTGAATCACTGAGCCACATCCCCAGTCCTTTTTTTATATTTTATTTAGAGACAGGGTCTCCTGAGTTGCTCAGGGCCTTGCTAAGTTGCTGAGGCTGGCTTTGAACTCATAATCCTCCTGCCTCATTCTCCCAAGAAGCTAGGATTTCAGGCGTACACCACTGCACCCCACCTTGAGTTTGATTTATTGTAGGGTCTTCTAGTGAGTGGGTTCCCTTTGCCTGGAAAGGGCAGAACAGCACATGTGGAAGCAATAATCCTTGCTTGTTAGTGGAGGTACAGAGAAATCAAAAATTTGTTTCCTTCTCCCTCTGGAAGTTATTCCTCATACTGAAATTCATTTCCCTTAGGGAACTAATACCAGCAAAAATGGAAAAGTCTGTACATAAAGACAAGGAAGGTCACTATAGTGGCTGCAATGGAAGATCAATGCTTTGTCTTGCTTTGGAATACAAAATTTAGAGCTTCAAATTCCTTAAATGGAGAATCAGGATAATGCTGTATAATCTGGCTCAACAAAAAAATTTCTAAACTGAAAAAATGAAAGCACAAACCTGGTAGATGCCACATTAAACAAGGCAGTGAATTTAACTAGTACTGGAGAAGAGGGTACAGGCAAATGCTGACGGCAAATGTCATAAATAATCTCTAGTGCCTTTATTCCTTAGGAGGCCAGACCACCACACAAGTCACACAGGGACTGGGGTCTTTAATTTGGTATGAGTTACAACCCTTGGCAAATTAGCAAATAAGTTATGTCCCTTTGCTAATTTGCCAAGGGATGTAACTCATACAACAAATTAAAGACCCCAGTCCCTGTGTGAACAGATGCCATTAAAATTTTAGTAAAAACTGCCAACTACAAAGTTATTTGATTGTAAGTTTAAAAAACAGACCTAAACTGTAACATAACACAGAATCATTAGTTTAGTAGTAGTATCCTCTTTCTAGCTAATATTCTGCCTAGTGTAGATGAGTCAACTTGGATAAAAGCTACCCCAAACAGGACTGTATTTGTTCAGTTTCTTCTGTAAAGAAATGCAGGTGCCAATATCAACATAGTGACAGTCCTTTTCACTTAGTGAATATATAAACCACATTGCTACTATGAAAACATTTCTAATTAAGCCACTGAAATCCTGAAAGTTTCTATCAGCAAATAGTCCCTGATTTTCCTACTCACAATTTATACTATTTCAGTACATTCATCAAGGGGCTAGGGGTGTAGCTTAGTGGTGTAGAATTGCCTAACATGAAGAGATCCTAGATTCAATTCCCAGGACTTCACAAATAATTTAAAAATCCATTAAGCAAAGCCATGTGTTTAGGTTCTGGGGCACTTGGCATGACTCAGAAATGGTAAGGTATCACAGTCAGAAGAATAGATGTCCCTACCCCTTTTTATTGATAATGTTGGCTTCTTTTGGAAAGTTTGAATTAATTTTTTCCTTGCATGTAAAAGTAATCTATTATCATTACCCCCTTTGATACTGAAAAAACTATGAAAAAGAAATATTCTCATATGCATGCACGTTTTATATACATATAATAACAAAATTGTACATAAATATGTAAAAATATATAATACATAATATATGTTATATATAATGTGTACGTATATTTTAAGCCACACTGCTGTTCTGTAACCTAATTTTTTATTTAACAATAAGTATGTAAAAATAGAAGTGTACCTCATTACTTTGAAAGGCTGAAGAGTATTTCTTTATTTAACTGGCCCCCTACTGACAAACATTTAGGTTATTTCCACCCTTTTTTCCTATTATAAACCAAAAGCTTTGAGTTAAGCACACTTATACATACATCTTTGTATATAAATGCCTAAAAGCAGACTTGCTGGGTCACAGAATATGTGTATTTCATAGTTTGGTACATAATGCCACACTGCCCTGTAGCAAGAGAGGATCAATTTATTCCCACTAAAAGTATGTACCCATTTCCCTGAACCCTCCAACACTGGAGATTCTTATTCCTTTTAACTTTAACCAACATGGATGATAAAAATTTTGTTTCTTTGATTACAAGTGAGGTTGAATTATCCTCTCCCCCCCCTCCCCTCCCCCCCCCTCTCCTCCCTCCCTCTCCTCCCTCCCCCTCTCCCTCTCTGGTTTTGGGGATTAAACCCAGGGACACTCTACCACTTTTTTGTTTTTATTTTGACTGAGTTGCTGAAGCTGGCCTTGAACTTTCCATCATTCTGCCTTAGCCTCCCAAATAACTGGGATTATAGGCGTGAGCCACCATGCCCAATGAGGCTGAACATTTTTCTTACACTTACTGGTCATTTGTATTTTTTTCTTTTGTGTATTGCCTGTTCAATACCCTTAGCCAGTTTTCTCTTGGATGAATAATCCCCAAATTATGAAGAGTAATTAAAAGCTAACTTTCCCTGAGGAAGGGAAAAGAACTGATAAGAGAATTATACTTTCAGCTTGTAGTAATATCTGTTTGCTTTTATTATTAATATCTATTAGGATTTTATAATTGTCTAATTAACCTTTTGAGTAACAACACATCAAAACTTGTACTTCATAGCCAGCTGAAAAGCTTGTATGCACATGCAGACAGATACTAATTATAAACAGAATAAAAAATCTGAGACCAATTATGTAAGTCTAGAGGCACCTACATGTGAGTGTACTAAGAATCAGTTTGGTAGGGCTGGGGTGTAGCTCAGTGGTAGAGCCCTCCTAGCAAGCATGAGGCCCAACACCCTCTACTACCACCACCAAAAAAAAAAAAAAAAAAGAGAGAGAGAGAAAGAAAGGAAGCAAGGGAGGGAGGGAGGGAGCAAGATTCCAGGCAGGAAGTATCAGTTTGGATAGTTAAGGTTGCTTTGGAGTGTACTTCCAAAAAGGTAGGAGGTTATATATCTGATGGTCTTGTTCCATGTTTGCTTCTATAAAATTCTCAGAATTTCAGCTTATCATCTGAAGCCAGAAATACGCCTTTCAATGCATGTGGACCCAAGATAAAGCCAATGTACATCAGAAAAAAAATCTGAAAACAAGTTATATCTTCATCATACATCCTTAATGTCATGGGGTATCACAATGGATAACCAAAAGGACTGCTTGGCTTGAAGAGATGTTTTTTTGTAATACTAATACTTAAAAGACAGAAAGAACAATTTGCTTCGAAATGAATTATACCCACAGTCATGAAGTGCCCCAAATTTCCAGTTTCGATTATCTAAGGAGGTCAGCTCATAATTACTATATTTTAAGTTGTGGTTTACATGATAAGTTGTATGCACCTTACTACCAAATACTTAATTTCAAGTTATAAGAACTTATAGAAAATGCCATTTTGCACAGACTTCTTTTTTAATATTTATTTATTTAGTTAGTTGTAGTTGGACACAATATTTTTATTTATTTATTTTTTATGTGGTGCTGAGGATCAAACCCAGGGCCTCACACATGCTAGGCGACCACTCTACCGCTGAGCCACAACCCTAACCTTGCACAGACTTCTTGAGGAAACAAAAGTTAAGGACAAGTGCCAATCTCTTTTACACTTAACTACATGTACAAGAAAACCAAGACTTCAATTTAAGGAGAGAGCAAGCCCCTATGTGCTGCTGCAGGCATGCTTTATCTACAGCCTCTGTAGCAGATGGCTGACAGGCATCAGGCACCTGGGATACAGGTAGCACCCAGGTAGCACTACATCACAGAACAGCAAGGGAGATATCAGAGGTCTCAAACTCAGGGGCTTTTCTACTGGTTTCAGATTCATCACCTAGATCTATAACGTCTCCAGCACCACCAGGATACCCAAATGGAAATTTTCTTCATCACTAATGGTGACTTCCTAAACTACAGAAAATACATGGCAAAGTACCAATAAAGGACTTAACCAGTGCTATGACTTGGATATGGTTTGAATGAGTCCCCCAAGAGATCATGTGTTGAAATTTAGTCCCCACCACAAGGCATTGAGAGGGTGGACATTTAATCTGACTGCTCTTTAAAGGTGTGTTTTGGGAAGTGATTAGGATTAGATAAATTCATGAGGGCAGAGCCCTAGGATTGAATCCTTTACAAGAAGAGGAAGAGAGGCTAGACAGTGTGTGCTCCCTGGGTCTTGCTAGGTGATGCCCTGTGCCATTTCAGGATTCTGACAGCAAGAGGACCATCACCAGATGTGGTCTTAGACCCTCAGAACTGTTAGCTAACTAAAGTAATATAAAATGGACTTAATAAGACCAGAGGATGAACTTGAGTATTTTCTTTACTTCGAAACATATCCTCAAAGCCTAGGACAGACAAAATCATCAAAAAATTCTTCAATGGCCATTAGGGGAGAGAAGTAAAAGAGAACAGTAGCTTAGGTTCACTCCTTTGAGCCCAAAGTGCCCTTCAGATAAAGAATTATGTCTACCATTAGCTGATAAGCCAGGATCTATTTGCTCAGAATTGCTAAAAAAAAAAAAAAAAAAAAAAAAAAACAGCCATAATTTACTCAATCTGTGATTTCAACCTCCCTTAAAAGACATAATTTATTCAAATCTATGAATGTTAATCCAGAGAGAAAAGAAATATAATGTGTATTACCTACAGAATTTAAGTTTTATTAAACTTCTGTTAAAAGAATGAAATTTTGCTTCCAACATCCATCCGTTTAAACAATAGTGTGTGCTACATAATACTTAGTAACTAAAAGTTATCCAAGGCAAAAAGCACCAAAAATACTCCTTGACAGGTAAGGGAAAAAGAAGCATCTGATGATGTTTTTGTTTTGTTTTTACAATACCTTTGTTTTATTTATTCATTTTTATGTGGTGCTGAGGACCAAACCCAGGGCCTTGCACGTGCTAGGCAAGTGGTCTACTGCTGAGCCACAACCCCAGCGCCGCCCCTCTCCCCCTGCAGCTGATGGTTTAATATTATTATATGACATCAAGTCAATAGATCAAAGGTAGGAAAAACAATATCATCTTGATAGACTCAAAAAGCACTTGCTAAAATTTAATATGTAATATTGAAAAAGTATTAGCAAATAAACTATTATTGAAAGAACATCTCCCTTACATAGTAAAGAATATACAATCAACAGCTAGAGTTGTACTTAATGTTTAATCTACTTCCTGAAGCCGGTGCGATAGCACACACCTAAAATCCCAGAGACTTGAGAGGCTGAGGCGGAGAATCCCAAGTTTAAGGTCAGCTTCAACAACTTAGCAAGACCCTGTCTCAAAAATAAAAAGGGCTGGGGATGTAGCTCAGTGGTAGAGCACCCCTGGGCTCAATATCCAGGATATATATCTTATATATATAACCTCAAAGCCTAGGACAGACAAAATCATCAAAAAATTCTTAAGGTCAGCTTCAACAACTTATGTATGTTTACTTATGTTCCTTATCTCAAAAGATATATATCTTTTGAGATAAGGAACATAAGCCAAAGGTTACCAACCTTAATTTTTTTTTATACTAGGGATTGAACCCTGGGTGTTTTACCAGTGAGCCACACCTCTAGCCCTTTTTATTCTCCACTTTGATACAGGGTCTCACTAAATTGCTTTGGGCTTTGCTAAGTTGTTGAGGCTGGTCTTGAACGTTCAATCCTCCTGCCTCAGGCTCCAGAGTCTCTAGTTGTTCCCCATTCCAGCCTTAAATATTTTAAAAATATCTATATGTGATATATACTCAACTATATTAAAACATATAGCTATGCAGATTACTCTATACACATAGTATCTAAATACTTTTAAGAATTAAAGCAAAAAAAGTAGATGATTCTCAGAAGAAGTACAGATTCTAACAATGTTCACTCTCATTAGGAATCAAAAGAAATGCAAATTAAAGGAATATGCTCATTTCTACTTCAAATTAGAATCTAGTTGGTAAATTTAAATTATATCACTGTCTTGGAGAGGATCTGGATAAGTGAATATTCTATACACAGCTAGTGCAGTAGAAACAGGGACAACCTATCTGGAGGGCAAATTTACAAAATAAATGTTCATACTTCTAGGATTTCTATTTCAAGAACCCTCTAAATTTAATGAAAATCAGAACATTTTTAATAGTGAACAATTGGAGATTAGTTAAATCATGGTGTATTCAAAGAGTAATATGCTACACAGCTATTATGAATGTTTTTAAAGACTACATAATAATTTGATATAATGTCCCTGATTTAATGCTATATGACACAATAGCAGAATATTACAATCTTATTTTTATGAATTATGTATATGGCAGACACTGTTAATTGCCACAAGTCAATCCAAAGGAGAGACTGGAAAAACTAAACACTAGTCTTTGCAGTCTGTGACAGACACATAGCAGACATCTAGGGGTTGCTGGAGGGAGAGAACCTTATAGGAGATGCTGACCTTTCTCAAATGGAAATATAATTGAGCTGCCACTGCCATTTTACAACTGTGAGGAACAGGCCGAGAGAGACATTGAGCTTGACACTGCTGAGCTGCTAAACCAATGCTGGAAATGGCCTATTTTAAAATTATTTATTTATTTATTTATTTATAGTACTAGGAATTGAACCCAGAGGTGCTCTACCTGTGAGTTACATCTCCTGCCCCTTTAATTTTTCATTTTGAGAACAGGACCTCACTAAGTTGCTAAGGCTGACCTCAACCATAGGATCCTGCAGCCTCAGCTTCCTGAGTAGCTGGTATTACAGGCATGTGCCACCATATCTGGCTTTCATTTCTTATTAAGTGAAAAAAAGAACTATGTGTGTGTGTCGGGGGGGGGGGTCATTATAGCTGAG
Organism: Urocitellus parryii; assembly: GCF_045843805.1. Lineage (NCBI taxonomy): Eukaryota > Metazoa > Chordata > Mammalia > Rodentia > Sciuridae > Urocitellus > Urocitellus parryii. The sequence goes on along the minus strand of NC_135536.1, from coordinate 116,861,341 downwards.
TTTTCTGTTACATTCATCTGAACACAGTCCTAATGTATGCCTAGTCAAAATTCTAAAATGTTAATAATGGTTACTTTTGAGGAGTCACATTACAGTTGGTTTTTACTTTGCACTTTATACTTCTCTAAAATTTTTAATAATCTGGGCACAGAGTCATACACCTGAAATCCCAGTAGCTTGGGATACTGAGGCAAGAGGATTGTAAGTTCAAAGCCAGCTCCAGCAATTTAACAAAACCCCGTCACAAAATAAAATATAAAAAAGCACTGGGGATGTGGCTCTGGGTTCAATTTCTAGTACAAAAAAAATTTTTAAATAATAATATGGAATTAGAAAATATTAAAAATCAAATATCAAACAAAGAACATGGGTGACTTTTAAAACACCGAAACATTCATCCAGTCCTAAGCTGAGAGTCAGAAGACCAATGGGCAGCTGGTTCCCTGAGAGCTAGTCTTAACCTTGGCTATTGGCTTACATCTAATTCAGTTTCCTCATATGTAAAATTTAGACAGGGGTTCTTGAACGTTTTGGAATGTGTGCCCCAGAACCCTTTGGTAGTCTGGTGAGACAGTGAATCTTTCTCAGAACAATGCTTTTAATCAGATAAAAGGCAAAGAAAAACAACCAATTATAGTAAATTAGTTTATCACAATATTAAAACACTAATTTGTGAACTGATAGGATATGCTTCTTTATTAACATATTCAATAAAAGGATTTAAAAGTAGAACTAATAACCATCTTAATTTTGAGGTTTGATGAGTATAAATGACATCTGAGATATCTCAAATAACTATAATGTGATATGAAATTACCTGTGATGGCCATTGATGGGAAGGTCTAACACTACTATGCTCTGTAAACTAAATTCAAAAATAGAAGGAAATGATAAATTTCAATTAGAGGTCAGTGAAAATCCCTGCAAGTTCATGGATACCTTGAACTCTATGGGGACCATCTGGAGGTCTGTGCACCCCAGGGTAAGACCCCTCCATTAGATGCACCTGAAGACTTCTTCCTCTTTCAATTCTCAAGGTCTACACATTCGTTGAAAATTAGTATCTTTCACATAAATTTCAATATTATTTACTCAGTGATAACAGACTGGTTTTTATAGTTATAAAAGAAAATAATCTTTTATAGTTATGAAAGAAAATAATCCAGGTGATTCATTTGCATGTTTCTTTGATGAGGTTCGTTCTTTATGTTTAATACAGCTAGAAGGCAAATAAAGGGGAATTATATTTTTAAATATTAAACAGGGAAAAACTAAAAAGACATATTCAGTGAAGCATTCAACTATATACACCTTTTAAAACATCTAAGGAGTAAGCCAACCCATGCTGTATGCCATCTCTTCCCGGTTTGTGCTTGGGGGACTGAGAAAGGTTGCACAGCTCCACTTGACACATGGTGACAAATCCACCAAAGTCTTTCACTTTAGAGATATCCTCCTGCTACCAAGGCTTCTGCCTTTATAAGCCCTAGTTTCATGTTTGGCTCACAATGCAAACCCTTCTTCAACATGTGTGTTCTTCCCAGCACCCATTTTCTACAGAGAGAAGCCCCATATACTCCACCATTCACACACTGGAGATGAGAAAAGACTGATCATTAGCTTAAAAATAGTTGGCTACACAGCCCACTTTATCTTGCCTTTATCGTTGTGCCAAACAACAGACAATCCATGCGTCTTACGATCTTCAACCAGTTCTTGCTATCAACGAGTGAAAAGCCTTCCTGCAACAAAGTAATTAGGCAAAATTAGCAACAGAAGCAAAAAGGGACATGAGGAACAATTATGGTATAGCTGTTTCCTATTAAAAAGTTGTGTACCAATTTGCAGTTCCACCAGCAATGTATGAGTGTACCTTTTCCCTCACATCATCATCAACATTTACTGGTGCTTGTATTCTTGATAATTGCCATTCTGACTGGAGTGAGATGAAATCTTAGTTTTGATTTGCCTAATTGCTAGAGATGTTGAACATTTTTTCATATATTTGTTGATTGTATATTTTCTTCTGTGAAGTGTGTGTTCAGTTCCTTAGCCCATTTATTGATTGGGTCATTTGTTTCTTTGGTGTCAAGTTTTTTGAGTTCTTTGTATATCCTGGAGATTAGTGCTCTATCTGAGGTGCAGGTGGTAAAGATTTTCTACCATTCTGTAGGCTCTCTCTTCACATTACTGATTGCTTCCTTTGCTGAGAATAAGTTTTTTAGTTTGAATCCATCCCATTTATTGATTCTTGATTTCACTTCTTGTGCTTTAGATCCTAAGCCAACATGGTGAAGATTTGGGCCTACTTTTTCTTCTATTAGATGCAGGGTCTCTGGTCTAGTGCCCAAGTTGTATGAAGCACCCATCCTCAGATGACAACCTGTTTTTCCCCAACCAGACTTCAAATGGAACTGACTTCTAAAAGGAAATTCACATCCCCCACGTCGTCTTTGATCCACCTGGAGATTCCTCAGAAAACTTGGAAAGGAACCACCATTGGACCCACCTATCCCATTCCTCGGCTTATACCCAAAGGACTTAAAATCAGCATATTACAGTGATACAGACACATCAATATTTATAGCAGCTCAACTCACAATAGCTAAACTATAGAACCAACTGAGATGCACTTAAATAGATAAATAAATTTTAAAAAGATATATATATGAATGTCACTCAGATTTAAAGAATGAAATTATGGCATTTTCCAGTAAATGGATGGAACTGGAGATTATCATATTAGATGAAATAAGTCAATCCCAAAAAACCAAAGGCCAAATGTTTTCTCTGATATGTGGATGCTAATTCACAATAGGGGTCAGGGGGACTAGGGAAGAATACTTACTTTAGATTAGGTAGAGGGGAATGAAAGGAGGGGAGAGAGTATGGGCAGAGGAAGGATACTAGGATGAATCAGACATTATTATGCTATGTACATATATAACTATATGACTGGTGGAATTCTACCTCATGTACAATCAAAAGAATGAAAAATTATACTCCATTTATATATGATGTATCAAAAGTGCATTCTATGGTCATGTATAACTAATTAGAACAGAAAAAGAATTTTAAAGATATCTCTCTCTCACTCACACTCACTCACACACACACACACACACACAGACAAGTTGTATATCTTTTTGTTTTTTAACTTCCACAGAGTAGAAATGACCCAATAGCACCCATCACTGAGGTGACCTCAACACACAGGCCCTGTGTCCAGCTGCTCTTCTTCATGATCAACATCAGCAGTCAACATTTTTTTTTCTCTTTCTTAATCTTTGCATACTGAGAATTAAGAAAATCCCCCAACAGTAAATGTCCATAATCACATTTGCAATAAAATGCATTTATGTGCCGCTAGGATTTGCCAAAATGTGATTTTTTCTATTCACAAGAAACATGTGTTTCATTATACTAATTTATGAACTTATTTGGCACATCCCTCACAACATAGTGACATTTCTCTTCACAAGAATCTTATTTTCAGATTATTATGAATGGAAAATTTGAAGTTGCTTGTTTCTGGATACTGAATGTTCAGTTCTTCATTTCCATCTGTGAGGTGAGGGGAGGCATAACAAAAAAGGCAGAGAGGGCAGTTGGTCTGCTCCTTAAGGTGAAAAGATTCCTCTCAGTGTCACTAGTTGCTGTGTGTGCGCGGAGGACCGAGCTAGCTCGAAATAAACACCTCTTTGCTGCTTACATCAATCTTGGTCTCTGGTGGTCTTTTGGGGGTCCGGAATTTGAGCATAACATATGGAGACTCGTCCAGGATCCCCCTTATAAGCCCCAGACACCCCGATCGAGAGGTGATGAAAACCTGGCCAGTATACAAGTCTGTAAGGTAGAAGCTTTAAAAGAGCAATTATAGCAAGCTGGTATTCTAAAGTTGTATGAAGCACCCATCCTCAGATGACAACCTGTTTTTCCCCAACCAGACTTCAAATGGAACTGACTTCTAAAAGGAAATTCACATCCCCCACGTCGTCCCCCAGGTCGTCGAGCCCCCTCACATTCAATGCCCCCTCTCAGCTCTGAAGTAGCCAGAATGAGCCATCGCCCCTTCTCCTTACAGCAATAAGGAGTTCTTAAAATTAGAGGGGGGAATGAAGTCAGAAATAGTGTAGATAGGTAAATTGAGTCAGACTGGATCTAGGAGGCCAATTTTGAGTGAGTCTGGGAAGCTGAAGACTGTTCCCTGAGGGTTACTGTTTATTAAGATGTAGAGCCGGGGCTGGGGATGTGGCTCAAGCGGTAGCGCGCTCGCCTGGCATGTGTGCGGCCCGGGTTCGATCCTCAGCACCACATACAAACAAAGATGTTGTGTCCGCCAATAACTAAAAAATAAATATTAAAAAAAAATTCAAAAAAAAATTGAAAAAAAAAAAAAGATGTAGAGCCTGCCCAAATAGGCCCCCAACTTAGGGAACTATGATTGGTTCCCAAGTTTCCAGACAAAGGTGGGAATAAGAAACCAGCCTCTACCTCAGAGCAAAGCCTGTCCAAGGAAGGGGGTGTGACCCTTGTCCTTGGAAAAACCCACAGAGCACTCCTAGGCACATACCCACCCTGCTGAGCTGTTTGTCTGCAAATAACAGGAGAGATCTGTGGAGCCAGGTTTCCCTGACTCAGTCAGGCTAGGTGAGGACCCATAGCAACCCCCTAGCAACCACCAATCAGCATGAGACAGGGAAAATACCTGGGATGCCAGATGAACCCCCCAGTAGTTTATGGTGGTTGATAACATGTTGGGAAACCACGTAGTTCAGCATATACTCCCCTCATGGCCTAAACCAATCAGTTCAAATGAATCCCCCACTTGTACTAAGCAATCACCCTTACCAACCAATTCCGCCAGTGAATGTGCTAATCATGTTTTAGAGTTGTTTTATGTTTTTCCCACAGTGTGTGATGGATGTGGGAAAAACATAATGATGTATGTGAAGTCCCTGCCTTCCCCAAAGAGTGTATAAAACTACTACAAACCCTGGGTTCAGGGCCTCTTAGCGTCACCAGTTGCTGTGTGCGCGCAGAGGACCGAGCTAGCTCACAATAAACCCTTCTTTGCTGCTTAAGAAAAAAAAAAGTGAAAAGATGAGATTTTTTTTTCTGCAGCTTTTTAATAAACTAAATAGAACAGACTATCTAATGATTATGACAACTCTGAAACTCTAATTATGTGGTCAGTCCTTGGTGAAGCAGCCTACGTGAGAATGTATTTTAGCATATAGTAAAATTAATCCAGAGGCCATTTAATGGACAGTTATGCAAAGAAATTGCAAGCAAACTGCCTTTTTCTGCTGAAATATGAGTCCATTACAGCCAGGGAGGGCTACTGGAATAATTCAAGAAATTTTTAACTCTTGGAAAATAAAAGAAAATGTTCCTTATCCATTTGAGTCTTCCCCAAATCCCTCTTTCTAAATCTAAGTATGATGAAAGTTGGACCTTGAATAGAAATTTACTTCCAGGAAAACAGTTTGGGCTAATTCTTCATTTTCATTTTTTAAAAAAGAATTCAATTCTAAAAGGCAAATTTTAATAAGACTTTTAGCACCAATAGTAGGTATTCTTTACTTTTTTTTAAAACAGAAAAAGAAGCTAGGCAAGGCATCTGCAATTTCTTCTTAAATGCTCTCAGAATTAGTAAGAAATTTATTTTTATATTACCCAAATATAAATAACTATAGTTTCAAATGGCAGTATATGGGGAAACTCACACACATTACTAGAGGATCATTACAAATAGATACAGGACAATTTTTAGTAATATCAAAATTACAAAAACACTAACCTCTGTCCTAGCAACCCCAGTGCTGGGCATTGATTCATTTTACAGATCAACCTGCACACATGTGAAATGATAAATGGACAAGGTTAAGCATTTCTTAACTTACCCCCCAAAAAAAAAAAAAAAACCCTGAAAACAACTCAGTGCACATCTAGGTGAAATTGTTAAATTAATTATGGTACTATGTACAATGGAATACTATACAATTATAAAAAGTAATGAAAGCTCTGTATCAGTGCTCTCCACATACACAAAATTTTATAGAATCACTTTAAGAAACAAAAGGAAATTGGCTGAATATTAATATTTTATTTTATCTAATCTATTAAAAATGTTTATTTTACCTTATATTAAAACATTAGTGAGACTACAAAAAAGAAACTTAAATCTTTAAAATTGAGGTGTATAGTTTAGAGCATAACACTGTATTACTGAGGGTTAAAGTGAAATGTAGTCCTAACCCTAACAAAACAGTAAAATCAGTAAAGTCAGGTTTGAAATGAAGTTTCTACATTGCTTCCACTTTAAGTCTAAATTAAAATGAAATAAAATTTAAAATTCAATTTTTTAGTTGTATCATCAATCCCGGAAGTGAGCACATATCAATTGCTCAGTAGCTGGTTACATATGGTTTGTAGTGACCTTCTTGGACAGTGTAGCTCTTATAAACCAGTCTCAAAACTCCTTTTGTATAAGAAAAGGAGGAAATAGAATGTATATTCTTATTTGCTTGCATTTGCATAGAGAAACAGGAAGGACTGATACACAAGTAACTAAAAGGTGTCTGTAGGGAATGAGAAGGAATAGTGTGAATGGGGCAGGGGTGGGAGTAAGTTTCCACTGTATGCCTTATACCGCTCTGATTTTTACACTGTCTCTTATGTATAGGAGAACATTTGTGCAAACAAGATTACCAATATGGCATGAGCATAAGGAAGAGGTAGAAGCAGAACCTAAAAAAATGATCAGTTTACGGAACTCTACTATCTTTACAACTGTTCTGTAAATCTAAAACTACTCTAAAATTGAAAGTTTATGAAAAGAGAAATGCTTAGCTCTTAGCCCTGCCCTCACCTTGTCCCCTCCTATCTCTAGTCTAATGGGACATCTCTTCTTGCTGCTCCACAGATCTGAGAACTCTACAGCTCCCTCCATGCTTGCTGCTGACTCTGCAAATGGCATTGAGCACCATCAGTCCCTGAAGTGACGGATCTGGTACCATGCTTGACTCCTTTTCTTACTCCTCTCTCAATACCAATCAATCTCTAAGTCTTAGCAATCCTAGCCCCTAACAGCTTTTCCATCTTGCCATTCTCCCCATTGACACTGTCACTGCCCACATCAGGCTGCCCATTATTTCTCCCCAGAATTACCACAATACTCTAAATGGCCCCCTTCCTCCAGGCCCAATTCTTTCCACAATCTGTCTATACTACTGCCGTAGTTATAAAAAACAAAAACTTGCTGCAGTCGCTTCTTTTGAGTGTGCCATCCCTTTTCCCCTACACACCCCCACTACAAGAAACATCTGCAGGATAAAGTCCAAATACCTTGGTGCATATAAATCTCTAATACTTGGCTTCTGTCTCTCATGCATGAGTATTTCCTTCAACTCTTGTGTAAACCCTGTTAGCAACTCTTTTAAAGCTTGTCTGTCTGGTGAGTGCAGGTCACTCACAGTGTGCTTCTCACAGTAAGGTGACCTGCTCTGTGTTCCACAGCATGCAAGGCCCTGCTAAGACACTGTCACTGAGCTCTGACAATGGCTGGCTGCTGTGCAAGGGCTAAAAACAAAACAAAAACAAAACCACAGAATTTGCCCAATGGGATGAGGACATGTGTCAAATCAGCTTCTCTGACTGATGCTTGGGATACTACTCCCAACTAGATCAGAATCACTGATGTTAAGAGGCTACTGACAACTGACGAGAGTCAATCATGATCCTTGGAATAGATGAAATAGAAAAATGACTGAACTAAATTTTTTTTTTTTGTATCTGGGATTAAACTCGGGGACACTCAACCATTGAGCCACATCCTCAGCCCTATTTTGTATTTTATTTAGAGACAGGGTATTACTGAGTTGCTAAGCACCTCGCCATTGCTAAGGATGGCTGTGATCTCTTGATCCTTCTGTCTCAGCCTCCTGAGTGGCTGGGATTACAGGCATGCGCCACCATGCCCAGCTACTAAAATTAATTAAATTAATTACAATTAAATTAATTAATTTAATTAATTAAATGCAAAAAAGAGATCCGCCTTGCTGACCTGCACAAGAGCCAGGGTCCAGGGTAAGCTTGGGTTCACTTCACCCCCACCCCCACCAGCACTGGGAGCTCAGGTCTAATCCACTTTAATCTTGAGACAATGCAGTTATCCCCATAGCCTTCCCCATGCAGTAGCCTCTACCTTGGGACAACAGACAGGACCTAGAAACAGCTGCATCTTGGAGCCGGCATCCCAAAGCCAGTAAAAGGCCCACCTTTCAGCCCCATCTCTGAAAGACGTTGCATCCATCTTGGGCACCTCCACTGCTCTCTCTCAAGTTACCTCTTGCTATTGCCGCTACCACCTAGAGTTGCAGTAGCATCCATCCTGGGACACTGGCAGATCTGGAAGCCCAACACCAAGGTGAGATACAGATAATCTACACAGATACTACAAGATTATAGGGTAGAAACTGTAATACCTCAGATCCACACTACAAGTAAGGAAATCACATAGAAAACATGAAAAAACAAGGGAGGAAAGTGCCCCAAACAAACCAAGATACTGCAATAACAGAACCCATGGATAGCACAGTTGATCAAATGTCAGAGAAGGACTTCAGAATGTTCATAATTAAAATGATCTGTGCATTAAACGACCTAAATGAGCAAATACAGGCAAAAATTCATCACTCCAACAAAGATAAGAGAGCAAATATAGGCAACCATTGATGACACCAATAAACAGATAAGGGAGCAAATACAGGTAGCAAAAGTTACTTCAAGAAAGAGAGATTCTGAAAAAAAAAAAAAACAAAAAACCAGAAATCCTTGAAATAAAGGAAACAATAAACCAAACCAAAAACTCAAGAGAAAGCATCACCAACAGACTAGAAGATCATTTGGAAGACAGAACATCAGATAATGAAGACAAAGTATACAATCTGGAAAATAAAATTGATCACACCGTGAAGATGGTATGGAACCATGAGCAGAATATCCAAGGATTATGGGATAGCATCAAAAGACCAAATCTAAGAGCTATCGGGATAGAGGAAGGCACAGTTTCAAACCAAAGGAATGCACAATCTCTTCAATGAGATAATATCAGAAAATTTCCCAAACATGAAGAATGAATTGGAAAATCAAATAAAAGATGCTTACAGGACACTAAATCTACAAAATTACAACAGATTTATACCAAGGCATATTATAATGAAAATGCCTAGCATATAGAATCTTGAAAGCCACAAGAGAGAGGAATCAGATCACATATAGGGGAAACCAATTTGTGTATCAGCAGATTTTTCAATCCCTAAAGCCAAGAGATGCCAACCAAGAATCTTATATCCAGCAAAATTAAGCTTTAGATTTGATGATGAAATAAAAACCTTCTATGATAAACAAAAATTAAGAGAATTTACAACTAGAAAGCCTGTACTATAGAACATCTTTAGCAAAATATTCCATAAAGAGGAATTGAAAAACAACAATGAAAATCAGCAAAGGGGGGTATTACACTAAAGGAAAAACTAATCAAAGGAGAAATCAAGTCAAGTTAAATACCAAAAATAAAGAAAAATGGATGGGAATACAAATAATTTCTCAATAATAACCCTAAATGTTAATGGCCTAAACTTACCAATCAAAAGACATCAACTGGCAGACTGGATTAAAAAAATACCCAACAATATGCTGCCTCCAAAAGACTTATCTCATAGGAAACGACATCCACAGACTGCAGGTGAAAGGTTGGGAAAAATCATACTGCTCACATGGACTGCAGAAGCAAGTAGGGGTTTCCATCCTCATATCAAATAAAGTAAACTTCAAGCCAAAGTTAATCAAAAGGGACAAAGAAGGATATTTCATACTGCTTAAGGGAACCATTCATCAAAAAAAAAAAAAAACATAACAATAATAAATATATATGTCCCAAACAATGGAGCATCTACATTCACCAAACAAACTCTTCTCAAGTTCAAGAGTCAAATAGACCACAACACAATAATTCCAGGTGATTTTAACACACCTTTCACCAATGGATAGATCTTCCAAACAAAAGCTGAACAAAGAAACTATAGAACTCAATAATACAATCAATAACTTATACTTAACCTACATATATAGAATATTTCATCCTTCAACGAGCGAATACACTTTCTTCTCGGCAGCACATGGATCCTTCTCTAAAATAGGCCATATATTATGCCACAATGCAACTTTTAGCAAATATAAAAAAGCAGAGATATTACCCTGCATTCTATCAGGTCATAATGGAATGAAATTAGAAATCAATGATAAAATAAAAAAATAAAAGCTACTCCAACACCTGGAGACTAAAAAATATGCAACTGAATGAACAATGTGTTGCAAAAGATATCAAGGAGGAGATTTAAAAAATTCTTAGAGGTGAATGAGAACACAGATACAACATGCCAAAATTTCTGGGACACTATGAAGGCAGTACTAAGAGGAAAGTTAATTGCATGGAGTTCATTCCTTAACAGAAGAAAAAGCCAACAAATAAATGACTTAACATTATATATCAAAGCCCTAGAAAAAGAAGAACAAATCAACACCATATGCAGTAGAAGACAGGAAATAATTAAAATCAGAGCTGAAATCAGTGAAATTGAAACGAAAGAAACAATTGAAAAAATTAACAAAACAAAAAGTTGATTCTTTGAAAAAACAAAAATTGACAGACCCTTAGCCATGCTAATGAAGAGAGAGAGAGAGAGAGAGAGAGAGAGAGAGAGAGAAAACTCAAATTACTAACATATATGATGAAAAGGATATATCACAACAGACACTACAGAAATACAGAAGATAATTAGAAATTATTTTGAAAACTTGTACTCCAATAAAATAGAAAATATAAAAGGCATCGACAAATTTCTAGAGTCATATGATTTACCCAAATTGAATTAGGATAATATACACAATTTAAACAGATCAGTTTCAAGTGATGAAATAGAAGATACCATCACAAGCCTACCAACCAAGAAAAGCCCGGGACCAGATGGATACATAGGCCAAGTTCTACAAGACCTTAAAGAAGAACTAATACCAACACTCTTCAATTTATTTCAGGAAACAGAAAAAGAGGGAGCACTTCCAAACTCATTCTATGAAGCCAATATCACCCTGACTCTAAAACCAGGCCAAGACACATCAAAGAAAGAAAACTTAAGGCCAATATCTCTAATGAACAAAGATGCAAAAATTCTGAATGAAATTCTGGCAAATAGAATAAAAAAACATCAAAAAATAGTACACCACAATCAAGTGGGGTTCATCCCAGGGATGCAAGGTTGGTTCAATATACAGAAATCAATAAGTCTAATTCATCACATCAATAGATTTAAAGACAAGAATTATATGATCATCTCAATAGATGCAGAAAAAATATTTGACAAAATACAGCACCCTTTCATGTTCAAAATACTAGAAAAATGAGGGATAACAGGAAAATATATCAACATCGTAAAAGCTTTCTATGCTAAGCCCCAGGCCAACATTATTCTAAATGGAGAAAAATTGAAGGCATTCCCTCTAAAAACTGGTACAAGGCAGGGATGCCCTCTTTCACCACTTCTATTTAACCTAGTGCTTGAAACACTGGCCAGAGCAATTAGACAGACAAAAGAATTTAAAGGGAGATAGATTTTTTAAGGGATACAGTAGGTAAAGAAGAACTCAAATTAGCCCTATTTGCTGACAATATGATTCTATACCTAGAAGTACCAAAAAATTCCACCAGAAAACTTCTAGAACTAGTAAATGAATTCAGCAAAGTAGCAAGATACAAAATCAATACCCATAAATCAAAGGCATTCTGTATATCAGTGACAAATCCTCTGAAAGGGAAATGAGGAAAACTACCTCATTTACAATAGCCTTAAAAAAAATACTTGGGAATCAACTTAATGAAAGAGGTGAAAGACCTCTACAACGAAAACTACAGAATGCTAAAGAATGAAATTAAAGAGACCTTCGAAGATGGAAAGATCTACCTTGGAAAGGCAGAATTAATAGTCAAAAATAAACATACTACCAAAAGCACTATACAGATTTAATGCAATTATCATCAAAATCCTAATGACATTCCTCATAGAAATAGAAAAAGCAGTCATAAAATTCATTTGAAAAATAAGAGATCCAGAATAGCTAAAGCAATCCTTAGCAGAAAGAGTGAAGCAGGTAGCATCACTATACCACACCTTAAACTACACTACAGAGCAACAGTAACAAAACAATATGCTATTGGCACCAAAATAGACTTGTAGACCAATAGTTCAAAATAGAGGACACAGACACTAACCCACATAATTACCGTTATCTTATATTAGACAAAGGTGCCAAAAACGTACATTGGAGAAAAGATAGCCTCTTCAACAAATAGTGCTGGGAAAACTGAAAATCCATATGCAACAAAATTAAATTAAATCCCTATCTAACATCATGCACAAAACTCAACTCAACGTGGATCAAGGACCTAGGAATTAAACCAGAGACACTGCGTCTATTGGAAGAAAAAGTAGGCCCAAATCTCTATCATGTCGGATTAGGCCCCAACTTCCTGAATAAGACTCCTATAGCGCAAGAATTAATAACAAGATTAATAAATGGGCTGGATTCAAATTAAAAAGCTTCTTTTCAGCAAAAGAAACAATCAGTGAGGTGAATAGAGTGCCTACAATTTGGGAACAATTTTTTACCACACACATGTCAGATACAGCACTAATCTCTAGGATATATAAAGAACTCAAAAATCTTAACACCAAAAAAACCAAATAACCCAATCAATAAATGAGCCAAGGAACTGAACAGACACTTCTCAGGAGAAGATAACAATCAATCAACAAATATATGAAAAAATGTTCAACATCTCTAGCAATTAGAGAAATGAAAATCAAAACAACTCTAAGATTTCATCTAAATCCAGTCAGAATGGCAGCTATTAAGAATATAAACAACAATAAGTGTTGGCGAGGATGTGGGGAAAAAGACATGCTTATACAGTGCTGGTGGGACTGCAAATTAGTACAGCCAATATGGAAAACAGTATGGAGAATCCTTGGAAAACTGGAAATGGAAGCATCATTTGACCCAGCTATCCCACTCCTCAGTATATACCCAAGGACTTAAAAACAGCATATTATAGGGACACAGCCACATCAATGTTTCTAGCAGCATAATTCACAATAGCTAAACTGTGGAACCAACCTAGATACCCTCCAGTAGATGAATGGATAAAGAAAATGTGGTATATATACACAATGGAATGTTATTGAGATTAAAAGAGAATAAAATCATGGAATTTGCAAGTAAATGGATGGAGCTAGAGAATATAATGCTAAGTGAAGTTAGCCAATCCCCAAACACCAAATGTCTCTCTGATTTAAGAATATTGATTCATAATATGTGTGGGGGGGCATGGGAGGATTAGATGAACTCTAGATAGGGCAAAGGGGAAAAAGGGAGGGATGATGGGGAAGGGAGGGGGTATGATAGGGGTAGGAAAGACGGTGGAATGAGATGGACATCATTACCCTAAATACATGTATGAAGAAAAGAATGGTGTGACTCTACTTGTATATAACCAGAGATATGAAAACTTGTGCTCTATATGTGTATTATGAATTCTAATGCATTCTGCTGTCATATATAACAAATTAAAATTTTTAAAAAATGAAAAAAAAAATCTGCCCAATCCAAATTAGATGCTGGCCTTATAAGACATGCCCTAAAATCACTCAGCTTAGTCTCTAATATTCTATCCTGCCATCCACCTTCTAAGATACTACTTAGATTCTACTAAGATAGTGTTCTCCTATATCTCAATACACATACAACACTTTACTCCAATTTTAAAAATAAAATAAAATGCAGGGGAAAAAAAACCACAAAAAACTGAGATCATTCCAGAATAAGGTGGGTCCTCATCCTATGACTAATGTCTTTATAAAAAAAATTAAAAGAAGCACAGAGAAGGCAGCCATGGAGCATTAAAGGCAGAGACTGGAGTGATGATGTGAGAGACTACGCCATAGTTCCAATGTCAGTCCTATATAAGTTCCACTCCTATGTAAGGAATGCCCAGGAGAACCAATAGCACCACAAACTACAAAAGAGATGTTAGACAAAGACACCATGATTCTGTTAACACTTAAATTTAAGGCTTCTGTCCTCCAGGGCTGTGAGACAATAAAGTTTTGGTTTCTGTAAAAAAAAAAAAAAAGAAAGAAAGAAAAATGACTGAAGAACTTACCACAATAGAATAGACCTATAATCCCAGCTACTCAGGAGGCTGAGGCAGGAGGATACCAAGTTCAAGGCCAGCCTCAGCAACTTAGTGAGAACCTGTCTCAAAAAATATAAACAAATAAATAATGAGGGCTAGGGACATAGCTCGTGGTAGAATACTTGCATAGAGGCCTAGAGCTTGATCCCCAGTCCTGTCAAATCAAATAAATAAGTGAAAAGTGGCTGGAAATTGATAGTATAAGATGGGAAGGAAAAGAGTAGAGAACTCTAGGAAATAAAATTTACCATCGGACAAAAGAGCAGGAGCCTATATCCAAGACAGAGCAGTATAGAAGTTGAGAGGCATTAGTTTCAAGTTGCAAATGATCGCCAGTGTCAGGTGACACACAAGGATGAAGTAAAACTAAGGGCTGAAAAGCCTGCATGGGGCGGGGGCTGGGGTTATGGCTCAGTAGTAGAGTGCTTGCCTAGCATGTGTGAAGCACTAGGTTCGATTCTCAGTACCACATATAAATAAATGAATAAAATAAAGGTTTGTCAATATCTAAAAAAATACTTTTTTAAAAAAGCCTGCATGGAATCCAGCAACTGGAAAGTACTGCACAATGCCACCTCCATGTCTGTGCTGGCCCCTCTACCTGTGTTCTCCTTCTAGCCCCCACCTCACTGAAAACTCTGTGACAGCAAGAGCTATGTTCCATTCATCATTGTATCCAACATGTCTGTGAAATTTAAAAAAAAAAAAAAAAAAAGCATCGCTCTCTGGCATCTCCTCTTTCCTCCAATGAAACTTTGACTGTCCTTTCATCATGTCCAGCTCTGGCACAGTCTCCCCAAGGTGCAGTGGAATCACGATTCCAAGGTGGGTGCTGCAACTTCACATCAACTTCATGTACTATGCACTGTGAAGTCCATTTTTAGATTCCAGTGACCCATGTTCTCCTTGGCCCATGTTATCACACATAATTAAGAGTTACCATAAATAAAAAGGAAACCATCAAGGGAAGGGGGAAAAAAGGATCTAAATAAAATGGATGCAGAGATAAAAGTAAAAATTGAAGTTCAAGAACAGTGGGAAAGGGGCTGGGATTGTGGCTCAGCGGTAGAGTGCTCGCCTGGCACGTGCGAGGCCCTGGGTTTGATCCTCAGCACCACATAAAAATAAATAAAATAAAGATATATTTTTAAAAAAACTATTAAAAAAATAGTGGGAAAACCCACCAGTGTCCTTGCCCTCACAGATCTGTTTCCCTTGCTATGGAACTGTCACTGAGTTGATCACTTTAGTGGCTCAGATGCCACTCAGTTCTGACTTTGTGTACCAGGGTGAGCAAATCAGCCAGGAAGATGTCATGGTGGGGAGAGGGTCACTGATATTTAAGAGGTAAACTGGCTTCAAAACCATTCCAGGTATGACTTCATAAATGCTTTGAAGAAGACACAATATTTTACTTTCATGTAAATGACAAAAGTGTTCATTCACACCAGCTACAAATACTCTGATTCAGAGGAAAACAGGATAGGAGACTAAGGTTACAAAAATAACTTGATGACTAACCATTTGACAATCCACCTAGTCCCCAAGCCCTGAGTACCAAAAGGGCTTCTTAGTGAATGTGCGAAGATGTTTCGGTGCCAGGTGATTTATTTAAAAATTAGATCCTGGCTTAAGTTTTAGGGTTGTTTCTGACTCATTTTCTGGAGCCTAAGGTTTGTGAGGTTCAAATTGTCAGATCAGGCAAGGCAGGTAGCGACCAAAGGAGGCAGATTTAAAAGGGCCACTGAATGAGGCTTTATTGAGATATCACTCCCCAGTGGAACTCGATCAGACCCACAGAGGGGACAGGAGAAGGGTCTGAGGAGAAACCGTGTGGGACTTTTATGGGGCTTACAGCAGGAAGGGAAGGGCTTGGAATAGGAAAAGGTGTTTTTAGGGTCCCTTGTCCCCTTGGAGTTGGTCAGGGGAGTTGGCTGAACTTCAGGATTGTATACAACCAGAGGAAATAGCTTTTGAATTGATTTTTAAAAACTTTTTTAGATAGTTGATTTATTTTTTAGAAACTATAATATAATTTTAAAACTATATATACAGGAGTCCCAGTGAATCAGGGGAGTGAGTCAGGAAGCTCACAAGTTCAAAGCAGCCTGGGAAACTTTGTAAGACCCTGTCTCAAAAAAAAAAAAAAAAAAAATGAGGTGGAGCTGGGGATAGAGCTAAGTGGTAAAGTGCCCCTGGGTTTTAATCCCCAGTATTGAAAAAATAAAGAACAATTCCTTAATGTTACCAAATACCTTTCTTGCTTTCACATTTCCCTGATTATCTTGTGCTTTTTATTCTACACTTTCATTTTTTGAGTAAGGATCCAAATAACGTACATGTATTGTGATACTTGATTGATATGTCTCTGAAGTCTCTTACTTCAAACCTTCAGAGTAAGTTCCCCTTTTGTCTTCTTTCCTTGCATTTTTTGTTGAGTTGGGCACTCAACCACTGAGCCACATCCCCAGCCCTATTTTGTGTTTTATTTTGGGACAGGGTCTCACTGAGTTGCTTAGTGCCTCGCTGTTGGTGAGGCTGATTTTGAACTCATGATCCTCCTGCCTTAGCCTCCTGAGCTACTGGGATTACAGGCATATGCCACCTCGCCAGATCCTTGCAAATTTTTGTTGAAGAAATTTCAGTCACTAGTTCTCTAAATCAGGGACTGAGAAGTTTCTTTCTATACAGGGAAAATGAGGAAATAAATATTTCAGGCACCATGGGCCACATAGTCTCTGTGGTATCTACTCAACTCCAGCCTACAGCATGAAAGCAGACATACACAATACATGGTGCATGGCTGTGTTCCAACAAAATTTTACTTATGGACACTGATATTGGAATTTCATGATTTTTATTCTTTTTAATTTTCTCATCCACTAAAATTTGTAATTGTAGCTCAAAATATATAAACAAAAACAAACAATGGGCCAGCCATGTTTTCTGCCCAAGACTCACCCTGGTTAAATTCTGTTACTCTAACTCCATAGTGTCTTTTAATGTTCACCCTTGTCTCTTAGAATCCTTATAGATTGGTAGTCAGATGGAGAAATAATCAAATTCACGTTTGTTTGTTTGACCTCAGTTTTTGTATGACTCCTTCCTAGGCAGTGATGTGTTGAGAAACTGAAGTGACTCCATTTTTGAGAAAGCAACCTCTACCTCAGAGCAAAGCCTGTCCAAGGAAGGGGGTATGACCCTTGTCCTTGGAAAAACCCACAGAGCACTCCTAGGCACATACCCACCCTGCTGAGTTGTTTATCTACAAATAACAGGAGAGATCTGTGGAGCTAGGTGTTCCTGACTCAGTCAGGCTAGGTGAGGACCCATAGCAACCCCCTAGCAACCACCAATCAGCATGAGACAGGGAAAATACCTAGGATGCCAGATGACCCTCCCAGTAGTTTATGGTGGTTGATAACATGTTGGGAAACCATGTAGTTCAGCATATACTCCCCTCATGGCCTAAACCAATCAGTTCAAATGAATCCCCCTCTTGTACTAACCAATCACCCTTACCCAACTTGTTCCTGCCAGTGAATGTACTAATCATGTTTTAGAGTTGTTTTATGAGTTTCCTGTGTTATGTGATGATTTGCTAAGAGATGCTATGATGTATGTAAAGTCCCTGCCTTCCCCAGAGAGTGTATAAAACAGCTGCAAACCCTGGGCTTGGGGCTTCTCAGCGTCACCAGTTGCTATGTGCACAGAGGACGGAGCTAGCTTGCAATATGCAATAAATGCCTCTTTGCTGCTTACATCGATCTTGGTCCCTGGTGGTCTTTTGGGGGTCACGAACTCAAGCATAACATTGTGAGGTTAGCACTATTGATGATCACTGCCTGCACTCATTAATTCATCAGAGGTTGCAAAATGATATTTTAATTTTTCCATTCATTTTCCATTTATGAGCTTGAATATCTATAAAGGGGAATTTTGCCTCATCAACTATTTTGTTACTCTAAGTAAAAATAGCAAAGGCAGGATAAATGCTCACTTAATTTCTTGTATTTGCCAGATTTAAAAATATGGTTTCTTAGTATCCTGCAAAGATGACAATGAGGGTTTTTTTTTTAGCATCATTTGGACTCATAAATTTAAATATATTTTGTGTTTCTAACCACTGCAATTATTGATCCTTAAGTTGCCTTTCTTTGGTTAATAAGGTTCTTTTCAAATTGACTCTAGAGTCCATCTCCAGATACCTAAGGCTCTGATGCTTCCCTGTTTCTTCCTGAGCAGCTGATGAGATCGCACAGGTCTTCTGGATATCAGTTATTTTGGAGGTTCACAGGAATGCCTAGTCATCTTATTTTGAGGAAATTAAAAAACTATCATGCCATTTTTGCCTAAGAGAAATAAGGGGGTCAAAAATTCTACTTCTTCAGGTGCAGTGGCACACACCTAAAATTCCAGCGGCTCAGGAGGCTGAGGCAGAAGAATCAGGAGTTCAAAGCCAGCCTCAGCAAAAGTGAGGCACTAAGCAACTCAGTGAGACCCTATCCCTAAATAAAATACAAAATAGGGCTGGGGATGTGGCTCAGTGGTTGAGTGCCCCTGAGTTCAATCCCTGGTAAACCACCCTCAAAATAATAATTCTATTCCTAGCCAGGTGTGGTAGTACACCAGCCGCTTGGGAAACCGAGACAGGAGGATTGGGAATTCAAAGTCAGCCTCAGCAATTTAGTGAGGCCCTATCTCTAAATAAAACATAAAAAGGGCTGGGAATGTGGCTCAGTGGCTAAGTGCCCTTGGGTTTAATCCCTGGTACCAAAAACAAAACAAAATCTATTCCTGTCATAAACAACTAAAAGATTGCAGCAACTATTTTCAGACAATGAAAAACAGGTAGTTCAGGGCCATAATAACTTAATAAAGAGAATGAAGAGAGTCCTATCATCACCCGGGCTTTCTGCCTGGAATGAATTTTTGTTATGAGGAACAGAAAAGAGAAATCCAAACAGAATCTGTAATCTCAATCAGTTGAGGAAAGTCAAGGAGGCTGACCTGGCTGGAATTTGCAGGGTCAAGTCCCTGAGAGACTACTACTGAGAGGTACCGATTCAGAAACACAAGGGGTCCTTGAGTCTCTGGCTGAATAGCATCTGTTTGTTTGCAGAATGAGAAAGAACAGCTTTTAGAAAAACAAGTTCCAGGAAGTGTAAACCAAACAGTCCTAGAATTCCACAGGTCTGGGAACAATTTAAATTTCAACTAGTTAGAGAATAAACTTCACAGGATACAGAGGACCTTCAGCAGAAAGCACACCCTAGAAGTATTACTACATGGCTATAGGGTAAAGGCTACTACAGATCCACCCTAAAAGAGAAAACAAGCTTCAAAAGGTCAAACTGTTTTCAAGTAATTTAATGGCTAGCTGGGAGGGGCATTCTTTAAAGGGATACAACAAGAACCAGCACTCAGCAATATAACACTGAAAATATCTGATATCTGATCAAAAATTGCTAGACAGGCAAGGTAGTACACACCTATAAACTCAGCAGCAACTCAAGAGGCTGAGGCAGGAGGATTGCAAGTTCAAGGTCAGCCTCAACTGAGTGAGGCCCTAAGCAACTTAGATCCTGTCTCAAAATAAAAAATAAAAAGGTCTGGGGATGCAACTCAGTGTTAAAGCACCTGTGGGTTCAATCACCAATATCAAAAATACAAAAATTAATAGATGAAATTACTAGATCATCATCAATGACTCACACCCTCAAGAAAAATACGTCAATAGAAACAAACTCAGAAATTGATGATAATAGGATTAGCAAAAATGTTTTCAAAAGTTATTTTATAAGTATCAGTGTATGGTATGGCACAACCATTTTAGAAAAGTTTAGTGGTTTCTTAAAAAGTTAAAATATCTATACTACAACACGGTCATTTCACACTTAGGAAAATGAAAATATATGTCCACATAAAAACCTGCATACTGGAGCAGCCTGCAGCAGGGCCCGGAGAGCCAGGCCAACTGATTCGCGTGGCCTGCCCTGCGGCTACAGAAGGCGTGGCGCCTCAGTGAAGCCATTAATTGGCAAGCAGGGAGGTTAGGGAAGGCCATTAGGTGGAATCCCACCAGCCAAGCCCACACGGACCCTTGGGCCGAGCACGGGTTCTCAGAAGGGGAAGGAAGCGGTACAGTCCCATCCCCCACAGCGGACACTCCGCCGAGCCAGTCAGCGGCCACCATCCGGGAAAGCTGAAGGATACACCGCCACTCTCCTTCAGAGTGCGACTTCAAAACAGGTCGGTGTCATTCAGCTCACCCCCCAGACAGCGGGAATTCGCATAAAATCTCTCCTAGGCTTGCCGGGAGAGGGAGTATCAAGCTGAGCCTCCATACAGGCTAGGGGGAAACCAGAGACACCTGACCTCCAACCCCTCCTCCCAGTAGCAGCCAAAAGGAAACCTGGCTAGCCAGCGCTGGGGGAGGGGCAAGCAGAAAGAATCAAAGTGATAGAGTGCCAGGGATCCCAGCAGCCTGCAGCAGGGCCCGGAGAGCCAGGCCAACTGATTCGCGTGGCCTGCCCTGCGGCTACAGAAGGCGTGGCGCCTCAGTGAAGCCATTAATTGGCAAGCAGGGAGGTTAGGGAAGGCCATTAGGTGGAATCCCACCAGCCAAGCCCACACGGACCCTTGGGCCGAGCACGGGTTCTCAGAAGGGGAAGGAAGCGGTACAGTCCCATCCCCCACAGCGGACACTCCGCCGAGCCAGTCAGCGGCCACCATCCGGGAAAGCTGAAGGATACACCGCCACTCTCCTTCAGAGTGCGACTTCAAAACAGGTCGGTGTCATTCAGCTCACCCCCCAGACAGCGGGAATTCGCATAAAATCTCTCCTAGGCTTGCCGGGAGAGGGAGTATCAAGCTGAGCCTCCATACAGGCTAGGGGGAAACCAGAGACACCTGACCTCCAACCCCTCCTCCCAGTAGCAGCCAAAAGGAAACCTGGCTAGCCAGCGCTGGGGGAGGGGCAAGCAGAAAGAATCAAAGTGATAGAGTGCCAGGGATCCCAGCAGCCTGCAGCAGGGCCCGGAGAGCCAGGCCAACTGATTCGCGTGGCCTGCCCTGCGGCTACAGAAGGCGTGGCGCCTCAGTGAAGCCATTAATTGGCAAGCAGGGAGGTTAGGGAAGGCCATTAGGTGGAATCCCACCAGCCAAGCCCACACGGACCCTTGGGCCGAGCTCGGGTTCTCAGAAGGGGAAGAAAGCGGTACAGTCCCATCCCCCACAGCGGTCACTCCACCGAGGCAGTCAGCGGCCACCATCCGGGAAAGCTGAAGGATACACCGCCACTCTCCTTCAGAGTGCAACATCAAAACAGCGGACACTCCATCCAGGCAGTCAGTGGCCACCATCCGGGAAAGCTGAAGAATACACCACCACTCTCCAACAGCTTGTAACATCAACACAGCCAGCAGCAGGACCCCGGAGATCCAGGCCAACTGATTCGCGCGGCCTGCCCCGCAGTTACAGAAGGCGTGGCGCCTCAGAGAAGCCATTAATTAGCAAGCAGGGAGGTTAGGGACTGCCATTAGGTGGAATCCCACCAGCCAAGCCCACCGCCCACGCCCGGAAGAGGCCCAGCGATCTGCCAGCATTGTAGTCACGACACCCCAATTGGAATAGGGACAGAGCAGAGCCGCCTTCCACTCCCAGAACAGGCCCAGAGAGACGCCAGCGTGATAGACACGTCACCCCAATTGGAGTAGGGGCACAGCCGCCGCCCGCACCTGCAAGGGAGACTTTTCAAGTATACAAGAGCAACATAAATAAATAGGGGGTAAATTTCAAAACACAACAGTTGCACCAAGCAGAAAGAAACGCGGGCAGTATGAAAAGACAAGGAAAGAAAGGACCACAAGCAATGCAGGTCAACTCAACTTTAGAAGAGGTAATAGCTGCAACAGATGGAATATCAGATAAAGAGTTCAGGATATATATGCTTCAGATGATCTGGAGTCTCAAGGAAGACATGAGACAGCAAAATCAGACAATGAAAGATCACATTGACAAACAAATCCAGGAAGTCAAAGATCAATTTCACAGGGAGATAGAGGTAATAAAAAACAAACAAATTGAAATTCTAGAAATGCAGGAAACAATAAACCAACTTAAAAACTCAATTGAGAATACTACCAGCAGAGTAGATCACTTAGAAGAGAGAACATCAGACAATGAAGACAAAGTATTTCAACTGGAAAAGAACATAGACAGCTCAGCAAGTCTGCTAAGAAACCATGAGCAGAACATCCAAGAATTATGGGACAATATCAAAAGACCAAATTTAAGAGTCATTGGGATACAGGAAGGCACAGAGCTCCATTCCAAAGGAATAAACAGTCTATTCAGTGAAATAATACGAGAAAACTTCCCAGAATTGAAGATTGAGACAGAATCCCAAATCCTAGAAGCCTACAGGACGCCGAATGTGCAAAATCATAAGAGATCCACACCTAGACACATTATAATGAAGATGTCCAACATACAGAATAAGGAGAGAATTTTAAAAGCTGCAAGAGAAAGAAAGCAGATTACATTTAGGGGTAAACCAATCAGGATAACAGCTGATCTCTCAACACAGACTCTGAAAGCTAGAAGATCCTGGAATAACATATTTCAAACACTGAAAGACAATGGGCTCCAACCAAGAATCGTGTATCCGGCGAAATTAAGCTTCAGGTTAGAAGATGAAATTAAAACCTTCCACAATAAACAAAAGTTAAAAGAATTCGCAGCTAGAAAACCATCTCTTCAAAAAATCCTTGGCAAAACATTACAGGAAGAGGAAATGGAAAACAACATTGAAAACCAACAATGGGAGGTAGGACAGTAAAGGGGGGAAAGTAGGCAAAGAGGATAACAAATCAGGTTTAGTAACATCAATAAACAAATATGGATAGAAGAACAAACCATATCTCAATAATAACCCTAAATGTTAATGGCTTAAACTCACCAATTAAGAGACACAGGCTAGTAGAATGGATCAAAAAACAAGACCCAACAATATGCTGTCTACAGGAGACGCATTTGATAGGAAAAGATATACATAGACTGAAGGTGAAAGGTTGGGAAAAATCATATCACTCATATGGACCGCGGAAACAAGCAGGAGTGTCCATACTCATATCTAATAAAATAGATTTCAAGCCAAAGCTAATCAAAAGGGATATAGAAGGACACTTCATACTGCTCAAGGGAACCATACACCAACAAGACATAACAATCATAAATATATATGCCCCAAATAATGGTGCAGCTGTATTCATCAAGCAAACTCTTCTCAAGTTCAAGAGTCTAATAGACCAACATACAATAATCATGGGAGACTTCAACACACCTCTCTCACCACTGGACAGATCTTCCAAACAAAAGTTAAATAAGGAAACTATAGAACTCAATAACACAATTAACAACCTAGACTTAATTGACATATATAGACTATACCACCCAACATCAAGTAGCTACACTTTTTTCTCAGCAGCACATGGAACCTTCTCAAAAATAGACCATATACTATGTCACAGGGCAACTCTTAGACAATACAAAGGGGTAGAGATAATACCATGCATCTTATCTGATCATAATGGAATGAAACTGAAAATCAATGATAAAAGAAGAAAGGAAAAAGCAAGCATCACCTGGAGAATGAACAATAGGTTGCTGAGTGATCAATGGGTTTTAGAAGACATAAAGGAGGAAATTAAAAAATTCCTAGAGTTAAATGAAAACACAGACACAACATATCGGAATCTATGGGACACATTGAAAGCAGTTCTAAGAGGAAAATTCATTGCTTGGAGTTCATTCCTCAAAAAAAGAAAAAACCAACAAATAAATGATCTCATACTTCATCTCAAAATCCTAGAAAAAGAAGAGCAAAACAACAGCAAAAGAAGTAGAAGGCAAGAAATAATTAAAATCAGAGCTGAAATTAATGAAATTGAAACAAAAGAAACAATTGAAAAAATTGACAAAACTAAAAGCTGGTTCTTTGAAAAAATAAATAAAATTGACAGACCCTTAGCCATGCTAACGAAGAGAAGAAGAGAGAGAACCCAAATTACTAGCATACGGGATGAAAAAGGCAATATCACAACAGACACTTCAGAAATACAGAAGATAATCAGAAATTACTTTGAATCCTTATACTCCAATAAAATAGAAGATAGTGAAGGCATAGATAAATTCCTTGAGTCCTATGATCTGCCCAGATTGAGCCAGGAGGATATAGACAACCTAAACAGACCAATAACAATAGAGGAAATAGAAGAAACCATCAAAAGACTACCAACTAAGAAAAGCCCAGGACCGGATGGGTATACAGCAGAGTTTTACAAAACCTTTAAAGAGGAACTAACACCAATACTTTTCAAGCTATTTCAGGAAATAGAAAAAGAGGGAGAACTTCCAAATTCATTCTACGACGCCAACATCACCCTGATTCCGAAACCAGACAAAGACACATCAAAGAAGGAAAACTACAGACCAATATCTCTAATGAACCTTGACGCAAAAATCCTCAATAAAATTCTGGCGAATCGGATTCAAATACATATCAAAAAAATTATACATCATGATCAAGTAGGATTCATCCCTGGGATGCAAGGCTGGTTTAATATACGGAAATCAATAAATGTTATTCACCACATCAATAGACTTAAAAATAAGAACCATATGATCATCTCAATAGATGCAGAAAAAGCATTCGACAAAGTACAGCATCCCTTTATGTTCAAAACGCTAGAAAAATTAGGGATAACAGGATCATACCTCAATATTGTAAAAGCAATCTATGATAAGCCACAGGCCAGCATCATTCTGAATGGAGAAAAATTGAAGGCATTCCCTCTAAGATCTGGTACAAGACAGGGATGCCCTCTCTCACCACTTCTGTTCAACATAGTCCTCGAAACACTGGCCAGAGCAATTAGACAGTCAAAAGAAATTAAAGGCATAAAAATAGGAAAAGAAGAACTTAAATTATCACTATTTGCAGATGATATGATTCTATACCTAGCAGACCCAAAAGGGTCTACAAAGAAGCTATTAGAGCTAATAAATGAATTCAGCAAAGTGGCAGGATATAAGATCAACACGCATAAATCAAAGGCGTTCCTGTATATGAGCGACAAATCCTCTGAAACGGAAATGAGGACAACTACTCCATTCACAATATCCCCCAAAAAATAAAATACTTGGGAATCAACCTAACAAAAGAGGTGAAAGATTTATACAATGAAAATTACAGAACCCTAAAGAAAGACATAGAAGAAGACCTTAGAAGATGGAAAAACATACCCTGCTCATGGATAGGCAGAACTAACATCATCAAAATGGCGATATTACCAAAAGTTCTCTATAAGTTCAATGCAATGCCAATCAAAATCCCAACAGCATATCTTGTAGAAATAGATAAAAGAATCATGAAATTCATATGGAATAATAAAAGACCCAGAATAGCAAAAACAATACTAAGCAGGAAGCGTGAATCAGGCGGTATAGCGATACCAGACTTCAAGCTATACTACAGAGCAATAGTAACAAAAACAGCATGGTACTGGTACCAAAACAGGCGGGTGGACCAATGGTACAGAATAGAGGACACAGTAACTAATCCACAAAACTACAACTATCTTATTTTTGATAAAGGGGCTAAAAGCATGCAATGGAGGAAGGATAGCATCTTCAACAAATGGTGCTGGGAAAACTGGAAATCCATTTGCACCAAAATGAATCTGAATCCCTATCTCTCGCCGTGCACAAAAGTTAACTCAAAATGGATCAAGGAGCTTGATATTAAATCAGAGACACGGCATCTGATAGAAGAAAAAGTTGGTTATGATCTACACGCTGTGGGATCGGGCTCCAAATTCCTCAATAGGACACCCATAGCGCTAGAGTTAACAAATAGAATCAACAAATGGGACTTACTCAAACTAAAAAGTTTTTTCTCAGCAAAAGAAACAATAAGAGAGATAAATAGGGAGCCTACATCCTGGGAACAAATCTTTACTCCACACACTTCAGATAGAGCCCTAATAACCAGAATATACAAAGAACTCAAAAAATTAGACAATAAGATAACAAATAACCCAATCAATAAATGGGCCAAGGACCTGAACAGACACTTCTCAGAGGAGGACATACAATCAATCAACAAGTACATGAAAAAATGCTCACCATCGCTAGCAGTCAGAGAAATGCAAATCAAAACTACCCTAAGATACCATCTCACTCCAGTAAGACTGGCAGCCATTAGGAAGTCAAACAACAATAAGTGCTGGAGAGGATGCGGGGAAAAGGGCACTCTTGTTCATTGCTGGTGGGACTGCAAATTGGTGCAGCCAATTTGGAAAGCAGTATGGAGATTTCTCGGAAAGCTGGGAATGGAACCACCATTTGACCCAGCTATTCCCCTTCTCGGTCTATTCCCTAAAGCCCTAACAAGAGCATGCTACAGGGACACTGCTACATCGATGTTCATAGCAGCTCAATTCACGATAGCAAGACTGTGGAACCAGCCTAGATGCCCTTCAATAGATGAATGGATAAAAAAAATGTGGCATTTATACACTATGGAGTATTACTCTGCATTAAAAAATGACAAAATTATAGAATTTGGAGGGAAATGGATGGCATTAGAGCAGATTATGCTAAGTGAAGCTAGTCAATCTTTAAAAAACAAATACCAAATGACTCCTTTGATATAAGGGGTGTAAACAAGGACAGGGTAGGGACGAAGAGCTTGAGAAGAATATTTACAGTAAACAGGGATGAGAGGTGGGAGGGAAAGGGAGTGAGAAGGGAAATTGCATGGAAATGGAAGGCGATCCTCAGGGTTATACAAAATGTCATATAAGAGGTAAGGAGGGGTAAGTCAAGAGAATACAAATGGAAGACATGATTTACAGTAGAAGGGGTAGAGAGAGAAAAGGGGAGGGGAGGGGAGGGGAGGGGAGGGGGGATAGTAGACAATAGGACAGACAGCAGAATACATCAGACACTAGAAAGGCAATATGTCAATCAATGGAAGGGTAACTGATGTGATACAGCAATTTGTATACGGGGTAAAAGCGGGAGTTCATAATCCACTTGAATCAAACCGTGTAATATGATGTATTAAGAACTATGTAATGTTATGAACGACCAATAAAAAAAAAAAAAAAAAAAAAAAAAAAACAAATAATGTTTATTTTAAATTCTGTAATCTTGATGGATATTTTACTGGAGTCATCTTTAAGCAGAACTCCAAACACAAGATCTATTATAAAGAAGCAAAGTAACCTCGATCATAAAGTTGGTCCTCTAACTGAATCCACTGATATCAGATCACCATGTAAAAGTTTATTTTTCACTGTTAGATGCCAGTTTTCAATCAAGAAATTGAATATTCATTTCTCAGAATGATTTAAATATACTCAGAAACAATAAATGTTAAACCAAAAAAAAAAAGAAATTAAAAAAATGAACTTAAAAAAAAAAAAAAAAAAAAAACCTGCATACTGGGCTGGGGCTGTAGCTCAGTGGCAGAACAGTTTCCTAGCACATGTGAGGCACTGGTTTTGACACTCAGCACCACATAAAAATAAACAAATAAAATAAGGGCTGGATGTCCATCTACAACTTCTAAATAAATAAGTAAATAAATAAATTTTAAAAAAAGAAAAAGCACCTGTAATCCCAGCTGCTCAGAGGGCTGAGAGAAGGGGATTGTAAATTCAAGGTCAGCCTGGGCAATTTAGGGAAATCTTGCTTCAAAATAGAAAGTAAAAAAAAGGGAACCACAGGGGTAGGGATGTAGCTCAGTGGTAAAGTGCCCCTGGATTCGATTCCCATTATTGCTTAATTAATTAATTAATTTGAAAGGATGGATGGATTTATATACTGCTATAACTTATATGAAGAGCTACCAGCCTTAATTCTTATGAGAGAATCACTGTAATTTTTATTATTTTTCTTCCAGTACTGGGGATTGAGCTCAAGGGCACTCTCCCACTGAGTTATATTCTCAGCGCCACCACCATCCCACCCACTACTTCTTTTTGACACAAGGTCTCCCTAAGATGCCAGGGCTGGCCTCAAACTTGTGATGTTCCTGCCTCGGATACTGGGTAGATCCATTCTAAAGTGTACTGCAAAAGCAGGTGTTCAATATACTGGGCCAAAGACTGCTAACAGGTGTTTTTGCCTGCCTCTCATGCATGCTTCTACTGGAAACAACATCCTAATTTTCCTTTGAGAAATCATGTCTCCCACTATTCACATAATTCAGACAAGGCTATTTCCTTACCCAATCCTGCTCTGGAGGTGAGCATGTGTCAGCATATCTAATTGCTTTTCACTTAAGTGACTAAGTTTATGAATAAGCATGTAAATTTATAAAATCCAAATAAACCCTGGGACTATTTACTGCAACTAGAAAGGAGACATTCTCATACTAGAATTATTCACCATAAGGATAAAATAGGCCTGAAGTTGCCAGGGACCACCAGGAGAGACCTTTCTTTACAGGAAAGCAGAGCAGAACTGAGAGAAAGAGAAACAGAGATATAGACACAGACACAAATACAGACAGACAGACAGAGACATAGAGAAACATCTTAGTAATATTGTTGGAGCTCCTAGATTCAATTGTGTTGAAGGCCACTCCTATCCTTGAACATTTAAATTTCATGATGAATAAGTTTACTTTGTTTAAAGGAACCTGTTTGGGTTTCTGTTATTTACAACTCAAAGAATTTAACATATAACTAAAGAAGCATAATAGAAAATCTGATTCAGTTCTTTCACTGCTTAGTTATCCATCCATATTTCCCTATCCAAGTGTCATACCAATTCCACAACTCCACACCTCCTCATTTAGCAATATAGCAATTAACAAAACTGTTTTCTCTTACTGTATATAAGAGAAAACAGTTGACCACTCCTTCTTTTTCAGAACACTTGGTTTTGGCTTCTATGATCCTCACCCTCTCCCAGCTTTCCTCTACTCCTGACAGCTCCTTCTTTCCCTCCTTTGCAATCTTATTCTCCTTACTGTCCTCATTCTCTTGGTCATTCTTTTGCCTTTTGCCAGATTATCTTCCCCCACATCCATCTCAATTTCAATTTAAATCTATGATTCCCACATCATGTCTCCAGCACAGACCCCTCTCTGACCTTCAAAGAAGGCTAATGGTTAAAAGACAGTAGAACTGACATCCCTGCTTAAGTATCTCAAAGACACCTCCAACTCAAATGGTCTAAACCAGATATGTGGCATCACAAATTCCTGCTGTCAACCCTGGCTCTTCTCTGAAGATCCTAACTTCAGTGAATTCCGGAAGCCACCTCCAGATGAGCTGTATAAGCCAGAAGCCTTCACACATCTCTTCCCACCATCTCTCATTTCTAAACTGCCACTAGTCCTGTTGATTTTCACTCTTAAATAGCTCCTTAATCAATCTAGTCCACCATCATCCAAGCTACCATCTTCTTTCTAGCCTCCCTTGTAGGCATCTTGTGTCCTCCTGCCCACTCCTCCTCTGTCCCATACTACCATGAGAAATACAATGAGAGAGAGATACCGCTTATATCTAGAAACATACCTGGCACTGGCACTCCCCAGTTTAAAGTCTTACTGCTCTCAAGATTAAAAACCAAATCTTTTACATGACCTATCAAGAAATACAAGGGAAAGGTGAAGTATATAAACATCACATACCTACTTGATAAATGAAAGACTTTTGAACATCATCAACTGCCAAAAAAATCATAAGGGCAAGTTAGGACCTATAAGGTCCAAGGACAAGAATGAGCCTCTGTCCCAGTGAGGTGCTCTCAAGTTCCTCCCCAGTGCAATGTTGGAAGAAATGGGAATGACAGGAGTGGTCTTTCAAGAAACAAAAATCCTGGAGCCATAAGCATCTTTTACAGTGCCTAAGTAAGACCTGGCCCAGAATGCTGTCTCACTTTCATATCCTCAGGTCTTTCATTCATTAGTACACTCTCCAGGTTCTGCTGGCCTGTCTTAATTTATCTTTCTTTGGGACTCAGCCTGGGAACAATCTTATCTCCTTATCTTTGATTTTTACACTTTAACTCTCCCAGGGAAATCTATTTCTTTTGTTAGACTGCTGAAGACTATAAACATTAGTGGTGAGCTATTATCAGGTTACTGGTGGGTCTTGCTCTACATCCCCTGCTCCCCGGAAACTTAAAACATTAATAATCAGAACCTTAATTTTCTTGATAGCTTAAAGCTGTAGAAACTGTTATGTTCTGTTCCTTCTTAATAAAATGATGTGGACAGGGCTGAGGTTGTGGCTCAGCAGTAGAGAACTCACCCTAGCACGTGCGAAGCGCTGGGTTCGAACCTCAGCACCACATAAAAGTAAATAAACAAAGGTCAACAAATATATGAAAAAATGCTCACCATCACTAGCAATTAGAGAAATGCAAATTAAAACTACTCTAAGATACCATCTCACTCCAGTAAGAATGGCAGCCATTATGAAGTCAAACAACAACAAGTGCTGGCGAGGATGCGGGAAAAAGGTACACTCATACATTGCTGGTGGGACTGCAAATTGGTGCAGCCAATTTGGAAAGCAGTGTGGAGATTCCTTGGAAAACTGGCAATGGAACCACCATTTGACCCAGCTATTCCTCCTCTTGGACTACAATCAAAAGACCTAAAAACGGCATACTACAGGGACACAGCCACATCAACGTAGCAGCACAATTCATAATAGCTAGACTGTGGAGCCAACCTAGATGCCCTTCAATGGATGAATGGATAAAAAAATGTGGCATTTATACACAATGGAATATTACTCAGCACTAAAAAAGAATAAGATCATGGCATTTGCAGGGAAATGGATGGCATTAGAGCAGATTATGCTAAGTGAAGTTAGCCAATCCCCAAAAAACAAATGCCGAATGTCTTGTCTGATATAAGGGAAGTAACTCAAAATGGGCTAGGGAGGAAGAGCATGAGAAGAAAATTACCTCTAGATAGGGAAGAGAGGTGGGAGAGAAAGGGAGGGAGAATGGGAATTGCATGGAAGAGGGAAGGAGACCCCCTTCGTTATACAGAATACAGTTATGAAGATGTGAGGGAAAAAAAAAAGAAGTGGGTCACATTAGATAGGGTAGAGAGAAGAGATGGGAGGGGAAGGGTGGGGAAGGGGGAAATGGAAGGACAGCAGAATAAAATAGACATTATTATTGCTGTGGGTATATACGTGACTGCATGACCAATGTAATTCTGCAACCTGTACACTCAGAAAAACGAGAAATTATATCCCATCTGATTCAAATGTATGCTTTGTCAAGATCATTGTACTGTCATGTGTAACTAATTAAAACAAACAAACAAACATACAAATAAAGGTACTGTGTCCAATTACAACTAAAAAAATATTTTTAAAAAATGGATGTGGACAAAATATAAAAGTAGCTACTGTGTACCTTCAGCATCATTCTGTATTCATGAAAAATTGCCTACAATTTAAGTCAGTTTGCTAAAACAAAATGCCATAGACAGGATGGCCTAAACAACAGACATTTACTTCTCAGAATTGTGGAGGCTGGCCAGGCTCATTGGGTCACACCTGTAATCCCAGAGACTCAGGAGGCTGAAGCAGGAGGATCTCGAATTCAAAGCCTGCTTCAGCAACTTAGCAAGGCCCTAAGCAACTCAGTGAGATTCTGTCTCTAAATAAAATACAGAAATGGGCTGGGGATGCAACTCAGTGGTTAAGTGCCCCCCTGGGTTCAATCCCTGGTACCAAAACAAACAAACACACAAAAAACAAAAAAATTGCAGAGACTGGGAGCTTTGAGATCAGGATGCTATCAGGCTGGATGTCTGATGAGCACCCATGACCTGTCCTATAGGCAGCCACCTTTCTTGGGTATGTGCTCTGAAAGAGGGAAGACAGATTTCCTTCTCCTTCTCTTCTTATGAAGGCACTAATCTCATCCTGGGCTCCACTATCATGATCTCATCCAAACCTGATTACCCCTCCAAATACCTCCAAATACCATCACACTGGAGCTAGGCTATCAACAGAGGAATTTCGGGGAAGACACAATTCAGTTGATAGCAGCCCACAAGAGTCAACTGTCAAGGTACCTTGGGAATTTGTAAACAACATCATCAAGACAATACCTGTAGCAATGAGGTAAGAATAAGATCTTACTATATTTGCTGAGATATGTAAGTATTTTAGTTTTAAAAAATAAAATAATTATAAACCTGTCAAAAATCTCCCAGACTTCAACCAAAAAAAGAAAAGATATTTGAAAGTATTGATATATCTAAAGAAAAAAATAAACCTGTCAGTGTCAAATGCAAACATTGGCAGTACCTATCCAAGTACTTTTTTTTTTTTTTTTTTTTTTAAGAAAGGGAGTTTTAGTCACTGTACTTAAATATTCTAGTTATAACAGACAGGCATTCCTTTCTGTTTCCTCATTTTAAAATATTTCCTTCTAGTCTTTCTTTATATTTTGCTATTTTTATTAAAGTAAGTTTATTCTAAATTTTACTGTCTTTAACATTTTACTGTCTTTATTTAACATTTTACTGTCTTTATTTAACATATTTCATAAGTATTTCTTCATGCTGCTAAATTTTTGTAAGGATTATAATTTTTAATCCCTCCCGTATGGTACCAATAACTTTTTAAAAAACATCACTTTAGTGTTGGCTCTTATGGATACTTCCACTTTATTCCTATTATGAAGAATACTGTAATGAATGTTTTTTAATGTATATATTTTTACATTTTAAATTATTCTTTTTAAGACGGATTCTGAAAATAGAATTAGGTCAAAGGTTGATAACTATGGACCTGCTGGGAGGGGTCTTGATAAATATTAGCAAATAATGAAAACATTTTAGAAAAACAATGCATTATGCCACTAGCAATAATAAGGATAATATTTTCACCACATTCTTATCAATATGCACACTGTGTATTAAAATTTAATTTTCCCTTACTAAACAAATGAAAACATTTGATTTTAATTTCTTCAATTCCTATTTACTCTATCCATTTAATCATACAACAAATAGCCCTCTGTTGCCAGAAACAATGGCAGACTTGGGGGAAAATAACAGAAGACACAATCTCTGACCTCAAAGAGCTTGTAGTTTTGAGGTATAGACAGGAAAAACAACAAACAAGGTAGTGATTGCAGTAGATGTTAAATGCCACAACAAGGGCAAGTACAAGATACTGTAGTGATAGGGAGAAATGATACCTGATTGAGAACAGTTTCCCAAGAAGCTTTATTCTGGCTATTACTGAGACTAAACACATCTCTATATGTTTACTCATTCAGTTTTCTCTTTTGTAAGTGCTTGCTCATATGTGTTTGCTTATTTACCCCAGTCTTATTACTTTTGTTAATTTGAGTGAGCTCTTTGTTACAACAAAAAGTCATTTTATGCTCTAAATATTATTTTTAGACTTTTAACATAAAAAATATACATAAGGGTAAATATATTTAAATGTAGTATATGTAATAGATAAGTATTTCATATTTAATACACATATAAAATCAAAAGAGTAAGTCCTCTTCTCATTCCTATCCTCCAACCATGCAGTTCGTTTTCCTGAGGGCAACCACTGAAAACCAAATGCTTGTGAAGCCCTTACATATCTTACATATACTCTATGTCATATAAGCAGGTTATAAATTTGTGATATACATTTATCTAGTTACACATACACAAACTCCTTTGATGTAGACAGTCTCCTTGTATGCTTCCCCCCACCCCCCACCCCCCCCACCCCCCAAGTACTGGAGATTGAACCCTGGGCCTCATGCATGTGAGGCAAGCCATCTACCACTGAGCTAGCTCTGTCATTTTTTATTTTGACACAGGTCTGGCTAAGTTGCTCAGATTGGCCTTGAACTTGCAATCCTCCTGCCCTCAGTCTCCTGAGTAGTTGGGATCATGGGCATGTACCACCAAATCTGGTTTTCTTTGCCCGTTTTAACTAGGTTATAGTTAATTGATTTATGGACATTATATAAACAAGAAATGAACACTTTGTCTTAAGTTAATATTTTATCAGTTTTCTTTTTAAAATGGTTTTTTTTCTCTATGTAGAAGGTTTTGATTTTTTATATGGCAAACTTTATTAATTTTTACTTTCATAGACTGATTTAGAAAGGACTTTTTACCCTGAGACTTTTTTTTTTAAGTTTGATTATGGATTTCATTTTTTTTAAGTTTGGTGATAGACCATTTTTATATGGTCACTATCTATTCATCTTTTTTTTTTGGTGATTTAAAAATCCTTTATAAGGTCAGAAGTTATGGTGCCTGTACACAAACTCATAAGTATTTTGTCTCAGACCTGTCTTACTGTTGATGTTCCAAGGAGCCCTCTAAATTTGTGTAATCATTAGCCTCTCAGGAATATAAGACATTTTTGATTTATGAAACCCACTCACTCGTTTATATTTATCCCCCCCCCAAAAATTTACAACTGTAACAACATTGATTCTACAAATAACTGGATTTAATTTTGAATAGAAAATATATATGGCTGAATTTAACAGTAGTATTTATCAACCAAGTATACCTACATTGTTCACAGTTAACACCGATTTTTGATTTAATTCTTGAAAAATTCAAAAGAGTGCTCCACTTGCATTCATTTCTAGTGGCACTTCAACCATATTATATCAGCACCACAGGCATCTTTTTAAACTTTTAATTTTTAGATTTCACAGGTAGTAGTAATTATAACAGCACAGTGAACCAGCTGAGTTAGGTAAATTGCCACCTCTTGCTATTTCAGTACACCTTAGACAATAATAAGTGACATTAAAAGCAGAATCAAGGCAACATAGCAAAGTTAAAAAAAAAAAAAGAAGGGTCACAACTCAGAGCCCTATTTCTCAGTTCTCAGTATCCTCCATTATTAGAAAATAAATGTGATAAAAGACCAGATGCAAAAAATAAATAAATAAAGCTTTTAGCTTCTAAGAAATAACACAATTTTCCTTGCTTTTCATTTATGGAGCCTACTCCATGAGTAATAATAATTCTACTTTTAGAGGTTTTCTGTATAAAATGATTAAATCAATGAAAATATTTACAAAAAGGAAAAAGCAGTGGGAATGTTCATTCTTCGTTGATTCAAAAGGAATGTGCTCTGCACAAACCACATTTCTCAGACACATCCTCTTCAAGTGCTCCATCACAGGAATAAAAATAAAAAGAACCTTTTCAAACTAAGAGCATGGTGCTCGATAGCTGTAAAAGTCAATGTGCAACCAGGAAATTTTATATGAATTATAATTTTACATGCAGAGCCAAAGGACAAAAAACAAAATCCTATCTTGATAAGAATCTTAGTGACATTAGCAAATTTGAGACAAACAAGTTGTGAGTATACATGGTAGGATAACAATAACACTGTGTCAAACTAAATTATAGAAAAAAATTTAAAACTTTGATACTTGAAGAATATAATAATCATAGATAAGATAATCCATGAACACTTATTTAGGGCACTTATATTTTAGTAGCTGGGCAAAGTAAATGGGATTCAAAGATAAATAAGACGTGGAGGTCACAGACTAGCTAAGAAGACCAACAGGCAGGAGAGAAGAAAAGAATCATTTGTGAAGACAACAAACACAGATGTACAAGAGGAACCTTGCATCAACAAGGAAAAGAATGTAATCTAGTCTTACTAGAAAGGAGGATGCAATTTTAGGCAATATAAGGTTCAGGGAAATTTAGGCAATGTAAGGTTCAGGGTTTCTTAATCCACATTAAAATAGACTACAATAAAACATATATATTATCTAAAAAAGAAACCCTTAAAACAAAACCCATGAAAATTTTTACACAATACATATTAATGTGCACAATCCATGCTTTATTAAGTAAAAGTGATTTAAAACAGTTTATTATAGATCAGCTCAACTCCCACCAAGTATTATTCTTGAGGAAAAATAATAACTGACCCATTATGGAAGGGAAGCAGAGCCAAAGCAGTAGGCATCCACAATAGTTCTAAGCAACCCAAGAGGAAGGGAAGCAACTTCTGGTTGTGGGAAGGAAGGAAGGACTAGGACTCTTCTTGTCAAATAGGATCTAATCCAGGAAAGGAATCAGGCAGTCAAGTGATGAAATGCTGTAAGGTGCATTCCAAACTGATAGCAAATGAGAATGTAAAGACAACTGAGTGTCCAGATGAAAAAATGAACACTATAATACACTATACACAAAGATAAATTCTGAAAGGATAGAGACATATGTTGGGAATCGCCCACTTCAAAGACTAACCTCCCCATCCCCGAAGAAGAGCCATCCAATGGTGAGTCCTGCTGATTCTCATGATCCTTACCCACCAATTAGAACGCACCCCATGCCAGCTACCAAAACCTTTAAATTGGTAAACTGTTTCAACTGTCAGACCACCCCCGCTCTATAAATAAGCAGAGCTGCCTCAATAAACGGGCATTTTCTCCGATGGCAAGTCTTGATCGTTCTTTCAACATATATATGAAAAACACAGAAATATGAAAATATTTCTACAGAATTTCTGAAACACTATATCAACACACAAAGCACAAAGAAATAGATGCATCCAACTACATAAAAATTAAAATTAAGATATAGCAAAGCTATTATAAACCAATTGAAAAGTCAATCAGACTAGGAAAAGAGATTTATCATCCACATTACTGCCCAAGGACTGGTATTCAGAATATATAAAGGTCTAATATCAATATGTAAAAGACAAACAAGCTAGTAGGAAAATGGGCACATGACACACATACATGCAAAAACAATTCATAAGTGAGAAAATCTGAATTGCCAATATGAAATATGCTAAAGTCCACTGTATTCAGGAAAATAAATTTTAAAACATGAGATTCCATTTTACATCCTTCAGATTAACAACAATAAAAAATATCATTAGGCATTTTAAACACATAGAAAAGTAGAGAGAATAATAAAAGAAACACATGTGCACTCATCAATGTAACTAATGTAACTACACTTCCTTCATGGATAATTTCATTTCATCTCTACCTCTGCTACAAGACAATTTTGAAGCAAATCCAAGACATCATAGTGCTTTTTTTTTAACCTGTAGACATTTTAGTTATATCTTTAAGATAGGAAAAAATTTTAAGTCAGATTTATCAAGGTATAATTTACAGTAAAATTTTCCCTTTTTAGTGTCGAGTTCTGAGTTTGACAAA
This sequence comes from Urocitellus parryii, assembly GCF_045843805.1. Classification (NCBI taxonomy): domain Eukaryota; kingdom Metazoa; phylum Chordata; class Mammalia; order Rodentia; family Sciuridae; genus Urocitellus; species Urocitellus parryii. Next base: position 116,823,786 of record NC_135536.1, on the reverse strand, counting down.
TAACCACAGTTGTGTATTCACCACCATAATCAAGATAAATAACATTCTCATCATCCCCCAAATTACCTGCTGCACTTTGCAATAATCCCTAACTCCTCCCCCTAATCTAAGTCCTTGGCAATTACTTGTCTTTTTCTGCCCTCTTCCAGAATGTTAGATAGATGACATGACACAGTACATATTTTTTGATTCTGGCTTCTTTCACTTGCAAATGCATGTAAGATTCACCTATGTTGTTGGACAAATCAACAGTCCGAGTATTACACTGCTGAGTAGTACTGCAAAGATGGGCCACAGTTGTGTTTATATCTTCACTAGGTAAATGATGTTGGGTTGTTTCCAGTTTGGAGGCTAAAGAATAAAAACTCTCCAAGCATTTGTAAACCAATTCTTGTGTTGAAAATACATTCTCATTTCACTTGAACAAACACCTTAGAGGCTTTACTGCTAAGTCTTATTATTAAAAACACATTTAACTTTATAAAAAACTGCCAAAATTTTTGCCAAAGTGGCTGTTACCATTTTGCATTTCCAGCAGTAAAGTTTGTATCCATGCAAATGTTTAGGTTTAATTTGTGGTTTTGTTTAATCTTGGCTATTCCAATGGATATGCAGTGGTATCTCAATGGGATTTTAATCCACATCTCTCTAATCAATGCAATCACTTCAATAAGAATTAGAGCACATGGTGAAAAATATTAGGTTGGTTAAAGCTGGGTGGTAGATAATGTTTTTTTGCTATTTTGTTGAAATAGTTTCATAACAAAATATCTTTAAATAGCCTCAATCTTCCTTGATAATTCCCTAAATGGTCCAAATAAAATTATTTAATTTCTGTACCACTAGATTCTTGAACAGATTATCCTTTATGCAAATAACAGTATGCAAATAGTTGGGGGGGAGATAACAGTACTTTAAAAATGGACTAAGATTTCATAAAAAAATCAATGTAAAAAATTTAAATACTTATGCCCTGATCAAATTTTAGTACTAAACTTATTAAATGAACTAAAAAAACTAATTAGTGTGATAAAGTGATATTACTATAGAAATTTAATCTTCATCTTTGACATTTTCATTATTTTCCATAAGATTTATTATTTAACAATGACATGGAGAATATAAAGTATACAAATATTATATTAAAACTAAAATCACTGGCTCTCCTAACTAGGATCAATACTCATAGAGGTATACTTTTCACAACAGAACTCTCTCTCTTAAATCCTGAGAATCTTTACAAAAGAATATGATTTTTTTTCTTTCTTCTTTTTTTGGTACCATTTTTTAAAAATACATTCACTTATTTGTTTCTTTGTTTGTTTTATGAGTGAACTCAGGGGTACTCGACCATTGAATCACATCCCCAGAGACAGGGTGTCATTGAGTTGCTTAGCCTCACTTTTGCTGAGGCTGACTTTGAACTTAGCTTCCCGAGTCTCTGGGATTACAGATGTGTGCTTCCATGACTGGCAAGAATATGATTTTAATAAAATAATTTCATGGGGTTGGGACTGTGGCTCAGTGGTAGAGCACTTGCCTAGCATGTGTGAGGCTCTGGGTTCGATCCTCAGCACCCCATAAAACAAACAAATAAATAATAAGTAAATGTATTTTTAAAAATAATAATTTCACAAGAAAATATACTCTATCCAGGAACTGAATATATCTAAATACCCACAGCTCTAATTGTTGAACTGCATCTTATCACCTGCTCTCTGGCTCTTTAAAACATATTTTGAAGAATAAAAAAAAATAAACTTTCTTAAAAGTGAGTCAGTTTTGTCTTTCCTCAATAATAAAACTAGAAAAACCTTAAAGGATGAATTCTCATCTGTTTTGGACCTTTCCATTGACTTTTACTTTCACTACCTTTCCTTCAGTAGAAGGAAAATGACAAGGAATCTTTGTGTAAAATGTATTTTGCCCTAAATTGTCCTATACACTTTCCATGTTTAATAATAACTTGTCTATTTTAATTTTTTTAAAAAAACTTTGTAGTTGTAGTGTTAGACCAGGATGCAAGAAAAGACCACTGACTCTAATTAAAATCAAATTAAAGCAAGCTTATTATTTCGACGGTCGGGCTGCCTCTCCCAACAAAAACAGAGGGAACAAGACAGCACCGCAGCTTTCTTGCAGCCCAGAAAGTAACACAAAGGATTACAGATAACAAAATTCTGAGGAGCATAACACAAAGGCTAGTTTACATTTTTGCTGGCCCCAACATCAGAATTTATGAAGGTCATTAGAGCCTCAGAGAGGGTCATTATCTGGCCAGGGAAGGCCAAGATTTATGAGGAGTCACTAAAGTTTCAGAGAGGGCTGCTATCTGGTCAGAGAGCCAAGCATGGGTGAGTTCAAGGCATGGGCAGGCATTCCAAGCAGGTTCAGAATTTGCAGTAATTTATAGTAAAGCCGAAATTATCTTTTCATGGCTTTGTGGCAAGATGGCTCCCAATTTTAAGAGAAAATCAGGCTGAGTCTATCAGTAGATGGACAGCATACCTTCATTTTATTTATTTATTTTTTATGGATTGAACCCAGTGCCTCACACATGCTAGGCAAACACTCTGCCACTGAGCTACAACCCCAACCCTCTCTTTTAAATTTCAATTAACATTTACTTGACCAGATTGAACAGTACACCCTCATGAATGTGCTGCATATGACACACACTTAACAAAAATAGTACTTGAAGTTTTTTTACTTTAATGTCATCCTTATTCATGTGGATATTCTTATGTATATGACTTAGTGGACATGATTTAAATTCTCATATAATCTATATTAGCAATGTGGATCACTGCCTTTCCAAACTACAACTCCTTTGAGGCAAGTCCCACCCAGAACTGCTATTAAGTGGATAGTAAGCCAGATGACTCCCTTCCTCAACTCTTAAGGCAGGGGGACACCTTACACAAAGTGAGCCAGTTCACAGGCTGGTTTGCATACTAAGGGGCAAAGGTACTGGGGATGAATAAGAATGAAAATATTCATATGCTATTTACAAAATGGACTCATCAGAGGAGAGGAGGCAGGAGAAGGAGCCTGGAGCTACTCCCAGTTTTTAAATTTAGGCTATCAAGAAAATGATGATTCTAACAAGAAAATAAATAAAGGAATATGTTTTTTAAATCATGGTGCAACTTACAAATAACAAGGAAAGTAAATCTTAAGTATACCATTTAAATACATATGTGTGTGTGTGTGTGTATTTTTTGTACTGGGGATTGAATTCAGGGGCACTCAACCACTGAGTCACATCCCCAGCCCTATTCTGTATTTTTTATTTAGAGACAGGGTCTCAATGAGTTGCTCAGCACCTCACCATTGCTGAGACTGGCTTTGAACTCGTGATCTTCCTGCCTCAACCTCCCCAGCCACTGGGATTACAGGTATGCACCACAGCGTCCAGCCCACTTGATATATGTTATACACATATATTTAACCATCACCTGTGGTGAGCCGTTTCTGTGAACTGTGGCCGCCATTACAAGATGGCGCTGGTTTCCCCTGTAGTCTGTGACAAACAACTCCTTATCAGAATGAATTGGCACGCTGTGACTTGGCACCCTATGAGAAAAGTCCACGTGGCAGTTGTGCATTGGGGCTTTATCTGCTTTATTAAGGCTGGGGCACACGGGAGTAGTAGTAGTGGCAGTAGTAGTAGTAGTAGGAGTAGTGGCAGTAGGAGTAGCAGTAGAAGTAGTAGTAGGAGTAGCAGTAGAAGCTAAAAGACATGTCAAAACAAAGGCCTGAATAAACTGCTGAAAGAAGAAAAAGTATCAAGGACCTGAATAAACTGCTGAAAGAAGATTCCTGAGTTGCGTCTTCCTTGCGGGCAAGGGGTCGCGACAATCACCCAGGTCAATTAATCTTAAAGGCTCCTTCATGCATGATCACTTCAACAGTGCCCCACCCTCACCTGCTATCAAAGTACCACACCTCTGACTTCAATGACCATAGATTAGTTCTGCCTTTTCTTGAGAACATAAAACACACACACACACACACACACACACACACACACACACCACACAGTCTTTTGTATCTGGCTTCTTTGGGGCAACACATTTATTTTTATGTATCCATTTCTGGGAATCAAAGAGGAAAAGATGATAGCAAGTGGAGATGAAGAGGGCTTGAGATTGGCTTAACCCATTGTTCATATTTATTAGGCATCTATTATGTGTCAGTATCTATGCCAGACACAGAGAACACCAGGTGAAAAGAGCCTGATACCTACTCTTAAGGGATTTACAATCCAGAGGGAGAGAGAGGTAAATGAGAGGTAATGGTAGCAAAGCATTGTAAGAGCAGAATGGTAAAGGTGCTAAGGAGAACACAGGGAAGGAGTGGCTTACTTTGCTTAGGAAGTCCTGGAGGGCTCCAATAAAGATAAATTGAAAAAAAAATGTTGCTAAATGTTGATACTTGGAAATTGGGTAATGGACACATAAGGGTTTTTGTTTGTTTGTTTGTTTTAATTAGTTACACGTGACAGTACAATGATCTTGACAAAGCATGTATTTGAATCAGACGGGATATAATTTCTCATTTTTCTGAGTGTACAGGTTGCAGAATTACATTGGTTATGTAGTAACGTACCCACAGCAATAATGATGTCTATTTTATTCTGCTGTCCTTCCATTCCCCCCTCCCCCTCTCCTCCCATCACTTCTCTCTACCCAATCTAATGTGACCCACTTCTTTTTTTTTTTCCTTTACATCGTCATACCTGTATTCTGTATAACGAAGGGGGTCTCCTTCCCTCTTCCATGCAATTCCCATTCTCCCTCCCTTTCTCTCCCACCTCTCTTCCCTATCTAGAGGTAATTTTCTTCTCATGCTCTTCCTCCCTAGCCCATTTTGAGTCACTTCCCTTATATCAGACAAGACATTTAGCCTTTGTTTTTGGGGGGATTGGCTAACTTCACTTAGCATAATCTGCTCTAATGCCATCCATTTCCCTGCAAATGCCATGATCTTATTCTTTTTTAGTGCTGAGTAATATTCCATTGTGTATAAATGTCACATTTTTTTATCCATTCATCCATTGAAGGGCATCTAGGTTGGCTAATTGTGCTGCTATAAACATTGATGTGGCTGTGTCCCTGTCACATAAAGTTTTATGATATTAAACTCTCTAGTTTTTTGTATGTTTGACGATATTCATAATAAAAAGTTTTTTAGAAGTTTAAATTGTGTCTTGAAGCATTACCGGGAAGTAAGCAATAAGACAATGGAATTCCAGGCAGAGAAACATTAAAAAATGAGAACGAAACCTACAGTTTTCAGGGAATCACAAGTCATTTGGGGAAATGTTATTCTTTGGACTGAAAAGCCAAAGATTCCTAGATCATTAAGATCCTACATTCCAATGGAGGGGGGGGCTGAGGTTGTGACTCAGTGGTAGTGCGCTTACCTAGCATGTGTGACGCACTGGGTTCGATTCTCAGCACCACATACAAATAAATAAAATAAAGGTCCATCAACAACTAAAAAATATTTTAAAAAAAAAGATCCTACATTCCATACTAAGAAAGCTGAATTTTAGCCTAAGGCAAGTGAGTGTCATTAAAGAAACTATAAACAGACAGGTAAAGTGGCACATGCCTATAATACCAGCAACTTGACAGGCTGAGGCAGGATGATAGAAAGTTTGAGGTCAGCCTCAGCAATTTCACAAGATCCTGTCTCAAAAAAAAAAAAAAAAAAGGACTGGAGATGTAGCTCAGTGGTTGAGGTTCCCTGGGTCCAGTCCCCAGTACAGCATGGGGGTGGGGAGGAACTATAATGACCTAACTGGACTTGCATTTTACAATGATCATTCAAATATCAGTACAGACTAAATTAAAGTGATCGGTAGGCAGTTACTGAAAGAACCCTGACAAGAGATAATAAGGGCCTAGTAATAAAGAAGAGAACAGTGTTGAAAATATTTGGTTCTAATATGATTAGTTAAAAACTACCTTACAGTTGTTCTTTGTTAACCAAGCTAAAAGATTTACAACAAAGGGCTACATTAGAGAATAAATGGTCAAACTGAGTTCTGGTAAATAAATATTTAATTTTGCTATTTCAAACATTCTCCACAGAGCTTCAGAGCAACTAAAAATATTTTTTTCCATAATCACTGCCCCTCACAATTGGTTAAATGAAATGAAATGAATCAGAGTAATTAATTCAGAAGTAACACTGTAACAGGTGTTCCAAGAGCATGCCCACTGCCCTTGCTGTTGTCATCTGGGGAGTTTTAAGTACTTGGTAGGCCAGTGACATGGGAGAATTCAGCTGAACACCATACTGCAAACAGGTCAACAGTTCAAGACCAACAAAAATATGAAATTCCAAACTAAGGCCAAGAAAAAAGCCAAGCTAAAGACCAAAGTTTGAAGTTCATTCACAACATTTCTCATTGATTTGATGTTTCCATGGATTTTACAAATCCACTTTTTGGGGACATCCATCCTCAAAATCATTGGCACAAATGGCATCCCTTAATAGCTTAATACCTTCTGTTAGCTTTTATGAACATACACAGAGTGAAGCAAGTCTATTTCTAATCTTTTACTATTTTAGAGAACACACAGATGCCAACTGAAGTAGCCTAAATCCACTAATATAATCATTCACTCTGATCTGTTCTTTTTTCTCCCCACTCCAGTTTCATGACTTTATTTGGTCATATTCATTAAAATAAAATAGGAAAAAACCCCACTATGGTGTGAAGTCTATTTTCTCAGTTACAAATGTTAAACAAAGCGGAAACTCACTTATTCTTCCTTAGATATTTGAAGTTCAAATACTGCTATTTCTACTCCCTGTTCCCATTGCTGATAACTGCTGAAGTTAGGAAATCTCATTAGAATTTGCCACCTCACGGTGCTCAGGCAGGTCGACCTACTTAGCAGCTTAGTCTACTATTTTTTGCCTGCTTGTTGTGACAGGAAGAAATAAAACCTGCATCCCTAAAGACAGGGGGGTGGGAAACAAGTTAAATTACAAATTTAGCATTCAATAGATCCTCTAAATACCTACAGCAAACAGGGTGAAGGAATAAATGATCTTGGGCAGTGGATATATGTTTTGATTCAAAAACTTAATAAGAAAAAGTCACATCAAGGACTTGTACAAACAATATTGTTGTAGGTACCTAAGAAGGCTCACAAGGCAAAACTGGAAAAGAGCCAAGAACAATAACATTCACAACACCATATGGTTTTGTATGTTTCACATATCCTTAATAAAGTATATTGGAGATGACATTTCCTAACCAAACAACAATTTAGGGTACAGAAAAAAAGTAAGTTAATGTTTTATAAGCCACATTCAATTTCACAATATATTTTGCTATATGGATCAAGGGAGTTTTCAAAACTAATATATAATCAAAGAATGAGATTTACTGTCGGTTAATATTTTGGGAAATTCACAAAGAATTGATTACACAAAGCAGAATGTGAGAATGCATGCTACTCCCCGTGCTAAGATTCGCTTTTGGCTTCCTTCTGCCTCTGATTTCCATACCTGGTTCTCTCCACCTTTGTTCTTAGGCCTCCCTACAGAAACAAGTGGGTGTCTAAAAGAATTACCTCTCCAGTCTTTGCCTAAAAAGAAACTCTGTTCTCTGATCACCCACAGACATTAAGCAACTAAAGAATGACAATATTATCATTTGTATCACATTTTATAGTTGACAAATCTATTTTATGTACAGTAGAGCAAAAATTATTCCCATTTTACTACTGAAGCACTAAAGGTAAAAATTGTTGAATATTTTGCCTAAAATTTCATGGTACATGGGAAATAAGAAGCATGATATTATAACTGATAACATGATGCTAGGGGCAAAATGATAGTAATGAATGGTAGCCTATTGAATAAAATGAGTATCCATGGGTCCATACTAATATAATAAAATAAATAATTGGGACAGACCTTTATTAAAAAAGAATTCCAATTAATAAACATAGAAGGAATGATAGGAATAGAAAATTGCCATTTAGCATACATTAGAGCACAACTGTTGGAGGCAAGAAACATCAATGGATGCTAAAATTAGTGGGCAAAAGAATAATGAGAAACAGGATATTTGCATACCTCAGAATATCTCCTCACAAGATGCTAATTAATTACAAAGGGAAAAAGAGCACATAGTGGAGGAAGATGATAGATACCATCTTAAACAAGTGACCAAGGTTAATGTCACCAGCAATAAGACATATCAATATCATGAACCTCCTGAGATGAAGGAAGAAGGGTTGAACATCTCTTCTATCTTTCAGAGACACTCTACAAAATAACTGGCCAGTATTCTTTGATGATTTCAAGGTCATAAAAAACAAACACCAAGAAACTTTACCAGACTGCAGGAGTCTGAGGAGACATAAAGACTAAATGCATGTATATATGTATCAAAACATCACATTAGCTTATTAATATATAGCATCTTTATATTTTATGTATCTGTTAAAAATAAATTTATGAAAAGAAAACTAAATGCAATATAGGATCCTACTTAGACCCTGAACCAGCAAAAAGATCATAAGACAATGGCAGAAAGTTCAATAAGGTCTGTAGGCAAATGTAATAGTATTGTCTCTGGTTCTCATCACTATTCTATGCTAAATGTTAATATTTGGGAAGATGGGCAAATAATATATGGAAATTCCTTATATTATTTTTACAGCCTCTCTAATAAGCTCCACTGATGTAGTAAACATTTCAAAATATTAAAGTTTTTAAAAGTTTAGTAGTAATAGTCATAGTAAAATATGTACATTTCCCCTTCATCAATGATTAATGTTTTTTAAAAATGACTTTTCTCCAATAATAAAAAGATTTACTATTTTAAAAGAATACAAATAAAGCTAATCCAAATTGAAACTAGTGTAGACTTGAATCCTGGGGGAGGAGGCATATTGTACCAATGGTCCATTTTCAAAAAGACCCTAAATTCTATGGGATCTTAATGAGAGAAGGAATTTAGAACCCTGGAAGAACATGATCAAATAATTAAGCTCTCATGTAATTTGATAAGAGAGTAAAAAGATATATAAGTAAATCTAATAATTATTTTGTTGTAGTCAAAAATAATAAGAAAACTTTTCTCTTTAAGAACGGCACTAAGTCTCTAACATTTATAATGTTTTCTTTCAGTTTATGACACTAATGGTACAACATACCACAGATAACTACTGAGGTATATATTGATGCAACTTTCAACATACCCTTCAGGAATCGACCAGAATTTCGCCTCAAACTGGCACTTTTTCTTTCAAACTACAAACCTAGTAAACTAAATGGGAGCTCTAAAAATACACAGTCTACAAAATCTGGCAAATACGCTTGACTTCAATATGTTAGGAAATGAAAAAAAAAAGAGGAGGAAAAAAGCATTTGGGTTTTTAAATGTGAAAATTACTCTTTTTGTGAACAGAACCCTTGCAAAAGCATTTTTCCAAAGTTAAGACTCACTTTACAGAGAAAAAATGAGAGGGGGAAAAAATCAAATGGTCAATATTACTGGTTCACATGCTTAAGATTCTCATACTAAATATATAACAGAGCTTTTTCAAAATTTATTGTCAAGAAGTAGTCCCTAATGAAAGAAGAACAAGAAGAACATATAAAGGTCACAATGTAAGTGCAAAAGAACAATGCATAATTCTAGTTTTAAAAGCAAAGCAGGCTGGATAATTGAATTCCTTATCAGAGCTATTACCATCTCAGTGGCGCTGGATAGATACACTCACTTCTTTCCATGAAACACTTAGTGTGACAAAGCTTAGGTCAAAGATCTATACTTCAGCCGCCCAGTTAAAGTGCTTCATTTGTCTGATCCACTACAGAAAGTGAATTATTTACATCTACATAAATGTCCTTGATTTATATTTGGATATTCTAACCTACTGATAGCAGAGCACCCAATTACAGAAACAACCTCATCTGAGGTATCATGGATAACCTAACCTAAAAAACTGCAAAACTTTAACTGTTCATTACCCTACAGAGAGAAAAGGCATATTTTTTGTGTTATTTACAATATTTTAGTTGAAAAAAAAACTGAACAGAGGCTTTTAACTCATACCTTTATTCCAAAACTAAAATGCTAAAACAAATACAAATTGGGAGAGATCTGTATCAATACTAGGAACTAGGAATGAATGCCATTCATATGACAAAAGTGTTAACAGGATTTGTGCAACACATGGTAAGATCAATCTGGACACATTAGGTACAACCACAAGAATGGGTAGTTACACTCCATGTATGCACAGTGTGTCAAAATACAATCATGTATACTATCATGTATAACTAAAAAAAAGAGAAAAATTTAAAAGAAAAAAAAAGCATTTGAAATAACTGTGCAGTATATCTTGCAGTATATCAAACAATAACCTAGGAAATCAAAAAAATTTCTCTTAGAAACAATGGCAGAGGAAGGTGGATAAATAACTACAATATACAATTGATACTGTGCTAACAAAATAATGATTCTTTTTTAAAATTTTTATTGTTGGTTGTTCAAAACATTACATAGTTCTTGACATATCATATTTCACACATTTGATTCAAGTGGGTTATGAACTCCCATTTTTACCCCGTATACAGATTGCAGCATCACATCAGTTACACATCCACTGTTTTACATATTGCCATACTAGTGTCTGTTGTATTCTGCTGCCTTTCCTATCCTCTAATATCCCCCCTCCCCTCCCCTCCCCTCCCATCTTCTCTCTCTTCCCCATCTACTGTAATTCATTTCTCCCCCTTGTTTTTTTCCCTTTCCCCTCACTTCCTCTTGTATGTAATTTTGTATAACAATGAGGGTTTCCTTCCATTTCCATGTAATTACCCTTCTCTCTCCCTTTCCCTCCCACCTCTCATCCCTGTTTAATGTTAATCTTCTTCTCAGGCTCTTCCTCCCTACTCTGTCCTTAGTTGCTCTCCTTATATCAAAGAAGACATTTGGCATTTGTTTTTTAGGGATTGGCTAGCTTCACTTAGCATAATCTGCTCTAATGCCATTCATTTCCCTGCAAATTCCATGATTTTGTCATTTTTTAATGCACAGTAATACTCCACTGTGTATAAATGCCACATTTTTTTTATCCATTCATCTATTGAAGGGCATCTAGGTTGGTTCCACAGTCTAGCTATTGTGAATTATGCTGCTATGAACATCGATGTAGCAGTGTCCCTGTAGTATGCTCTTTTTAGGTCTTTAGGGAATAGACCGAGAAGGGGAATAGCTGGGTCAAATAGTGGTTCCATTCCCAGCTTTCCCAGAAATCTCCATACTGCTTTCCAAATTGGCCGCATCAATTTGCAGTCCCACCAGCAATGTACAAGTGTACCCTTTTCCCCACATCCTCGCCAGCACTTGTTGTTGTCTGACTTCATAATGGCTGCCAATCTTACTGGAGTGAGATGGTATCTTAGGGTGGTTTTGATTTGCATTTCTCTAACTGCTAGAGATGGTGAGCATTTTTTCATGTACTTGTTGATTGATTGTATGTCCTCCTCTGAGAAGTGTCTGTTCAGGTCCTTGGCCCATTTGTTGATTGGGTTATTTGTTTTCTTATTGTTTAATTTTTTGAGTTCTTTGTATACTCTGGATATTAGGGCTCTATCTGAAGTGTGAGGAGTAAAAATTTGTTCCCAGGATGTAGGCTCCCTATTTACCTCTCTTATTGTTTCTCTTGCTGAGAAAAAACTTTTTAGTTTGAGTAAGTCCCATTTGTTGATTCTTGTTTTTAACTCTTGTGCTGTGGATGTTCTATTAAGGAATTTGGAGCCCGACTCCACAATATGTAGATCGGAGCCAACTTTTTCTTCTATCAGACGCAGTGTCTCTGATTTGATATCAAGCTCCTTGATCCATTTTGAGTTAACTTTTGTGCATGGCGAGAGAAAGGGATTCAGTTTCATTTTGTTGCATATGGATTTCCAGTTTTCCCAGCACCATTTGTTGAAGATGCTATCCTTCCTCCATTACATGCTTTCAGACCCTTTATCAAATATAAGATAGTTGTAATTTTGTGGATTGGTCTCTGTGTCCTCTATTCTGTACCATTGGTCCACCTGCCTGTTTTGGTACCAGTACCATGCTGTTTTTGTTACTATTGCTCTGTAGTATAGTTTGAAGTCTGGTATCGCTATACCGCCTGATTCACACTTCCTGCTTAGAATTGCTTTTGCTATTCTGGGTGTTTTATTTTTCCATATGAATTTCATGATTGCTTTATCTATTTCTACAAGAAATGCCGTTGGGATTTTGATTGGCATTGCATTAAACCAATAGAGAACTTTTGGTAATATCGCCATTTTGATGATGTTAGTTCTGTCTATCCATGAACAGGGTATATTTTTCCATCTTCTAAGATCTTCTTCTATTTCTCTCTTTAGGGTTCTGTAGTTTTCATTGTATAAGTCTTTCACCTCTTTTGTTAGGTTGATTCCCAAGTATTTTTTTTTTTTTGAGGATATTGTGAATGGAGTGGTTGTCCTCATTTCCATTTCAGAGGATTTGTCACTGATATACAGGAATGCCTTTGATTTATGCGTGTTGATCTTATATCCTGCCACTTTGCTGGATTCATTTATTAGCTCTAGTAGTTTCTTTGTAGACCCTTTTGGGTATGCTAGGTATCGAATCATGTCATCTGCAAATAGTGATAATTTAAGTTCTTTTTTTCCTATTTTTATGCCTTTAATTTCTTTCCTCTGTCTAATTGCTCTGGCCAGTGTTTCGAGAACTATGTTGAACAGAAGTGGTGAGAGAGGGCATCCCTGTCTTGTTCCAGATTTTAGAGGGAATGCCTTCAATTTTTCTCCGTTCAGAATGATGCTAACCTGAGGCTTAGCATAGATAGCTTTTACTATATTGAGGTATGTTCCTGTTATCCCTAGTTTTTCTAGAGTTTTGAACATAAAGGGATGCTGTACTTTGTTGAATGCTTTTTCTGCATCTATCGAGATGATCATATGGTTCTTATCTTTAAGTCTATTGACGTGGTGAATAACATTTATTGATTTCCGTATATTGAACCAGCCTTGCATCCCAGGGATGAATCCTACTTGATCATGATGCACGATCTTTTTGATATGTTTCTGTATCCGATTTGCCAGAATTTTATTGAGGATTTTTGCATCTATGTTCATTAGAGATATTGGTCTGTAGTTTTCTTTCTTTGAAGTGTCTTTGTCTGGTTTAGGAATCAGGGTGATGTTGGCCTCGTAGAATGAATTTGGAAGTTCTCCCTCTTTTTCTATTTCCTGAAATAGCTTGAAAAGTATTGGTATTAGTTCTTCTTTAAAGGTTTTGTAAAACTCTGCTGTATACCCATTCGGTCCTGGGCTTTTCTTAGTTGGTAGTCTTTTGATGGCTTCTTCTATTTCCTCAGTTGATATTGGTCTGTTTAGGTTGTGTATATCCTCCTGACTCAATCTGGGCAGATCATATGACTTAAGAAATTTATCAATGCCTTCACTATCTTCTATTTTATTGGAGTATAAGGATTCAAAATAATTTCTAATTATCTTCTGTATTTCTGAAGTGTCTGTTGTGATATTGCCTTTTTCTTCCCATATGCTAGTAATTTGAGTTCTCTCTCTTCTTCTCTTCTTTAGCATGGCTAAGGGTCTGTTGATCTTATTTAATTTTTCAAAGAACCAACTTTTAGTTTTGTCAATTTTTTCAATTGTTTCTTTTGTTTCGACTTCATTGATTTCAGCTCTGATTTTAATTATTTCTTGCCTTCTACTACTTTTGCTATTGTTTTGCTCTTCTTTTTCTAGGATTTTGAGATGAAGTGTGAGATCATTTATTTGTTGGTTTTTTCTTTTTTTAAGGAATGAACTCCAAGCAATGAATTTTCCTCTTAGAACTGCTTTTATTGTGTCCCATAGATTTCGATATGTGTGTCTGTGTTTTCATTTATCTCTAAGAATTTTTTAATTTCCTCCTTGATGTCTTCCATAACCCATTGATCATTCAGTAACCTATTGTTCATTCTCCAAGTGATGCATGATTTTTCCTTCCTTTTTTTATCGTTGATTTCCAGTTTCATTCCATTATGATCAGATAGGATGTATGTTATTATCTCTACTCCTTTATAATTTCTAAGAGTTGCCCTGTGACATAATATATGATCTATTTTTGAGAAGGATCCATGTGCTGCTGAGAAAAAAGTGTAATTGCTTGATGTTGGGTGGTATATTCTATATATGTCAATTAAGTCTAGGTTATTAATTATATTATTGAGTTCTATAGTTTCTTTATTTAACTTTTGCTTGGAAGATCTGTCCAGTGGTGAGAGAGGTGTGTTGAAGTCTCCCATAATTATTGTATGGTGGTCTATTAGACTCTTGAACTTGAGAAGAGTTTGTTTGATGAACATAGCTGCACCATTGTTTGGGGCATATATATTTATGACTGTTATGTCTTGTTGGTGTATGGTTCCCTTGAGCAGTATGTAGTGTCCCTCTTTATTCCTTTTGATTAACTTTGGCTTGAAATCTATTTTATCTGATATGAGTATGGACACTCCTGCTTGTTTCCGAGGTCCATATGAGTGATATGATTTTTCCCAACCTTTCACCTTCAGTCTATGTATGTCTTTTCCTAGCAAATGCGTCTCCTGGGGCTGGGGATGTGGCTCGGGTGGTGGCTGGGACCCTCCTCCAATTGGGGTGATCTGTCTACCATGCCAGCAGGCATGGATGCGGCCCAGGTTTGATCCTCAGCACCACATACAAAAAAAACAAAGATATTGTGTCCACTGATAACTAAAAAGTAAATATTAAAAAATTCTCTCTCTCTCTCTCTCTCTGTCACTCACTCTCTCTTAAAAAAAAAGAAAAAAAAGAAAGTGATGCAGGAAGCATCACAACACTAGACCTTAAATTATATTTCAGTACTAGAGTAACAAAAACAACATGATATTGGCACCACAATAGACATGGAGACCAATGGAACAGAAGACACAGGACATGCCCACATAAATACAGTTATCTCATACAAGACAAAGGCACCATAAACATACTTTGGAGAAAAGATAGCCTCTTCAACAAATGGTGCTGGGAAAACTGGAAATCCATATGTAGCAGAATTAAACTGAACCCTTATCTCTCACTCTGCACAAAACTCAATTCAAAGTAATCAAGGACATAGGCACTAGACCCGAGACCCTGCACCTACTAGAAGAAAAAGTAGGCCCAACACTCCATCAGGTCATCTTAAAAACCAACTTCCTCAATAAGACTCCTGAAGTGTAAGAAATAAAATCAAGAATCAATAAATGGGATGGTTCAAACTAAAAAGCTTCTTCATAGCAAAGAAAAGCCTATAGAACAGGAGAAAATCTTTGCCACCTGAACCTCAGATACAGCATTAATCTCCAGGATATATAAAGAACTCAAAAAACTTAACACTAAAAAAGAAATAATAACCCGATCAATAAATAGGCAAAGGAACCAAACAAGCACCTCACAGAAGAAATACAAATGTTCAAAAAATATATGAAAAAATGTTCAACATCTCTAGCAATTAGAGAAATGCAAATTAAAACTACACTGAGATTCCATCTCATTCCAGTCAGAACAGCAATAATCAAGAATACAAGTAACAATACAAGTTGGCGTGGATGTGGGGGTTCACTCATACATTGCTGGTGGGACTGCAAATTGGTTCAACCACTATAGAAAGCAGCATAAAGATTCCTCAAATACTTGAAGTGGAACCACCATTTGATCCAGTTATCCCACTCCCTGGTTTTTACCCAAAGGACTTAAAATCAGCATGCTACTGTGACACAGCCACATTAATGTTCATAGCAGCTCAAATCACAAATAGCCAAGCTAGGGAACCAACTTAGGTGCCCTTCAACAAATGAATGGATTAAGAAAATGTGGTATACATACACAATGGAATATTACTCAGCCATAAAGAAGAATGAAATCATGACATTTGCTGGTAAATGGATGGAACTGGAGTATACAGTATATTATATTTCATTATATTGGCTAAGTGAAATAAGCCACTTCCAAAAAACCAAAGGCTAAACATTCTGACTTATATATGGATGCTAATCCACAACAAGGGAGGGTAGGGAGGGGAAGAATAAATGTTCACTGGATTTGACAAAGGGGAATGAAAAGAAGGGAGGGGGATGGGAATAGGAAAGACAAAATGAATTGGAAATAACTTTCCTTTGCTCATATATGAATACATGACCAGTGTAACTCTACATTATGTACCACAAGAATGGGATCCTTATTAGGTTGGATTGTACTCCATGTACGTAAAATATGTCAAAATATACAATGTCATATATATCTAAAAACAAACAAACAAAAAAGGCTCTCTGGATGAACAAAATGGAAATTTTTATTAACCAGATCTCTTTTGTAATATTTTAAAGGAAAATCTATCTATATTCAAGGACAGTGAGGTTACTGCACATGATTCCACCCTCTGGTCTCTCTAGATGAGATGTCTCCATGTATAAGGATGAATACAAAAAAAGGACAAGAAGTAGGAGAAAGAAAAGGGGGAAATGAATTGGGGATAGAAGTAGGAAGAAGAGAAGGAGAAAAAAAAATCAGGATCTATGTCAAAATTCTGTAACCAAAATAAAAGAGAAAACACAGTTTTGAAAACAAAACTAGAAATAGAAGTTTTAATCAAAATTGTACCATATGAAACTGTGCTATATAAACTTAAATACAGAAAAAATGTATATTTAAAACAGGAGATGAAAGATCAAATATTGAGCAACAATCTGAGCCAGCCTAAGCAATTTAGCAAGGCCCAAAGTAACTCAGTGAGACCCTATCTCTAAATAAAATATTTAAAAAGGACTGGGGATATAGCTCAGTAGTTAAGCACCCCTGGGTTCAATCCCTGGTACCAGGAAAAAAAGAAAGAAAGATAACAAGACACAGAAAAACAATGAAGTTAAATTGATATCAGTGGTTTTTAAGTGTGAGAAGAGGTGACAAAGTTATAAAGAGCTATGTGTTCTCTTATCCCTTAGAAAAAAGCAGCCAAAGAAAAGATGGGTTCCAATTTAAAGAGAATAACTGTGTGAATGACTTTTTAAATTGCTGCTCTTAGAAAATTCTGAAATTGAGACTGATATGGACTTTTTAAAAACTAAGTCAATTAAAATTAGTATTTGAAGGATTTAAGGTTCACATAAATAAGAATAAAACATTTTTACTGGTAAATAGAGCATTTCTTTTAGAAGAATATTTGGGCTGGGTGTGAAAAATACAAAGGGAAACTAAAACTAAAGCAAAACACCATGACTCTCATAATTTCCAGGATGACCCATGTTTCCCAAACAAATAGAATTAAAATTTTCCTGAGACTATTTAACTTCTGTGTCTCAGGCATAATTTTATTCAGGTGAAGACACTCCAGCTGGATTGGAACCAACTGAGATAAAAAGGAGTGGCTGGAAATAGCAGCTAAAGTCTTGGGAAATAGTTTGCTCTACTTGAATATCTTCAGAACCATGGCTTGAGTCTTTGGCTTCACAACTTCTAAGCCCAAAAGGGTGATGAATAGACTGTTTTTCAATTTGGAGAAATACTCCCAAAAGGAGTTTGAATTATTCCACTTTTTAAAAGAAGGTTTAAGATGTAAGGAAAAATGATAGCCCATTGAAGGGAGCTCCAGCACCAGAAAAGGAGAGGCCAAATTGGTAGCAAAGAAGCAGGTGACAGTAGCCATTTCACACCTAAGGTCAACTGGAAGAGGGTACACCAAGGTCTAGAGCTCTGTGCCCCAGAAAAGCCAAACTTCCAAAACCCTACATTTCATACCCACTAGAATGGCCTCCCTAAAAAAAAAAAAAAATTATAAAAAGGCTCACAGTGCTCAGCCTACACCTACCTAGCCCAAGGCAAAAAAAGAGACAGGAGAAGATCAACAGAGACTTAGCATCCCCCCCCAAAAAAAACTATATTCAGTAGTTGTGTATATGTTTGTATATATGCATGTGTGTGGAAGGAAATGACAGTGTAATTATAGTGTATGGGGGAAAAGTCCCAATCCCACAACTCAACAATCCCAGTCAAAATTTTTTTTTTATGATGTTGAGGATCAAACCCATGGTCTTAATAAACATGCTAGGTAAATGTTCTACCACTGAGCTACATCCCCAGTCCAATCAGAAAAGTGAATAGGTATATTTCTAGAGATACATAAATAGCCAAAAAGCACATACAAAATGCCTGACCTCACCAGTAATTAAAGAAATGCAAATCAAAACCTATGAGATGACATCTCATACCCACTAGAATGGCTACTGTAATTTTTTTTTTTTGCTGTGTTAATAATCAAACCCAGGGCTTACTGAATATTAGGCAAGTACTCTACCAATGAGCTACACCCCCAGCCCCATAAAGAGAGAAGAAAAAACCCAGAAAATAACAAGTGTTGGTAAGGAGGAGGAGAGAATGAAACCCTATACACTGCTGACATAGCCACTATGGGAAACAGTATGGCACCTTCTCAAAAAAATTAAGAATAGAACTATCATATGGTCTAGCAATTCTACTTATGGGTACATTCCCAAAAGAACTGAAGGCAAGGTTTCAAAGAGACTTAAACATTCATGTCCACAGGAGCAATATTCACAACAGGCAACAGGTAGAAGCAATCCAGTGTCCACTGATGAATGAACTGATAAACAAAATGTAGTATTTAAATAAAATAGAATATATTCTCCAGAAAAAAATCCAAACAAACCCTGATACATGCTACAACACAGATGAACTTTAAGGATGCTAAGCTAAGTAAAATAAAACAATCTCAAAAGACAAATACTGTAGTATGATTTCACTTATATGAGGTACCTGAGTAGTCAAATTCATAGAAAGTAGAACAGTGGTTACCAAGAGTGGGAGGTGAAGTAGAGAGTTTTTAATGGGCAGTTTCAATTTTGCAAGGTGCAAAGAGTTCTAGAGATAGATGATGATGATGCTGATGGTTGCACAATGAGGCATGTGTTTAATGTTACTGACATGTACTCCTAAAAATGGTTAAAAGTAAATCTTATGTGTGTTTACCACAAACAGAAAAAAAAGTTATAAAAGCCCCAAAGTGCCAAGGTCTTGGTATTCAAATACTAAGACCAGTAAAGGAGAAGTCAGTTGAGCCCAAGTCCAAGACAGATACAGAACCAATCTCTCAGCCTCCTTACTATATCAACCCTTTGACATAAATAACAATGGAATGGCCTAGTGGTAGGTCTTATGATGCCCTCCAGCAGTGACATCCCAGCTGAATGCAGATACTAAATGAATAAGAAAAATGGAAACTTATAGAATTAGTAAACAATATGTTAAGCATTAAGTTCCCATGGGCCTCAGAGGAGGTAGAATCAGAACCCTATGAAGCTGAAGGGGAATTAAGTTAAAATAGCTACTTAAAATCAAGCAGAAAGCCCAAAGCCTTGTTGACCTGTTTGGATTTCTGTTTTAAAAAGAAAATCACACACACAAAGCTGTTATTGGGCTCTAGCCATCAGTTTCCTGAAAGAAATGACTTTTTGGGAGGAGGAAAATAGGTGCAGCTTCGACAAAAATTTGTTAGTATAAATATAGTACATTTCAATCCATGCCAAAAATTAGATTCTCAAACTAAAATAGAAGTGGCTAAAACTTTTCATAGCTGTCCTGTTTCTACCTTTTATGAGAAAAAGTCTAAAAATATATCATAACCAGATTAGCATGAGGGGAAAGAATATGTAAATATAATATCAGCATAAAATTACAATTGAAATGTGTTATAATCCAAATGTGTTTGCTTTTCTATGTGTTGATTTTTTGTGGAACCCAGAAAATACTGTGAATAAATTATATGAACTGACAAAAGCTGCTCTTTAATTTAGGGAGTAAAATACTTCTTAAATACGTATTCTTTTTTTTTTTTTTTTTAGAGAGAGAGAGAATTTTTTAATATTTATTTTTTAGTTTTCAATGGACACAACATCTTTGTATGTAGTGCTGAGGATCAAACCCGGGCTGCACGCATGCCAGGCGAGCGCGCTACCACTTGAGCCACATCCCCAGCCCTTAAATATGTATTCTTACTTTTTAATCACACACATATATATGATTTTAAAATTCAAGTACTTCTACATTAAAAATTGATTCAGTAGAACTGAATACTTTTAAAATTATATTAGCAAAACTAAAAAAAGAAAATTCAACTCCTATTCACGATTAAAAACTCAGTAAACAATGGCAAAGAAAACAACTAACAAAATGAAAAGGCAACTCTACAAAACGAAGAAAATATTTGCAACCGTAAATCTGAGAAGAGATCAATATCCAAAATATAGAACTCATTTGATGGCAAAAACAAATAATTCAATTTACATGTGGGCAAAAGACCCTGTGTTAAACCAGCTTTCTATCACTATAATAAGTACATGCGATAGTCTCACAGTTTTAGAAGTTCCTGTCCATGATCAGTTGGTTTCACTGCTTTGGGCCTATGGCCAGACATCATAGTGGGAGCACACGGCAGAGCAAAACTGTTCACCTCTTGGCTGGGAAGCAAAACAGAGGAACAGAAAGGGACTGGCACTATTCCCTTCAAGGGCACTTCCCCAAAGACCAGACCTCCTACTAAGCCCCCCTCTTAAGATTCCACAACTTCCCACTAATATCACTCTTGAGAACAAGGACCTTCTATAAGTACTTCTGCTATAAAGGTTGATTCATTAAGAACTGAATACTTAATATTTAAGTTTAAATAGCTACTCAAGACCAAGTAGAAAGCCCAAAGCTTTGCTGACTTCGGAATTTCTATAAAAAACATTATCATACACACAAAGCTGTTATTGGGCCCTAGCCATCAGTTTCCCTGAAATAAATGACTTTTGGGGAGGGGGAAAAGAGGTGCAGCTTCAACAAAAATTTGAGAATATAAATATAGAACATTTTAATCCATGGACCTTTGGGGGATGATTAATATCCAAATTTAGTAGACCTGAATAGATAATTTTCCAAAGACCAATAACCAACAGGCCTATGAAAAGGTTGTCAACATAACTGACCATCAATACCCCAATGAAGTGTCACCTCCTACTTCTTAGAATGACTATTATTGAAAAGACAAACGATAAATGTTGGTAAGGATGTGAAGAAAGGGAAACCTTTATACACTGTTGCTGAGAATATAAATTGGTACAGCCACTATGGAAAACAGTATGAAAATTCTATAAATAAATTAATAAATAACTACTGTATGATCCAGCAATCCCAATTCTAGCTATGTATCTAAAGAAATGATATTTGGAAGACACATCTGCACTCACATTTATTGCAGCACTAACTATTCACAATGGCCAAGAAATGGAAACAATCTAAATGTCCATCAATGGATAAATGGATAAAGAAAGTGTAATGCATGCATACATTTACACGTTTTTGACAATGGGGATGAACCTGGAGTACATACTCTAACTGAATTAAGCAAGACACAAAAAGAAAAATATTTCAAGATCTCATTTATATATGGAATCTAAAAATGTTGAATCCAGGGCTGGGGTTGTAGCTCAGTGGTAGAGCGCTTGCCTAGTATGTGTGAAGCACTGGGTTCGATTCTCAGCACTACATATAAATAAAGGTCCATTGACAACTAAAAATATGTTTTAAAAAAAGTTGAATCCATACAAATAGATAGTAGAAGGGTGAATACTAGGGGTGGTGAGATGGTAAAGAGGAAATAGAAGATGTTGGCATAAGGATTTAAAGCTTTTGTTGTGTAGGATGAATAAATTCTAGAGACTTAAGGTAAAGCATGGTGACTACAGTTAATAGTATACTGTGTACTTTAAGTTTGCTAGGAGAACAGATCTTAAGTATTCTCACCATACACATCCACACACAAAATGGTAACTATATCAGGTGATGACATGTTAACTAGCTTGATTATAGTAATAATTTCAATGTATATCAAAATATCACACTCGATACCTTAAATACATACACAAATTTTATTTAAAAATAATCAGAATCTGAAAGAGGGAATAATATCTCTTCGAAAACTAGGAATAGAAGGGAACTCCTCAATTTTCTAAAGTGCATCCACAAAAAACTCTATAGCTAACTTTATACTTAATGGTGAAAAGACTGAATGCTTTCCCTCTAAGATCAGGAACAAGGAAAGGAGGTCAAGTCTCACCATTCTTTACATCCCCAGCCATATTTTGTATTTTATTTAGAGACAGGGTCTCACTGAGTTGCCTAGCATCTCGCTTTTGCTGAGGCTGGCTTTGAACTCACAATCCTCCTGTCTCAGCCTCCCAAACTGCTGGGATTACAGACATGCGCCACCATACCCAGCAAATCTCACCATTTCTATTCAATACTATAAAAGATGTCCTAGTCAGTGTAATCTGGAGAAAGAGTGTAGAGGGGGTCAGAAGAGTGCACAGATTGGTAAGGAAGAATGTCAAACTCTCTTTACTTGCTGACAAAAGATCATTTATGTAGAAAATCCTAAGCAATCTACATAAAAGCTACAGAACTAATAGATGAGGATACAACTGGTTTTTTAATATTTACTGACCCCATGTCTCTACCTACACACCAGCAAAAAACTATTGTATATCTATTTTTACTATTTACAATAACAAAAATTGAAATATTTGGACAAATTTAGCAAAGTTTGTGTAAGACCTGTAGTGTAAAAATCACAAAACACTCCTGAGAAAAATTAAAGATAAAAATAAATGGAGAGTTAAAACATGTTCACAGTTTGGAAGGCTCAATAATAAGAAGTCAATTCTCCCCAAATTGATTTGTAGATTCAAAGGAGTCCCAATCAAAACTCCAGCAAGCTTTACTGTAGGAAAGCTTACTCTGAAATGTATATGGAAATACAAATAACCTAGAATAGCCAAAACAACTTGGAAAAAGAACACAATTGGAGGAATTATACTACTTGATATCAAAAATTATAAGAAAGCAAAAATAATCAAGAATCAGGAATAAGGATAGACATATAAGTCAGCAGAACAGAAAAGAGTCCAGAAATAAACCTAGCAAATTGATTTTCAATAAAGGTGCTAAGGTAATTCAACAAGGGAGGAAAAGCTGTCTTTTCAATAAATGCTGCCAGAATAATTGATATCCACATGTAAAAAAGCAAGCCCAAATCCTTAACTTCACCATACATTAAAAATTAACTCAATGATTTAAAATGTAAATTCCCTAAGATCCATGATTATATTGTATAATAAAATAATTTTTATCAGTGTCACATTGCTTTGAGGGAAAGAATTCTATACAAAATAAAAATAATATTAGCAAATAATACTAAACATTTAATAATATACCACAGGCCTAAATATAAGAGCTACAACTATTTAAAACCAGAAGAAAATAGTAATCTTTGTAAACCTGGAGTAGATAAAAATTGATTAAATAGCATTCAAAGAGCAAGAATCATAACAGGAAAAAAATGAACCTCAAAATTTTAAACTTGTTTTTCAAAAGACACTAAAAAATAAAAATGCCAGCCACAAACTGGAGAAATATTTGCAGTACATGCTCTGATAAAAAGAGGTGTAACTGAAACAAAGACTTTTATAATTCGAATACAAGAATGTAAACAACTCAACTGAAAATAGTTAAGAGACAGGAAGAAACACTGCACCAATGAGACCTGCAAATGACAAGCAAACACATGAAAAGATGCACAATTTCATTAGTCATTAAAGAAAAACAGATTAAAACGACCTTGAGATATTACTGGGTACTAGAATAGTTAAAAAAAAAAAAAAACAACAACAAGCATTGGTGAGTATATGGAACAGGTAGAACCCTCACACAGTGCTTATGGAACTGCAACTTTAGAAAATTGTTTTGTACTTTCCTATAAAGTTAAAAAGAGACATTTCATTTGACCCACCAGTACGTACCTTCCTTTCTTAGGCATTTAACCAAAGAAAGATAAAAACATACACAAACAAAAGCTTATTTAAAGATTTTTTTGTTTGTTTGTTTTTTAATTTTTTTAATTTTTACTTTTTATTTTTATTTTTTTTTGTTTTAATTAGTTACACATAACAGTACAAGATTTTTTATTACTCAATATTGAAGTTACAGATGCACATATGAATGCATCAAGTTGTAGAGTTAAGAATTACCCTTCTATTTCTCAGTAGTGGTTATCTTGGAATTTAATAAACTTGGTTATTTAACTGCATTGCAAAAATCATTCCACATATGATACAAAGAAACTCTGACCATTTTGTAATGACACAACTGTGCAAAAAAGATGGAGCAGAGACAATCCTGAGGAAGTCAAGCTGTATTAATATCACCATTCAACAAAGACCTATAACACTGAAAGGGAGAACTAGATGTGCTAGGCATCCCTACGGCTATGGTCTGGAGTATTCTTCATTAAACATCTAAAGTGCAAGGAATGCAGGCCCTGACAGTGGCAGACAAAACAAAACAGTGCAACTCATACTGCAGTTTAAAAGTCATGAGGAGCACAAAGATGACTCTGCAGGTCACTTCACATTCAGGGATAAAGCCATATTTCCTTTAAGTAGAAAGATGAATCATCACAATATACCCTACCATCACCATCATATCAGAGCAGAACATGTAAGGGATTCACCAAAAAATTAATGTCTTTTAAATATATTTGGCCTATTTGCTTATTAATGTTTCTCCTCACTAGAATGACGACAGTCCACAATGACAGGGATTTTTGTCTGTACTGTTCACTGCTATGTCACTAGTTCCCAAGTTAAAATGCCTAGTGTACAAGAGTGTTCAATAAATACTTGTTAATTGAGTAAACTACATCTAGGTATATATTCAGGAAATATTTGTTATTTGAATTTATTATGCCTATGTAAACATTATTCATGGCCAAATGATGTAATATCCTTCTATAACCTTTCCCTTCTTTTTTAAAAATAGTTTTAGTTGTAGATGGACACAATTCCTTTATTTTATTTATTTTTATGTGATGCCCAGGATTGAACCAGTACCCCACACATGCGCAGCAAGTGCTCTACCACTGAGCCACAACCCCAGCCTCAACCTTTCCCTACTTATATGATTTTTTTGATTAAGAGTTAATAATTCTTTGTTATTTCAATATACTAAAAAAACCCTAAACTTGTAAGCAAGATTATTCTTATTTTTTATTTCACATATTTCTTAATTCTAAAATTTTCTAAAATGTATACATACACAGAGTAAAGAACAAATGCTTCTTCATAAATAAGAATTTTTTGGAGGAGTCTACCAATCAATAACAACATCCTTGGTTTTCGTTCAGCTAATTCCTCAAATCCATTCCCTCTGCATATGCTGTTTTCCCTACCTGGAAAGCCCTCTGGCCTTTTCTATACATCTAGCCTTTCTTCAAATCAATCTCCCCAATTAAAAAAAAATTTATCATAGTGGTTAATCTCAATCCTTTGATATACTTTGATTCACTAAATCCTAAACATCTTTAGAGCAGGTGATATACAGTATATTTCTCTCTCTACTGTTATAGCATGTTTGATAATGCTTAATTTGTTGAACTTACAGAATTTCAGTGAGAATGAAGAAGTTTGAGGGTACAAAAATGAATGTAAAACTAAGAAGATAAAGAAACACATTTGCATAATAATTAGGCATAAGACCTACCAGTAGTGTCTGTCCCTGGGAAATGAAGAAGTGACCAGATATAACTATGGTGAGAACAAGATACCCAGATTCTTCATTGGAATCGAAAACCTTGAAAAAGAGAAAAATATGTTTAAAAAAATGTTTCTGTAATACTAATAAACATAATTCTAACAATCCAACTATTTTCTCAAACAGAGAAAATATGAGAAACATTCTCCCTACCCTGAATGTTCCCTTGCCTTTCATTTAATCTGTAGCCTTTCCCTCATAGCTTCAAGTTTTTCCTCATATTTCCTGGGACAACAGCTAAGCTTTTAAGAAATAAAATTAAACACCAATATTTTTAAACAGAAAGAATACCAGATTAATAATCAAGAGATGTGGGTCCGTTGTGTATATATACCACAGTTTCTTTATCCATTCATCTATTGAAGAAGACACGAATGGTGTGACTCTACTTTATGTACAACCAGAGAAATGAAAAATTGTGCTCTATATGTGTACTATAAATTGAAATGCATTCTGTTGCTATGCATAACAAATTATAATAAATAAACAAATTATAAAAAAAGAGATCTGGGTCCTGAGCCAACCACTTTTCAATTACATACATTTTAATAAATAATTTATTCTCTCTGAGCCTCAATTTTCCTCTATAAAATGGAGATAATGCCTTATAAAGTTGTTATGATACTTCAGGGTCCTAGTTTATTCAGCCAAATAATCCATTTTTCACAACCTCTTGAAATCTGCAGCCTTCCTTTGGATGAGCTATAGTTTGTCAATGTCACACAAAACATGATACCACAAATTTACCATAATCTTGCTATGATCTAGTTTTATCTCCTATTACTGAAGCAGTGCAGCCTACAATCATTAACCTTTTCAGGGGCAGTCTCATTGAAGAGGTAGATCTTAAATAAATTAACACCCTGAAATTTATCACCCATGTTGGTAACTTATACTTTTCCTTTTTTTCATCTTAAACCTTGTAAGGCCTTGCATTTATCCCTCTTAAATTTTATATTGTTAGATTTGGTCTATAGTGCTAACTATTTGAACTGTGGTAAGAAATTGAGGCAACTGAAGTATCAATGAGGACATGACCAATACATATGTAAGCGTAGGATTTGGTTCTTAAGTAACTGTACTATGTAGGTTACTTTAATAGTTTGAATAAACACTAGAAGACAAACATCTTTGTATAAAGGAGAAATTATAGCACACCTTAATGCTAAAAGAGCAAAATAATTAACATAACTAACCCAACTTAAGATATATGTTTATAATGTCCTGTAATCTATTGAGTAATAATGCTCTATCTTATAGTTATGTATACAGGTTTTGGAGCTTTAATGTTATACTTCCATGCACAATTTCCTATTGAGTTCTAATTCATTTTAAAGCACAAACTTAATAATAAAAATTTTCGATGTCAAGGGAATCAGGCTTAGCTCTGCACTAATTCTTTCAGTGACTGCTATTCTGCCTCTTTCCCAGTATTGGGAGCCTGGTTACTTGTGGAACAATCTTCCCACCATAGTTTACACAGGTTACCTTTTATAATTCATGACCACTTAGAAAGAGGATAGCCAGGACTCAAGCACAGCTTGGAAAACTAGAGCCTAGACAACAGATTTTTCCCAAGGAGGTACATTAACATGACAGTTTAACATTTTTTTAAAAAAAATGTAACATGTATGCCAAAAAGTATCCAAAACTAAATGTGCAGCTCAATGAAGGATAATCAAGCAAATAAATCACCACTACCAGGGGAAAGTAAAACATTACCAGACTTCCAGAAGAGCTCCCAGCACTGTTTAACCACTATTTACATTCTCCTCCCCTCTAATAATGTCCATCCTGACTTCTAATAACATACTTTAGTTTTATTTATAAAAATAGAATCATACAGAAATACTTTTTCTGTTTGGCTTCATAAACACTGTTGCATGTCATTTTTTTTCCTTATTGTAGAATACTATTCAGTGACCATACCACAGTTTATTCTTTCACTCTGTTTTGTGTATGTGTATGTTTCTTTTTTGTTCTAATTTGTTATATATGACAGCAGAATGCATTACAGAATGCATATCACACATATTGAGCACAATTTTTCATATCTCTGGTTGTCACTCTGTTTTTATTGGTGAATATTTTTTTCTCATATTGGGTCTATGTCCTCTATCCACTATGAGGTTTTTAAAATATATATATTGCTTTTAGTTGCCCATGGACCTTTATTTTATTTATTTATGTGCTTTATTTATGAGAATTAAACCCAATGCCTCACACATGCTAGGCAAGTGCTTTACTACTGAGCTACAACCCCAGCCATTGAGTTGAGTTTTGTACAGGGTTAGAGATAGGGGTTCAATTTCATTCTCTACATATGGATTTCCAGTTTTCTCAGCACCATTTTCTATCTTTTCTCCAAAGCTGTTTATGGTGTGTTTGGCTAATATGAAATAATTGTATTTATGTGGGCATGTCCTGTGTTTTCTCTTTTGTTTCACTCGTCTCCATGTCTGTTTTGGTGTCAATACCATGTTGTTTTTATTACTGTAGCTCTGTAGTATAATTTACCATCTGGTACTGTGATGCTTCCTGCTTTACTTTTCTTGCTAAGGATTGCTTTTGTTATTCTGGGCCTCTTATTTTTCCAAATAAATTCCATGACTGCTTTTTATATTTTTAATGAAGAATGTCATTGTAATTTTAATAGGAATTGCATTTAATCTGTATAGCACTTTTGACAGTATATACATTTTGACAATATTAATTCTACCTATCCAAGAATATAAGAGATCTTTCTATCTTCTAAGGTCTTCTTCAATTTCTTTCTTTAGGGCCCTGTAGTTTTCATTGTGGAGGTCTTTCACCTCTTTTTTTAAAATTTATTCTCAAGTATTTTATTTTTTGATGTTACTATAAATGGGATAGTTTTCCTTCCACAAATATTTTATAATTCTTCCAAGTGGCAACCAGTGACTTGCACAAGAATCCCAATTTGGACTTCTCTCCTGCTCTCCAGAATGTTACCTCTAATTGCCCTGTCCACATCTCCATGTAATGGTCTGACAGTCATCTCAAAATTAACAGCCCTAATCTTGAATTCATAACCTCCTCATACATGGATTCATCCAATATTTTAAAAGTACCCATCATATGCTAGGTGGAGGCAGGCATCTGACTCTTAGTTTTCCCACCTCGAAAAATAATTCTATCCATCCATTTCTTTAGGCCAAAGCCATGGAATCATTACCTGCTCCTTTTCTCATACCCATATCCAATCCATTAGCAAATCCTTCACACTGACCTTCAAGATATCCAGAATCCAACCACTTCTCACAGGTCTGAATTACTGTCATCATTGCTAAATGGATTATTATACCAGCCTCCTGATTCACTGTGTTCTTGCTCCCACTCTCCAACACAGTTCATTTTCAAAATAGAAGCCACAGTAATCCTTTTAAAACTTAAGTCAGATCAAGTCATTTCTGATTCAAAGCCCTGTAGTGACCTTTCACTTCATTTAATATTCCTGTGAGACATTCCATAATCCAACCCTCACTGCCTCTCTGTTCTCATCCTGTGGTTTTCCTAACTAGCCCATGAAAATCCCCACAACCCAACCAGAATGTTCCTATTCCCTTCTCCATAGCTCTTATTGCTTTTTTGTTCACTTTATATTGACTTATTTGTTATCTGCTACCCCAAGAAAAATTTAATTTCTATTAAGACAGTTTTTCCCCCCTGATTTGGTCACTGCTATATATCCAAATGTCTAGGAGAATACCTGGCAACATAATAGGTACCTAATACCCGTAAGTATCTAATAAGCACATAATGCTTTTTTGACTGGAAAAGTGAATATGAAATTCCCAATGAAGACAACAAATTAAAACATAAGATTTTCAAAGGAAACAAAGACGTTTTCAGAAAGAATTTATTACCAGCAGATCTTCGATTAAAAAAAAATACACACACACATACACACACACAAATACACACACATTAAAGGAAATCCTTCAGGAAGAAGGAAAATAATATCAGATGAAAGCTGAGATCTCTGTAAAGGAATGAAGAATACTGGAAATAGTAATTATATGAGTAATTATATGAGAATTAATTATTTAAATATCCTTAAAATATAATTGGAAAGTGGGATTATAAACAATACTCATTTCAAAAGAAGGCAAAATAAAAACAAGAAGAATAAAGAACAGATGGGATAACTACACAACAAATATCAAAATGATAAATTTAAACCTAACCCTATCAATAATCACAATAAATGCAAATGATTTAAAAAGCCCAACTAGAAGCAGAGGTTGTAAGGATTGGGGTGGGGGGGACAAGACCGCTATTTTCTGCCTGAAAGAAACATGTTTTAAATATAAAAACACAAGCAATTTTAAAATAAAACAATGTGGAAAAATGAGAGGCCCAGAATAGCCAAAGCAATCATCAACAAGAAAAGTGAAGCAGGAGGCATCACAACACCAGACATTAAATTATAATCCAATGCTATGGTAACAAAAATGGCATGTATTGGCACCAGAACAGAGATAAAGACCCATGAAACAGAAGAGAAAACACAGGACATGCCCACTTAAATACAGTTATCTCATACAAGACAAAGGCACCATAAACATACTTTGGAGAAAAGATAGCCTCTTCAACAAATGGTGCTGGGAAAACTGGAAATCCATATGTAGCAGAATGAAATTGAACCCCTATCTTTAACCCTGCACAAAACTCAACTCAAAGTGTTTCAAGGACATAGACCTGAGACCCTGCACCTACTAGAATAAAAAGTAGGCCCAACTCTCCATCAGGTCAGCCTAGGAACCAACTTCCTCAACAAGACTCCTAAAGCGCAAGAAGTAAAATCAAGAATCAATAAATTGGATGGTATCAAACTAAAATGCTTCTTCACAACAAAGAAAAGGCTATAGAATGGGAGAAAATCTGGAGCTGGGGCTGTAGCTCAGTTGTAGAGTGCCCGCCTTGCATGTTGAAGCACTGGGTTAGATCCTCAGCACCACATAAAAATAAATAAAGATATTGTGTCCAACTATAATTAAAAAATATATATATATATATATAAAAGAGTGGGAGAAAATCTTTGCCACCTGAACTTCAGATACAGCATTAATCTCCAGGATATACAAAGAACTCAAAAAACTTAACACTAAAAAAGAAATAATAACCCGATCAATAAATGGGCAAAGGAACCAAACAGGCACCTCACAGAAGAAATACAAATGTTCAAAAAATATATGAAAAAATGTTCAACATCTCTAGCAATTGGAGAAATGCAAATTAAAACTACACTGAGATTCCATCTCATTCCAGTCAGAATGGCAATAATCAAGAATACAAGTAACAATAAATTTTAGTGTGAATGTGGGAAAAAGGGTTCACACATACTCATAGCTAAGCTCCATGGAACCAACCTAGGTGACCTTCAACAGATGAATGGATAAGAAAATGTGGTATATATGCATAATGGAATTTTACTCAGCCTTAAAAAAGAACAAAATTATGTCTTTTGCTGGTAAATGGATGGAACTGTAGACTATCATGCTAAATGAAATAAGCCAACCCCCCAAAATGATATGTGAATGTTAACACACAATAAGGGTTGGGGGATAGAAGTTCACTGGATTAGACAAAGGGGAATGAAGGGAAAGGAAGTGGGTAGAAAGATAGTAGAATGAACTGGACATAACTTTCCTATGTTCATATATAAATATTTGGAACTCCATATCATATACAACCAAAGAATGGGAAGTTATACTCCATGTATATATGATATGTCAAAACACATTCTACTGTCTTGTATAGTTAAAAAGAACAAATAAAAAAATTAAAAAAAAACAGAAGAATCAACACAAAATGGGTTAAAGACTTAAGTATAGGGGCTGGGGTTGTGATTCAGCAGTAGAGCGCTCACCTGGCATGTGCAAGGCCCTGGGTTCGGTCCTCAGCACCACATAAAAATAAATAAATAAAATAAAGATAATGTGTCCATCTACATCTAAAAAATAAAACATTAAAAAAGACTTAAATGTAATAGCCCAAACTACTACTAAGAAAAGGGGAGAAATACTCTATGACACTGGTCTGAGATAGGATAAGGATCCCAAAAGCACAGGCAATGAAAGCAAAAATAAGCAAATGGAATTACATCATAGTAAGAAATGGCTGCACAGCAAAGGAAACAATTAGCAGAGTGATGAGACAATCTACAAAATGGGAGAATATATTTGCAAACTACAAGGAACTCAAACAACAGCAAAAACAGCAAACAATCCAGTTAAAAAATGGACAAAGGACCTGAAGAGACATTTCTCAAAAGAGCACATACAAATGGCAAACAGGTTATATGAAAAAAATTTGACATCACTAATCCTTTGAAGAATACAATTTAAAACCCCAATGAGGTCATCACCTCACTCTCCTAAGAGTTACTATTATCAAAAAAAAGAACAAAGGCTGATAAGGATGTGGGAGGGGGGTGGCGGGTGGAGGAACTCTCGTACACTGTTGGGAATTTAAATTAATAGAGTCATGATGGAAAGCAGAAAGGAGGTTCCTCAAAAAATTAAAAGAACTAAAATGTATGATCCAGCAATCCCACTACTGGCTATGTTCTCATATGAATGTATGTTCCAGAAATAACCAGCATGGAAAAAAAGAATAAAATCCTGTCATTTGTAGCGACATGGATGAAATGTGCCAGGCACCAAAAGACAAATTCTCTCATTCATAATAGAATCTGAAACATTTGATTTCACAAAAATAGTAGAAGAGTAATTCCAGAGACTGGGGAAAGAAGTGGGGATAGGAAGACAGGGAAATACTGGCCAATGGGTACAAGGTTACAGTTAGGTAGCAGGAATAAGTTCGGGTGTTCTATTGTACAGTAGGATAACTATAATTAATAATATTGCATTGAATATTTTAGAATAGCTAGAAGATAGGATTTTGAATGTTCTTACTACAAAGAAAAGATAAATGTATGAGGTATGAATACGCTAAAGTTCTGATTTGATTATTATACAATATATATGTACAAAACAACAAATTGGACTCCATAAATATGTACAATTCTGTCAATTAAAGCCAAATAAAAACAAACGTTCTCTGAGAACTGAATTAAATTAGAATTCAATAACAAAGATCTCTGAAAAATGGCCCAAATATTTTGAAACTAATGTACTTCTGAATAATGTGTAGATAAATGAGAAATTAAAAGGGAAATTCGGAAGCATTTTGAACTCAGTGTCATTCACCTGTTTACATACTTTAAAAAAAACCTATATAATCACCTCAATAGATGAGATTGTAGAAAAAGCATCTGATGAAAATCCAACATCCATTCCTGATTTTCAAACTCACAGAGTATCTATAAGAAACCTATAGTTAACCTCATATTTATTTTTATTTTTTTTAATTTGATGCTTCATTTATTTTCTCTATCATTCCATTGCATATAGGGTAGAGTCCAAGATCCTTTACAGGAGATAAGTACTCCCCATGATCTCACAGTTGCTTCTCTTTTTTTTTTTTTTAAAGAGAGAGTGAGAGAGAGAGAGAGAGAGAGAGAGAGAGAGAGAGAGAGAGAGAGAGAAGAGAGAACTTTTAATATTTATTTTTTAGTTCTCGGCGGACACAACATCTTTGTTGGTATGTGGTGCTGAGGATCGAACCCGGGCCGCACGCATACCAGGCGAGCGCTACCGCTTGAGCCACATCCCCAGCCCTAACCTCATATTTAATAGTGAAGATTTCTCCCCATGATAAGAAATAATACAAGATATCTGCTCTCATCAATATCTGCTTCTATTCAATATTGCTACTTAACATTGTTCCTGAAGGTTTTGTATTTTTTTAAATATTTTAAAGTTGTCAATGGACCTTTATTTTATTTATTTATATGTGGTGCTGAGAATCAAACCCAGTGCCTCACATGTGCTAGGCAAGCACTCTACCACTGAACCACAACCCCAGCCCCGTTACTGGAGGTTTTAATCAATGCAATCATTCAAGAAATAAAAAGCACTTATACTGGAAAGAAGTAAAACTTTCCATTTATAGAATGTATGATTGTCTATGTAGAAGATTCAACTGATTTTACTAGAACAAGTAAGTGAATTTTAGTAAGGCTATATGCATAAAACCAATAATTAAAATCATACAAACATATATGAATGGAGAAAGAGAGAGAAAAATAGAATTTATTTTCAGAAGTATTAAAATATACAACAATATCAAAAATATGGAATACTTAAGTATATGCCAGTGCAGAGGCACTCATCTGTAACCGCAGCACAGGAGGATCACAAATTTGAGGCCAGCCTGGGCAACTTAGTGAGACCCTGGTCAATCCCCCGAAATACACACATGAATACATACATAAACACACACACACACTTAGGGATAAATATAATGAGCAAAATGAAAGACTAGCTCATTGAAAATTGAAATTTAAAAACTCAAATACATGGATAGGAAAATTTAGTAATATTAAGATATTGGTAGATAAGAGTAATGGTCCCCTAAAAGTATCATGTTCTAATATTGTGAATATGTTATCTTACATGATAAAAGGAACTCTGGAGATGTGATTAGGTATCTTAAAATGGGAGATTATCCTGTATTATTCAAGTGGGCCCAATGTAATCACAAGAATCATTATAAGGGAAAGGCAGAAGCAGAAAGAAAGAAATGTGGCTTCTAACACTGGAGATAGAAGGCAGATGTAAGGAATGCAGACAGTCTCTATGATTTGGACAAAGCAAGAAATGGAGTGGTCTTCCAGTAGGAATGCAGCCTTGATTTCAACCCCATTAAATCCATTTTAGATTTCTGACCTCCAGACTATAAACGAATTAATGTGTGTTGTTTTAAGTGATGTTTGTGGTAGTTTGTTACAGCAGCAATGGGAAAGTAGTAGTAGAGATGGTTTTTATCCCCAAATTGATCTATCTAATCTAAATCAAACCCTAAACTTTTTCTAGAAATTAAGCTAATTCTAAAACTTATGTGGAAATGCTAGGGTCCAAAGAGACCATATACCAAACATTTCATTTATTCAGTTAACATTAACAAAGTACCCACTATGTACAGATCCCTCTCCAAAATAATTTGGGACAGAAAAATTTAAAAACACAGAAGGAAAGCCCCTTTGACCTTAAGCTTCATTCATTCCTTTGTTAGTTCAACAAATACATGTTGGACACCTACTAGATGCCAAATGCTATTCTAGCTGGAACAAAAACAAACTTCCCCGCCCTAATGGAGCTATTGTGGGATGGAGATTTAAAGAAAGGGACAGACAATAACAATAAATATAATTAGTGAAGTACTAAGTCTTACAAATAACAAACAGTTAATTAACATATTTTGTAAGTCACATGTATTAAATACTCCGGAAAACCTGTGAAATCACTTTTTACTACAATAATCATTTTCAAATGTGAAAAATATGCGAGAACCCCCAGGAGATGATTTTTTACTGTGACAGGCAATTTACTAGAGAGACAGACTGCTCCAACAGAGATTATCAGCATCACGGGGGGTTTTAAGTGGACACTTGGAACACTTGCAATAACAACAGGTGGTTATGAAATTATAGTAGTACAGGATGTACTATAGTTAATTTGATGCACTACTAATTTAATACTGAATGTTTACATTTGTTTACATTCTCTTAACTGTGAAAGGTGCCATATACAGTCTGTTTGTATGTATAAATTTTGATTAAAAATTTTACACTTATTGTTTGGTAGTAAATTACAAAACAGGCTATTATCTTCATATATTTTAAACATAAATAATATATCTAACTTTACCTTAATTTTTTGATAATTCTAAGCTATATAGTTAGTCTGAGTTTTTTTCAAATTGTCACAAATCTCCAAAAAATAATCTGGATATAAGTGGATCCAGGCAGTTCAAAGGTCAACTGTAACTGCTGCAGTATCTGTTGAGTTTAAATAATACTACGTAAATGTCAAATTATCAGGTTTTTATTATTGCTTCTTACATAATTGTTTTCTACACAGAAGTTCCCTAGGCAACTTCTAGTTAGAGCTGGCCACATCCAGGCAGATCTGGCTGCATAATTTGTTTAAAGAGTAGTTCAGAATTTTTGTTATACCTGAGCCTGGTTCACATGAAGGACCTCTCTCCAGTCTTTTTTTAGAATCTTGTCTTAGAATGCAGTTCTCTTCTCCAATCCTTTGGTACTAACAGTCTTCTGCATTTGAATGGTAGGTTTAAAAAGTAAAAGAGCACAATAATTTAAAGACCATGAAACAATTTGGACTACACTAATTCTGTTATTTTATGGGATCTTTTGGTACTTTTTTTTTGTGCTTTAAATCTAAAACAATGAAATATAGTGCAGAAAGGAAGATAATATTTCTGTTTGGTGAAGCGCAAATTTTAGTTCACACTCAAAATATCTGACTAAATTTGAATGATACCTTTAACAATGAAATTTATGCTTTCTATATTGTTAAGTGTTTCAAAAATTAAAAACAAACAAACAAAAAATAAATAAATAAAACAGTAATTTTATGAGTATTTGCCTAAATTGTACTTTTGGAGATGTTCAGTTTTATTAAAAAATAAAAATCACTTGTTAATGGGCAATTAATTACTTATATCAGCCTGTAACCACAGAATCAAAGTTCAGTTAATTAGTAAATAAAAACAATTGCTGCTGGGTGTAGTAGTGCATGCCTAGAATCCTAGCTTTTCTAGAGGCCAGCCTGTGCAATTCACCAGGACTATCTTAAAATAAAAAATTTAAAAAGGGCTGGGATGGGTCTCACTGGTAGCAGCACTTGCATGGCATGTATGTGACCCTCAATCCTCAGTACTGCAAACAAATAAAAAAGTAATTTGATTGCCTAAATAGTTGTGGGTTTGTTTTTTGTTGCATTTTAAAATTCTTTTGGTGCGGGGGTACTGGGGATTGAACTCAGGAGCAGTCAACCACTGAGCCACATTCCCAGCCCTATTTTGAATTTTATTTAGAAACAGTGTCTTACTGAGTTGCTTAGCACCTCACCATTGCTGATGCTGGCTTTGAACTCTCCATCTTCCTGCCTCAGCTCTCGAGCTGCTGGGATTACACACATGCGCCACCGCATCCAGACACATTTTAAAATTCTTTTTTGTTAACCTGCTCCAATTCAGTCCTTAGAACCTCCCCCCACTCTTCACCTCCAACTAATCCCTCTTCAATTCATTTACAGTTTATGTTTTTTTTTTTCAATTAGTGTCCTGTAGATATACCCAATGTTGGGACCCATCATGCCACATCCATAGATATAAATACAAAAGTTTGGTCAAATCATTCCATAGTTCTTCCCCTTTCCTTTTCTTCTGCCTCCTCGATTCCCTTCATCTATTTTATTGATCTTTCCTCCATTTTGATGAAATTTCTCTCTTCCTTTTTTTTTCTTTCTTTTTTATTCCTCCACTGTCCTTATTTTGGATTAGCTTCCTCATATCTGAGATATTCGACCTTTGACTTTTTGAGACTGGTTTACTTCAGTCTCGAAAAAGAGACTGAAGTGATAGCGTCCAGTTCCATTCATTCACTGGTATGGGCCATAATTTCATTCTTCTTTGTAGCTGAGTAATAATACCTCATTGTGTTTATATACCACATTTTCTTTATTCATTCATCTGTTGAAGGGCACCTAGGTTGGTTCCAAAGGTTGGCTATTGTGAATTGTACTGCTATAAATACTGAAGTGGCTGTGTCACTGTAGTAGGCTGATTTTTAAATCTTTTTAATATATACCAAGGAGTGGATATATACTGAATTATATGGTCGTTCCATTCCTAGTTTTTTGAGGAATATTCATATTGTTTTCCAGAGTAGTTGCACTAATTTAGTTAGCTATGATTTTTTCCCCTGCCTTATACTATAATATGTATTTTTTCTTATATATTTAACTGATATGATTATAACAAAGCTTGAGAAATTTTTCACTATCTGTATAATAAATGAATGTCATTATTCACTTAATTTCATAATTCTGAAAATGATTTCACTTAGGAAGGAAGGTATTAAAAATTGTTCATTCTGGGTGTCAGATGTTCTAAGCATATCACTGAAAATAATGAATAATCTACCATATAGGATAATGCTAAGAACTAAGGGGAAAACTGAGTAGAGTAAGGGGACTGGAAGGCAAAGACAGGGCACAGAAGTTAGAATATAAATGGGGAGGGGGGAGTAGGCATCACTGAGAAGGTTAGCCTTTAGCAAAGACCTCA
Source organism: Urocitellus parryii (assembly GCF_045843805.1). NCBI lineage: Eukaryota > Metazoa > Chordata > Mammalia > Rodentia > Sciuridae > Urocitellus > Urocitellus parryii. The sequence goes on along the minus strand of NC_135536.1, from coordinate 116,785,797 downwards.
AAGCAGGAGAGAGTTAACCAGATATCTGGAGAAAAGGAGTCTAGGCTTACTATTTTTTCAGATATCTTCTGCAATACTTTATTCAAAGAGTCTATATAGTGAACTCATATAATTTCAAAAAGTCTAACTTAAGAACTTTTAAGAGAGTTGGGCACAGTGGCACATGCCTATAATAGCAGTGGCTTGGGAGGCTGAGGCAGAAGGATTACAAATTCAAGGTCAGCCTCAGCAATTTAGCAAGACCCCATCTCAATAATAAAATAAATAAATAAAAACAACTGGGGATGTATCTCAGTGATAAAACACTCCTGGGTTTAATCCCCAGCATAGAAAGAAAAAGATATTTTAAAGGTTTCAGGAAAAATGGTAGCTTAGTTGCATCTCTGTGGTTTTCCCTTTGCCAATCTAATCAAAATACCAGTTACTTCTCCTTAGTCAGTTATTAAGATCAGCATCAAGTGGACCTAAATGGTGGAATGAAATCTTAGGGTCCAGACAAAAGCAGCTGGTATAAAGTTTTCCCATCTGTAACAAGGGAGGCCCTGGAAACCTGAGCAAGGAGCCCTGTAGAAGACAATGCTGTAGTTCTAAGGAAAGCCTGCCCACTGGTCTACCGGTCTCTAAGGAGTTATGTTACAGCTGGATAACTTAACCCAAGTCCTTAGTGAAAGGAATCCCCACGCAAAGACACTTCGCCGGGAGAATTCCAATTTTATTGCAAAAAGCTGTGTGCTTATATAGAACTAAAGGGGAGATGGTAGGGCTTAGATAAATGGCAGGACACCCATTTATTGGCAAGTTCTTCCAGATATCAGTTCCCGCGCCCAGGAATTAGTTCTCATTGGGGCTAAGGTTCCCGCCAGCGAGGTTTAAAATTTTAGCGCCGGCGGGAGAATTCACAAGGGCGGGAACTTTTCGCGCCACTGCAGAGAAGAAGAAGGTAGGAAGAAGAAGTCCTTAGACGCCATGTTGGGGTTTCTCTCTGGGGTATGGCTGCTGTTTACACTTTTCCCAACATTAGATTCCTCTGCAGAAGGCCCAAAAGACTGTGATTCCTGCATCTCCCAATACTTACCACTTAAAAGTATCCATTGAAAGATTTGAGGCCCAGTGTCAAAGAGCCATAAAACAGCAAGGGAAAACCACTGGAGGAGATCAACAGCTTGAATCAAAAAATAATTATTATTAATAACACATAAAGAGAATCTTAGAGCTAAAACTACTCTTTATGGATAAAAAAAATCAATAGATACTTAAGAACTGTATGGACACTGCTGAGACCAAATAAATAGTCTGAAAGATCAAGTAGAAGAAATATTTAGAAATGCAGAGCAAAACTACATAGAAGAAACCATGTGTAACAATGTAAGATACATGAAACAAAGATTCAGAAAACATCCAGGCACGGTGGCATGTGCCTGTAATCCCAGCGGCTCAGGAGGCTGAGGCTAGAAGATCCGGAGTTCAAAACCAGCCTCAGCAATTTAGCAAGGACTTTGGCAATTTAGTGAGAGCCTGTCTCTAAATAAAATATAGAAAAGGGCTGGGGATGTGGCTGGGTGGTTAAGTGCCCCTGGGTTCAATCCCTGGTAACCTCCCCCTTCACCTCGATGAAAGATTCAGAACCAGGAGTACAAATGTTAATGACAAGAGCTAAAGTGCATGTAGGAAAACAGACTAAGGAAGGGCACTGATAAAACAAATAACCGAATAAATTATCCCATAATGGTAGAAAGACATGAGACTTAAGAAGATGGAAAGGATCTCTAGCAGTCAGAGAAATGCAAATCAAAACCACCCTAAGATACCATCTCACTCCAGTAAGATTGGCAGCCATTATGAAGTCAAACAACAACAAATGCTGGCGAGGATGTGGGGAAAAGGGTACACTTGTACATTGCTGGTGGGACTGCAAATTGGTGCAGCCAATTTGGAAAGCAGTATGGAGATTCCTTGGAAAGCTGGGAATGGAGCCACCATTTGACCCAGGTATTGCCCTTCTCGGACTATTCCCTGAAGTCCTTAAAAGAGCGTACTATAGGGATACTGCTACATTGATGTTCATAGCAGCACAATTCACAATAGCTAGACTGTGGAACCAACTTAGATGCCCTTCAATAGATGAATGGATTAAAAAATGTGGCATTTATACACAGTGGAGTATTACTCAGCACTAAAAAATGACAAAATCATGGAATTTGCAGGGAAATGGATGGCATTAGAGCAGATTATGCTAAGTGAAGCTAGCCAATCCCTAAAAAACAAATGCCAAATGTCTTCTTTGATATAAGGAGAGCAACTAAAAACAGAGCAGGGAGGAAGAGCATGAGAAAAAGATTAACATTAAACAGGGATGAGAGATGGGAGGAAAAGGGAGAGAGAAGGGAAACTGCATGGAAATGGAAGGTGACCCTCACTGTTATACAAAATTACATATAAGAGGATGTGAGGGGAAAGGGAAAAAAATCAAGGGAGAGAAATGAATTACAGTAGATGGGGTAGAGGGGAGGAGAGGGGAGGGGGGATAGTAGAGGATAGGAAAGATAGCAGAATACAACAGTCACTAGTATGGCAATATGTAAAAACGTGGATGTGTAACCAATGTGATTCTGCAATCTGTATACAGGGTAAAAATGGGAGTTCATAACCCACTTGAATCAAATGTATGAAATATGATATGTCAAGAGCTTTGTAATTTTTTGAACAACCAATTAAAAAAAGAAAAAAAAGAAATCCTACAGTCATATTTGGAAAAAAAAAAAGAAGATGGAAAGGGGTCAAGTTCCAGTCACTAATAGGGTGGAAGAAAAATCAACAACTAGACACATTCTGATGAAATTCCTGAATTCCAAGCATAGAAAAGATCTTAAAAGCTTCCAATTAAAAAAAAATGTCCTACTTGAATGCTAACAGATTCTAGGGAACTAACCTGTTTCCTGTAAATGAAAGGAAAAAATCAAGCATTATTTTACTTCTCCTATCCAATTTGACCACCAGATAACCTACAGTTGATATGGGGAAGTTTTTCTTTACAGAAATATTCCAGGCAATAAATGAAGAAAAATGATAAAATTACATCAACATTCTATAGCTCCTAATTAATGTAGGCATCAACAGTTATGTCAAAAAAAGAGGGATATATACATTACATACCTCCTAACAGAAGGAAACCAAACAACATAATCTGTAATCTTGCCCCAAAGAAATCAACCTGAACTTAATCAACCTCTAGATTCAACTACCTTTCATAAGAAATTCTGAGTACTAAAGAACACCTTATACTACATCAGAGAGATGCAATCAGTAAAATCCAGACTTTTAAGAATGTTCATAACAATTTTGTTTCTTCAACAAATAAACTGTAAGGAAGGGAGAGAGGCAGAGTGGGGGAAATAGACGAATGGAAAACCTAAAGAGTAAAAAAATTCACCAACCAATCACAATGTGTGGACCTGTTTAAAGAATTAGGACACTCATGAGAGACTACTTGAAATTGGAGTACTGATTACTTGATAAGGACTTGTTATCAAGGGTAATATCATTATTTTGTTTGGTTTTTGGTGGGATGTCTTGCTTATTTTTGTGGTGCAAGGATCAAACCCAGATCTCCTCAGCCCACAAGCCCATCAGTTAGTAATTCTTGAAGCTAGGTGTTTTAGTCAGCTTTTTCTTTTTAAAAAAATATTTGATTTTTTAGTTATAGATGAACACATATCTTTATTTTAGTTATTTTTTTTAATGTGGTGCTGAGGATTGAACCCAGTGCCTCATGCATGCTAGGTGAGCACTCTACCTTTGAGCCACAATCCCAGACCCTTAGTCAGCTTTTTCACTGCTGTGACCAGAACAACTATATAGGAAGAAAAGTTTATCTGAGGGCTGTTTCCGAGGTCTCAGTCCAAAGATAGCGGCTCCATTCCTTGGGGCTCAAGGTGAGCCTGAACATCTTGGCAGAAAAGTGTGGTGGAGGGAAACAGTTCATATGATGATGAGGAAACAGAGAGAGGGATCTCCACTTGTCAAATACAATATATACCCCAAAGGCACACCATCAATGCCCACCTCTTCCAGCCACACCCTACCACCTTCAATCACTATTCAATTAATCCTATTAGGTGATTAATTCACTGATTGGGTTAAGGCTATAATAACCCAATTATTTCTTCTTTGAATCTTCTTGTATTGTCTCTCACATGAGCTTTTGAAAGACACCTCACATTCAAACCATAACACTGGATAATTTTATATATATACACACACACACACACACACACACACACACGTCATACATATCTCTATATATTCAATCTACTATTCTTTCCAACTCTAATTATGCTTGAAATTATTTAGAATGAAATGTTACAAGAGGTTTCCATGTTCTTTATTGGCCAGGTGAAATCAAGGCTAAGGAAAATATTCAGCTTAGCACATAGGTCAAGGAAATTACACTTCGGATTTGAGTGTAATGTCCTAATTCTACAGAAAACTTCCAGTATTAGGACACCTAACATAATCAAATATTGAAGAGGGTAAAACTGTTTCTGACTTTTGGGAAATACCTTTAATGAGTGATAATTTAACATTTCATGGGAAAGTTCACATTAATGCAATATGAAAGTTCAAAGAGAAGTTTATCCCTAAAGACCAAGTTACAACAGAAAAAAAAAAAAGATTAACTTTAAGGTATAACAGAGAACAAGAATCACAATCACATCTTCATTCCAGTTGCTAACCTAAACACAGTTTATGATTTGCATCAACCTGATCCATCTATTGCACTGTTTTGCCATTAACATAATAGCAGAGATATAAATCGGAACCTGTCTATCACAGGCTTATACATTAAATAAACAGTGCACAGCTTATACACTGATTAAATAAACAGAGAATCTTCTCATCAATATATGCATGTATTTGCGTACACAGCATTATAAGAGAAATCTAAAATGAAACAAAAAATGTTAAAAGAACTCCATTGAGACAAAGAAAATATGGTATACACACACAACAGAGTTTTATGCAGCCATAAAGAAAAATGAAATTATGTCATTTGCAGGAAAATGAATGGAACTAAAGACCATAAGTTCAGTGAAACAAATTAAACTCAGAAGATCAAGGGGAATATGTTTTCTCTCATACACAAAAGCTACAGAGGAAAAAGGAAAAGAAAGGTGGGGTGGATCTCATGAAAATCAAAGGGAAAAAAAAGAAAATCAAAGGTAGCTCAGGAGAGGAAAGGGATGAAGGGGTAAAAGGTGGGAAGGGAGCGGGGAGTGCTGGGGAGTGATACTGTTGAAATTATATTGTTACAGTATGTGCATGTCAAATATGTAACAACAAATTCCATCATTATGTACAACTATAATGCACCAATAAAAATGTGGAAAAAATAAACATGAGAAAAGAACATTAAAAAAATAACTCCATTGAGAATAGAGAAAAGTATTTCAAATATACTTAGCCTAAAGTAAATTATATCTGCATGAACAGCTAAAATAGACTATACTTCATACTGTAATGAATTAGATTATGTACTTAAGGGTTTTGTTTTCTGCTTTAAAGACCCCTCAAAAAGTGTCACAGCTGCTGGGCACAGTAGCACATATCTGTAATCCCAGCAACTCATTAGGTTGAGGCTCAGGGATTGCAAGTTTGAGGCCAGCCTGGGCAACTTAGCAAGACCTCATCTCAAAAACTAAAGAAAAGAACTGGGAGTGTGGTTCTACCCATGGGTTAAATATCTAGTGCCCCCCCACAAAAACAATGTCACAGTTTTATATATTGGCCCAACTTGCTGATTTATGCCTTTAAAAATATTTAAAATATGCAGAATTACTAAGTAGGCTATTAACTGCTTCCCCACTGACTCTTGGTAGCTAAAGAGTCTCAAATGTATTTCAGCAAACTTATGGAGTATATTATGCTAACAAGCATGTTCCCACTACGTACTCATTACCAAACTGTAAAATTCAGCTTTTTAAATTATTTTCACAAAAATGCAGAGTCTTAACAGTAATTAATGAAAACAATTACAAGAGCAATAACCCCCAGACCTTCCCCATCCCAGCACCCCCAAAGTAACTTCATATACATGGTGAATTTTCTTTCAGAATCTACAAAAATGATCTCATATTCCTAAAGAATGAGGCATGATTTCCCTCCTTTTATCACATATCCCTAAGATTTCAGATCATGAAAGCAGCAGTCTTTTTAAACCCAGCTCCAAGAGTTAACTTATGTATCTACTAAACATACTTTCCATGCAATTTAGGAGTAGGCAAGCTCTTTATGTTTTTAAAATTGCCAATCCAGGACCCTTGATTAGTATTCTTTCTACAACAGATAATCTTAGGACACTTCTACAATATGTTCAAAACATCCTTAAAAATTTCCCAGACAAAGGGCTGGGGCTGGGGCTCAGTGATAGCACACTTGCCTGGCTTGTGTGAGGCACTGGGTTCAATTCTCAGAACCACATATAAATAAAATAAAGAGTCTATCAACAACTAAAATAACTACATACATTTACACACACACACACACACACACACATATATATATATATATATATATATATATATATATATATATAATTTCCCAGACTAATAAATTCTACAAAAATCACCAATTAGACCAGAAAGTAGATCTTCCCATTGGCACACCTATCCTACCTAAGTATCTACAACTCTCACAGTCACCTCTGCTATCCTCATAGGTGCTTTCTTCTATTCATTCACAAAGCCCATTTAAGCTCTCAACAGTCCCAATATCCAAATTGTATTTCTAAATCATGTAAACAAATACTTTAATGTATTACTCAACTACAGTGTTATCGCTAGCAAAGTGAGATGCACTCTATATTCCACACTAGCAGGTACCTGAGCTTAATTGCCTAGTTCAGTGTTGTTGGCTTAACTATCTCTAAGGAGCTTGGGACAGTGTCCGACACATTGTAGGTGAGGGATAAATCCTAAAAATAAATGAATTTTAATACTACTGAGCCTTATGTTCAATCATAACTTCCTCAAACTCCATAAACCACTAAGCTGAAAACTGTCTTCACTCTATTTGTCTACCTTGAATCATATTATATAAATAAGCCATGGCGCCTATGAAAACTATGTCTGTTACACAATAAAATTAAGCTTTTGTTTTTGAAGGACAAGAACAGACACTGACCCCAAGGTAGAAATATGTACTTATAAACTGGTGCTTTGGAACAAACAAGATTCTATTATAGAAGAAAAAAAGAACATCAGCTTAAAGGTTCTTCCTCCAAAGTCTGTACAATCTACAAAGCATATGACATATAATCCAATTGAACATAACCACAAATACACAAATACTTTTCTGTATCTATCAGTCAGTATAGAATGGAATATGCTATAGAAATTAGTGCCCCCCCACAAAGCGGGTTTATTTCTTGTATACACACCCATCTATCCTCACTCTACCTGTCTTCACTCTCTACCTCATGCTGCCCATAACTCTCAGTATAGAACCTAACAGAGAAGTTATATCTGCCAAAGGAAAAGAACAAGATGAATTGGGCACTGGCTCTTAAAGCTTCTGCCCATGAACTTCTGCTCAAGATATTTACTAATCCTACTTAGATTTCATTGGCCAAAACCAGGTATATGACACACTTAACTTCCAGAGGTAAGAGATTTGTTATCTAAATATATTTGGTGAATACCAGTAATAACTACCACTTTATAAAAGACATTATCTGGAATTAGATACACCTAGGAGCACATCCCAGCCTTGCTGTATAGAAGAATAATTAATTTCCTTATCTGTAAAATAAAAATAGTAATATCCACCTTATAGCATTATCTGATAATCTTCTAATCTTCTATGTGAGATCAGATGCTTAGCAGAATGCCTGATTTTGATTCATTCATTCATTCAATAATATTTTGGGGCCATCTGCCAAGCACTAAGCTAAATATTTGCTTACAGTACTTATGCACTAAATAAGGGTTATTTCTATTAGTCCATTTTATGTAGTTATATTAAAATTCCCAAGGCTGGGTACTTTATAAGGAAGTTTTATTTATGTCATATTTTGAGAGGCTGAAAGTAACTAACTCTAAAGATCAGGTGGCTCCCCTTGTGGCCTCTGGTGAGGGTCCTCGGCCACATTATAAAACAATTGAGAAACAGAAAGAAAAAATGGCTAAGTGCAAAAAGGACCAAGCATATGGGATGACCTCATCTTAGTTTTCATGAGAACCTACTGGGTGAGACAAGCATTAATCCCTTCTGGGACTGTTGCCCCCATAGCTTAATTACCATGCTCTAGACTTCAACTGTTAATGGTAACATCACCTCAACAATACCACACTGGGCACCATGCTTCCATCACATCAACCTTTGGGGAACACACCCAAACCATATCCAAGCCATGGTACTATTATTAGAAATGCCTTTTGGGGCTGGAGTGTGGCTCAGTGGTAGAGTGCTCAGCTAGCGCGTGTGAGGCCCTGGGTTCGATCCTTAGCACCACATAAAAATAAATAAATAAATAAATAAATAAATAAATAAATAAATAAATGTATTGTGTTCAACTACACGTAAAAAA